>NC_137955.1:44250525-44958025 GCF_963924665.1 Micromys minutus | reverse complement strand
AAGCTTGGACAATTAGATCTTTATTGTCCTATCAGGGAGTGTTCAGAACGTGCCCAGCTTAACTTTACGAAGTTTGCAATAAATTTAGCAGCCAGGTCATTTTCCAGAATGGAGGGAAGGGAAGGCAGAGCGTACGACTGGGGTGGCTGTGGAGAGGAGGGCTCGAGATGCATAATCAGTACCTCTGCATCCTTGTGGGACCTCTCCTTTCTGCAAAGTGAGTCCCTGAGGGTTTCATGTCCCTCTTTCTCAGAAAGCTGTGACAGGGACAAATGCACTTGGGAGTCAGGAGATTGTGTGTGTGTGTGTGTGTGTGTGTGTGTGTGTGTGTGGTGGGGACAGCCATCCAGCAGCGGGTAAGGAGCTGATGTGGCTTTTCCCAGTCTTTGCACCTTTTCAACATGTCTAGGTTGCTTTGAGATTTCACACGAGTTACTAGAATCAGTTCCATGTTTTCCAAACTGAATCTCCTTGTTCGTTTCTTTCCTGGGGTCTTTTAAAGATGATGTCAGTCCACTGTTTTTTATCCGTCTCTCAAAAAATATTTACATCTAATGTCGAACTGACACATTAAAATGGAAATATCATCTTCCCTATGCGTGGGCAGTGATGAGGTATTTGCTATTCTTGCCATGGTCAGGCGCAACCACTTTGAGGATATTCTCTTTGTGGCATCTTTGTGGCATCAGGCAGATACTGAGTTATGCAAGCACCTAGATGCGGGGATGCCACAACCGACTGCACTGCACACAATTGGATTCCCGTTCTGAGACACACAGTGCAATTCTGACCTTCCAAGATCTAGACTGTCATATGTTTTTTTGTCATCTTTTCTCATAAGGGCCATATACCACATGAGACACAAAGGCATTTATGCCACATCGAAGAAACGATTGCTAAGAGCATGTAAGGGATTCATTCTGTCAAGACTGCCAATGTTGAAAATAAACTGGAGATGAGATGGTCCTGTTGAGGTCAGGATTTGAACCCATGGCTTCAGGACTGTACTTTTCTAATCAAACTTCCATCCTTTATGATACAGTGGGCAAAAATTTCAGGGGAACAGGGTTAAATGGTAATGAAAACTGCTGTTTTCAGTGGTGGAGAAAAGGTACCCACACGCCCTAAGAGGCAGAATTCTACAGTCACTGCTAGACACAGGTTTCCAATTGTGTTTGATGGAAGTTGTGGCAGGTGCCTATTCTCAGTCTCCATAAAGATATAAATGTAATAAAAATTTAAACACCATTAACTATACCCTGCATGCTATAATCAAGGCAGATTAACATCTAGATGAGAACACAGACACAAAACCTCATTTTCATCGAGATTTATGATAAGCTCGTAAGAAAATCAAGGGCAAAAGAAACGCAGTCCTCTGCCTCATTTTCATAGCGGTGCATTCTTCACCCAGGAAACTAAACCATCACTGTTTATTCTTACTGAAAAGTGCTTTCAGGCAAAAATAAATTCTTTTCTAAATATAGTGGCTGTTAATCCCAGTGATGCACAAAAAGAGGCACATGTAGTGGAGACCAAGAGTTAACGCTGCAATATAAAGAGGCCATTTTCCTGGCTGGGAACTGATCAGTTGCTAATGTGCTAGTTGTGAAGCAGGAGAATCTGAGCTGGGTTCCCGGCCTGTGGGACCAAACTGGGCATGGCAGAGGATGCTTGCCAGTCCTGTGCAGAAAGACAGAAACAAACAAATCCCTGGGGCTCCCCGGGAAGCCAGTCTAGGCTAACTGGTGAGTTCCAGACTTTGTCCCAAAGGTGAGCAACACATAAGCTTGTTTTCCATACCTTATGTGTACCTGCTCACATGCCATATACATACATCTTCCTGCACACACATGAACATACTCGCCCAAACTCATATATCACACACCTATGGGGTCATTTTTATGTGCTGCTAGGACAGTTAAGATGAACCAAATGACTGTCCCACAGTATGTCTGAGGACACCCAGTTAAAGCAGAAAAAGGGGGAAAATTGATGAGTAGCAGCCCCAGCCCTGTGCAGAATGGGAGGGAACAGGCTCAGAATGCGCAGCAGTTTGAAACTATTACGGAAAAAGAAGGAAGGCAGTGCCTAGAGGTATGAAGGGGTGACGGAGATGGTGAAGTTCCTACTTGGTTTGGAGTTTTGTCTAGATTAATTCTATTATTCTGGGTATTGAATGTCTTACCTATATGCATGTCTGTGCAATATGTGGGCTTGATTCCTGCATATGTCAGAATAGACCAGTGGATACCTTGGGACTGGAGATATAGATGGTTGTGAGAACTATTGTATGAGTGACAGCTCCTAGGCCAGAGGAACAAGAGCTCTTAACCACTGAGACAGCTCTACAGCCCCCTGTTTGGTTTCCATTGTGGCCTTTTACAAGGATAGACCATACGGCTCATTAGGTGCTTGGTATCAGACTCCTGCTCTAGTCCTTTATCTTGGACAAGGTAATTGGACAAGATACTCGAGAGTTCATAGAAGGGAGCAAATGGCCTCCTGGGATTATTGTTTGGTTTAATGCAGAAAAAGCACATGGTATATAACCCAGAGAAAATGGCACACTAGTGAGCTGTCCAGTGTCGGGGCTGAAATCTACAGCACTACACAAAGGAGCCGTGCAGGGGCCTGAAGGGGAAAGGTCCTGGCACTGGGCATCAGAAGGCTCCTGAGTCCCTGTATCAATGTCACATTTATTCGGCAACCTGTTAAAGAGGAAGCACGCTGGCTTTACTTAACAAGTGGGAAGTTGAGGCTTGGAGAGAGAAAGTTGTCTACCAGTGTGGTCTCAATAGAAAAGGAATTTAAGACCCTGTAGCTAGTCTCTGGATGTTATGCTAATAACTAATCCCTAAACCAGGATTAGACAAACTTACTTACTTAGTAAAATGAGTAAGTTTTAAATAATAACAAAGAGCTTAGAATTAGGGGAAATGGAAACTAAAGGTGGAGGGAAGAGATGGGTTAATGACAGGAATCAAACACCTGACTATTACACTGAAAAATTACAAGACATTGGTGCATGAACTGGTTTGTGTTATTTCTATAAAACTGAGTTTATACAGATATGTAGAAAAGTTATATGAAATATTCTGAACATCTAACCTTTTCTCACTTGAAGAAGAGAAATGTAAAACTGCATGCAGTTGTCTTAATTTTAAAGTGTCTTGACTGTGGGTCCCTTCAATGACATTTCTGTATTGGGCTATGGTGGTGTGAGCTATAAAATCTGAGATGATGAGCCACGTTCCAAAAGTCCTCATTTTTTTACAAATTACAGTAACTTTGAATTTATTAATTTTGACTTTGGTGAAGTGCCCCCCAGAAGTATCACCCAAGAACATGAAGAAAAAGAGGGAGGGAGGGAGGGATGGAGAAAGACAGAGAGAGAGAGACAGAGAGAATGAGAATGTGTGTGTGTGTGTGTGTGTGTCTGTGTGTGTGTGTGTGTGTGTGTGTGTGTGTGTGAAGGCCAGAGAGCAACCTTGAAATCTGGCACCCTCATTTGGAATTTTTGTTTGACAGGGATCTCTCACAGGACACAGGGCTGCCTGACCCAGCGTGACTGGTTGGTTACTGAGCTTCTGGGTTCCACTTTCACTGCTGGCCCAGTGCCTGAATAGCAGACACACAGACACAGCACCACATCTAGCCCATTCCCCATGGAATACTGGGAGTCAATCCCAGGTCCTTTTGCTCAGACTACAATTACTTTACCTACTGAGCTATCCAGCCAGATCTTAACGGATATTTAGTTCTCTCTGTAGCTCTCAGTAATAGAGATAGTTTCAAGATAAAAATTCATAATTCAAATGTATACTGTTAAATTAAAATGTATTCTTTGAAATTAGACCGGCACAGCCACACATATAAAGTATCTCTCTGTGCCAAGAGGGGTTTCTTTTATATTTCAGACACACAGAAAACACTGAATGAAAAGGACAGTTGAGAAATGGTTGGGAAAAGTGGTGGACAACTCTGTCCCTAGTACCCAGAAGGCTGAAGCAGGAGAATTGTGAGTTTAAGCCCTCTCTTGTCTACACTGGGAGTCTGAAGTCATTCTGGGCTCCAGCCAAAACCTTATGTCAAAAATAACAGGGTCACAACTGCTATTTTAGGGTGGCAGGGGTGGATGGTATTGGGGAACAGACTGTAAGAGTCAAGGTTCGATACTTCCCTCTGATTTGCTGAGCTATTTAGCTCTCTGTATATCCCGTACAAAGCAGACCCTGTTTGTTAACAAGGATAAACAACTACCATCCTTCAATGAGAAGTCTTTCATTTAATCCACCTTCCCCTTAATTTCCATCATTAAACATTTTCTCCCATCTGAGTTGAAGAGCTCCATCTACCCTGCAGGTGACTCCATCCAACACAACACCCTCCTGCCAAACATGTGGAGGAGCTGGCACCTCATCAGGTCCACAAACTTGTCCCTTTCCTCCCACCTCCTCTGCAAACAGCCCCCTTTCCTCATGAGCCCTCAGGACTCCACGAACCGCCGGCACAGCCTCCCTGGGGAGACTTAACAAGCTGTGCCTTCTGCAGTGGACTTGACACTTTGACAGACACCTGTGCCATTGCTGGAATTATCTGTTTGTTTTCTGCAAAGCTACACAAACAAAGCCATAGTTTGTCAAGGCAAGAGAGAGATGCTTTCTGTGCTACACTTGAGAGAGGAACAGTGTAGCCTTGTTAGTAAATCCAAAAATTGTTTTGTTAATGATGGTTACTGAAAAGAAATAAAAAAAACCCCAGAAATCTGGGCACCTGGTAAGAAACTATTATGAGGAATAGAAGGTGAAGTTCAGCAAGGAATAAGAAAAACAACTTTCTGTTTGTTTTAACCATTGATTTTTATATATTTATAGTCTTTTAGTTTTACTTTACACGTGAGTGTGATTTTATTCCTTGTAGGTCCCTAGTGTTGGCAGACCCCAGAGAGTGCCTCAGGACCCCTGAAATGGGGGTCACAGATGTCTGCCAGTCACCACATAGATGCTGGGAAGTGAACTGAGGTGCCCTTAAGGGTAGCCCATGTTCTTAAGTTCTGAGCCATTTCTCCAGCCTCATGTTTCAACGTGAATCTGTATATACAGATAAGAACCATGAAAACAGAACACATATTTACATGTGTTATCGAGATAACTTAATAAGAAGAAACATATAAGACAATGAGTAAGGAATCCTGCTCCTAACGGGAACATGAGGATCACTCAGCGATAGAGTGGCCAAGAGCTCTCGGGTCCGTTACTCAAGGGGTAAAAAGTCTTTGGCTCCTAATCTGAAATAATCTTGGCAAAGCTGTCCTGGACTTGAACTGTGTCTTCCAAGTTTCCGTACTTTACACTGGCTAAATGAAGGTGGCGATCTAAGAATAAATACAACATGGTGTTGTAACTTGGTTTTGTAACTTCAGATGTCCTTATCTCTTCATCGAGACGTGTTTCCAAGCATGGACTCACTCACAGTGGGATTTCCATGACTCATGTTCAGGCTGTTTTTCACTGCTTCTATGAGAAGCAGAGCATCAGGGTCCCCCAAAATGTGTGAACAGATGTAGGGATGCCAGAAGCATGAACAGATATAACGTAAGTTTGAAAGAGAAAAATGCGAAAAGAATTCTCTTCTAAACAGTTGACCAGTTTTGTTCTTTTTATATAGCATGGACAATTACAATACTGTTGTAGACATCTTTGTCTTATTTCACGTGCTTGAAGGGTGTGTCTGTGTGTATGGCTGTGTACCACATGTATATCTGGTGGCTGGAGGTTAGGAGGGGTCTTGGGTGCCCTGGAACTATAGTTACAGGTGGTTGTGAGCTGCCATGTGGGTTCTGGAAACTGAACCTAAGTCCTCTTGTAGCTCTTGACCTACAAATGTGTGTGGTGAGAGGCCATGTAATGAGGGTTACATGCTGGCAAATGATAAAGTCAGTCTTGTGCAAGACGGTTCATAGTAAGTCCTGGAACATAGCTCTCTTCACACCTACCTCAAGTCAGAAGACAGAGCAGTGCTGGAAAGATTAGGGCTGAGGGTGATGTGTCAACTGAGCAGTGGGTGTGACGTCACTTATAAGGTTCACAGAAAGGCTTAACCGTGCCAGAAGTCAGAACATAGGAACAGTTAAGATGTCTGCAGTAGATGTGCCTCTGTGGACCCTTAATTACGGAGCGGCAGCTTCTGCCCTCCATTCAAGACATTGCCTATCGATTCAAATGGTTAGAAAGCTCTAGAATTCATTTTTATGGCCATTTTCTTGGCTGTGTTTCCCATTTGTAGATAAGTGAATTGATCAGTATCAGAGCGTGACATACATTTGTAGAGGGCATATTTGTTTGATAACAATACAAAATGATCAAAAGACCTGTGGCCCGTAGCCTCCCAGATTCCAGGCTCCAACCTGGCCTCAGGTTCTCAGCCCGCTAAGAAACTGCTCTGTAATTGAGATTTCACAGGATCTCCGCTTGAACTTCTCCTTCAGCAAGTACGTATTTTTGCTTGCACAGAGAATATAGCATACCTTTAAATCACAAGAACATGCTTGACTTAAAGGCCTTTAGTGCTTAAGATAGTGGAGAATCTTAATTCTCTTCTGCAACCATCTAGCTTTTAGAGGCGAACCTATTTCCATGTTTGAGACTCCTGCAAAGCCATTTAATGATGGGTCAACTCCAACTTTCTAGAGCTGGGGCGAAGGAGATCTGTTCACATCTCCATTGCAGTCTTTCTCCCTGCCTTCTCTCTCATATCCTTTTACGCTGGCTCATCCCCTTTTTGACACCCTAGTTAATAGACATGACCCCTCTACCACTATGGGTATGTTAGCATTTCCCCACCCAACTATGCCAAGTTCATTGTCATGGAAAATACCATCCAAAACCTTCAGGCTAGTTCAGTTTTCACTTGAAAGCAAACTTCAGCACATTTCTTTTGTAGTGAACAGATAGTGGTGAGTATTTAAATACTCATTTAGGGTATTTCATTTAGCTCATAAAGGATTATGACCTAATCCAGACATGCTATATATTGCCTTGCATTTTAATCTTATTTGGATTCTCTTCAAAGCAGATTGTTTTTAAAAGCATGCAGGCTGCATTTTCTGTGCATACACTAATATCTAATGTCCACCAGACCAAATGGGGAGAATCAGGAAGAGAAGAGTCAGTCAGCCTGGGGTTTAGTCCCCTTTCTACCCACTCTGTTTTTACCCTCTTCTCTGTGATGTGTAGAGCTCCGTGGAGGAATGAGGCCACTCACACAGGTTGTTGTTAGCTCTAAATGAGGTAATCCATGCTATCTGCACAATAGGAAACTCTGCATGATGATAGAATTGTTTATGATGCTTTCTAGGCCGAGAAGCATTGCATACAGACCCGAAGTATGGCTACGGTAGAAAACACAAGGTTATGTTATCGTCCACTGGTACTTGTAGCACACAGGGTACAAACGAGAGAAAATGAATATGTGTAGAATGAAATGCATATAAAATTATAGAGAAGATCACATATGTAAGGCTAAAATGTGGATTCATTCATTTTCTACTTTGTCTATTCGCTGGTTTACATTTCAACTTTTAGAACAAATTCTACAAGCCTTCTGACATCTACATAGAGAGCAGAACTAATAATCAAGAGTAGAAGACATTCCTGGATATTGGAAAAGGTCCTAGTATTTATTTTTCTGTTAATCTACATTTTAAATACCTGGTTAAAAATAACCTAAGAATTCTGAGAGCTAGGCTCAGAGAGATGGTTCCGTGGTCAGAGCATTTGTAGCTCTTGCAAATGAAGCTCAATGAAAGGAAGGGTTCCCATGGATAGGGATGGGACACTACTCTCTGGCAGCTTCTTTGACTAGGAGCCACTGCTGACTCAGAAAACAGTGGCTGTTGTGTTTCTGGAGTACTGTGCCCATGTCTGCCTACCGCTGTCTTAGGTAAGGGGATGGATAACAGACTTTCTTCCTGTATCTCTACTTGCAGCACATTTTGGACCAGTGATGCATCCAAGGTCTTCCTGTCCTCGGAGCCTGCAACCTTCTACTAGGTTTTGTAGAAAAGAAAAAGGAAGCAGGCCCTGTCTTGCAGTAGCCTGGTGTTTCTGAGAAAGACAGTGCTGGAGCTGAGTCTGTACAGGAGGTGGTGGAGGACTCCTCAGAACATGTCCTCTGGTATGGTGCTAATGCACTGTGCTTGGCTTGGTAGAGTCCGGATAATTGCAGTGTGAAAAGCAAACTGTTTGTCTGCTTTACCCCCCACAAGCCCATAGTGGAGGGGAGAAGAAGAGGGGACTCGGGCTTCCTGAGGTTCCAGCATGAACCTGTTCATGAGGTCAATCACATGAGCATTAGGTAGACTGTGCATGGCGCAGGAGTCCAAGGGGACTATTTAAATACATGAAGAAAGAAAGAATGCGCTGTCTAAGCTGGTATCTGAGACAGTCCCCTGTCTCAATAGCTGACATGGGGGGCTTACATCTGGAAGCAGGGGAAGAAGGAAAGAGGTTGGAAAGAACAAAAAAGAATGGTAATGGTGAGTACAAGAAATTCCCGAGGCAGCCCTGTGATGGAGACATCTGCAGAGTCCTAACAAGCTTTTACCTTCAGTGTCTGAGACAGCCCTGTGATGGAGACATCTATAGAGCCTTAACGTGTGTTACCTTCAATGTCTACACTCACTCTGTAGTTATTTTTTGTGCCATTATCTCCCTACGAATCTCTGTGCTCAAGAGTGGCAGGCAGGCACCATGGTAGCCCTCAGTGAGGTCAGCATGTGAGAGGGACCAGCAGGGAGACAGTCACAATGGTCAGTATGATGCTTAGGAGAGCAAGCAGCTTGAAAACACATCTATGGCACGGACCTTTCGGACACTCCCATCCCGTTAGACAATTTCTTCTATGTTTAGAAAACTGCATGAAATGAAATGTGCTCAGAAACAGGAAGTAGCCTGTAAGCCACTCGGGATAAGCTAGCGAATCAAGCAAACAGTGGCTCTTAGCAGATACAACTTTAATAACACAATGTCCAAAGCCAGTAAGCTCCATGGATGAAAATAAATCTATTTTGCTTTCAAATGGTATTTAGAAACCTGAGGTCAAACAAGACCAGGATCTAGGACAAGGCAGCTTTGCTGTGACCTTTCAAAGACAGGCTCCAAGTAACCTATGTGACTCTGGATGCCACATCTTCATGTCGACTTTATGATGTATGGGATGAGCATCAAAATGTGCCCAAGCCACAGGATTAGGAAGCGTATTAAAGGTACTAAAGACTGTCCCTGAAAGTATACATGTGCTTCCCGTTGTTCTTAAGAGCTCATGCTTGGTTCTTAACACCTCCTTCTCACTACCTAACTTTTGATACACCTTTCCCTCACTCCTATTCCCAAGAGTGGGTGTGGTCCAAGAGACTGATCAGATTTCTGCTTTGTCTGAAATGTTTAGGGGTCAGAGCTGGATGGGCTACTGCCAGTTCCTCGTCACTGAAAGCCGGAAAGGTAAGGCCACATGCTCATGTCCCCTCAGCCATCTGTCAGAGCCAAGAATGGGGGACAGAAGTATCTCTAACCTACGGGACTCATTAGAACATGACCTCTGCTCCCAAGGTCCATTATTCCCCTTCTGGATGTACAAAACAGGGGATATGAACAAAACGACCTCAGAGACAAAGAAGCAATCTTAGACTATTCTGTTATGACCATTTAGTAATTATTTTTAACCCCTACTTTTAATAGTTTTCCAGTTCATGGTATATGCTATATTAGACACAATTTATTATCATTCTTCTTATTATTCTGTTACATGCCTCTGGTGTATTAGTAAAATATATATGCATACCAAAAGCATCATTTTAGACATTTACACTCTAGAGCAGCGGATCCTGGGATGAGGAAGGAGTGAGAGCATAAAGCAGGTCGGATGCAGGCACGGGGTCTCCTGGGCAGGGGCAGGGGCAGGCATGAGAGTCTGTGGCTTGCGGCTTGTGGCTTCACTTTCCCTCTCTTCTTTCTATGCTTGCAAAAATATGTTCACAGCATTGTGTGAACCATCAAAAGCTATGTCAAGTTCCACAGTGCCAGCTGGCATAGGGTGTTAGATCTCGGACTCCCACCTCTCGGCAGGTCTCTGTTGTGGCTGTCACTGTAATAAGACCCTTTGAAGCATTTCGAGGAGACTCTTGGTTGCCCCCAAAGGAAGAACAAAAGCATAGATAGCATTGCTTTGCTCAAGATAGCTTTCCATTGGTATCTGGGAGTAGGCTTGCAAACTTTCAGCAAATAGCCAGGCTCTATGAGCATAGGTATGGTGTCTGTCATAGCCTCAGAGTGACTCCTCTGCAGTGTCAAAGCAGCTGGAAGGGACATTTCAGGGTAAGGGTGAGGGTGTGGGCTACAGCTTAATCATGGACATTAAACTCTAACTTTCATGTCATTGCTACATATGAGAAAACCTTACTCATCTCTTCACTCCCCCCCCCCCCAGTCACTTACATCAGTCTTAGCTGCCGAATGTTACTAAACCGAGATGCAAGCTGGATTTGGCCTGTGGGCCATTGTCTGCCTATCACAGGTTTAGAGGATCCTAGTGTATAATCTGAATGAGAAATACTACGGTTCGGCTCATGGGACTGAAGACTTGGTCCCCAGTTGTTGGTGGTGTTTGGAAGGTCATGAGACTTTTAAGATGTATAACCTTGCTGGACACAGTGTGCCACTGTGGGCAGGCTTTGAGAGGTTAGAGCTTTCACCCCTCTTCTTGTTCTTGCTCTTGACTTCCTGTGCGTGTGGAAATGCAATCAACCAGCTTCCTGTTCCTATGCCAGGCCTACCTGTTGCCACGTCTTCCCTGTCATGGTGGGCTGGGCCAGTTCTGCAAACAGAAGCTAAAGTGAATCCTTTCCCCTTAAGTTGTGTTTTAGTCTGGGTATTTGGGGGGAGGGAGGATGGGGACATCCTCTTGGAGACAGGGGAAGAGGAATGGGATGAGGAACTGTCAGAGGGTGGACCAGGAGGGGGAAAATGAATGGGCTGTAAAAAGAATTAAAGATAATAAAAAAGATAGAACATTAACTGATCAAAATGGCTTCTTTTGTGTGTGAAGTGTGAAGACTAGCTACTGCTTAGAATGTGAACTATACACGGCAGTTTTTATTATACACACACACACACACACACACACACACACACATATATATATATATATATATTATTAATCTTCCAAAAATTCACTAACAAAATACAATTCTGAAGGCATATATAAAACAGGGGCTTAACAAGCTATTTTTTTTAAAATTTAAATCGTTTTTCACAAGTGGCGTATGTAGAAATGAAATTATCATCATAGTTGATAATTTTCACAAAATAAATAAATATTCAAGTGTCCCGCCTCCAGAGAGCAACAGGTGTAACAGGCTGAGGATCAGAGATCTGACAAGCTTAAATCAGTGCAGTTTCTTATCTACATCTAAGTATGTGTTATTAGTATTGAATGCCAGTTACAATGCACAAGGGGTGCATTGAGACTTTCCTCTTTTGATGCAGTGGAACAGGGAATTTGTAAATTTCCATAATCGACTACAAGAGTAGCTTCTCTTGCCTTCAAACCATGTAATTCAGCATCACATGTAGTTTAACGAAATCACTGCACTATACTTAGTGGTCAGTGCAAGCTAACGATTGCTGAGGTTACAGAGATCTGGGCTAAGCTTGGGAAGGACGACTGTCCCACGCCTCAGGTGCGGCTAGCAGTCTGTGTCGCAAGGAAGGAAACCAACAGAGACATTTCTGCTGGTTACCTGGCAGGTTGAGGTTTTACCATGAACGTCCCTGGGAACGTGTGTCTCATTTCCCTGAATTTACTATGAAGGTCAGTGGGACTGGAACATAACTATAACTTTAGACTAGTTTATGAATGGCTACCAGCCATAGGAAACAGTCGCTGTTCTCTATGAACCCTGTGGTTAGGCACAACTTTAAAAAATACATATTTAATCCTGGAGAACTACACAGTTTGATGGAGGTCTCAATAATTATCAAGTTTCATCATTTAAATAACAATTCTGAATGTTCTAGCCCATTAGTGTGTATGAAACACATTCTAAGTCCATCTTTCAAAATATGTCACATTTTTTAACAAATATTTTGATCCTGAAGCTTGCTAAAAGGTAGACTACATCATTAAAAATGACTTACTACAGTAATGCATCTAAATTTATGACAGAGGGTACTGATTGCTTTTGTGGCTTTCTTATATTCATTAAATAAACTACTGAAGGCACCGAATACATCAGTCATGTTTTCTGTTTGTCTTTTTCTACTTGATAAAGTAACTTTACAATTCTCTTTGTATCTTCACCACTTACAGCATAACTAGGGAGATAACTGAGTTACAATCTCTCTCAGACATCATCAAAGATACCGACAATAGAAGCAGGCCATAAGGTTTGACTGGAAACACACACACACACACACACACACACACATGCATGTGCACACACAGGCACACCTTTCATTTGGGAACAATGGTTTAGTTTCCAAGGAGGTCCACGTACCCCCTCCCCAAGGGCAGGCAGGAATGTGTTCCCAGTACACACCTGTGCTCGTGCGGAAGGTGCCGGTGTGTGCTGGCGGCAGAGGATCCCCCTGGCTCTGGCTGAGACTCCTCATAGGGGGCTTCTGATAGACACGGTCTTCATAGATGGGGTCTATGTGGTGCTCTGGGGACTGCAGAGCTCGCAGCTCAGGGGCCAGGTGCCCATGCTGGCTGCTGTACGAAGCTCGGGACCCAGCTGAAATAAATGAACACAGGAAGATTAAAACTCAGCCAACATCCATCCAAACGGTATCAGACTAAAGAATTTGTGAATGGAAGGGCATGGGGATTGAAATCTCCGAAAACCCCTAATGCAGAATATCCAATGGTAGCATCAGGCCAGGCTAATCAGCTTATCACCCTATGCAGCTGCCTTGCTCTGCTCCCAAAGCTGACATCACTGGACAGAGGTCCAGGTTTCTCAAACAAATCCATGACAAACAGGGCCGCTGAAAAATATATTTTTTTACAGGCCCAATGAATGGAACCTGTCTCAAAAGCTGAGAGATCGGGGCGGAGAGACAACCTTCAAAGTCCACGAGTTATTTCCAACCGAAGTTATTCTAAATGGTGAGCCAGTGAATATTTTCCAGCTCACCCCCGATGCTCACTCCCGAAAACTGAACCGGAAACTGTTGCTGCCATCAGCAGGTTTTGCCCTGGACAATGGCTAAGTCAAGTAGACCCAAGAGCAGCCCCTATTAGAAGCGGATATTTAAGGATAAGGTTGCTTCGTCCTGTTTTCTTTTCCTTTAGCTAACCAACTGAAGCGTTCACATTTCTTCTGTCTCCCTCCAGACATGTACAAATGCCTGTCACTAACAGGCTTATGTAGCCACTATGAGTGGTTTGGCTTTCTAGCATTTGTGTACCCTCGTTCACAGCCTCGTTCACAGCACTCTCTGCACAGCCTGGAAAAAGTGTCCCTGTGCAGCAATGCTACAGAACAGGGGACCCTGAGGTAGTTTCTTAAAGACGCCTGCCACACCAGGGAGTGAGTTTACACTGGTTGCCCTGGCTGATGGTAAATTTGGTACTGATTTACATCCACATCAAGAGAAGAAATGTCACTGCAATGGAGTCATGAGACAGACTTGGGGACAGCAAGGGACAGTGCTACCTACCTGTGGTGAGCAGAGGACGCATATTAGAACCAAAGGGTCCTACAGTATGTAACAAGGATGGCCTACCAGTCACCCACATGCCCCAGACTGACACCTATGAGCCATCTTGGGAATTAATTGCAAACCGCCTTTCAATAGCCTGGGTTTGGTGCTCATTAAGAGGAGGACTGGAGGGAAGAAGGGGGTAGGGGAGATGACATCATTATAGCTTCATTTCAAAAAAAAAAAAAAGAAAGAAATAAAAATAAATGCACAGGGTTCTTTTCAGGAAGGGGAGGACCAGGGCAGGCGAGCTCTTTCCCTTTGTTGATAAATAATCTCAGATTTAGATAGAGTTGCAACAAATGACAGACTGGAAGCAACTGCTTTGCATAATCAGATTCTTTACATCTAATTCTCCAAATGCCAGCGCCTTCTCTCTCCCAAGCTGAAGTTGAGATTTCCCAGAAATATATTTAATATAGTGTGCCTCAAGTTCCTGCTGTCAACTCTGGCACATGGGGGCTCAGTTTATATTACTAAGATCCCCAAATCTAAAACACAAGGGTACAATAATTTTATTCTAATATTATGAGTGACCAGAGGACTCCGTGGTGGTGTTCTTTGCTCCAGATCTCACAAAAACCAGTGCCAGCCGGATAGTGAGGATTGCTGTTGGACTTCGGTGGCAACTTTGGGACATGAGTCCAAATGCTTCTTAGAATTTATTCATTGGTACTATCCACCAAATTATCAATCGTGTGCTGGGCCAGGGGCCAACATCTTAACATGAGAAGCCTGTTTTTATGGAAATCATATTTTCAGTGTGGTAGTTTTTACAAGTATTATCATTAATTAACTTGGAGACCAACAACTGCTCAGTCGGTTGGAAGAGAAAAAGAAACTGCAGAGAGCTCAGCTCTAACCGGGTTGTCTACAGCACCAAAGAGGGGGCAGAAAGACTGTAGGAGCGGCAGATGACTACAGTGAAACAGTGATTTCCAGAACCAATAGATCAACTGCGTTTATCACACAATGGCTGTGACAGCACACACAGCCCCTACATAAGCCCCTCATCAGACTCATCTCTAGGTATTGGCAGTCAATGGTTATTGGAAAAGAGAGATGCTGTTTTTGTTAGGGATGTTGGCCCTGGGAAGATGCTCTGCCCAAATAATAGATGGCCCTAAACCCTGCACATACTGAAAGCATTAAGCAAATTCAGCAGGATTAAAAGAAGATGAAAGGGAAGATATGAAATGGGGAGGGGATAGTATTTCAGAAGACAGAGGAGGAGTTGGAGGAGGGGTTGCAATACATCAAATCCATCAAGTGCGCTTTGAGACTCTTAAACAATAAAAAGTGCAAATGGCCAGCAAAAACATCTAATAGTGGCATTATCAAATAGTAGAATATTATTGGTAATACTAACAGCTCACAGCGTTTTCCCATGAGAACAGCTGTGCAAGAGAAATTCCATATTTCAGCTGAATACAGGGCACTGAGAAAGCCGTTCTCAAAAGAGCACTGTTTGTACTCTGTTATATTCATTGTGGTCAGGTTTAAAGACCTTGTGAGTAGACACAGCCATTATCAAGACAAACAAAAGGGACTGTGGACCAGAAGGCAGACCAGTGAATCAAGTTAAGGTAACTGGCCTCGCTTAGGGGAAAAGATGATCATCGGATACACATAAATATCCATTTTGTCTTGCCCACTATGAAGAAAAAGATTTACATGGAAACCAATTGTATGAATATTCATCCAAATCTCACTAGATACTTCATATGTCTTCTGACTCAAACAAAATGCACTTCACTCCCATAGAAATTTTCTTCCGTCATCACGGTCTACTTGACAGTAGTTCTGAGCACAATAAAGGATGCTAACCACCACTCCAGTACACTTACATCTTTCCCAAGAACTAAAACTATGCTATTATAAGAAGAAACACGCTGGGAAAGTTTCTGATGGGGTCTAAAATGTCACTAATGTCAAGGTCAAGGGCCCTTACCAATTACTTTGGTAGCAAACAATTCTGGGAACTCGACCTTAACCGAGCTTGGGAACTCAGAGCTGAAAAGTAGCAAAATGCAATCAAAACATGATGGACCAAAGAAAATATCAGAGTAGTTGCATGGATGGTTTCCCTTGCTATTGCAGAACTATGCTTTTGTAAGGACACTGTCAATGTGCAACATTTATAACTTATTTATGCAGTCACTTAGCATTGAGAATTCACTTCTATCCAGTGTCCCTGCTCATTCTGTTCCTGATACAAACTCAGAAGCCAGAGAATTTAGTCACCAGCATTGTTATCCTACAATGTTTCTGAAAGTATCTCTGAAGACATCTGGAGTGTGAGCATGATACACAGGATTAGTGATACAGAATGGCCACAGTGTGTCCTCCATGTGTGCTGTAAACAGGCCATAGCTCCCAGAGGGGACTCCTAGGAAGAGACCTGTCAGGCTGACACTGTACTGGGGCATGGCAGCTGTTACTAGAACTAACGCTGAGCCCCCAGCAACCTTTTCATGGCTGCCGATGGTTGGTTCAGACCACTTGACTGTGGTGTTGGAGGTAGGGAAGACAACATTCATGTCTGTGCTACGAATGTTTATGGACTATGCTTGAAAATATTTAGGGACATGCTTTACGCTGCTGCTCGGAGTAAGCAGGGAGTATGCTAACCCAAGGACTGTAGGGGCTCACATTGGAAACCCCACCACTAAAACGGTTGAGGCAGGAGAGTTGTGATTTTTCTCAACAGCCTGGAATCCTGAGTAAGCGTGATTTCAACAAGGGAAAGCGACAAGAAGGACGATTAAAAAGCCCCTCCGTGCTCTTTCTTCTGAACTCAGTTCTGTTCTTGAATTTGGAATCATATCCAAATGGGAATTCCAAGGTTTACTTCCCACTCCTGTGCTAATTCAAAAATTAATCTAAGTATTTAAAGAATTCCAGCATAATCTTCATGTGCTATGAGTTAAATTCATGGAACAAATTTTATTTGCAAATGAACACCAATTCATTGGATCCACTTCACAATGTATAACTCATATGTTATAAATGCAAAGCTATATGGATACATTCTGCAGGCAGGCTAAGAGCCGTGTTTCAGACCAATGCTGGTGAGAGAAATGATTGACTCATACGTATCCAGTGATAAAATTGTATTGTAACCTAACAATTTCAATGTAATGATATAAACTACACCGTGACAGTTTGGTTTTTGGAAAGGAAAAAACACCTTCTTATTTCCTCTATCCCAGAAATACCAGATTGTCATATTCTCTATCATACAGCTTTGCTGCTGTCATAGGAGCACTGGAGTTGTACAAAGTGGCAGTGTACACACACAACCCAGGGTTTCATTTTTTTTGTCCCCATCACTTTCCCAATGAGTTATCCAATGCAGTGCTCTGAAATCACTATATTC
Source organism: Micromys minutus (assembly GCF_963924665.1). Taxonomy (NCBI): domain Eukaryota; kingdom Metazoa; phylum Chordata; class Mammalia; order Rodentia; family Muridae; genus Micromys; species Micromys minutus. The sequence continues at coordinate 44,940,883 of NC_137955.1, read as the reverse complement.
CATCTGCCTCTTTCCCAAACAAATATTGTCACCAATTGTGACTCAGGTACTTTCTCGTAAAACTTAAGAAAGAAAGAAAGGAAGGAAGGAAGGAAGGAAGGAAGGAAGGAAGGAAGGAAGGAAGGAAGAAAGAAAGCAAGCAGTGGCCAAATCACTGGTCCCCACATTGTTGTGACTGTGTCTCTGTGACCCAGTCTCTTGCCAAACAAAGGTCTTTTGATCTTCTACCCCACTGTTTAAGCCCAAGCATTCTTTCTTTTAGGAAAACAGACTTCTTTTGTTTGATTCCTTCAGTGGCAGGCAGGCTTCTGCAAAGCTGGAGAGATAGGGAACAGGAGCAATGTGACCTCTGCTCTTAGGATGGGCTGTTTGACAGTAGTGGACTGTCCAAGATGCCCCGATGATGCAAACGGTCCAGGTAAACAGTGTTGCGGGGGGCACTGTCCTGGAAGCCAGTTTTCTCCTCCCAGACCAGGTAGTAGCCAGGGATTTGATGCAATTCGGTGCATAAGGATGTCACGACTGAAATTCAGGTTCGCCCTCAGCACTTCTGAGAGCCTGAGGTTGGGCATCTTAACAGAGGAAGCTCCAGCTATGCCTCTCATTGAGAAGGCAGGGGCTGCGGGTCTAGCTTGAATACCTATCTGATTGCCAGAGAGTTCAGTTTAGGCACCAGCCTTGAATACTAGAGGCTGACACATCAGTGTCATAATCTCCCCTCCCCCCCGCCCCTTTGAACAAACACTAGTGGCCTCAACAAAGACTCGGGGCAGGGTGTAGCTGGATGCTGGCCATGCAGGTGGACGCTGGCAGGTGCCCAGCAGCCTAGCTCAGCTTGCTCGTGGTCTGATGACAACGACGACGGATCCTGTAACTGTTGTGTCTCCACATGGCAGGCTCTACACCAGAGGCTACAAATGATTTTTTTTTAATCCTACAAATGGCTCTTCCTGAGCTCAGGGAAGGACTGAAGGAGCTGAAGGGGATTGCAACCCAACAGGAAGAACAATACCCACTAACCAAACCACCCAAAGTTCCCAGGGACTACACCACCAACCACTGAGCACACATGGAGGGACCCATGGCTCCAGCTGTATATGTAGCAGAGGATGGCTTTGTCTGGCATCTGTGGGAGGGGAGGCCCTTGGTCATGTGGAGGCTCGATGCCCCAGTGTAGGGGAATGCTAGGGCATCAGGGTGTGAGTGGTTGAGTGGGTGGGGCGCATCCTCATAGAGGCAAAGGGGAGGAGGAATGAGATGGGGGATTTGCCTTTGCCAAGGGGAACCCCAGAAGGGGTTTATCATTTGAAATGTAAACAAAGTGATGAATTTAAAAGAGAAAAAAAGAAATGGCTCTTCCTCCAAGGTCTGGAAAAGTTAAGGTTAAGAATTATCTGGAGAAGAGTCATTGCTAGAAGGGTTTAAAAAAAAAATCAATCAGCCTTTTTATATTTGGGTGGGCTGGAATGTTTTTGTGGAGGTTATCTTGATGTTGATGTGGGCCTAGGTCCTCAGCACTGCCACAGTGCACACACACTGCCAAACAAATAATGTTCCTTGATCTTCCACTTTCTTTGGGAGCACAAAAAAAAAAAAAAAAGAAAGAAAGAAAAGAAAAGAAAAAAGACACTTCTCCACCCTGGAAAAATATGTGTATCATTTACTTTTGAGACAAAAGAAAAAAGAAGATTTATGCAGGCCTTTCCCAGACACGGACCTCCGAAAGCCCAGTGAATAGCACAGTATGCTATATGGCCTCTGAAAAGTGGTTTTGGTTTTAATAGTCATTGTAGACGGCAGGCAAGGTGTAGTTAGGATCTTCCGCACACACTCAAGGCTGAGTCTCTAGTATTTTATTTTCCTTCATCTGGGAGTCAGAACATCCCTGGGAATATCTATTCCTGATGTGCTATATGCAATGGCTCTTAGAAGAGGGTTAGTTTCTGGTGCTTTCAAGAAAAGCTAGCAATACCCTTGAGGGATGTGGGGGAATGGGCTTTGCCTCAAGCATTTCTTACTCTGTGCTGCAAGTAACATCTTCCTGGGAAACTCTAGGACCTGGCAGGGAGTGCCCACAACAAGGCATTTTGCCACTTTCCCTTCCTACCCTCATGTCTTTCTGCAGTTCTAGGATAAAGGACTTCAAGGGCTAGGGAGGCAAGGGTGTCGCAGTCCTGACTTAGCGATGTCCTTGTGGCCTCTGCAGCATCCTTCCACAACAGCCTAAGACTCAGCCTGGCAAACAGACCTTCAGAAAGACTCTACCTAAGCACCTCAAACATTTCCTGGCAAGGCCGGGAGAGTTGAGTTACTGTACTTTTATGTAAGGCAACATAACTTGATTCGAAACTTGTAATTAAAACATCTGGACTTCTGCAAGCAAAATAAGTTTAGCATATGAAATTGAATTTTTACCTGGGAGGAGCCTTGTAGTTATGACCATTCACTTTGGAATTTGTTTCTAACAGGAGTGGACCACACGTTTGGCTCACTGCTATCTTCTTATTGTCTTAATGACCTACTGATGAAAGCAATCTGTGATCTGCTGCTACCTCACTAAATAGTCACTTCCCAGTGTTTTTAATGGTCAGTCTTATATTGACACCAAACTTGTCTTTATCAACAAGGGGGACAGAACTCAACAGGTGTCGTTATTTCTCAACAGCTGCTTTTGATATCTCTTGCACAGAGCTTCTGCACCTTCAGGTCACCAGACCTCATTGTTAGACATCATCCCAGGAGGTCCCAGGGAAAGCGTCCAGAACAAGGCGGACCTGGTGCATCTTCAAATCTAAGCAAAACAGGCAGGCTGAGGTTTCAGTGCAGCTTTCATTAACTGTTCAAAGAGGGGCACAGGAGCAAAGCTCTCTCTCTCTTTTGGGTTCTGTGGATTTTGCCCCAGGCCACAGAAGAAATTCTCATCATGGGAAGAAGAAGAGCTAGCTCAACAAAAGGAGAAATAAACAGGCAGGTGCTTTCATAAATCACAAGGCTGCATCTCGAAGGCCCTGGCTGGCCTGAAACTCACTGTGGAGAGCAGGTTGGCCTTGAACTCACAGAAATCTGCCTGCCTCTGCTTCTCAAGGGCTGCAATAAAAGACAGGTACCACCACATTGAGCTGCAATTTTGAAAATATGTGGAGATGGTTTGCATTCTGTATCTTAAACAAAAGCCTTTTAGATAAATTGCTTCCCATAGGCTGCACAACATTCCTTTAGGAACCAGACATGGAGCTTCCAAAACACAATGCAATGCATCTTTCCCTGTCAGTTTTCTGTAGCGAATTTATTAGCAGAGAGAGGGTTTTGTGGCTTCTATAGAAAAAAAGACACATTAGCATACATCAAAATTTACAAAGAGAAAATGCCAGCCATAAACTTTGTAGATTCATTATTCCTATGTTTACATTTTATAACCTCTTTATGTATTGATATTTTATTATTTTATAATTCCTCTCATATGGAGTTTTGTATATAAAAAGGCTTTGAGAAGACACGAATTATACTGTGAACTGTGCAGTTTCCACTAGAAATTTAGCTTTTGGATTTTACTCTTTTCCAAGACAGTTCCAGTATGTGTTTATGAGCATGTGTATTTTAAAGCTGAGTTAATTCTGGGGTGGAGTATTACCACTGTCCTTTGAATGTAAGTCACCCTTGTTAAAGCACGAACTTCTTCACAGCATACATAAAGGACACCAGTGTCTAGCTAAAATGCCCCCTTTTAGATGTCTCTATCAAGAAAGATAAGAATGAACTGTGAGAAAATATCCTAGTCCCACACGGGAGTGAATGTTACTAAGCACTGTCAACAGGAGTGGCCTATTTGTCAGTATGTGACAGCAACAAGCTTCACTGAAGACTGGGGTATCATATTTGTGCCTTCCACTAATTTTCAGGTACAGTCTCAATTCAAGGCATTAGCAGGGATGGTACAGAGCTTCCGTTAGTGGAATTTTTGGCCCCTGTAAAACAAGCCCCAGAATGATCTCTCAAGTTTCTTCCTCCATGAGGAGGAGGAAAAAGCAACAAGGATTCCTCAATGAACTAGAAAGTCTTCACTACACACAGAATCTACTACGACCTTGGTTGCCTTGGTCTTAGCTTTGTCTGTCTGTCTGTCTGTCTGTTTTTTGGCTTTTATGTAGCCTTCAGAATCATGACATGTAAATTTCCATTGTTAAAAAAAGATGATATTTGTGGTATTTTGTTATAGCAATGCAAATAGAATACGTCAACATGAAATACATAGAGAAAGCTATGAGATTTTCTATGTCTAACCAGATAACTGTGTATGTGGAACATGTATGTGGTGCATGTTTGGATGTGTGAATTTCATCCTAGGAGGAGGAACAGTGACTTCTGTTTTTTACTCTAATTCTTGAAATGGATACTTCTTTCTTTCTAGGGAAGTTTTTCACCTCCTTATACCACATTGTCAGTCCAAGCACAGAGAGCTAAGGCGGAGTCAGAAACTATCACCTGAAGCTCTGGATTGACTCCACCTCTGTAGTAACCCAGTACCATAGAGCTCAGGGACCATCCAGGAGGACTGGCAGGCAGAAACCACATCCGGCGAGGTCCCTTTGAAGGTATTTGCACAGTAAGCAGAAACTGGAATGGCTTGCTTAAACTTGCTCCTTAGTCAAATTACTGGAGCTTTTCTTTAGATTCCTTTGCTTGGTGATCCTGGAAGATCTACAATACATTGACTGCATAAGGTCAAGCAGTAATACGGAATGGGTATTGTCTGATTTTATCATCTTCTTTCCCAGTCCTATACTTGTGGCTGTTCAGTTGGCTGGTAAAACTACAGTACAGTACCGCCTGGCCTGCTTTATAGGTGTCTACACATCTCACATCACAGACCTGAGAAAGACAGAAACATTCTCTAGAGAACCATGAAGTACTGAAGGCACCGCCATCCTTTCCTGTATCCCTTCGAGTCACCTCCTTCCCATTGAGTTTTGCTGACTTCCATCCTTTTGCTCACTTTAGGCAGTACCTATCTGATAGTTAGTTTTGGTTACTATATTGATTAGATTAAGAAACAAGAAGATCAGAAAAGTACACTTCTACCTATTTCTATGGGGTATCTCTAGGTGTATTAGATCACTGGAGCTCTGAGTTAACTCAGTTAATTTGTGGAGAGATTAAAATTTTCAGTAGAAGCTTGGGAAAAAGAACTGTGGAAAGTGAGGTAGAGCTTAGGAAGTTCAATAGACATGGGGGTGTTTCACTGAGTGTGACTTCTTACCCTGCTTTCTAATACGCCCTCATCTTTCTGCATTCTGTCTGCTGTAAGGTGAGCTCTAGAGCTCTTCCTCATATGTTGGGCAGATATCTCTGAACCCGGGAACTAAATCTTCCCCTTGAATTTTTAAATTTTGTTTTAGGTATTTTAACTATAGTAACGTGAATTCTGACTAAGTAGTCACATTTTGGTTAGTTTAAATATGGCTTTCTGTTACTTACTAACGACAACCATTTCACACACTAGTTTCTTTACCGTAGCCAGCCAATATGTTTGCAGAGATGACGTCTATTCGAAGAGACAGGGTAGAATGATTTAGATGTGTTGAGATTCCATTACCTGTCTTTCATGAGCCTGAATGAGCACTAAGTACATTTTTTGGCTTTTTTATTTGTTTGTTTGTCTGTTTGTTTTGATTGCCAGAAAATTCGAATTTTCTTCTTGGTGTCAAAGCCAGCATATACCATAATGATATATAAAGACCCATTGACATTAGCCCATAGAGGCTTTGGACACTGCCATGTTAGTTAATCTACAGTCAATATGGTGCTTATTCCATCTTTTCCTTTGTGTCCCATTAACTTAATCTGAGGCAAACAGCTTGGAAGTTAGAAGTAAATTCACCAACAACCCCAACATCAACTAAGCCTTCCCCACAGCTGACTGTTCCGGAGCCAACATGACACCCAGGCATGAGTTTCCTGCTACAGGTGGATTTCTGCGTCTGAGTCTTTCTGGTCCCATCCTGTGGTGTCTTTCTGTCATTCTAGACTGTACAGAACAGCACTTCGAAACAGATGCCTGGCACACTAGCCACCTCTCCACAGCTCTGAAGACACACTTTCAGTACCAGTGAACCATGGGATCATTCATCAGGCAGCCTATTTCTCAAAGGACAAGGACATTTCTTGGCATCTGGCTCATTGTTTGGTTCCCAGAAGCAATCCGTTTTAATTGATTCCTCTTTAATTTTCTCATATACAGCGAGTTTGCTTCCGGTCTCTGATGCTACCAGTATTCAAGCACTTTCTCCTGGGGACCCCTCGGGGCAACATTCGAAGTGTTTGGATATAGTTTGTCTCCAAGGGTCAGAAGTTGTAGGGTTGGTCCTAGGAGTGGGTGTGTTCTAATGTGACAGAGCAGACTCTAAGAGGCAGGGCCTAGCTGTAAGACCAGTCATTGAGAATACAGCGGGTGATGAGATGCTGTACTTGTGGGAGATGGGTTAGACGTTGAGATGACAGTTTGGAAAGGAGGGAGGGAGGGAGGGAGGGAGGGAGGGAGGGAGGGAGGGAAGTAGGCAATCAAGCAAGCAAACCTAATTCCTGAATCTGATTTCCCGTCTCACTACGTGACTTTCTTCCCATATGCTGTGTCCTTCTGAGGTCACCTGTGACTTAGTGTCATAACCCAAGAGGAGTTCTCACCAGAGGTAAACCCTTCACTGCCTTTCCTCCTTTGACAATTTGACATACATTACTCTTCTCCAGTCAGACTCAAGTATGTTGAAGTAGCGGCAGAAAATGAACTAAGGTAGTCAAACACTGTACTCAGGACACGTGAATGGACTGCCCACACAGTCATGTGCAGGGTGCTCTGTATAGATCCCCCTCTTATGCACGCATGACACAATGTACCATACGGGAAGCCTCTTCTCGTAGGTCCTCTCATTCAGATCTTGCCTCACATCAAGCTGTCTTAAACAAGTTTTGTTTTGACTCTCCAATACACCAACTCTATGTCCTGGGCTCCTACTCATGGATAACGGATGCCCAGAAGAGCCAGATATTATGATGTCCTCAGTAACAAGACATAATTACAAAGTCTGTTTAACCTGGGGACACGATAAACAAGCGGCAGCTGCAATCTCATAGGCTCTTCTTGAGGACTGCGATTGCTATTCTTCTTCCTACACTGCCGAGCAAGCCAACGATTTGAGAAACGCCATTTTGCATTCTAACGGGCAGTGCATGATTTCCTCTCAGACCTCTTGGGCTCAATATTTTCTCTGTGCCAGACATTCTTCTCAATATGTATGTTCTTTTCTCCTTCCCTCAAAGTTTGCTCCAAGAATATCTTCTCTGTGAAGTGTTTCCCAGCTGCTCTGCTTCTGACCTCTGTGTTCCTTAGTCCATACCCACAGTTGATCCCATCTAACTCCTGATAGAATTATCAGTGCTAAGAACACCAGAGCTTTGGCCCTGTTGCTCGCAGGTAAGTCCCCAGTCCTGAGAGGGGTTCCTGGCATGACACATGTACTCTCAAAATTCTCTTGGCTCCCATAAAGTAGCACAGCACTGCAGACCTAAGAAGGAATGGAACTATATGGGCACACATCTGTCTAGCTGTTACATCTCTCAACAGCTGCCTTCTGGAGTTACAGAACTCTGCAGAATATAACAACCTTCCTACTACAGGAGCAACAAAGTCCATTGCTGTTTCGTGTTTTCTAGCCTTGGATTATGACATCATACAGATCCCATGGGACTTGGGTTGAGTAACCCTTTTCTTGTCTCCTAACCTGCTGCCTGGGACCTTTTCCTGGACATCTCTTCATCCCTTTTCCAGCCAGCATGCATCATTTCTGAATACTGTTTCCTCCCATTTATTAACTACATTGTTCAAATACAGTGCTTTTCTGGGACAGTGTGCCTACAGGTGGATGTTTTCTGGGGCTCTGTATGTTAGAGCATGTTTGAATTTTTCCTTTATGGTGGGAAACAGGCTGTGTGAAGATTTTGGGTTGAGAATTATTGTCTCAGTTGCTCAGGGAGCCTCTCATGTTCTCTGCTGTCCAAAGCTGTGACTGCTTAGTCAGGTAGAGTCTTTTATTCCTCTCCTGAGACACTGGGGTCTTTTCATCTTGGTACTTTGAATTTTCATGATGTAGTATAAGGAACATTTTCAATTCCTAGCACAAGGTGTTTCTGAGGAGGGCGTGATCTCTGAGGAATTCTTCCCCATGACTTTGATAATTTATCTCCTCGTCGCCTTTTGTGGGACCCCAGTCACACATTATACCTCTTGCACGTGACTTGGCTCTTCCTGTACCAGTCTGACATTTTCTGCTTCTGCTCCTTTACTCCCTGCCTTCGGGGTTAGTTCTTTAACTATTTCCCACTCATTTTATCAATTATGTTTTACAGCCTAGAAGGATTTTCACATTCTTGGCTCTGTTTACATATCCTATTCAGTTTTGACTTAATGAATCCAAGATCTTCCTAAATCCTCTTCAATGCTAGACCCAAAGCTTTTGCTCATGTCTTTTAATCTCTTACATCCCTTAAATTATCTGTTTCTTCTAAGGGATAATTCATTTTCCTATTTTAGTCTCTTTCACAAGCCAACAGTTCTCTCCCATCTCTGTAATCCTTGCTAATTTATCTTATTGGAGGAGGAAGAATACCAAGGACAGACTTGTTCCGTGGTGTGGATAGAAGTGTTTCCCACAGGGTATGGATTCCAAATGTAACTTTATGACAAAGAGGAAGGAAAATGCATGGTGGCCATCTTTCTTCAGAGTGATTGGGTGGTGAGCAGTACCCTCCCTCCTTCCTCCCCACCTGTATTCGTTTCTGTGACTTAAACTTCAGGATGCCAACATCTTGAATCGGGAGTCTAACTCTCACAGTGTTTGTGATTTGTTTTAGACAGTACTGGGGTTTTTTGTTTGTTTGTTTGTTTGTTTTTCATGAGTTAGCCCTGGCCATTTCCGGCAGGAGTGAGGACAGAGAGGGAGAGATGAATGTGAACAGTAAGTTTCCATTCCTCCTCCACATCTTCAGCGCCACATTTCTAAGTCCTCTAAAGCCCAGCTCATCTCTGCCTTTTAATTTCCAATTTCTAGAAAACACTTTATGTGCTCCTCAGTGATAATGGAGTCTGTGTTCTGTGTCTCTTGTGACTTCATTTCCCACTGTGCTTACATTTGCATCTGGAGATGCTGTGTGAGAAACCAGGCAGCAAGTGTTAGGCACAGTTGCCTCCTGAACCATAAGTGGTGGTTTCAACTGAGTTGTCGGCTTACATTTCCCAGGTAACTAAATACGATACAAATGACTATTGGTATCATTTGAAACATTCAAAATGTAGATACCACTGCCCTTCCCCTAAGAAGATAATCTATGTATAACATTTACACATATATATGAATATATATATCTATGTTAATATATAAATATATATGTTAATATATGTATCATTGGTAAGGGAGGTATAGGATGGGAAGGGTAGCAGAGTAGGTACCATTATCTGTGAGTCAAATGATAAAACAATATAGTGATATCGGGGTATCTTGGACTTCTAGCAAGGGAAGCTTGGTTTCAAGGTTCTGGCCATGAACCTCCTGGAAGAGGATGTGGGAAGCAGGGCTTTCCCTACTACTGTTCCCTCTGGATATTGATCGGTTAGAAATTAGATAGCAAGACCCATGTGATGCAGATGTGACATCAGCTTAACTTCCCGCTATGGAGGATTTGATTCTACGGTGATTTCTGGAGGGCTGGCAGACAAAGACTGACAGGGTTAGTTTGCACACAGGAAGGACCGTGCCGGAGTCGAGATATGAGGGTAGACGCTATGAGCCTCTAATGAGGCAGTACTGTTGCTACTGGGAAGTGGGGGTGAGGGGTGCTGAGTTTCTGAAGAAGGTCAGTGTGAGGAAAACAGCCATCATGCCCCAAGTAAGCTGAATTACTAAAACCTCAGAGTGGACCCACCACACATGGTAGAGATGCGTTCTCTACAGTCCAAATGTTCCAGGGAGGAACTGGTCTTCCAGTGTGAAGGCCCAGGGGATAGGATGTGTGGCTTTGTTGTGTGGGGCTGGGCTTTGAGAATGCAAAGGGTCTGACAGGCTTGGAGAGTTGCCCCAGAGCTCTTTCCTAAGCCATCTGCTGATGTTACTGATGAAAGACACCTCCTTACCCAAGTTAAGGTATTGGTTAGGATCTCAGACCGATCACATAATAAGCAGATAACGTAAATCTGAACAGGGATATTTTTAAGGTTTAATTTTCAGTAATGTCTACTATATGCGTTAGGCAGGTGTTCATGAGAATCAGCCTTGCTCTTGTATACAGGCTAGGAAACCATCAGCCCCAGGACGAGAAAAATGAAAACAGAGTCAGGCATCTTATTGCCTCTGAACTGTATCCCCCTAAGTATGCTCCTGAGAGGCAGAGAGAAGCATTAAATACCCTCGCTATGAACTTGCCAAGTGACTGTGCCCTTCTATTCTGGGCCCATCTCCTCCAGAAAACATGAGCCTACAGGGTCTTTGATCAACATCTCCCCTTTTATTAATTGGAAAAGTAAGATGTGGGGGCCGCAATAAGTCAGAGATTGAGTGATGTTCCAAATAGTTGGAACTCTGAGTTCCCAGCACATGGTCCACTCCATGTAGGACAGCTTGGGTCCATTTGGCTGGAGTGTAGGTTGACCATGCTTCCACCAAATAACTCTGCTTACAAGGTGAGTTCTCCCGGTAACCACTGGTTAAGAATTTACATTTACTTTGTCATTTCTCTCTCAAAGTAAGCTCCTGAAGCCTGATCACTCCAATACATATTCACAACTTGCATTTGTATTTCCAGCAGGATTAATTTGGCTCGAAACTCAGAAAACGGGAGATCACCTTGTTTTAAAGTAACAGAAATTGGCATGCGTGAAGTCATACTCAATAGGATTTTGACACATATTTGAGAGGCTTTTTATTTCTTCAAAATCACTAGAGATTTAACAACAAAAACCTATAGTAGTGGGCAAAAAAATAAAATAAAATAAACAACAACAAAAAACCCTAACAAAACAATCCAACCTTATACTAAATATCGATGTCCCTATCTATTGTTCTTCAGAGGCAAAATGTATACTTTGTACTCACAGATTATTTATGGCTTACACTATACCCTACTCAAAACTGCCTAGGTTAAATTCCTGTCATCTGCAGATTTGGGCAAGGAATACATCACTGCTGAGCCTCAGCTCAAGTCTAAGAGATGGAGGAGAATGCCAGGAGAACTACGTAAAAGGCAAGTTTTATCCTTCGGGATGCTTTCTCCCTCTCTCGTTTGTGATCAGCACTGAGTTTCACCCTCTTTAAAAGGAGACAGTTGTGATGTTTACATCTGGCAGGACAGAATAGTTTCAAGGCCTCTCTGCCTGCCCATTACTCCTGACCCATCTCGAGCGAAGCTCCCGGGACAGTTGCTAAAGTGCAAAGACAGACATGGCAGCTATGTACAGAGAGGATGACATCACAGGATGACATCACAAGCCCTTTAGGGTGGGGTCCATTTCCTCTTTCTCTATGCCATCTTCCTTCATCTCTACCCTGCTGTCTCTCCTCACTCACCCACCCTGGCTGAGCAAACATGGCCATGCTGGTCCTCTGTCACGTAGTACTTGTAGAATACGGATGCTCTGAGTTAGTTTCAGGCATGGTTCTCACTACTTCTTCATTTGTAGCTATGACTCTGGGATGGTCTCCCCACAGAAGCATGCTGGGCACATAAGACATCACTAATTTGTCCCTCATGGGTTTTCTCATCACAACTCAGCTCTGTCTTATTCTACACTGGCTCTAAAACTGAAATTGGAGCGGTAGTGGAAAATTAAATATGGTGGGTATGACTGTAACCCTTGCACCTTTGAGGCAGAGTCAGAGAGTTGGCTAGATGTTCAGAGGTATCCTGGGCTACACGGTGACTTCTGGGTTAACCTGGGCTGCAGTAAGACATTGTTTTAAACTCTCCTCAACTGAGGTTGTACATTTTGAACGCAGTAATGACACTTCCTTTACACACCAACTGTGTGGCGTGTTTTCCAGTTCATTAGAGCTGCCTCGCGCCCATGACAAAAATGTGTGGTTTCTTTTCAGCTCCTTTCTAAGCTCCCATGTTGGCTACCTGTTAAACCACTAAAGTTAACATTTAATGAGTCATGGATGCTCCTTTGTGACTGGGGAGGTAATAAGAGTAGATACTATAGTGACCTTCTCTGCAACACGGAATAGGCCGGTAGTGTGTTAAAGTTTGGGGCCTCCCATGATGACAGACCGGTTCCCACTCAGCTTCGTACTATAAAAAAGACATATGGCTGCCCAAGAAAAGAAACACTACTAAGAAATCATGAGTGAATGTCTAATGACTTGAGATTTGTAAACTTAACGCTTTTCTGCATTTAATCCAGACATCTCTGAAATCTTTGCCTAGCTTCTGTTGAGCTCCGTCATTGGGAATATTATACTGTAGAGAAGGGGGGGGGGGTATGTTACTTCCTGCACAAATGCTTTCTGCAGCTGACAGCCTCACATCCTTGATAGCACTTGCAACCCTGGACATGCTCTTAAGTTCAGAAAACAAGTCCTGGATAAAACTGTGAGCCACAAATCCAACTTTCTAGAGGCGTGTGCCCTCAGATTCTGGCGGAGTGCCATCGCCTGTAAAAAGCTGAGCCTTAGCATCTCTTCACATTTCCTAAACCTATGCAGGTGCTTCTGCCACCTGCTCCAGCTCTGCTGCTGAAACTCTATTCTCTTGGTAATCTTCTTTCTTACTGTTTTCATCTAGGTCCCGAAAATCACATTGGTGAACACACACACACACACACACACACCTATTGTTCATCACCTTCAATGTAAGTAAGTATATTGTTTCCACCTTTAACTTAGCTTATTATAATCACTCCCAATGGACATCCTTACTTTTGCCTTTGGTCCCCAAATTCTATTGCTGACCTATCAGCCAGAGTGAGCCAGCTTGTTACAAATGAAGCCAGACTTCATCAGTTCTGCTCCTGTCCCTGCTGTCTTGCAAGGCTGTCTGGATCTAGCCAACCTCACCATGACCAACTCTTCCTCCTGCTTTCTGCCTCCCGTTTTGTGTCATCAGCCTTTGAGCTCACTTTTCTACTTTAAGAACATCCTCCCCTAGCTTTCCCCTAGTATTCACAGGGCTGGCTGGCTCACCACTTCAGGAAAGACTCAGAAGCCACCTTCTGAGTGACCCCATTAAAAGTATTTTTTGTTGTTGTTGTTTATTTTCAGTCCTCTGTATTTGAGAAGAGTCTGGATCTTGAAGGAGATGCATTATCTCTAGAGACTGAATTGGTGGTGCACAGAGAGAGAGAGAGAGAGAGAGAGAGAGAGAGAGAGAGAGAGAGAGAGAGGGAGAGAGACAGAGAGAGAGAGAGAGAGAGAGAGAGAGAGAGAGAGAGAGAAAGGGAGAGGGGGGAGGGAGGGAGAAGGGGAGGAGGGAGGGAGAAAGAGAAGAAGAGAAAGAGAGAGAAGGAGGGAGGAAGGCAGGAAAGGGGATGGAGGGAGGGAGGGAGGGAGGGAGGGAGGGAGAGAGAGAGAGAGAGAGAGAGAGAGAGAGAGAGAGAGAGAGAGAGCACAGCGAAGAACTGGGACATTAGCTGGCAGTGAGTTACTCTACCCTCAGTCAATACTTCTGGTTGTAGTGAGAGATCTTCTGATTCACAGCTCTGCTGACCCAACATCTATACTGTCATCTCAATAGATTCGGGCAGTTTCATTTGGCAAAGTAGGTGGCTCCAACTTTGATACTTGAAATAGTTTCAAACACAGGGCCCCAGACATGAAGCTTGAAAGCTCCAATATCTGTGAGCTCATACATACTATAGTCTGTCTGCTATATTTCTCTTGGGCCTTGATTTCCCATGGGTCATGATTTTCTAAATGGAGCATGGGATTTTATTCAAATCCCCCCATCATCTACTCTGGCAGGATAATTCTGAACTCAAACCCACCAGTTGCAATTTGCATGAAGAAATCTGTAAATGAATATTTTAACATGTATGTTAAAACAAATGAATTCAAACACTTAAAATGTTCACTGCAACTCTAAAATTACTGTCTCTTCGATGGCACACTGAATATTTCCCCCCCACTAGGGAGCAAAACTGTGATATGGCAAGAAAATATGAGGAGCAGATGGGAATGTGCTGGTCAGCTGGAGCTCTCCTTCTGGCCGGAGAGTGTCTTCACCTCTAACACACAAAAACGGGAATGCACACGCACCACCAGCACCTGTACCCGCATCAGCACCAGCCCCTTCGCCCCCACCCGACCGCCATCGAAGCCTTTGAAACATTCTTTGCAGATGTTAAAACGTAAGTCATTTTCAAAATTTGCAAGGAACTGTTGCATTCTTGGTTATGTACTCCCATTCCCTTAACCTGTCCTCGAAATCCTACACATTCAACTACCTGGCCATTCTCTGCCTCAGCACAGGTATACAATGTGACAGGCTCATGTCTGTCACACATAAGCAGGTGAGCAAAAAGCTGGGACCCCTCCTCCAATAAACAAACAACCACAACAGCAAACGCTTCCTCCTGTTCTTTCACCAGATAAACAGACATGAAAGGGGCTTTCCAAGTCTCCAGACCTGAACTCCTTTCATCTTCTCCACCGAGGCTGGGGAATGACCGGGGTGACCTCTCACCTCTCTGGTCCTTGGTATGATCTCATAAGCATAAAGTCTGGTGCCAGCTCCCTGGGCGGCTCTTCAGACTACTGGCTACACCAGACATATCTGGGCATTAATGACGGGCTACCTCCAAAATTCCACTCTCCAGGCAAAGCGGTGTGATGGATTACTTTCTGCAAACATACCTAGCACAGTCCTGCGGGCAGCATGTCCTAGCCTGCATCCCACTGAGCTAGAGATCACTATGCTGTAGATCACTGTGTTTGAATTAAAGAACCCCTTGGCCACCTGCCTTGTGCCTGTGACATGTTCCTTAAAAAAAAAAAAAAAATCCTATTTATCTTCACAGTCATCTATTTGTGTCAAGACAAGAAGCATATGAGCACAGCATCTGTTACTAGAGACACAAAATTACCAAATACTTCTAGAAGGAAAGAAATAGGCGATAAATCCAGATTACATGTCAGGTGTCTTGGGAGGGAGCATTAGTCTTTCAATCACGGTGTCTTGTTTAAACGGAACATATGGCATTAACAGAAGAGTCACCAGCTCAGCCTGGTCTGTAATAGGGACAGGCACCACAGAAATGTCACCTCTTCTGATTTGGCAGAGGAAAGCAGTCTCTCCAACTCAGGCAACCCCGTCCCCCACTGCATGCTCAGTGAAGTGAACACACTTCCCTATTGGTTACATTTACTCTGCCGTTGAAACCTGTGTAAGTTCCGAATCTCATTTTGGGGGAAAAAATAAAACTTTTTCTGGCGACTAATACTCATTATACCCACTGGGATAGTTACTCGATTTCTTTCTAGATTTTAGCAACAGGTCTATGTAGTCCTACTAAATTAACCTTATTGCTTGGTGCAAGTCTTCAAACTTTGGGGAGGGAAGAGGAAAGACAGGCAGGTGTTAGCAGCTGACAGACAGGCACAATTGAAGAGAGATGCTGGAAGTCTTTCCAGACAAGCCCGAGCATCCCCCACAGCCCCAGAAGCAGAAAACTGGCTCCAAGACATACCCAGCCCTGCCGCCTGGATCCAGTCTCCCCGTTCCCCTCCAAGCGCCATGTGAGCCACACCAGAGCGCCAAGCCCCTTACCTGCCAGACTGCCCGGCCTCTGGAGGGTGGCGGTGGCATACAGCTCCTGCGAATGCTTGCTGTACTGTTCCGACGCGTGGACCAGGCGCTTGGTGGGCGACAGGGTGGCGTAGGTGCCGATGGTGGAGCTCAGCTGGTGGATGGGCGAAGAGGAGATGGTGGACTGCACGGTGGGGGGCGAGGTCACGCGGATCGGGGACAGGCCGGCCGAGGACACGACGATGTTGATGGGCGAGCTGGTGCTGTAGGACTTGGCCAGGCGGCTGGGCGACTGCTTGGGCGAGGAGCCGCGCGGCGCGGCGTAGGCGGCACCCTCGGGGGCCGAGCCTCCGCGCTGCAGCTTGGTGGGCGAGCCGCCCTGCGTGGTGGTCAGCGGGGAGCCCCCGCGCGGCGGCGCGGGCAGCGTGGAGCTGGAGTAGTAGAGCGCCGCGGCGGCGGGCGGCGCGTCGGGAAGGTGGAAGGCGCTGCCCAGGCTGGGCGCGAACGGCTCCCGGGGAGGCGGAGGAGGTGGCGCAGGCTCGGAGCCCGCCAGGTGCCCCGCGCGGCCGGTCGTGCCCTGTGCCGGGAGAGCAGAGAACAGGCGCTCAGAGGTTGGAGACGCAGCCGCCCGCTCCGCCCCGCCCCGCCCCGCACCGCGCGGATGCAGAGGACAACTTCTGCGGCCAGGCTACGCGTGGAGAGGGACGCGAACCCACGCCCCAGCACGCTCCCAGCCGGGGTTCCTTTCCGAGGAGAAAGGCGCCGGCTAGCAGAGGCCGGCTGACAAAAAGGCGAGAGGCATGCCTCTGCTCCGAGTTCCAAGAGGTGTTAGTCACAGAAGAAAAAAATGGAAAGGCCACCCAACCGGTGATCTCCCACACCGCCTTCCCTATCTGCTAGCTTTAATGAAACTCCTGGCATTAAACGCTCCCATTATTCCAGGAGACACGCTTTCAGCCACCCCAGACTGACCGAACTGCATACTTAGGTGGGGACATAAAAGGATGTACTACTTGGAATTTATTCTGCTGCTTTGCCGTTAAGACTCTTTTTGGACAGAGTTAAACGGAGAGAAAGTGCTACGTCACCAGAGCAAGCTTGGATTTTCAGTACTAAAAAAAAATCTAGAGGAAACGGATCAATTAAAATTGGAAACACTAGAAGCGCGTCCTTTTCTGGATATTAGAAGTTTACTCTAGAATGGCTCAGTACAACACACCTCTCTGATAGGTTCCTAAGAGTCTTCCAACGGAAAGCCGGTTAGTTGCTTTCCTTCACTTACAAGAACACAAAAGACCAGGGCTGGGGTGGAGTTAGACAGATCTGGGAAGGGGAAGGCAATTTCCTTGAATCTCACTCAGAGACCAATCTGCATTAGAATCAAAGTACTGGGTCACCATCTACTTCTGGGCAAAAAGGTCCGGATTCTCTGAAGCTTCACCCAGGGCAGGAGAAAGGGTCTGAGAGCCCCTGTTATAAAAAGCTGGAAACGTTGCACACTCTGAGGGAGAAGCTGGAAGGGAGGGGTGTGGAAGGAAGGGTGCTGGTTGGACTGGGAATCCAGCAAGGAGATGAAGTGGAGGGCGGGAGAAGAGCAGATAGACGCTCTCCAAAAGACATTTCAGCTGTGGCCCTGCCCCTTGGGATGGCATTTGGCAAGTAGGAGGCTGGACACTTGATCTGTGCACACACAGCATCTGGAGAAACGCTAAGGATGTAACCAGGAAGCATCAAGATCATGAATTAAGAACAAGTTGGGACTTGGGGAAGACATCTTAGTGAAAGCAGCGTGTGTCCTAAACTTGAGTCCAGCCTGATCCCTGGCACCCACATTTAAGGGGGGCAATGGGGTTAGTGCCACACTTCACTAGAGAGGCAGACAGTATGAATATCCTCGGGTTTACTGGATAGCCACTATAGTCTCTTTCGGAGAGTTATAGACCAATGGATAGCCACTATAGTCTCTTTCGGAGAGTTATAGACCAATGGATAGCCACTATAGTCTCTTTCGGAGAGTTATAGACCAATGAGAAACCTTGTTTTATGGATAGCCACTATAGTCTCTTTCGGAGAGATATAGACCAATGAGAAACCTTGTTTTATTGTTTGTTATTTGTTTGATTTTGTTTGTTTGGTGAGGAAGTTGTACAGAACCCAGGGAGGCTATCTTCTGACCCCAACATGTACACAATATGTCCATGCACCCTCATGAATGTGTACACACACACACACACACACACACACACAAAGCACAGCTTTGTATGAGAGAGACATCTATCTGTTGAGAGACATTCTCTGTGGAAGGTGTATATATGTGCATTTCTACCACACACATTTGTTTACATGTGATGTGTATATCTAATACAAATGCCCTAAGTACCCGGGTCTGAATAGGACTTATTTTAAGCTTACCACTAGGAGTTGGATACACTCTCCATGCGTGCTCAAAGGAGTCTCTCTAGCAACCGCAACAAGACCTGATCCACAGAGAGACTACAGCAGCATTTGCTGAATCAATGAAGGAGTGATTCATAAATCTGCCCTGAGGTTTTGGCCTGGAGAGTTTTAAGCCTGCACCAGCTCTGGAGAACCCCCGTGTCTTCCTGAATCCCATAGCTATGGTCTGACATCAAACTGAGAAGCTTGGAGCTTCTCCCTTGGCAGGACCATAAGAGACGGGGAGTCTGAAACCAAATTCTAGGAGAAAATGGCCAGGGAACTTCTAAAAAAACTATTGTAACAGCTAAAATTTACCCTAGACATTTAATTCAGAGCCTTTGAAGGTGGTCCATAAACATCAGATAAGTGAGTCAGCTTCCCAGCAGATTTCAGTGCCCAATACACATGAGACCTGCTTCTCAGAGCCATGGTTTCCAGACTCTGCTGCCCACTTACCAAGCAACAGCATCACTGTCTGGAAAAGAACAGAATCCCTGGCAGAAGACAGGCTACCTCTGTTTGGACAAGCTCTCTAGATGATTATAGTCTCCATCAAACTTTGAGAACCAACAATGGCAGACCATCTGGTTCTGGGGGGAGGATCTGAAGTGGGTCCTGGGGTTGAAAACAGTCTGTCGAGGGAGGTAGATGGTACTGATCCTAGAACTTCTGACAAGCACAAGGGAGAGCCTCACACAGGAAGATAGTGGTAGAAACACTGAGAACAGGGAGCTCCCTGCTTACAACAATCTCTGTTATGTCTTCTATGACGCCAACAATGGCCTTCTATTGCATTAGCAATGGCACTACAAACGGCCTTCTGTTTTTTATTAAATAATGATAAATGCACCTAATTTAAGTGCAACTGTCCTTTTAGCAATGAATGGAGGTTGATACAGAGCTTATGGAATCGGTCATAATGCAAAGAATAAGCAATTTTAATCTGCTCGGACTGAGCTATATTCTACCACCTCCTCTCAAAACTCAGAGACATCATGAAAGGAGAAATGGGAAGATTATAAATCAGAGAACAGGAGAGAGCGTTTTGTGATAGTGTCTTCTAGACACAGCAGGGCTATTCCAGCAATAACTCACAGCAGCTGTGGCTGCCTGAGCAAGACCTTAGTAAGATCAAGCCAGGCCTGGCATGAATCCGGCAATATCTCTAAAGGTTCCACCTAGGAGATACTCTTAGTGAGTAATGGAGAAACTGTGTTCTTCTGGGGTATAATCCTAGAAGGTTTTCTGTGCTCCAATAGATGACTGCACATTTATGCTCGTACAAGAGGCACAGACTGCACTGGTTGGGTTGCGTTTCAACCAAATAAGAAGAGGGCAGATATGAAGTCGGATGTAATAAGTGGGGTTCTGGGAAGGGGGCGGAACAAACAGCAGAGGGAGTTTCGTGGGTTGATGTTAAGGCAATACATGATTGGACAGTGGTGAGGTGGGTGGGGAGAGAGGGTGGAGGAGTGGAAGAGGAAGCAGGACGCAGAGATGGACGGAGGAGGAGATTGAGGCAGATGTGTATGTTTCTCTGGGTGCATCTCTAGCTTGATGAGGTTTTGATGATTATTTCTAAGGGTTTCTATGGATCTAATTTATCTTTTCTGGATGGGCAGTTTGTATCTTTGTCTGCTGGTTGTAAGCTTATTGTGTGGAGAGTTTGTGGTGTGATAATTTAACATACAAACCTGTTTGATAAAATAATGGTTGTGGAGTCATGTTTGTACCAAGCAGTGGAGGAAAGGAACAGGCCCGGGCAGTCATACCTACCCAGTACAGAAACAACAGGGGTGGTGGAGTGAACCTTGCAACCTTTTAGAGGTGGCCTGGAGCCGCCAAGTTAGAGATCCCCACAGTATTATAGTGCTTGTGGGAGCTGGCACTATCGAGAGATATAAGGTTAAGCCACTTTTATCATTTCCCACTACAGAGTGGGAAAGGTGTGTGACTGTAATACATTGTGTGCATGTATGAAATTCTCAATGGAAGCTACTTTGGAGACCTACAACTAATCAAAATGCATAGATAAAGGGCTGTGGAATGCCCTAGCCCCACTTGGTAAAGCCACCCTTTCTACTAAGGCACAGGGGTCACAGCTGGGGAGGGGTGGTAAGACTAAGAGCCAGAGGGCAAGACAGGACATCTGCTAGGAGATGTGTCTTTTATGCGACAGAGCTGCCCCACTGTGAAATCTCAACAACATGGCTGCCTGAACATGATCCAAAAAGGATCACACCACTTGACGTCCCAGCACGTCAGTGTGGATGGTGGAAATCGCACAGGGCCACACCTCTAGATGAAGAGCTACACACTGCTGAAATAGGAAGAATTCGTTCTCTCCGGAGATGAGCTCCCTGAAAGATACATTCAATCCCAAGTGGTTATCCCTACAAGTACGTATATGCACCGCTAGGCAGATTAGGTTGGCCACGTGTGGCCTGCATACATGTGGGTATACGTAAAGCAATAATAATTAAAGAAGAGGGGGTTGGACATTTGAGCTGCAAGAGTTGGAACACGGAGAGAGAACAGTGGAAACAAATAAATACACTTCACTTGTGTAGAAAATTTAAAAAATAATTTAAATGGAACTAATTAAATCAATAAGCCAATTTACCAACAAAACCAAATAATTACTCAATAGTTATGCACGTGACTTATGTGTATACCAGAAAAGCTATGGTTTGCTTTTGATCTTACCAGGCTTTTTTGCTTTTGTGTTTGTTTTTTGATCTGCTGGAACATGCTATTTGACAGTACCAATCATGATGAATATCAACATCTACAAACTTTCCTTAAACGGTCCCCCAAACCTGTAGAAATTTTGGAAAACGCCACACCCACTACCTCTAGACATTTTGAAAGCCGACGAGTCTAAGTCAAAAATAGATGTATGGGAGGATCTTGGTAAAAGGTTTATAGAATTTTTAACAGGAAGAAGGGGATGGAGAAAGAAGCAGAGATGTTTTACCTTGTCTCTGAGGTAGTAAGTAGTGTTACTCAATGTGCACTGAAACACATTTAACCCGGCCTGCTGTTTCTGCGTGCTTACAGGCCGCTATCATTCGGCCTTCCCAGGACACCAGCCTTATTGGTACCCAATGAACAGCATGGCACCATCTACCTGCTTTAGGCCGGTAATGTCCCAAACTGGCATGTTCTAATTTAGCATCACTAGACAGACAGGATCACTGAGGCCCTCAAATGCTGTTTGTCAACGAAAGAACTGGATTTAGCCTGTACATGCTTAATCTCAATTCACACGGCCACCTGTAATCAGGGGCTAACTTACTGGGCTACACAGCTGTGCCTGTTCAACTGCAGCTTGTAACAAATGGTCCAGGGATGCTGTGGCTCATCACAGCGGCTGATGGAGTAAGTAATGTCTGAGAACAGCTCATCCTTCGCACGGGAAATGGGAATCTGGGAGCTCACATTCGCCTCTGTTTCGCTGTATAAATTCATTTAGTGATTCTTGGCCAGTTTGGGAGACATAAGGCTGCAGTTTAAGTCTGCTTCATAATTTATAGTGTAGCTTAATGGACCCATTGTTGAATTAAAAACAAGCGCTAGATGCAAAGAACTCAGTCCACTCACCTAGGGGTTCAGCTGTACCGCGCATGTAAGTTCAGTCAATAAAACTGTGAGTATACTTTTCCAATTGGATTTCAGGAAAAAAAAAAAAAACAGACTTAAAAACTGAGGGCTGGACTCCTTTCTGTAGTGATTTTTGAGCATTTATAAGCAAAGAGAGTAGGAAGAAGCATATCATTGTTGAAGAGGCCCCTAAAGAAAAATATTAACACAAAGTATTTCACAATAACTTGGAAAAGCAAAGTGGGCCCTGATGATGTCCCTGGTCACGGTTCTGCATGCCTGACAGAAACCTGTGTTCTTCCTTCCTAGTTTCTCGGACCAGTCCCAGAACAAATGTCCCTTTGTCCCTGAGAAGATAGGGATCTGCTTCTTTGGAACTAAGAAGGAAGTAGCTATCAAGTAGGTGGTAGGAATGAAGAGGCTGGAGCTGGGGACATGTTCAGAGGAGCCCTGTTTTTATCTTGTTATTGTTAGAAAATCCTCAAGAAGAATAGAAACCATAACCTCATAAATGCTTTTATAAGATGAATCTATCATGTCTTTGTATGTACGTTTTGGTCAGGACAGACTATAGTTATACATTTTATGTTCCACTTGTGTGTGTGTGTGTGTGTGTGTGTGTGTGTGTATGTGTGTGTGTTACTCATTTGTTTATTGTGACTTTTAATATAACTACTGTGGATTCATGCCTCTTTGATAGAACTATTTAATAGAGGATGTATTTGCAATCACTACAGAGATACAGTGTTCTGGAAGGTAGGCAATGCAAACATGGCTTCCAAACAGACTTTAACTATGCAGAGCACAAGCATGATGCAACAGTTCATTAGCAACATACACAAGTCACTGAGTAGAGCTAGTATCCCCGTGAGTTCCAGTCCTGAGTATACCCTGGTCCCGAAAAGAAATGGCATCTTATAAAACAGGTTCAAGATTTCTGACAGTCCTGGTGAGGACACATTGAGACCTGCCAAGTTTGTTGAAGCAGCCAGCCGGGCCCCAGCTCTGGGAGAGGAGTGATGTTTACTCAGGATGCTAGGCAGTTAGTGCAGTGGAGTCAGGAATGGACAACTGAATCGCTGATTGGTGACTTCCCAAGATGAGCGAACTTCATGAATAGCCATGAGAGTCTGGTGACTCCTTTTTACCGTATTTTGCCTTTTCTTGGTTTCCTGTGGTAACAACACAGGGGCAGGTCGGTCACTTAAGGTGTCCCCTCTGAAAACAGTTTGGAATGGTGCTGACCAGTCTCTGTTGGCAGAAGTGCTTCAGGGTCAGGATAGGGTCATGGTCAGTAAAGGGCAGAAAACACATTTCAAAGGAAGCAGAGCTTTCACTGCTGGGCTGTCAAGAGAGGTTCAGGAATGTGGCCATGGCTTGCATCAGGAAGGCCATGGTCTGGCATTTGCAGGAACTATCTTAACACAGTGTAGTCTGAATAATGACAAAGTGTCAAGAGTGTGTTAATGACTGACGTGTACTCTTCCAGTGACTCAGGGAAGCCAGAATGAGGGACAGGCACCGCAGTGACCTCTCTGGAGAAACTGAGTTCTCCCTGAGAATCATCGAGTAAGATAAGTTAGTAACAGCAGTTCTGTGCTGACTGCAGCCATAGAGAAATCATTCTGCTTTCTCGGGAGCCCTGTGTGGAGCACCCAGGAGTTCACACAAGTATGCACAAGGCACTAAATTCACTCTCTCACCTTTCAAATGGGAAGAAATGACCAACTCCTCAGCAAATGGTTTTCCTGAATTATTGCATACAATGTAGCTCAGGGGAATACACTTAGACCCCCCCAAATAAGCTACATCCCCTGGATTTAATCTCTGGATTTAACACATTTGCTCCTTCATTACTGCCACTGTTTACAGGAATCACACAACTTTCCCTCTACACTGGTCTAAAGAAGGGGATGCCAACCTTTAACTTCAAAGGAACAAAAATGCTGGTACTGTAAAAAAAGATTTTATTTTGGAAACAGTCAAGTCAAATGATGCGATGCTTGTCTAGCCATTCCCTCGAGGGGCACTGGCTTTGATACAAACTGATCATTACATAAAGAGAAGAGACAGTTTTTATGTACAGGGCCTGGATTTTCCCCAAAGGCATTAACTGCAATGGTAGTGACCAGCACTGGGAAAGGAAGGGCTAGTAAAATTGCTGGTAACATCTCACTGACAAATTCACCTTTACTAAAAAAAAAAATGAATATAGATTTTCCCCTCAGATAAAGGGCTGGAAGGCCATGTGTCATGAACATCATCATAGAGGCAAACCTCACTGCTTCCTCTTCACCTGAGGGGCCAAAACTCATAGAAAGGAGTGAAGGGAGGAGACGAAAGACAAAGAAGGGGAGGACAGGGGAGAGAAGAGGTATAAGAGGAAGGCATGGAAGAGCAGGAGGGGAAGGAAGAACATGACCCATAGATACTAAGAGATCCTGCAAGCCGCCTGACCCTAGCAACGCATATGGGGTGCCAAGTATTAAAATTCTACTGAGTATTTCATGTCAAGCCACTTCTGTAAGTCCCAACAGAAAGAAAGGTGGAGAAGAAAGCACAGTGCAAGGTCACAGAGATCCTATAGACAGTTATCCTAAATAATACATAGGAAGGGTTTCTTGGTGGTGGATCTTTTTGAAGTCTACATGAACACTGGCAAAGATGCACCCCATGAAACTCACTCCGGCACGAAGCACTGTCAGTACTGCTTTATAATCTAAATATCTGTGCAGAAAAGGGAATGTTAGCCTGGTACACAAATATACGCTCCTCCCAAGACCGAACGCTTGGATTGTCAAAGCCAGCTCCAACATTGTTGTGCTAGAGAGAGAACAGGGGGAAAACCTGAAAGCAAAGCGAGAGAAGCAAGCATCCTAAAAGTATCTGAAAAAGAAAAAGAAAACCGTCCTGCCAGAGCTCCACAGACATGCCAAGGAAAACACGTAAAACAACACGCTGTCTGCCCCGAATGCCCCATGCTGGTGAACTCCACATAGCACCTACATCTGTGCGAAACTGTGTTTTCTAAGTGTGCCATTAGTACGTATCTGTGGACACAATCCTGCAAGAGTGATGTTGGAACTCGTTGAGTTTTTTTTTTTAAAAGCTATTCTAAGAAGGGCTGTAGTATGCTGTGGGACTCCTTGGGCTTACCATACTGTTTTCAGTAAAGTTGAAGTTGTCAGTGAGATGCTGTTCCCTGCAATTTCACTATCTCAATTATAGTATTAGTAGTACCTCCAGACAATTTATTTTACAGTTAAGCAAGTGAGAGTGGGCCCCCCACATGCGGAGATCAACACAATGGCTGACTATTGGAAACTCTCTTCCTTTCTGCATTGTATGGGACTTTACAGTCTACCTTAATGGCACTCATGAAGTAGACACCAAATGTCACTCATCCATCCATGGACTCATCTGCCTTTGGGAGACACGAACATTGACATATTAATAATCATATCAAATGGCGTACATGGGGACCTTTAAGACATGAAGCCAGTCTAACATGAAGCAGATAGACCAGATTGAAACAGAATGGAGCTTTTCTTCTGCAGAAAAGTTTGCTGCTCTTTGGGGACCCCGCTCTTGTGCAGTTTCATTTCATGTCACTGTCCTGTGATTCTCAGTTTCCTGTAGGTCATTTCCTAGGGTTACTATTGCATACTTTAGTCCTTCCCAGAGACTTGATTGGCTTTCAAAACAGAAGCCAAAAACTCTCAGCTCCATTTCCAGGGCTGTGTCCACAGATGGGAGATTTCATATTTTTCAGATACTTTGTTTCTTTGGGGAGCGGCTTGTGGGATGATATGATGTTTGGCTATGAAAAAATAACCAGCTTTAGAGTGGTTCTTTCATACTGTAAGTTATGTGTACAGCGTTTCAAGTACACACAGAAAAATTCTGCATACATGGAAGCAAGCAAAACCTGGATGCTAGCTAACTTCTTGTTCTTCAACCTACCCAGATGCTGGTATAGTATCATGATGGTGAGTCTCTCTGGTTCTGGCAGAGCCGGGTTGAATTTGGTGAATCCTGGGCTGCAGGGGTAGAAATGATTTCCTGTAGGTAAAGCTCTGCATTAAATCAAGCTCATGGGGACTCTATGCGACAAGGTCAGCCAGGGCAATCCTTCATACTGCCATGCTTTGCTCAGGGCTCGACTGGCTTCTTCCGGCACCCAAAGTGAGTCCTACCAACGATCCACTAAGTCTGGAGTCACTGTGCACATTTCTGAGCCGTGCTCTGGGTGCCTGATCTATGTGTTGTTTTTAATATGCCAGATAACTGTGGCTGGAGACCACTACACTCAGCAGTCCACAGATAGCCAGGTGCCTCTCCCATGTGTTCTTACCCAAACATCTCCTTTAAAACATTCCATAGAATTTATTCTCCTCTCTGACTATCACCCTATTCTCTGTCCACGTCCTCCCTCAGTGGCTATCATCTTTAATGTATTACAAATCTAATATATTATGAATATGTTATATATCATAATCTAATTATCAATACATAATCATTATTATATTAAATATCACAATCTAACACATTATGAATATATTATATATCATAATCTAAATATATATAATAATTATTATATTGAATACTACAATCTATTATGAATATATTATATATAATAATTTAATAACCTATGTAGCATAATCATTACTCTGTTAAATATCATAATCTAATACATTATGAATATGTTCTATGCACTTTGCTTATTTCAAATGTTGATTTTTCTAATTGTCACACTCCCTGGTCGAATAAAAGCTTCCTGAGGACGAGGACAATGTCCATTTTCCATACTTCGTCATCCTAAGAACACAGGTTCAATGCACCACCAGGCACAGTATCAGTGTCTGACGGATCAGTGCAAAATCGGGTAAAAGACCAAGTAAATGGGGAAAAAAGTGTAATTCTATTGGGAGTGCTTACAGGAGCCGACTGAAAGGCCAAAGTTGGCTTAAAAGTGAGCAGACAGGGAGCAGTAATCCACAGCCTTCTTAAAAGCTATGGGAAGTGTTTAATTTGGATGAGCAGAGCCTTTGTGGTACAGGGTGAGCTGCCTGAGAGAGTTCCCTGTGGGTCAGGTTACACTGCTTCCTGGGACAGATGTGCCATCGCAGGGGCAGGGTGGGAGGAGGGGGACAGGTGAGGGGGGATGGCGGGGGGATGGCTGGGGGAGGAGCAGGCAGGGGACAAGCAGGGGCAGGTGGGGGGGGGGTAGGCAACTATCTCCTATCCTCCAGTTTCACTTCATGAATCACCTTAGCATGTGAGGAAAGAGCAGTACCTGTGACTGCTGAGACCCTGAGAAACAATGAGGTCTCCAAGGCCTCCTGAAGAATCTAGGACCTGTCGGTCACTCATCAAGGCCCCGGGATCCTGGGTAAACTAGAGTCTTTCTAAGAGTTGAAACCAGAGTCACAGAAACTCGTGACGCTTTGTGAGCCAGACAGAAACCACTGATAACCACGCTAGAATTACAATCTTTCGAGAGAAAGAATATATACTTTTCAGGTAGTCAGGGGTCTTAGCCACAATTTGGACTTACTAGGCCACATAGCACTTGAAAATAATTGGACATTCACAAAATTAATCTCTCCTGGAGAGAGGCAGCACCATTTAGGATATTGGCGAGACTTATTTTCACATGGGGTTTGTTAAAACAATAGATCCGAGTGAGATGTCACTGAAATGGGACCTAAATGCTCTATTTCCAAGGGGGTAACAGTAATTGTTTGGTTAGATTGCTAACTTTCTGGTTCAAACATTTCTATGCTATTATGTTGAAGTTACAGGTCCAATGGCGGTGTTTGGTGAATCTGCTCTCCATGCAGAGCAGAGCGCTGGGCTCGGCCATGTTTCCAATCCCCAGCAACCACGGAGCTGTGTAGAGTTGAGTTGGTAAACTCCTATCTCACGTCTCAGTGCCTGGTGAGAGTCTTCAGACTTCTTGGTCCTACCTCTCTACCCCACAGTATTTAACACCTACTAAAGTTCTGTCTTGAGTCCTCACACTCATTGGTGTGTTCAAACCACAGCTCTGGTAACTCCAAATACATAGGCGCGTCAGTAGTAAGACTCTGATGAAGCATTCCTAGGAGGCAGAGAGCCGAGTGTTTAAGTCTGTGAACTGCTTTGCAATTCTCTCTTATCTGCATGCTACAGCCCAACGTGCAAGAGGGTAACACCTACAAAACCACAGCGGATGAGGTGGTTGCCTGAGGAAAGAAGTCATTTTTTAAATATGATTATCAGGATGATGTAACATTAAGAAACGGAATGCTCAGTGTCACTTGATTGCTATAGTGGCCACAAATGGCCATTCTAATATAAACCTCTCTGCATACATGATCTAGGCACACGGGGCCTACAAGTCCGACTCTTATACAAGCACCTCTCAGAAAATCAGTAAGAGAGACGAGCCCGAGGCTTACGGAACTCAGCGATGGGTCCTGAACTTGGGTGGGGTTCCTGTTAAACGTGGTACTCAGTAAATAGCAAACAGCCTCATTTCAAAGTTAGGAGTGGTCAGACCTTCATCCCAGAATCAAAAGCATAAAAGTTCAGAATATATTATACAGCTGGAAATGTTCTCAGAGTTTCATTAAAGAAGGAAGATAACCCTCAAATATATTAATTCTGGTGGATTGATTGAATTTATGCTACATACTACATTCAAGTCATAAAAAACAAAAATGTCACACACACACACACACACACACACACACGCACACACATGCACAAACAAACACATTTTTCATTTAGGTGGCATAAAGGTTTTCAAAGTAGAATGCTTGTGTGTGTGTGTGTGTGTGTGTGTGTGTGTGTGTGTTTATGTGTATCTGTGTATGCATACTCTCTGTGCATTAACTCCCCCATGTGTTAGACCTGGTTGCTGCTTTTCACTGAGTTGTTTTTAACTACAGATAACGAATTTATTTACTGAAATTATAAAAATGCCTTAAAGACAAAAAAAATTAAGGCTATATTCCAAAATCCGACTTGACAAAGTGTAATTATTCCTAAGCTTAACACAATTAACCACACAAGTTTACACTGCTCAGGGTTAGCTTCAAAGAATAACTGTATGACTTTTTCTTTAAGGATAAAAACTATTTTCTTTTTACCAGGTGAACTCAGAAATTCAGAATGTTTGATCTGCTAATAACACTGACAGACGTAGATAGGACTATATGACCGTTTGCTTATTCATGCAGCTAAATACACACACCAGAGACACAAGATTCACGACTTGCAGACATACCTAAAGAAAATGTTTCCCATAATACCACTAATATTTTGGTATTTCTTTCCTTCATGCACAGCAAAGGACCTTTTGTAAGTTGTACGACACTCCCAGAAAAACCCATCTGGATCCTGGGTTCCTTGTGCCCCTCTGACTCTGCACCCACACAAAGAGCAACATCACTCACCTGGCTGAAGCCCTGGCCGGCAGCTCGGGCTTGTGTGCTGCGTGCTGGGATCTGAGAAGGGGCCGTGTCACCCAGGGCCAGGGTCTGGTTGCTATGGTAGCTGGCCGGATACTGGAAAGACCCTTCAGGTTTGGAATTGAGCTGAAGTGCACTCTGGGAGAGCAGGCTGGGCCCTGGGATGAAAGTCATTTAGAACAGTCAGTGACAGTCTCAGTGAAGCAGAAATGACATGTATTATTTATTGAGAGTAGCCTAGAATTATCACATGCACATGATTCTGGCCATCTATGCTTTGAATTCTGAGAACTAAAATGACCATATAATTCAGCTCTAACTCTCAGATGAGATTTTTTTTTTTGGGGGGGGGGTGGCTTGAAAGTTCTCTGAGGAGTAGATATTTTCAAATGATCTCATCCTGACCTACATAGAGATATAGCTTATGAGGCAAATTAATCAAGGAGTTATTTTTGGATCAGACAATATCAGAAACATTTGAAATAATGTTAAAAGAAGTCCACCCTTTTGTACATGTTAATTGCATTAATATAATTATAGCCCACTTCATGACTGGCATGCTAAAACACTCAAAGCCTTCTAGCCCGTGACAGATTCTATTGTATAAATAATGATGCAATACCACAGTGCCAGAGAGCAGACAGTATTTAAAATATTAATAGCTGTTCATGCAAAGTAAGATTCACCCTGGTCCCCGAGGACTAGTTATCTTTGCCATCATAGCAACGCTCATCAAGAGAACAAAGAGAAAGGAAGGGTGTTAATACCGGCGCTGTTAACATGACGTGCATTATAGGGGATGAGAAAGGATGCTCACGTCCTGGCCTCAAGATTTAGTTACATTTCGCACGTACGACTTGGCTTTATTTTCTCGTATTCTACTTGCAAGAGCTCACATACTTTGTTTGAGGGGGAAAAAGATGAAAATTCAAACTTAATATTCACTTCAGGAATTTAAACCCTCATGGAGAAGTGAGCACGTACTCACTGGTTTCCCCTGATTGTGTTGGAGAGATGGCTGGTAGAAGAACAGCGGCAGAGAGGCAGGAACTTTCCAATACAGATTTCTTCCTGTTCTGCTTTTTTTTTTTAAAGCAGTGTGATACAAAGCCAGCTCTTTACTCCTGCAGAGTAACAAGACCTAGGGCCTATGACACATCCCTGGGGCATCCCTGATACTTCCTCTGCTTTTTTTTTAAAAAGCAGGATTGTTTCCTGTAAGTAAGAAGCCACCGGTTCCTTATTTGTCTTTAAATGTGGCATTGTTTTTCAAACAAAATCGTAGATTTCACCACGACCGCTCTTGCACAACTGGATTATTTTTAGTAGGATTGGTTCTCAGGAACCTGGTCATTTATGGTCTCTGATTGCCCTCATTCCCTCCTGGCACTTTGAAGCTGCAAGAGCACAACCTTTAAAATCCTGCTTTTGTCCAGTCATAAATTTATCACAAGAAGTGTCAGGGAAGCACAATCGAACCCCTTCTTATCATGTGACGAAAGACATCGTCCCAAGGAGACAATCCGCACCACACGCTCAACATGCTTTCAGCAGCATCCAGAGGGACGTTGGAGTCTGTTTTGACACTACTCTAAGTCTGGTCACCAGGATGATGGTGCCTCTGTGGATAAAGGTGTCCTGCTTGATTCAAGATGCCAGGAGTTCTACACTGATAGCAATGGGGGAAGCACCAGGCATGGCCCAGAGCTGCTCCCTAAGTTCTAGACAATGGGCAGGCAGAGTTCTGGAAAGCCTTTTGGAAGGCAAGTAGAAAAGGTTGTTTGGGGTAGTGAGACATGGGGCTGTCCACCGAGAAGAGACAGAGGGACCCACTGTTAGAGCATTGATGTTTGGTCAAGTGCTTTAGTTCTGGTCCTCAGTGGAGACCAAAACTTGGTGGCAAGAATAGGCACAGTGGAAGAGCAATGGCTTTTCCTTGACAGTCACTGTCTTACTGTGGTACTACATTCAGGAGAGGAGATGGGCTCATAAGAGCCTGCACTGGGCAACCTTCCTCCTACAGCAGTGTACAGACAAGGAAGGTCACAGCAGATGCAACAATCGAGCAGAGTTGGGGTTTCAACCAAGTAAACTGAAAGAGAACCTTTACTTTCACATCACTGAACAAAATCCAAAAAGCACGATGGCCACATGTTGTAATTATTTGCCTTTCAAGAGAATGTGAATCTGCTCCAATGAACTTTCTTGAGTGGCGAGTTAAATAACTTTGTGTTTCATGAATAGATTCATACAATTATCTCTAGAAATGTACAAAAGCTGTTTACACAGGATTTTCAAATAACAGCGTAAGGTTCTTTTGGCAAAGAGGATTTCAATTAAAACTACAGTTTATGTGCTTCTGAGAAATGCATCGTGGGGTAATCAAGCCTGTCCATCTTTTACAGAATCAGTCATGTACTTGATCGATACTCAATGAAAACAAATCAAGATTCTCTATCTCATTATCCTGCTAATACATCTCAAGCCCTGAAACCAAGATGTGCTTTGACATTGGTAATTGCACCAACAAGCAGTATAACATAATATCACAACTCTGACTTGTCACCTGCCAAGGACAAAACGGTCAGGACAATAGTCTAGACCCTGTGTGCTCCTTACGACGTTTGCCACTGTTCACCAGGTTTCATATCAGCAAGATTTATTTATTTTTCCCAGTTTTGGAAACATGTATATATGAAAATGGCTAAAAAAATAATAATCACATAACATCCCTAAATCACTTTGTAATGGAAGTCAAATTTGCATACAAATTTCCATTAGTTGATTAATATGACCGTGCATTGAGGCAGAACATATAAATTTGCCAAAGATTTTAAAGAAATTCAGTTGAGGGATTTAAATTCCATTTCTCTTTTATTTCCTCTAGAACTTCTGGATTTATATGTAGGCTGGCTTGGGCTAGAGGGAAATAAGGGCAGTGATCTTGAGGAAATGGAATGCAAGTTCTGGAGGGTGGTGGGGTGGAAGGCATCAGTGAGGGGGGTGGAGGACGTTTTCTCCTTAAACTCCACAGACGGAAATACTGCCTTCTGTGTAAGTAGCTGCAGTAGAGGACTTCCTAAGTCCCAGCAGCAGAGAAGGAGGATTTTTGCCTTGGTTACAGAAAACTGAAGCCACACTCTGCGTGCATGCTTCTAGGAAACTGTCCCGGAAATTTGAGGTTCCTGTAGAGCTTGCTCATCGGAGAAGGATCCTGAAAATGGTTCAGGAATCAGCTAAGAAGGACTGTTCCTTGCTGGCCAGGAACAGGGGTGGAATGGTTTCTGGGTTAGTTGTGGTCCCGACAGTCTTTTTGTTCTTGGTCTATTCAATGTCCATGTTCTGACAGGACAGAGGGGAAAAATTCCCAGGCACTACTACAGGACTATGGAGTGGGGTGCTAGCGCTTCAACAGGATCTCACGTGTATGAACTGGTCAGAAGAGGGCACAGTAACCTGCCAGGAAAGTTATACTTCAAATTTCCATTGTCCCTGAAACATGAACAGAGAGGGACAGACAGACTTAGAGCTGGCATCTCAGGCTTAGGAGATGACCTGAGTCTCTGACGTCTCTATTTTTCTCTAGGAACAGTTATCCTTTCACACCAAACACTAAGTCTTGTGCACACATCAGAATTTAAGGACAAAAGGACCTTATAAATTGACATTCTCCTCCTGCAGAAGAAATCCTCACTTTCAGATTACACTATTTACGTACTGAACTGCTACTTCCAGGTCCCACCAGGAGCTGGCGGGAGCTCAGAGCCAACTGTTGGTGTAACAAAGTCAACTTCTGTAAATGCAGTCGTTGAAAATGTTATATTTTATATACAGCATTAGGCCCACTTACAGGTTATATTAACAAGGACACTATAATACTAGTCACTTTGTCATGAGATTATCTTTGATCGAGTATGATTTATCATGTACCTATGTTTGCACAGGTCTAAAGAGACCTCAGTCAGAAAAAAATTCCAGTTTTTGTCTGATTTCGCTGAACTTATGTCCCACATACATTAAATCCTAATTAAACTTCACAGTGTGCAATAACACAGAAAGGCCAAGGGCCTCCTAAGGGACATTCACAAGCCATTACTTAAGTCTCAACCATGTTGGCAAAATGATGGGGTATGTGCCTGAAAAACATCAGTCTGGAAGCACAAGTCAGCAGACGTGGGGTGTGTCCTCCGACACATTTACTCGGCCACAGATGCTGATGGTGGTGGTGGTGACAGAATTAACGGGTGTTCTTTACTAGATCGGAAGAACTGTACTGAACGCTTTATACCTATTAACAAATTGAAGTTTACAAGAGTCTCAGCAAGGAGTCGAACACTCAGTCCCTCTGCTGCTGGGGCATCACTGGTGACCCTGGGGCATTCCTCAGCTGACAGTCACTGGTGACCCTGGCTTCAGCACCTGTTTTCACCCGGTGCTGCTTCACAGTTAATCTTTCCAAATTCCGATTTAAAGATTCTTCACGGAAGGCAAGGTTTGCCGTGAACTGCTTTATGCCACAGTAGCATTACCATTTATGATCTTCATTGCCATTATCATCATTATTTAACTAATTGCTCACTCACAAAGCCACGTGATCCGGTAAGAGTAAAATCCAGGCTGGGATTTGCCTTTTTGGAAACCTGTTAATAGTGCTATTTTACACAACACTTACTGCTGTCTTTC
Organism: Micromys minutus; assembly: GCF_963924665.1. Lineage (NCBI taxonomy): Eukaryota > Metazoa > Chordata > Mammalia > Rodentia > Muridae > Micromys > Micromys minutus. The sequence continues at coordinate 44,906,918 of NC_137955.1, read as the reverse complement.
AACACCCTTTATGATTTTATGTTTTGGGTGGGTAATGTCTAATGAACTCTTTGGCAAAGCACCCTGATGTAACTATATATATATATACTATATATGTAACAATAATGCATATATACAAACAAACAGACATCTATTGTCACAGCCAAGAGGTGAAAAGCTAAAATTCTTGGCATCAGGAAAACTTGTTCTTGTTTTTTCATCCTGAAGTTTCTTTATCTGGGAACTTCGAGGCTCATTCTCAAATGTCATGTGAGTAAAGATCACCTCCTCAATCCACCTTGCCCTGAATTCTGACAGTCCAGGGAATATTAACCCTGTCTTGCCATGCTACCTTAATTCTATAGACCTCCCACCCCTGAGGAAAAAAAAAAAACGTTTTAACAGTCCATCAGTGAGATGCATGGGTTCTGTATCGAATGATAAAAGGCTCTTGGGAAAAGGGGAAGAAAGCTGAAACTATAGAAACTCGGATGCTCTCGTGGCAACATGGATTAGCAAATGGTGCTTCTATAAAACTGTAGACATTAAAGGTGGTGGCAGGACTATGCTTAGAGGAAGGATAGACTAAAGATTGCCCAGTCCTTGCAGTGCAGAAGAAGGTAATCTGATTCTGAAAATTACAGCTGAAGCTGGGAGACACCAATGTGTAATTGATTGTCCTGAAGCTGTTCATATTTTAATGTTAATTCCACTTCCCTAAGAAGGGCTGGGTAATCATGTGACTTCAACTGAACTTTCCCATTTTAACTAGTAAAATAAAGAAAAGCCAGTGACTGGGCAAGGTGAAGAAGGTAGAGAGGGCTGACAGGTCTGAGGAGGTCAGAGGATGGAGGGTGAATATCCTAGCAACGTGGAGCTTCCCATGGATCAGCTGGACCCAGGTGGGATTGATTGGTGTTAAAAAGCTATGAACATTAAGGATTTTACAGGTCTAATATCTCATATAGAAGGGCAGTTTGTATCTTTGTTTGACGCAATCTTGTGTAGAGGGTTTGTGGATTGAGAGTTGAATATATAAACCTGAGTGAAAAGTAATCGGGCTGTAGAGTTGTATTTATGTGGGATTTTGGGGTACAGAAACACCCTGGGACAGAGGCAGAGAACAGGTGGTAGAAAACCACTAGGGAAGAGAGTTGCAAGGACAAGCTGGGCCTTGGTGTCAGCTCAGACCCGGTGCCAGAGGTGTGAAAGGCTCCAAACTAAAATCGAGTCTGAGGAGTGAGACCTCAGGGCTGATAGAGAGATAAACCAAATTTTTACTTTTTAATATTTGCTGCAACATGTAATAATACATACATGCATGCATACATACATACATACATATATACATATACACACACATATATACATACACGCCTACATACATACATATACATGGATACATGCATACATACATACATATATACATATGCACACACACACACACACACACACACACACACACACACACACACACCCTTATACTTTTAAAGCACCTGCTGATGGAACCAGCACCCAAACTTTTGTACCAAAGATTTCTGAGCCACGGCCATATAGGGAATGTTGTTACTCAGGACATTTGTTCGGAAAGACTTTGAGAGTAAAGTCCCCAAGAGAAAAGTAGGAAAACATCTTGAAAATATTTAACACATAACTGCAGTTAGAGATATCAGTATATTGCTAATGTCAAGTGTTGAAAGGATCTGAAAATTCAAGTGTCAGGTGTTTTCTTTATGTCTATCTGTTAGGGGTCAGCAGAGGATAAATATTCTATTCAGGAGTGTTGCTGAAAGCCATTTAATTAAGAGGCTATTTACAAAGATATAGGCAAGATTAAAGGAGCAGGGGACACTTGTTGAAACTCCAAGGAGTTAACAACAAACTGACAGAAGCTATCACCATCCTTAGACCTGAAGAAACTTGCTGGATCTGGTAGGAACCGGAGTTGAGCAGCAGCAGGCATGCTGTACTAGAAAAAGGCTAATCTTTCTTTCCCAGATTTCCTCCTCCTGACAAATCCACATGCCCAGCTTCCTTGTCAGTAGAAGGGCAGGAAAGGAGTGTGGGGGTCAACAGTTTAGTTGGCACAGTGGCCTCGTGTGTAGGGCTATAGTGTCTGATGTAGATGCCCTTGGTCTAGAGAGAGCACACAGTATGTGGCACTCTTGAATACATTCATCTAATTAATGAAAGCACATCAGATTTGGGGAGTCCCTTGTGATTATTCAATCAGTGGCTTCATTAACTAGAATAGCTGTGAACTAGCTCATGCTAAATCAAACTTGGCATCCTGCCCTTGAGGGCCAGTCTTCTAGCCCCCACTCAAAAGGGACTAGAAAAAACAAGACGTAAGTCTGGAAAAAAACAGTAAATAGAAAGTTACTTCAATACCTGAGCAAGTGAAATTTAACATGTCATATTTAATGCTTTTTTATTTTTATTGCCAAGGATTGAATAAAAATAAATATTGATCTATAGTAATCCTGGCTTCCTAATACCATATTGATCTGTAACTAACTAGCTATACTCACTGTATGTTGTGATAGTTGTAGGTATTTTCCAACTCTACCTCTTAAAAACCACTAAACATTCCTAAACAGTATGTGAAATGTGAACAGTCATTGCCACCCTGCCATTCTCTCGTGGCTGCTGGCTGTCTAATTCCAAGTCTAACAAATGTGTGTCAGTCACTAGAAGGTGGCTTCAGAAACTGTGGTTGCTTTTAGTTAAATGAGACAGAACATATGAGTAACAAGAACAGTTTACTGATAGGTGCCTGGAGCCATTGGCTTCTCAGTGTCCAGAATGGTTTGGCCAGAATGGACGTGGATCCAGAACTTTTGTTTATCTCCTTTGTCCTTGGAGAGACAAACTCAGAGATAAGAGAGATAAGATCTGTGGTATATCAGCCAGGAACTGATAAGAACTCAGTCAATCAAAATCAGAACTAAAATGGGGACAAATATGGAAATCAAAGAACAGCTTGGGAGGAAACAGCATCTACATTAACCAGAAATCAAGTTGTCTCGCGTGTTTCAAAAGAAGAATTATTCTTTTATTTGGCGTACTAATGAATTAAAGCTCTACTAGATCATCTATAATCTTGCATTCCGTGGGTAGCCTGTGAGAGCTCATATATGGGAAACCTCTTTAAAATGTACATCCCACTCAGCAGACAGGACCCACGTAGGTACCATGCGGTGAGGTGACAGGAGATACTCGCATTATCCACTGTGGAGTTGGAGTCTGTTCCTTCCATTTGATTATGAGAATACTTAATTCACATGGGAACCTTTGAGGCATCAAGTTATTAAATGCTGTAAGACACAACACCATATATCTGCACGATTCACAATATTAAAGGTGAGAGGCATTTTGTGAAGTGACTTTTCATAATCCCAGGATGGAACAGCAACAACCAAGAAATAAAGGCAATGAAGATGAAACTCAGGAATCACACTCCTTCAACACAGAAAAGCCGTGGTCAAGGGAGAGAAGGCAGTTTGTTTTCTTTGTTCTCTGGCATGGAGACAAGGTCTAGACTCAACAAGATAGAAAGCCTTAGGCTCTACATGGCTACCTTGTGAACTTTGTCCCTATTTCTTATGATGTAATTTCTCATGGGGAGAGATGCTAATACTCCAGCCACAAGCATGAAGATCTCTTAGAGTACACTTGGGAGTTCTTGAAAGAGGTGGTGTGCACCAAGACTCTACCAGAGAATCCTCAGAGTAAAATTCTTGTCGTAACAATGCTAAGAGATCCGTAATTTTATTTCTCACAACATGACAGTTCAGGGACACTTTCCTGAGACCACAGGGCATAGGATGGTAACCATTCTATAACAGGAACTATTGGCTGACAAGTGTTCTGTTTCAGATACTTCATTGAATGCCACTGCATAGGATCTGTGTTGGTAAAAGCTGTTAGAGGTCCTCCGTAATGATTGGGGGTTTGTGAGACCAACATTGAGAGCTGCTAGAATTGAGAGATGGCAGGCAGCAGTATCTTTCCATGTGAGAAGATATATCATAAGAAATAGGAGCAAAGTGCACACACAGCCATGCATAGCCAAGGCCAGGGATGGGTCCACCATTATGAGACATCATCGCAAACCAGTATGACCCGGATACTAGTCATTTCACTTTTAGATTTAGTTTTAAGTCTTGTTTCTTTCATGACTGGCCTCCATTATTTCTCTGTTTTCGTTTTAAGATTACTGGCCCTCAGTGTTGAGTTTGCTTTTATTAGATACTTAGTTTATAAGGATATATATAGTATTTTTCTTCTTGTTACACAATAGAAATACCTAACAGAGATAAGCCTTTATGAAGAACCTCTGAGGCACTGTAATGTGAAATAAAAACACTGTTCTATGCTTACACTCCACGAGCTACAAAATTCTTTAGCAAAGCACTGCAATCTCAAGTTATGTATTTGACTTTTGTGTGTTGGACAAATATACTTGGCTCAGACCACTCTTTCATGTATGGATCTAAAGGAACAGGCTCTGTTCATTATGTGAGACTCTTACCAGCTTTGGGTCTATGCCTGTGTATAGTGAGGCATCCAAAAGCAACGGGGCAATGATGCCCGTTGGATTTAAGCCAGCTTAAAGGCTATGTATAAGATTTAGCCTTTTTGGGACCATTAAAGTTTTAATTCTCACATAAATCATTGTGCGCATTGGAATCAATTGACCAGGTGTGATATGTATTCTGGATATGGAGACAGAAATGAAATGTGAATGCCTCTCAGCTCATAGAACGGCCTTCTGAACTCTAAGCCCACTTGTGTAACAAACCCCGGATCGTTAGCCTTTAGTTGTTGTGAGGTGGTGGATCTGTTAGACTACTATTTCATCTTTCTATTATTAAATAGTTTATGTATTTACACTTCAAATACAACCCCCTTTCCCCCTCTCCCATCCTTTCTCCTCCTGCTTTTATGAGAATGCTTCCCTTCCCAACTGCCCATTCCCACCCCAACACCCTGGCATACCCCTACAATGGGAAAACCAGCTTTCACAGGACCAAGGGCTTTTCCTCCTATTGATGGCAGACAATGCCATCCTCTGCTACATATGCAGCTGGAGCCCTGGGTCCCTCCATGTGTGCTCTTTGGTTGGTGGCTTAGTCCCTGGGAGCTCTGGGGGTCTGGATGGTTGATGTTGTTCTTCCAATGGGGTTGTAAGCCCTTTCAGCTCCTTCAGCCCTTTCTCTAACTCCTCCATTGGGGTCCCCATGCTATCTCTGAAGATTAGCTGCAAGCATCTATTATTTCTAGAGAACCTCCTCTCTGGAACTCATAAATAACTTACTAGTGAATACTGGGAAACAATAACCAGTTAGCCACACTGCCTTCTACGTGGCTTGGAAATGTTTTCCTACATTTTGCATGGTGACTTTACTCTCAAAGTGCTTCTGAAATTGCTAAGAACAAATGTCCTGAGTAACAACATTCCCCATATGGCTGTGGCTCAGAAATCTTTGGTACAAAAGTTTGGGTGCTGGTTCCATCAGCAGGTGCTTTAAAAGTATAAGTGTGTGTGTGTGTGTATGTGTGTGTGTGTGTGTGTGCGCGCGCGCGCGCGCTTGCGAGTGCAATTGCATATGTATATTTGCATGTGTTTATTTTAATGGCCCAAATTAGAAAATAGCCAAAAGTAATTAACATCCCACGGGACAAATAAGTTATATTTTTACAAAGGAAGTCTATTTACTACTGGTAAAATTAAGTACTGTTTGCAACAGAATGAACAAATATCACAGTCAGGACCCAGAGCAGAACATACCATGTGAGTGTGCTTGTCTAGGACCCAGAAATCAGATAAAGGTCTGAAGGCAGTGGTCAGTTTGACTTTCTGTGTTTGCTCTAGGTACTGTTTTCAAAGCGGGATGCCAGAGCTTAGGAGAAAATCTCAGTTGCCTTTCATCAGACTATTCAGTACTTTCTAGAAAGTTAATAATCTTCCCAAAGACACAGAGCAAGCACAAATCATATCTGCAAAAACTGTCTAACTGCCCTGTCATGCACACAAGCAAAGCATCATGCCTTTTGTGGAGGGCTTTGGAGCACATACTGCAAGAAACTTGTTCAGACATGCTTTGAATGCCCTTTAAGTCTATCAGAGCTTCTCAATGGAGACAGTAACCATGGTTATTGTTCCAGTAAACGGCCCTGTGCACGTGCCTGCTCTCATTTCTCTTTCAACTGTTTTCATTTTATGTTCTTTGGCTTCTGGAAGACTTTCACCATTTCCATCTTTCTTGCTTGCTGCTTTTGTTTATTTAGCTTGTTTTTAAATTATGTTTACTTAACTGTATATCTGTGCGTTTCTGAGTGAGAATGTGCATGTGAGTAAGCAGGTCCCTACAGAGTACAGAAGACAGAGTCGGGTCCCCTGCCATGGAAGTATTGGCAGCTGTAAGCATCCTGCCTTGGGTACTGAGAGCCAAACCCGGGTCCTTCACAAATGATGTGTGCATGGTCCGCTACTGTCCTTTCTCTCCAGCCCTTATTTCTATATTTTAAAAATGAAGTTTATATTTCCATGGAATAATGTTTATTTATGAAATATTGTTTTCCTTTTTTAAATACCACATATTTTTTTCATCTGAGTCAGCACTATCCAGGATATTTCCTATACACAGTTACAACATTATGGTATTTACTATCTTATTTGCTTTTAGTTTTAGTGAGTTGTCTTCGGCAAATATAAACTTTTAGTTTGATGTTTTTATTTTGTCAAAATTTCTTAATTAGAAATTTTTATATTCAGATAAACAAGTGTTGAGAATATATTCATAAAATACTTAGTTTTTTTTTTTTTTTTTTTTTGTTGATTTAGATGGGATCTCATGTAGTCTACCTGGCCCCAAACTTGCTCTGTGGTTCTGACATTCTGTTTCTCCTGTCTCCATATATCAGGAATTGAGATTCTGATGTGCACCATCTTGGGGGACTGAAGCCTGGGCCCCGTGTGTGCTGTGTGAGCAGTCTGTCAATGGGGCCACTTCAGGAGCTCTGGTCATCTATTGTAAGGCTTAATTTTCTTTTACTTGTCTTTGTTTTTCTGTTAGTTTTTTGTTTATTTTAGCTTTCTATCTAAATATGCATTGAGGAGGCCAAAGTAATACTTTATATTTTGAGATTATAATTACATCACTTGGCCTTCCTTTTCCTTCTTCCAAATCCTCCATTATCTGCTTCCTTGCTCTGCGGGCCTCTGTCTCCATTCCTTATCTTTACATACAGTGTGCAGACATGATATTCCCAAATAGAACCTGCTCAATGTAGACTGTCTGGCAGCCTTTTGTATTTTGATGTTAATTCCATTTCCCCAAGAAGGGCTGTTCCCATTTTAATTAGTAAAATAAAGGCAGGAGCCAGTGATTGGGCAGGGGAAGGGAGGTGGAGACAGAGGGTCAGAGGGTAGGGAAGGGGAGAGCAAGAGAGAGAGAGAGGACCAAGATGGAGACTGGGAAGGATGAACTGGATCCGGGTGGACTTAACTGGTGATAGGTAACTATGAACATTTCAAGGATTTTATAGGTCTTTTATCTCATATAGAAGGGCAGTTTGTATCTTTGTCTATTTGATGTAATCTTGTGCTGTAGAGGGTTTGTGGGTTTAGAGTTTGATTTATAAACCTGCGTGAAAAGCTGTCGTTGGGGTAAAGAAGCACGCCGGGATGGTAATTCCACACGGGATGGAGGCAGTAGGGCAGGCGGAATGAACCCTCTGAGAAGGGAAGCCGTGCTGAGAACACAGACCGAGGGACGGAGTCCATTCCCCCGGCTCCATGCCAGAAGCGGCGCCTGCGGACTGAGACCAAGCGGCCTTTAAAGAGATAAGCCAATTCTATTTTTAATATTTACTGCAACAGCTCAGTCTGTATAATATTATGTGTGTGTGTGTTTTCAGGGTTGACCATCTAATTTTCGTTCTAGCACCCAGGCCTTATGCTATTCTATTCTGTTCCTCTTCGGTCTCAGGTTTATCACATCTTCATAAGAAGAGCCCCCCTCACAGGCCTCTTCGAAACCCCGTCTTTCTTTCTTACTAACTTCCATCCTATGTTAACAGTGTTTTGTTTAACTCTGCGCTCCCTGCAACTGCTAGCATAAATGTGTCTACTCTTTTAATTTTATTAAAAGAAATTATATATAATATATATAATAAAAAATCACTTATTTCGCTGATCTTGTTTCATATAAACACAATGTGACAATCTTAATTTTGTTTACCATGTAACTGAGTTATTGTTATTTTTAGAAGATGATTTGGTATGCTTACAGAAACACTGGGATTCATAGAATAGGCTCAAGCCTGTTTTAGTTCACTTGCTTCTTACTTTTCTCTTTCATTTGTCTTTTCTCTGCTTTCTAGTTATTCACTGTTAACCTTCGTACACTCGTAACCAAGGATGCCTCTCTATTACATGAAACGGAGACGTGTATCCCCACGCCCTCCTCTGAGCAAGAAAACATACCTTGCTGCATGCTGCTCTCCTTACTCTGTAAAAACATATGTGTGTTTTTCAAATATTAGTCAAACACATGTTACCATCAAAAAGCCGTGACAACTGTGTATCTTGACATATAAATATGGAGATCAAGTGTAATGCCAACCGTGCATCTAATTTTATGAGTATGTCTAAATGCAGGGATTTTGCTTTGGACATGCCAGGGTATGTACGATGACTTACTACCTTAACCCTGGCATTACATGCACTACAGTGAAATAAGCCAATAAATTAAAATTTTTTAAAAACGGCTATGATATGTCACTCTCGCGTCTTCTCTTTTTATGGCAAACCTTGATGCGCATTCAAGAAAGTTTTATTTTATTTTATCCTTTTTAGATGCTTCACTGACTTCTTTTATCCTGGCATTACCAAGATAATGTGCTTTTATGATCAGCGTGACACAGTCATTTGTGACATTTTATCAGAGTCAGTCCACACAACTTTATAATTTATTAACAATGGGTTTATTCTATTGCCTGCACTCTTTATTTCTCAGCTTTAACCTCTCTAGAGGGAAAGCACAACAATGAGTAATAAACAAATCTGTAAATATTAAGGAGATAGTACAACTTGTTAAGTATGTTCATGGAAGGTTGTTGTATGTTTCATAGTCAAAAGTAGTCAAGAGTGATTACATTATGTGGGAAATCAATCTTATTATTTATTTGCAGATCATGAAGGACTCTACCAACAATGATTGGTATGTGGACCAGTTCATTTCAAGGCAGTCATTGTGCTGGTTAAACCAATACATACAGGTTTGCAGAGTATATTTGTCTAGAAGCGGAAAATCTGTTGAAACACCTAGATTCTAACCACTGAGTCAGGACCAGCTGACTCATTAGTTAGTGTGGACAGCATCCTTGAGACCTGAGAGAAGTCCCTACATTGTTTGGCTTTTATGAGCTGGCTTGTGGGGCTGCTTGAAAGAACAGTCTGCATATCTGACATTTGTTCCCCAGTTGGTGGTTGTGCCTGGGGAGGCTTAGGCCAGGGAGACTAGCTGAAGAAATTGTCAGTCAGCAGACCTTGGGAGGGTATAGGCTGGCCCCACTTCCAGATTGCCCTCTGTGCTTCCTGATGTGATTATAACATGTGACCAGAGAACTTTCTCCTATGCTTGCCTACTACCCTGCCCTCCGCTCTGCTATCATGGTGTTTTACCAGAACAACAAACACTACTGGCCTAACCTGTAAAGGTATTATGTTTTGAAAAGTCACAGTACTCTTGTTTCCGTTTCCTTCCTTTTCAGTGGGGTTGGTGAATGTGGGGTTGTAGGTGTTAGTTTGGAGAGAGTTTGCCCAGTCTGAAGCTTACTTTCCATTCGAAGCCCTGTACAAGTAGGAAGTGAAGACACATGCCTCTAATCCCACCATGCAGAGATGGAGGACTTTGGACCAGAGGTTTGAGGTGTTCTTGGGACACAGGACTCTGCCCTTTGACTTACTTTCACTTGTGGAGTAATCCTGCGGGTCAAGAATGCCTGACTCCTGCAGAGAGCGGATACAGGAGTCCACCAGCTCAAGACCTGTTGTAAGTTCATCTTCGATGTCTTTTTGTCCATCTGAAAGGAGATATAGTAAAGCGGTAAACATGGTAGGTTAACATTTAGATCAGTGGTTGTCATCCACTGGGATTCTAATGACTCTTTCCCAAGGGATGCAATATCAGATATCCTGTACATGATTTACATTATGATTCATAACAGTAGCAATACTAGAGTTACAAAGTAGCAATGGAATAAGTTGATGGCTGGGGGTCAGCATAGCATGAGGAACTATACGGAAGGGTCACAGCATTAGGAAGGTTGAGAAGCACTATTTCAGGTTATCATTTAACATTCAAACATCACCTCTATTGGACAACACATTTACAAGCCTTGACATCAAGCACAGAAACTTAAGTTAATCATGTGTATCTTTGGAGAAGATTAAGTTACCAGAAAACTAAGGGCAGTTAACCCCCTCACCCCCAAATCACTTAATTTTTACGTTTTTTCCCCCTAATTCACTTTTAGAAATCTGAAGTTCATACTAAATTAATCAGTAGAGGTACACATAGAAGAAGTGAGATGCTATCAAGAGGTCATACTTTACCTTGTGTCTGCCAATGAAACTGCTCTCCTGCTGAACTGCAAGAAAGAAAACACACAGCTATAATGGGGTAGTTAGCAAAGACTGTCATCTAAAACCAAGACACACAAGGCCTCAGAGGAGAGCTGAATTCCTGGAACCCTTCTCAGTCCTCACAAAGCAGAGGGTCCACTGAGATGGAATCCTAATTTTCATTATTTGCTGTATATTCCGTTTTGATTTGCAGGTAATACCGTGTTATAAATGGACGTTGCTCAGTCATTTTCATAAAGATAGCTCTTTTTTTTTTTTTCACAAATCCAATCCATTAAGCAATAGCTTATGGATAATTTAGTTTGACTCAATTTTAGTTACTTTAAAATAACTAAAGTTTGCACAGTATTAGACATTGTAAAGTAGCCTAATTTAAAAATTACATCCCTTTTTATTAAAAACAAGATAAAAACATTTTCACCTTCACTTCAACATTTCCTATGAGTCGTCCTTTCTAGTTGATTGCTGTGACTTAAATAAGGTGACTGAAAATCATAACGTGCTACCACCAACTGAATATGTAATTTGAAATTCTCTTTTAACAACCTATCTTATCAAAATGATAGAGCCAAGAATTGTTCATATCTATGAATATATCTATGGTTATATGCATATATGATATGATGATATGCCTATGACATTTCAGAGTAGGCCTACATAGATGACTGGTTTATTTTGCATGAGTTGTTGTATATAAAATGGATTAATACATTTAAATTTCCTAGGTGTGAACAACTTCCTTTGTATGTTCTTCTAATGGCGACACCATTTTCTGTCGATATGTGACAAGCAGTAAGAACAGCGGTGACAGACACCATTTGACAATGGCGTTCTACATGCATTTCACCAGATCTTTGCCTGGATCAAGCAGTTTCTGTGAATAGCTCATCAGCCCTTTAACAGCAAGTGGGTCTTAGACCCTTAATTTGTACCTTAGAGGCAGCTTCTGAATACATTTGTGTGGGAAAGGGGAATGCTGGTCTAAATCAGCACTCAGAAAAGCCATGATTGATGTAAATGAGAAAGGTCCCTTTAGAAATGAAGGACTATTATAGGGTGTCTTGCTCCTGAGCCAACTCAGATTAGCAAAATGGAAAGGAATTTTAGAATGCTAAGAGCTAAAGACAGATCTGACACATGAAAAGGTAACTACAAATTCATTTCCACGGAGCTCTTACCACCATTAAGGAGACAGCATTATCTAAGAGCTGTATCTAAACTAACTACAAAGTTCAACCCTTACCATAGGAATGTAATATACATGTCAGTGTTTTAAAACCAAGAAAGCAGCTTCCCTTAGTAGGTATCACTGCATATAAGGTCATTCCATATTAAAATTCAAGAACCACCAGGGTACATCTGAACCATCACCATCACGACTACGCTATTTCTTTAAGAATGTTATTTATCAAGCATGTGCTGTCATGACCTAATATTATGCACTGATACCACTGCACATTTTCAGAGACTAAACTAGAACTTGGGTATATTGATTCTGAGCAATGCTAAGCGCATATTATTAGTGTCCTAATCATGTGTAGCCCTTCTTAAATGTATGGGCAAAAGCCCACTAGAAGCCTACAGGCTCAGAAAATCTGTAGGCTCTGCTGAGTGCTTGCTCTAAATGATGAAGCTTCACACACCTTGTGTGCTATGAATGTTCGATTCACCAGGTAAGGCACTTGGTGTCAATTGTGCAAACCCAAGCTTTATTATTCTATATTGTAAGACTGGACAAACTCTCAATGTGGCATAACCTTCTCAGTGTAGATGTCATCATTTGCGTAGAAACAGAAAAGATTCTCATACTGTAGTGAGCTGAACAGTGTTTTTTTTCCCCCAAAACAAATGCTAGATCGAAATTCTGAAATGTGTGCATGCTCCGACATTTGGACAGAGAGTTTCAAGGTTGTATCAATGATTGACTGTCTTCGGACAGGTCACCTAAGACACTGATGGGGACCTACGCAGACACGGAGATGGACAGTTAAAAGATGAGGGTGAAGACCAGGTGACTTGGATACAAATGACAGCTCATTCCTTTTCAGTCTTGCTAGGAACTGTCTCCCAGCTGACACACTGATTTCAAACTTCAGCCCTCCAAAACTTTGTGAGAATAAACCTGTGTTGTTTTAAGACAGGTACACGTAGTAACACTTAACAGCAGTCCCAGGGATTACACTAATTTATTCTGATACAATGAAAGAATTGCCACTACCTCCAAACTACTACAGGCTCATAGAAATCCAGGTGTTTGGTTCTCGGGTGTATGACATAGCAATGCTTGCTATTTCTCAACGCTTACTTTCTCCTGCTTTTAAGAGCAAAACTTAGTGGTGATAAGAAATGGGACCACAGAGCTCCTAATAGTGTCATCAATGCTTTGACGAAACTTGCTCAACACTGAATGCAAGCTTAACAGCATCCACAATCCAAAGTCACCCACTGGGGTGAAAGGAAGAGCTTCCTCTTAGCTTCCTCATATCTAAAGCGGTGCAAGCGAGCCACCCCCGGGCACAGCGGTGTACTGTTCTGTCCCTATGGGACACTGAGATGCACATCTGCCCAGTCCATTATGTGTAGACCGGGCTACACAAAACCCCAAGGGAAGAAGTAGAAGGAGTTATTTCCTGCCCAAGCACATGAGTTTCTAACCTTTCTATCAACTTAAAACCTATGCTTGGATGGACACTCGGCCAGTCCACACAGAAATGTGGTCAGAAATGCAGTGTGGTGGTGTAGAAACTTTGAAGCTGCAGGTTGACTCTGTAGAACTCATGTTCCACTAATCCATGGGGATGTTGGCCATTGTTGGTGTTCACAAGCTATTCTTCCTTCTTGGTTTTGCTCAGAAGAGGATGGGCCCATGGCCTTGCGCATTGGGTTTGTCTGTCCCTCTACAATAACAGGAGAATCACTCAACATCATATTTCCACATAGCTATTCTTCGGTCCTTCTCTTTCTAAATTATTTCAGTTTTATGTTACCACAGAAATGAGAAGGAACATTTAATTATTATTATTGCAGTTGAAGGAAAAAGCATTATTGACGGTAATGTAGAAATGTCCTCTCAGGGAAAAAAATAGTCCTATTCCTTCGGGGCAGACGAAAGCATTAATCACTTCAGTGGCTTCCTTGACTTCTTTCACACAGTTAAAATGCATTAGCAGTAATAGCGATCACAGAGTGCAGACATCCCCAGAGGAAACTGGTTTGGATTTGGTTTCCTTAAGTGTGTACTTTCCTTTCTCTGCTCTGGGATTCCATGTATGTGCATGGTTTTGTATGTTTGTGTGTGTGCTTGATTCCTTCCTTTAAGAAGTACTGTAAGGTGGTTACTTCTTAAAAAACAAACAAACAAACCATCAAACCTAACTATTCATTAAGTCTTCACAGACTAGGCCTGTTTCTCATACTCTCTCATGTCCAGGATTAGGAATCATCTGCAATACACATTCTCAATGTTGCAGCTGAATTCAGTACAATGGAAAAATCCACTCTGAGAGCCACATAGTTCATTTGCTCGCTAAATCATATGTGAGGGAAAAGACAGAATATCTCTGTCAAAATATTAAAGTAGAGGTGTTGGAACATTTCTGGTTAGCCAGCAATAGCTGACAGCTTCATGTTCTCTGGGCATGACGTGTGTGTGTGTGTGTGTGTGTGTGTGTGTGTGTGTGTGTGTGTGTGTGTCAAGGGTTTAGACCCAAGAGTCACCTTGAGCTCCCTGCAAAGTGGATTCTACCATTGCCTTTTCTGAGGATCATCTCACTCACCTGTGGGCCATTTGTAATAAAGACCATATATGAGAGTTCATAGCTTTTTCTCAATACCAGGAAAAGACACAGAGCAAGTGACTGACTCTCTGATGGGCCAGCCCAAGCATATATATACATATATTTGACTTTCAGATGCCTGAAGCATCAGTCTCCACCCTGAACCAGGTGGAGCATTAGTACTCCTGACTTCTTCAAAATGGAATGAAGGTATGGATCTATGGGGCTTTTGTTGACTTGGCTTTGAAGCTGAGCAATGCATCTAAAACATAAGCCAGGGGAAACTATTGTAACATAAATTGCTTCCGAATTAGTGTTTGATCCTACCCTAGAGAAAGAAAGATCATATGAATGGCATTTGTATGTCTAGACCTTGGCTGTGGTGGAAAAGAGCTTTTAGTAGTTAATTTTGCGTGCAGGACTCCACCCTAGGAGATAGTGGTTGCGAAATAAAATGAACTTAGTCAAGAGTCTTAGATACCATGGGGATGACGTGTCTATGGTAAAGATGAGAATTGCCTGCTCGGTGTGTAGTGTTTTGCTAGAGGCCACTGTCCTCTTTTATGTGTGTGCTCCATATCTTGTTCTACTATGGTGAAGAGCTTTTTCCCCTTTCATTACTGCCTTACAGCTTCTGTCCCTGATATAGCCCCAAATGAATCGACACTGTCTCTCTCATGTAAATGACATGTTGATTTCTTTCTTCTATCACAAATATTTCTGCCTTGGTTATTCCAACAAAATATATGATATGGCAACTATAAACATTCTCATACAAACGTTCCCAGTACAAAGGCTACTGCTAGGAATACCTAGCTAAATCAGGACGTCACCTGTGCAGCAGTGGGCAGGGTGGTCTCTGAAACCAGACTCTTGACAGGTTCTGTCCATAAAACGGTAGGCAATATTTAAACTTGTGAGAATTCAATGAGGTCTATTTCAGATGTTGAAATGTGTGGTGATTTGGGGCTGAGAGTACCTAAAAAAATACACAATGGACTAAAATTGTTTATAAGTTGCAGTTGACCATGACTATAATCACCTACTGTAAATTATTGGTGTCAGTGTCAGTAATTATAAGTTGATTGATCATGGCTTAATCTATCGTTTTTATTCTTTGTAGTACATGGAAGTTGTCTGTGGGAGGGCCTAAATGGGAATAGCCACAGAGAAAGATGAGCAGCTGGTACAAGAGAATGCCATGTTTGGGGATTTCTGCACTTCTACTGTTGAGAAGATGCCACAACAATGATGGCACATTTTTTCGGTGAGCATCCCCTTGTGGCTTTGAGCATCCGGAAGGGAGGCATCACTTCCGGGAGGCATCACAGGCTCTTCGTAACTATCTCTAGAGTTTGCTACTTGAATGTTCTTAAAGGCCCATGTGTTAAAGGCATGACCCTAAGAAGACATTATAGAAACAACATGGCCTTCTTAAGAGACAGGGAGTTTTTAGATCATTGACCTGTAGTTCTCAAACTGTGGGTCATGACCTCTTTCACAGGGTCACCCAAGACCGTCCGAAAACACAGATATTTATGTTACAATCAATAGTTGCAAATTTACAGTTTTGAAGTAGCAACGAAATAATTCTATTGTCCGGGCAACCACAGCGTGAGGAACTGTATTCAATGGTCTCAGGATTAGGAAGGTTAGAAACCACTGACAATTAAGGATGACCTCATGTGGGGACTGTAGCTTCTTTCTCTCTGACAAGGAATTTGCCTCACTATGTGTTCTCATTGTGACATGCTTAGTAATAAATCCAATCAGTCATTGAGAGAAACCTGGAGATTGGAGTAACAGTTTTATTCTTCGTACAATACTTGTCTCCGGTATTTTGTTACAGTGATGGAAAGTTCATTTACATAAGTGCCAATGGGGTAGAGGCACTTAACAGTCACATACATGCATAGAGCCAGGAGGTATTACACCTAGAGATGTCCTGTTCATGGCCTTTGTGTTCAGGTCCAAGGACCTTAGACACACGCCTGCTGTCTAGCCAGCACACTTTCCTCATTTGAAAGACGGGTTAACTTTTCCATAGGGATTTTATGAAAAGTAAGAGCATGAAGGATTTAGATCCACAGAACAGTGACTTGAACAAAGGACTTTACACCGTGAGGGAAGTTGTGAATAGAAGCCAAAGAAGGAAAAGCTTGAGAAAAGAACTGCCCGTTCACAGAACAAAATGAGTCTTCATGGGGTAGTCACACAGAATTCAACTTCCCTTTTTATCTGTCTTGGGGACGGATAAAATATTACCACACTAATCTGTCACAGGCTCTAAAGAATTTATGCTTTCTATCTTTTGCCTGAACTAGAATAGGGACTAAAAAAGGAGACTATGATTTGAAAAGGAAAGATGGCTTGCTTCTGAACTGCGAGTCTCTCCAGTCGGTACCTTACAGACGGTCTCATGGTGTCTCCATCACTCTTGCTGTAGCTCACACCAGGAACATTTTTCTGTTTCGAGAATCATGTGTGAGAGAATAAACAGACCTCACATTGCTATTATGAATTCCTTTCTAGTTTGAGGCAGAAGAAATTCATATTCCTAACCTAAGTTTATCAGTCTTGGTGACTGGCAAATTATGCAAGCAGTGGATAAAGGCAAGGACTAGCGCTCCCTCAGGGGAGCCTGGAAGTGACTCCTGTGTGCATCACAAAGGGCCACGTTACTGTCATTTGTGGGATCAAGCCACTTAGAGCTAAGCAAAGCAGCAAGAACATGTATTCTGTTTTAGTTCAATTCTCTCTAAATAAATACTCCAGTTTGTCACAACCACCAAGAATCAGCCCCAGACTCCATCAACCAGAATGTGCTAGCTATATAAAAGCCAAGCTCTTACCATGGCAAGGAAATGCACTTGAGTTTATCTTCTTGAAATTAATTTTATAGTTTCAGGGTTGATTGTAGCTATATTACAGCGGGCATATTATGTGTAATATCCAATATTGGAAGCAGCAACAAATGGGTTTTGTAAAATGTGAATTCCTCATGCTATATTTCCTTCCACGAATTCCTAAGAACTTTCTCATGCATGGGCTAGAAATTATTTTTTAAACGATTTTACTAGTACACAAGACATTTATTGTAGCTGGAAAAATGTATCTAACTACATTAGAAAATAAACTATCATAATATCTCTGCCAGTGGGCATTCCACAAATTGAAGTGTCGTAAGTTGCATTTTTTGATCACTAGGGGTACTATTGTAAAGTGCTCTCCAAAGCATTTAATTCAACTATTTGTGCGTTAACTCTACTGGGCTGCACATTGCTACACTGATCAGTTAACGTTGACATTCCGTGTAACTCAGTCAGATGGTGATTCATCTCAATGCTTCATTTCTGAGCTTCAGCATGAGCTGAGGAGAGAGCTCTGTGCATCAGGAAGCGGGTTGCTCATGACTGTATTTTAGAGAAGGGAGTGGGAAAGAGTAGTTACTGTTGGCTGATGGGTGTGACACTCCTGGCAAGATAATCCAAGTATCAACCCTCTCAGTCTTAGCTAAAATACAACCTGAATAAAGGAAAAGTTAAACTCGTGTTTTCTTGTTTCCTGTGATTATGTATGACTGTGAGTGAATCTAGATTCAGGAGCATGTGTGTACCTGTTCATATGAAGCTATGAAAGGGTGTATGTGTGTATGCTTGTGTGTACACGAGTAAGCAAACACACAAACATGTTCCTTTATGGCACACAAATCTCCCAGCTTTTCATTCACCCATTCTTTCTTCTCATATCTGTCTATCTGTCCATCTGTCTGTCCATTCATCCACCCATCCATCCATCCATCCATCCATCCATCCATCCATCCATCCATTCATCCATCCATCCATCCAACATGTTACAAACTTGTCAGAGCCTGGGCACGTATTTGAATGGAATGAATGATTTGTTAGTATAAATGAAGTTACTCCTCTTAGATCTTCAATAGAAATATATGCAAAGAACTATCTTATATAGGGGGAAAAAGAAATTTGAGTAGCAATACAGTCGGTAAATATAAAATTTCACTTGGACTCTTTTAAGACAGGGTTTCTGTGTTTACTCCTGGCTTTTTTTGGAACTCGCTTGCTCTGTAGACATAGGCTGGCCTATGGCATTGGAGATCCACCTGTGTCTGCCTCAGGAAGTGCCACAGCCCAGCTCTTTTAACTAATTACAAAACTCCTTTAAAGGCTGAAGACAAGAGGAAGTGCCAACACCAGAAACCGGAAGTCATCGAACTAGAGAACCCAGAGCTATGATCACAGAGCTCCTTGCCACGTGGCTTCTTCCTCCACATCCACTTCTGCTTACAGAGTCACAGTACACTGTTTATAAAGCAGAAACCACAGGGCATCCATAAACAACAGGCCTTCACATCCTCTGTCTTTGCTTCCTGAAAGACAGTGGCAGCCTTCTGACCACGTGAGCCACATGAACTCATATAATGTTTAGTAAAATCTCACTGGATACATAAATATCCACAGCAAATCTATTCATGACTACCAAAGGCGAGAATACCAGCCAAACATTCCTTATCAGCTGAGCAGTGAATGGTACAACACATCACACTACAGAAATCTCCCCAACGGGGGAAAGAATGGGTTTTGATACACAGTAAGTAGTGATCCTCAAAACAAAAGTAGTAGTCCTGAAATACAATTCTAGAGGACTGAAGAATAGATCAGTGACAGATGAGTGTTAAGGATAGGTCAGGGGATAGTGGAGGCTAAGGGAGCCTTTCTGTGATGGAGTGGTTTGAATATTGATGGAGATTGGTGCTACTTACACAAAGCCATTTATTTGATGCATTCTGGTAGAACTAGGCACACACACAAAACCAGCCCTTCCTCCACCCCCCCCCACATGGCAAATACATTAAAAGAAGGAAATTCTGGATTATACTAATACCTTATATGTGGCATTGTACAGGGAAACAGGTACAGTTACAAGTGAACTTTCTGTGTGATTTATTTTGTATTTTCATGAGCCTGTAAATATTCACAAATAAAAAACAAAACAAAACTGAAGCGTGGTTTGACCGTGCTTCATCTTTACACTCTGAGTTGTTTCTTCCTGGTACAGGAAGCCATTAGAATAATCTCTAGTGTCCTAATAAAGTAGAACAAAATGAAGACTGGGGATACAGGAATAATGACAGAGAAGGAAGAGCTGGAGATGGGCATGCGGAAAAAAACAAGGAAAAAGATGTTGTTCACCTGTGACTATCCTTTTCTTCTTTATTCTTATCAGAGCTCACTGGACCTGTCCAGGCTCACTGATGCTCTGTCCTGTGAATGAGCTGTTAGCCCTGCAATAGCATACACTAATCGCACAGCCAATCAGCTGCAAGATCTACCCTGTCATTGGTGAAAAGGTCATGGGTTATAACTCGGATTCTCTGCTCATCAGAACTTCAAATGTCTTTCCATTGTCCTATGATTTGTAGAAAGATTTAAAGTGATGCTTAGCTTCATATCCTGGAGCAAAATGCCAGTTTTAATGCGCACTCTTAAAATCCAGATTTCACATAGTGCAGTGTACTCCTTCTCAGTATTTATAAAGCATAGGCTGTTGCCTGTTGGCTATGCTCCTTTTCTTCCTGCTAATTTGCAGGGGACTGAGTGCAGAACACACTTGTATGGACATCTTATAAATCACTATCCCCATGCCTGGAAATTTGTCTCCTTGATTTGTCCATTGCTTTCCATACATACTATGCTACAAATTTAAACTACAAGTTTAAGACTATTCTCCAAGGTTTAGTATAGAATAACTGAATTGGAAGATTAGACCAGACCCCGTACTTTATGCAGGGACAAACCAACTGTTCATTCTAAACTACTATGTTCAGGAAGAAATAAGGATTTGAATAAGAGTTCTTGTTCAACACCAGTAGTACTTGCAAAACATGTTTCCAATCTTTCATAGAGCCACAAATTAAAACATCTTAAGATATTTAAAACACCTCCTTAGTTGATATCATTTCTGTATATTTTCCATTATCAATGACCTTTGATGCCCATAGTCCTAATTGCCATGGCTAGAAATTTGCAGCGCCTCTACTGTGCAGGAGCAGCTCTCTCGGTTCAGGAGAGGACGGGGTGTGTGAATGAAAGAACTACGCACAATTCCCACAATGCATTCCTACTCTGCAGCTCACTCACATGCAGACCTTTCCTGCTGGAGCCATGAATCAGACTCAGAGCACACACAACATGCACATTTGGTCTTTGCCTCTGAATCAGACCTGGCTCTGCGTGAAGAAGACAAGCTCTTCACAGAAACAGGAATGCCAAGGATTTATGGCACCTCTTCCTCATGTTCCTTCCCCTGTCAGCCAACGCCCGGGCTAAAACGATGAGGCACAGCGGCCACAGCTGGCCTCTAGCTTGGTTTCTGTAACGCCTGGGTAAGAGAATGCTGAACCTACGCATGTCAGGAAGTGGCTTTCTGCAGTGTATCCACTGAGCCAAGCAGAGACAGATGCACACACACGCATGGGACACGAACTATGTGCTCTCAATGATTCTGCACCTAAATTACCCACTCCTGAATAGAGCAGCTTAAGCAAAAAGCAAAATTTATGCTAATAGTTTGAAATGCATATCTTTCCTTCCTTATTTTTCTCTGGCTTCCCATGTCTGGTATTTTCGGTACACGTGACCATACCCAGGTTTTTTTTTTTTTTTTTTTTTTTTTTTTTTGTTTTTGTTTTTGTTTATAATGTGGGTTCTGAGGGATTGATACTTGTATTCTTGTGCTTGCAAGATAAGCCTGCTGATACTAACTGATCCAACCCTCAATTTCCTTACATACTTCCAATAGCATCTTTCCATGGGAGTCTTGCATACTATATCCTGTATATGGACTGGGCTTTGTACATTATGTCATCATGGCGGGTGCCTCGGAGACAACATGGCGACTAAGTAATATGAAGTGCTGAGGGGCAGACAATGAGCTAACCTTTCTTTGCCTATGTTCAAGCCCGGGGCATGCACACACACACACATGCACACACATATACTATGTTTTGATTAAACCTATTCATTCCTGCCTTTGAGCTCATGGGTATAGACCAATCTCCTAGAGAATGGATAACTTCTATGGACCCACATCAGTGGAGAGGAGCGTAGTCTTCCCTTAGCAGCCATTGATTACCAATGTCTCCCCAGCTAGAGATGGGACTTTGTGATGATATCTCCTGTCTTTTCTGGAATGTCTGATCTGGCTTGATCTTGCAAAAGTCTTGTTCATGTGAATTCGCACACATCTATATCTCACTTCCTCTTCCAAGGCTCAGGGATCATCACAGAGGGAATAGGAGGTGGAGCTGAAGGGAAGGGACACAAAGACTGGAAAGTCAGAGCTCTCTCACTGTCAGTACAGGCCTTTCCAAAAGAGAGCATGAAGTTACTTCTCCATGTCCCCACTGAAGGTTGCATTTACATATGCAAAAAGAACATACTTTTCAAATACTGTTGGGCTTTTCCTCTTTACTGGGTGTCTTTTGTTTTCAGTTACGTTCTGTCCAATGTTTAAACTTGAGCAAACTAATTTTCCTCTCTCTAATTAAGCCTATTGCAAGATTTCACTCACTCAGGCTTCCTGTTAAATGAAACATTATTTTCCCTTATCAGAGTTCTGTGATGTGTTCCTAGTGGCTTCTAATTGGGGACAATTATAAGAAGATAAATCTAAATTCAGCTGTGGCTGTTGTCATTAACATATCCCTGCTCTGCTCCTGAGGACTTCCTGTTTGTTTAAGGCAACAGGGAACTCAGACTCCAGAGTGAGGCTTGATGGAGCAGTGCAGGAAACAGCCAGCAAGGACATCCTTCATTTAAATTTGTTGGTTTAAACCGGCTTAAGAGGAACCCACATAATCCTCCTCACCTGATGTGTCTAATGATCTAAATGCAATCAGTGGGTGTTGTTGACTGAGACCCGTTGAGTCTAACAGCCCTGGACAAATTGCTAGACCGAGCCATTTCCACAGAAAAGGCACCACATGCAATGATATGCGTGGATGCAAATGTTATGACAAAACCAAGTGTTTGCACACTAATCATAAGCAACTTATTTAAAAAGCAAGTGAAAAGGACAGAAACGGTGACTGGGCTTTTCTTCAGAGACCTGAGGGAAGGGTCTCTAAGATGCAGGGTAAGGATGAAACCAGTGGGTGTCCACCAAGACCTCTCCCAGGGCTCAGGTTTTCTTCGTTTTTCCTTTTCTAGCCAGGAAGAAATAACAAGAAAATCAAATGTGATTTCGGATGTCCTTCACTTGTAATTAATAGGCTCAATCTGACTTCTCTATTGAAATATAAAATGATTCTTGGAAACTATTCCATTAATATAAAAAAAACCCCCAGACAACAGAGAATAAAATGTTGGCATGGAAACCTTTAATTAGCACATTCCTATGTGTGCATACATATGTGAATGTGCGAGCACACACACACTCAAACGCACATGCCCACATACAGTACCACCATCAAACACAAGAACAACAAAACCATAACCATCCCTTTGGCCTTAATGGGCACATCTGAGAAATGTGAGTATCTAACCCCCGGGTAAAGGGTGTGGAATAAAATTTCAGTTCGTCTGGGGGAAATAAACTGTGCATAAGGGCCATACTTCATGACTCTCATTTTCTTCCTTTGTAGAGCTTCAAGCAAGAGCTCTGCATGGTATCCTTATGGATTGTATAGTCTGTGGGGATGAGCAGTCAAATTTGTGAACAGTTAAAGGAGAGAGAAAGCCTGAGCTGTGAGTTGAAGTATTCAGAAATATTCTTTTCTCTGTGATGTCAACAGAGATTACTCTCAGAGCAGGGCATTTGTATGGACTTCTCCCCTGTACCTCCTCCCCGACCGCCCCTCTTACGATCTTTCTTGGAGGCAAGTGTTAAATTACTTACTCGCCCCTCCTTTGTGTTCTACGACGATATAAAGTGAAAGGTGATTAGAAAGCTTTAGGAGGTGGACTTGGCAAAGCCACCATCAATCCATGGAAATGTCAAGAATCCAAATCATAACTATTGGACCAATACTTCGCAGCTCCGAGGAAGCAGTCGATCCTGATTAAACAAGTCTAACTAGGCAGCTGGACACACATTGGATGAGCAATGACAAGGCAGATTAAATGAACTGGAAACATTCTCAGCATCGGCAGACTTTAGGAGATCTGGTGGTCTCTCTACTTCCCCCTGAGTCTGGACTGGCCAATGACCTGTTTCTGTTATTAAAGAGCTGGATGGGGTGGGGTGACTTTCAAACTCCTGCAGGATGAATTTTAGGAGATCTTCAGCTGTTAGTGCTTTCCAAAAATGAAAGGACCTCTGGGGCTCCAGCTTCCACAGATGATGTTTGGCTACACTGTGACAACCATGTTGTGAGAAAATCCTAGCTGGTCAGCTGGAAAGTCAGGAGGTGCACAGAGGCACAGCAACTGGGCAGATGTGAGAGAAATGGTCTTGAACTTTACATCAACTTTACTTGGCTGCCAAGTGAAACCCTATTCCCCCACTTGTATTCTCTCTACACAGGACCCGGAGCAAGTAGATCCATGCCTCTGAGCTCGGAAGGTTTGTTAAAGTCTAATCAATAATAAGAATAGTGTGCACAGCTCACCGTGCCCCTTGGCAGCCAACACTAAATGAAACTGGCCAAATGACGCACTTTCAAATGTGCAAGTCAATCAAATGGAATTTCTGCAAGGTAATTTTATCCCCAAGTAAAAGGTAGATACAGAAGCATTGTGTATTGTTTTCATCGCATAATGAGTCAATGTTGGGCTTTATTTAATCACACACACACACACACACACACACACACACACACACACACACACATGTTTTTAATTCTTTAAAAATGGCTAGACATACTCCATATTCTGGATTTCTAATGTTGAGGTGTAAAGCAAAGCTGTTAAAGTTAGAAGCCTATGACTCTGAGAAAAAGTATAGTTCAGAACAGAGGCAGCATGTAAATCATCAGTGGGTGATGGAGTCGACTGTTGTAGTGGTGGGGAGGATGGAGACAGTGCTGCAAGAAAGCATGAATTGAATACATTAAGACCTGAAGTGGAGAACAATTTCCCCAGATTTTTTGCACCAGGATGACATCTGGGCACAAACATGACATGAGCCAGGTCTTGCAAGAAATGATGTGAGAAAATTCAACAAGAGAAAGAAAAGGAATTATATGGGAGTTTTGGCATGGCAGTCTTCTGACATGAGACCAAAATGAAAGAAAAAAAATCAATAACTTATTTAAGCCAGTTTAACATTTCAAGATGAAGCCACAGGTGGATGTGAATGCCTGTGCAGGATGTAATTTGGATTTGGAGATACTCCCATTTTCCCGTGGTGCAAAGGAGGCACAGGGGTCACAGTTTCAGATGTATTGCCATACTGGGGAGAGTGCAGAAGAGGGAGTTTCTGACATGGGAGAAGCCAAATGAAATGATAAAACAGCAGCCACAAAAGGCACAGAAATGAGGCTGTGCTCCAGGGGCACTGGGCATTAGGTCTGTAGAATCCTCTGTATGTGCAGGCATATATATTTGAAACAGCATGTATCTTAGGAGCTCCTAGAGAGAATGAAGCTGGATTTCTTCATGTGAAGAAAATTAATAGGGAGAGGGGATTCTAGCAAAGTAGCATAACATTTGTGTGTGTGTATACATGTGTGTGTGTGTGTGTGTGTGTGTGTGTGTGTGTGTTCCACATCAAATTTTATGGTAATTGTATTTTAGCACAGTAATTTCAGTAGTAAAATTATTATAATATTGATTATAATAATTCATGATAACAAAAAATGCTCAGTATCAGTAGTCATCAGAGAGTTGAACATTAAAAGAAAATGCCTTCCATCTAGTTGGAGAATTATTTTTAATCATTTTCTTTATTCTTTGAAATTACAATATAATTACACTCTTCCCCTACTCCTCTCTCCCTCCAACCCTCCCAGAAATGATCTCTTTCATGGCCTCTTTTTATTAATTATTGTTATGTGTATTTACATGTGCGCATATACATATATTCCTAAATATATACATATACCATACTCAGTCTGCATACCGTTACTTATATCTATGTTTACAAGGATGACCAGACAACACCAACATACATGCTAGTGTAGACAGAAGACAGCCCAAGAGGCCTTAATCCTACATAAAGAACTCAAGTGAGTAATGCTGAGATGAGGAGAAACAATCTTCCCTGGGGAAGTGTATCTTAGTTGGTTATCTAATACCAAATGTTCATCCCTAGAGATTAAATTTTAGGCAGACACTGACCTTACCAGTCTTAGGAAAGGTGTGAAGTTATGGAAATAGTAAATTGTACAAACATAAGAAGGATTGGCGGGAAGTTTATCTGTGTGTGAAAACTACACTTAGCCAATGGCCAGTGATTTCAACCCTAGAACTTTCACAAGGAAGTAAAAGAATGAAAATATCAAGATTGGTAGAAGAATGCACCTTCATTCATAGCTTTTCTCATTCTTTGTCCATAAGCAGAGTGTGGTCATGTAATGGAAACCTACTATGCAAATGGAAGCTACATATGGCCTCAAGGAGGGATCTCAGAGCTGCATCCTCAGCGGAAGAAGCTCTGTAAAGAGACACCTGTTACCTACTGCCAAGATGTACCTGATATCATGGACTCTTAGGAACCATAAACCCAAATATACTCTTTGCCAAAGACCAGCCTCAGCTTAGTCGGGGGTCCTAAGGAAGGAATGTTTGGGAACTGGTAAAGAAAAGACTCAAAGTCAATCATGGGTACAAGCTCTGTAAACTAAACCGCTTGAGATGGGTCCCTAGACAGCTTTCTGTAGATAGCTCTTGGCTCTGGAGTCTGCTAGAGATAACTTTCGGCTTGAGGAGCATTCTCTTGAGATAGCTCTCTCTCTTTCTCTCTTGGAGACAGTGCTGTCTTGCTAGAAAACAAAATTATAAAGGTTCTATAGATAGCTCATGGGTTTTCTGACCAAAGTCAAAAAAGCTGCTAGAAAATTTTGAAAGACTTGTGTTAAGTCTCTAAATAATTCTTGGGTTTTCTGACCTTGGTCTTTGAAATCCTGTTAGAAAAACTCTAAAAGAGCTTCATTTGCTCTACAAGAAATCCTCTTTGGGTAGTTCTCCTCTGTCCCCTCTCTTTCAGACCCAAACTCAGTTTTATCTACATATTAATTCAATCATTTAACCAGGTTCTCTTTTGATTATCTCATGGACCTGCATTTTATGAGCTCAGCCCTTGATTCTTAGAGAAAGACAGCAAGTACACTTTTTTCTAAACAATGCAAATGAATTCAGAGATCTGCCTGCCTTTGAAAACACAGAAAAAAAGATAGATAGGTATGATACCATCCTGAGATTACTATTACCACCAAGTCATGGCCTAAACTGCATCTGCCCCAGGCTGACCTTGAACTCAGGAATCTGCCTGCCTTTGTATCTGTCTGATAAACTGGATTATTAATGCAGCTGCCTTTGTGCTTTTAGGTCTGTGCAACTTCTCAGACAATTTCTACTGCATCGTAATATCTTGCATAGTTGAGGAATTATATATAATTTTGAATTCATATTTTCAGAGTTCTTTCCCACAGTCACAGTGTTTGGCAGTTTGCTAAGGACATTAGACACACCCTTTTCTCCCAGTCTTCCTTTGTGCTGTCTCTGATTATCAAGGAGTCTTTAACCTTGGAAGAGCGGACCTTCCCCAGTTACCTTGGTATGGAGAATATTTCCTGAAGTAGGAATGTAAAGTAAATTATGTACATTATTATACCAACAAGCCTCATGCTTAGTGAGCGCCAATACACATGAAGGGCCACACCCTGCTTGTTGTGGTCCAGCGGCAGGAAGTGTGTCACACAACTTATTCTGCAGTGACCATGGCCACCCAGGACTTGGCATACTTTCCCAGAATTAAAATAGAACTGAAAAAAAAGATTAAAGTCCAGTCATGGCTACATGTGAAGAAATGTTTAGGGGATGCATGCTAATGTCTATGACTCTATTAAAAGAAATGTGGCAAGAAAATGCAGTCAGTAAGTATCTGGAAAGAGAGATGGACAGATGAACATATAGACAGGTGGTCAGCCAAGAATATTTAATTGTGATGAAAAATGCTATTCGTGATCATGTTAAATTCTTTTCACAAGTTCCTTATTAAATTTTTTCAAGTTGTTTTAATAGCAAACATTAAAAAAATCAAATATTAAAAAGTAATTATTTACAGCATTGCTAAGATTCCTGGATCAAACATTTGATAAGCATATCAAATGTTCTCTATTGCATCAGACTAGTCAGCTCAGTGGGAAACAGTGTGCACAAGTATAACAAATTTGAACGATATTTAGCAAAATACATAAAGTTATTTTTCTGGGCATGATAATGTAAAAAATAAAAGTCATTCTACTGCAGACATGAGAAAGAACATTCATATAAACAGGGAGTGGAAAACTGACTACAAATGACCAGATACGTCAATTTCTTCAAGATACAGGTCTTTGTAGCAGTTGCACAAATTTGATGGTATAATTCAAAGACACAAAAGTTCCTGTCTTAAGGTTTCTATTCCTGCACAAACATTATGACCAAAAAGCAGGTTGGGGAGGAAAGGATTCATTAGTTTACACTTCCTTATCTCTGTTCATCACCAAAGAAAGTCAGGACTGGATCCCAAGCAGGTCAGGAAGCAGGAGCTGATGCAGAGGCCATGGAGGGATGTCACTTACTGGCTTGCTTTCCCTGGTTTGCTCAGCCTGCTTTCTTATAGAACCCAGGTCTACCAGACCAGGGATGGCACCACCCACAATGGGCGGGGACATCCCCCCTTGATCACTAGTTAAGAAAATGCCTTACAGCTGGATCTCATGGAGGCATTTCCTCAACCATGGCTCCTTTCTCTGTGACAACTCCAGCTTGTGTCAGGTTGACACACAAAACTAGCCAGCATAGCAGTCAAAGAGCTAATCTAAAACCAAACACACCTGCAAGCCAACAAAACCCAAAAACCCATGAGCAGCACAAGTCCTTGTAGCTCACAGGGTTCATGGCCGGGGAGGCAATGCTGCCCCTCTTGCAGCAGTGTCTGACTCATTAAACCGAGCTAGCGTGAAGAAGGCTTTAGATTTCTCTACCTCCAGGAACCAACATATGAGTTATCTTCAGCAAGAGGGTCCTATCATCCAGTTCTAGTGTTCAAAGGAGAGCAATGGCAACAGCCTGGAGTGCTCTGAGTATCTCGAACACTGGCCAATGACTGGCACCCCAGACCTGACCCTGAGAGCTTCATCATTTATGGGTTCCTGAGAGGAGCACTATACACCCATGCAAATCACCCCATCCACACATTTAAAAATAAGATTTAAAAACTGTAGGTTTCTACCTGGCTTTTTAATGCACCCTTCCTTTCCATTTGCCCTGAGCTATACCTGCCTCTCCCCTTTCTACTCACTCCTATCCCTGCTTAAACCTTTCTATCCCTAGAATGTCTCAACTCTATTTTCACATTTTATGTACTTTTTCTCTCCCTCCCTTAAGAGCTCTGTTTCCTCTGATGGCCTCTTGTCTAGTTTCAACAGGCATTATAAGCTATGGACATTAGTCTAAGAAGTTAGAGGCTGCCGAAGGGGAGAGAGAGAGAGAGAGAGAGAGAGAGAGAGAGAGAGAGAGAGAGAGAGAGAGAGAGAGAGAGAGAGAGAGAGAGAGAGACCCGGAGGGAGGGAGGGAGGGAGAGATAGAGAGGAGCATTAGAGCATTAGTATTTCTTTCTGGATCTGGCTTACCTCACTTTGTGTTGTTTATTATTATTGTTGGCTAACTTTAGAGCTCAACTTTCCGTTCAGATTTACCAAGTATCAAATATTCACTTCCCAATTGCTTGAGCACTGAGTTCAGTGTTTGTGGTCAGGTATAGTAGTGATGGACAGGATGAAGTAGTAACTCTACATTTTACTCGCTGATGAAGAAACTGGTGTGGAAGACAGGGAGGGGTGGCAGGGTGGAGGTGGGAGGGGCTTGTCCTGCAGGCCAGTGATTTTTACAGATCTCCTTCCCCACTGGGCATGGCTCAGGGAGTTGCCACCCTATATGAATTCACAGTTGTCGAACTTGCAGGCAATGGACTGATGGGGAGCAGATGCTGAATGAGGATGTCACTCATTAAGCTGTTCCTAAGGGGGGGACAGTAAGAGCTTAATTTTGTACTGTGGGGTAGAAAAGCTCAACATCTCTGGAAATATCAAACATCAAACTTCTAAAACCCAAATCTGACACATCAGATCACTTTACAAATTGAACTTCATAGTGGATGTGAGAAAATGTGTGAATACACAGATGTGTTTAGTGACATAGGTGATGCACACAGTATTTATTTTTACCTGTGCCTACATTTTCCTCTGGACTCTGCAGGTCAGTAATTTCTGAAGCTTTTCTCATGGTGTTCACTATGAAGGTTTCTACAGATTTTGATTACTGTGTTACAGACCTAGGTATCTTTCAGTTCCTAACAAACCAGTGTTAAAACAGAAGCTACATTTTGTCCAAAATGAAAAAAAAAAAAAGAGTTTTTCCTGCATTTTTGTTGGTAGCTTTAAGATGATTCAAATATGGAAATTAATGTAATGGAGATGAGGGAAGTCAGAGTCTTGGGGAAGAATCTCACTTGCATTTTTTAATTTAATTAGTGAGGCCTTAGAACATTAACTTATGAGCATGAAGCATGGGCACGTGAAGAGGCAGACGAGCCCCCTCCATGAATCCTAAGTACATCAGAAGCCTCTCCATTTGCTGGTATTGGATATAGTCGTTCTACAGAGTCATGGTTTTTATTATGATACTTTCATAGCTGCATTTCAGGTATTTGCCAGTATTCATCCCCCTACCCACTTTTATAAACCTGTCCCGATAGGCCTGCAATGATTTTCATGCCCCTCCCCCACACAGGATGTCTCCTCTATCTCTCTCACCCTCACCCTCCTGTGTGTGTGTGTGTGTGTGTGTGTGTGTGTGTGTGTGTGTGTGTGTGTGTGTGTGTGTATGTGTGTGTTTGTTTATGGGAATCTAAGCTGAATCCATAACATATCTATGGATCGTATAGCAAAAATAAACATGACTATTTAGGTATCTTTTTGTATGCTGACTTAGGTTTTTTCCCTTATATTATTCTTTTCTCTAAGTAAAATTAGTTGCAAGATAGTTATACTTAAAATTACATGTCAACTGTCTTTAAATATTTAAATTTAATAATCTAGTTTTGAGGCGAGGTAAAAATCATCTTCCTTTCCTCCAGCTCAATTTCTACTTTTTGAGTCAACTGATCACATAGGACTCTAGCTGTGACTTGCAACACTTCGAGGAAAAAACCCTAATTAATAAGACTGCCTATTTACTTTAATAATATGATTTCAATGTTTATGAAAAGCTATGACCAAACTGTATTTCTAAATTCTTGTGTGCTCTGACCAGATAAGAAGAGGCTGATTGTGGAGAATTTTGACATGAGAATTACTGGGAAACACGCCTGATTTGAGGGGTGTGTCTCGGCTTCCTCCTAGTATGTGACAAAGCTCACAGCATTAGAAGCAGGAACTATATGAACCAGTTGTCATTCTAGGCTGCCTGTAGTTCAGGGTAAATATATACATCTTACTTCCACATCTATGACAGGATGCGTATGCATCAGACAAATGTAATCTGGGCAGATATATACCTCACAGATTTACATTTAACTTCTATATAACAGAGCCACCCCTTATATTGTCAACAGAACTGTAAAACTGCAGTTTAGCTTTTATATGCTGAGCTTGAATATAATTTAAATATGACCACATGCACCAATTTTGCCAATCTATGATTTTTGTGGGAATATGCCATCTATATATAATAATTACAGTTGAGAAGAGACAGGGGATGTGTTTGGATTAAAAAGATACATTTTTGCTCATTTAAGAGCTGAAAGTACAAAGTGTCACTGAGACCAGTGGGAAGGCTCAGTGAGTCAGTCATGTTGCCTGCTGCCAAGTCTAACAACCTGAGTTTGAGTCCCAGACCCAACGTGTATGTGTGCACCCCTTTCCCCCGAGATGATATCCCAGTTTGAGGATATTATCATGTCATTACTGCACTAAATTTTCTAATTGGTTCTGATTTTCCTGCAGTGATTTCTTGCATGTAACCGGGACATTCTGTTTTTCTCACACTGTGCTGCTGTTAACGTCCTCTCCCTTGCACTCCCTGACAGCTCCTTTTCTTGCATTCACACTTTCTGTTTTCTTTGGTGCCCACTGCATTATCCGGGGCCTTCTGTATGGCCCTGAATTAGGAACCATCCATTGAAGCCTGGTGGTATCACCAGCTGACACAGCAGATTTCTTTTAAATAAGAATGGTTTTGCTATGGAGAGAGTGGATGAATACTACACCGGAATCTTCTTGAAAGGTGTGTCAGAGGATGAATACCCAGGACTCCAGTGATGTCTTGGAGCTATTCTTGCAGTTCCATTAAAGGTCTCAGAATATCTGACTTCTCTTTTCATGAAGAGGAGACACAAATTCAAAATAGGTCCCTCTAGCCTTCACCACTGATCAATTATGGTTACAATTTGCAAACATGGAAAGTATTCACATCTCAAGAAGACATTGAAAGTCTTTCTAAGAGAATCAGAAAGGCAGTGAGCTAGTGGTCTGACTGTTTTGTCCCTGAATCACCAGTGAATGCTAAGGATTAACAAAATATTTTTTCTAATATGTACTTACATTAGCCTAATTAGGGGTTGTAATTATCTTACTCCCCATTTTCTTTCACTATGTGACAAAATTCATAGTAGTAAATATGCTCATGTGTCTTTCTAATCTGACTATGTTCCCAATGTTGTTGGGTATGAGAATCCTTTATGTATGTTTTAGAGAAATAGCTCTTGATTCCTTGAGATGTATTTTGAAAAAAAGAAAATTAATAAATATTTATGGTTAAATTTTTTTACAATCAGTAATATTTAAAAAATATTAAACATTCAGAATTTTGCAAATAATAGAAAATCTTTACGAATATTTGGCTGCATTTTCCAATCAATATATGCTAACATTTTTATTAGCAATAATTTCTTCAGTACTTGATTAGGTAAATTTTAGTGACCTTATACCAGACTTCTATGAACGTGTTTTTATATTCATTTATTTCTAACACTTAGTTGATTTCCTTTTGATTGTATATAGGAAATTTTGATTTGTGATGACTGAGTTTTATCTACATTTCTGTACTTCTACAAGTAGTGTCCTTGTGAGCCTTTGCTTCATTCTTTAGGCATTTCCAGAGATGCCACGAAATGATTGAGAAAAGAGATAAAAGTATTTTATTATTATCAACTGTTCTTCCCCCAAAAATACTGCTTAGAAGAAGTTTGGCAAGTATTCACAAATAAGTCTCATAAGGTTTTTCAGTGTCTGAATTTGATATTAAATCTTAATTGACATAAGTCTCAATAAGTTAGCTTCCTTCCTGCTTTAAAAGATAATAACATGACTACATAGAATCCATAAGATGCAGACAGACCAAATCCAAAACAGATTGAAATGCTGAAAATTCTCCCTGTTAATAGAGCAATATGTCTTCATTTCTGTTGTGCCATTTTTCTCAAATGAAGTATAGAAGTAGCCTTCTCAACTATTAAAAACAATATCCACATGTAAGTGGCTAATTTATTTTATTATGATCAACTACACCGAAATAGAGCAGGAAAGAATAACTATATTTCTCAGTGTGTTATTTCCTTATGTAGAATATTGTTTTGCGGATGAACATTTGAAAAGCCACCACTAGCCATTCTACACTTAACATCTTTATATTGCCTTTTATAAAAATATAATATTTAAAATCTAGTTTAGATCTTATAAATCTCCTAAGTAACAACTCAATTTCTTTTTATATTAATAGATAACTATCATGCAATAGTTATAATTTCTATTATCCATAATTTCTCACCAATTACTAAGGAAAGTAACTGAACAGTGTCCCATACTGGCAGAGCTTTCTCAAGCCCACAACATTCTGATGAATATCTCACATGGTGTGTATTAAGGGCAACTAGTTAAGTTGAGGTGAATGTTGTTATTTTATTACAATATAGCAGAGCCTCATCTGTACATGAAAAATATGCATTTATGCAAATCTCCAGTGTAGGAATTGTGTCTATGATCATGGGAGAAACATTTGCATATATGCTAATTTTCATATATTAGTTTAATATCCAGTAAACCATATGTGTGCTCACATTTATTTATTCATTTTTCAGAAATGAAGGTTTTAGATGTAATTTCAGGACTTCAGGAGTTTGATCCTGAGATATGCATGAAATTGAGGCTCTGATTATGTTCTTGTTTACTGTCATTTCCATGTAGATACACTTCACATGGAAATGATGTAAGAGCCATTAAACATGTCTTCCTTTTAAAGCTGGGGATGGGTAAACATTCTAAACAGGAACAGTTCCTTTGTTCAATAGAATGTGGCAATAATGTGTTAATTATACTGAAACAATTTGTGTATTGAGCTCTTCTCTAATTCATTTCTGTATTAAAAAGAACACAGAGTTGCTGTAGAAAGATCTTTATATTTAGGAGACTAGAAAACCACGTCTTTTGTGAATACACAAAACATATTTTGTGTAGATTTTTGTCTAGTGACTCAGTATTATGAAATACAACTAAAATTAATCTTGAACAAATAGGCAGAGAAATAAATGTTAGTGGAAAGTGGATGCACTTAGAATTGTAATTAAAAATATTACCTCACTTCTGGTAAAAGAGAAAAGATTGTTTTGAATTAACCCTATGCTTCACTCATTGAGTGTCTGAATAGAAGTCTGGATGAGGGCCAGGTTTGAGAATTGTGTTTCTCTTCTACAGAGGATTTCCCTACCTGTGAACACAGGCCAAATATTAGATGCACTGTCTTCTGGCTATGAAGTAAAAGTCAATTCTGAAGTTTAAGAAGACACTTCAATGAGAGATCTAGTGAGAACAAGTGATGTATTTTACCCCTACTGCATTGTAATCATCCGTTTCTGTCTGTCCTCTATCATTATCTATCATCTATCTCTGTGTATGTACATACATGTACTAGTACACACACATTCACATACTCTTTATTCTTCAAACTCACACACACATACACATACTATTTCAAAACATTCTACATTTTCTATCAGCATGTGAAGAGGACACAAAGAAAAATGTGGAGGTGGTTAAAATGGTGTATAATTTTTTTTTACTGGTATTTTCTCATGTATATATTTGAAGGATGCATTGATTTGACTCAATGGAAAGATGTTGGTCCTGTGGAATTGGTATATACCAGAGCTCCAGTTTCAAACAGTGAATCTAGACTTGCCTTTGATTTCATTCTCCAAGTATATGCATGTGTGAAGGGAGATGCATGTAAGTGTGAATCTTTATACATGAATATGCAGATGTTTGCAGATTAAATTCTGCAATTAAAATTTCTCTTCTAAATCTATTTTCTTCCCTATTTTGATTTCTCTCTTAGTTATCTATATATTCCCTTTGGTTATATATTGTTACCCTTTGAAATAAGTAACTTTAAATAATAGAAGGAAAACCTATGCAATAAAGAGACAGTTGGAAACCAAACAGAATCAAGTTCAAATTTCATCCTCATTACTTTTCCACAGTGTCAACTCAAGAGCATGTCAAAATCTCTGTTTTACAGACGTCTTCTCCAGGATAACATTATCATATCAACCTTACTGCCGGGCATAAGACGATCTAGGTATTGGGCAGGCATTCGTTTCTTTATACTTAATTCATTTATTCCACATGCAAACCACCTGTTTATTGGCTGCTCGACAATGGCACAATTTCACTTACACATATGGATGAGTGAGGTGATGAATTACTCTCCGTCAACAGTGTAGAATGCTGCCTTTGTGGGACCCACTTCAGAACCAGTAACTTGGGAAGACGCTAACCTTGCTATCCAGCACTGACTTAATGCCAAGCTTCAGGGCAATTAGAAGATGCAGCCGCATGCAGCACACAACTACTGCCCGATGCACCGTGCAAGTGACACAGGCCCTGGATAAATTGCTACATGTCCTAGTTACATTCTGTTGCTGGCCCACAGCAGCTTATACGACAAAGGAGTTTACTTCATTTTATAGGTTAATGTCTATCTCGGAGGAAGGTCAAGGCAGAAATTTGAAGCAGAAGCCATAGAGAAACCCTGCCTTCTAGCTCCTGGGTTACAGTATCATGGGCTGCTTGCAAGCTTTCTTATACAGCTCAAGACCAACTGCTTAAAGAATGGTGCCACCTATACTTGGCTAGAACCCCATACCTCAACTTACCCTGAAGACAGTCCCCTATAAACAAGGAGCAGATCAATTTGATTTGGGGAGTCCCTTGATACAGAAACCCTTCTCAGGTGACTCTTGGCTGTGTCATTGGCAGTTAAAGCTAATTAGGATGCTAGGCTATTAAAGAACTTATCTACCTGATCACTTTAAGAAATATTGAAGTTTGAGATTTATGTGACAAGTGCACAAAGCCTTTTCCACTTTTATAGATTGGTTGTTCCCCAAATACCTGATTTAAAAAGTCAATTCTTCCAAAGAAACAACAGGACAAAATTCAATTGATAATGGGAACTCAATAGTCAGTTCTGTCTTCACTCCCCCTATAGCTGTGAAAGTACTGGACTCTCCCAAACAATGAGATTTCTGCAACTAGTAGCCTGCCTGCCTTTCTAGGCTCCATGTTTGATTTCTGCACAACAACGGGAGTCTTTGCATTGTTGATACACAGACAGTTATGCCTTATCAACAGCGGTCTCACAGTGACAGAGGCCCATCAACAGATGCCTCCATTCAGAGAAGGTCACTTAGAAAGATGATTGGAACACAAGGAAATGAAGTGGAACTTCTGGAAGGCAGAGCTGAAAATAAGGTAGTACTTCACACTGCCTGGAGATTATGCTGACAATAAATCCTTTAAATAGCCACAAAACCGATTTTCTAGAGTTGAAACTTCTCTCATCTTCAACAATCAAATGCAAATGTCATAAGAGGAAGGCTGTGCACAGACCAAAAAAAAAAAAAAAAAACCAAGATTCAACAGCAAGCGATGTGTAAGCAGACACTCATGTTTTTTATGAAGAGTTGCAGGAGCTTCAATAAAGCTTCTCTGCCTCCAAGCCAGTGGACATTCTTTGAGGGGATCCAAAGAACTCAACCCTCACTCAAACTGGAGAAGCTAAGAAATAGGCTGTTTGGCTGGAGACTATGCAGGTTTCTGAACAAGGTTCAAGCCACAACAGAGAGCAAGTTGGAAAAGGAATATGGAGCTACTGGGCCAAATGTAGATCATGAGGAATGACTCAGAGTTTAGGGGTATCTGGGCAGAGAGATCCAGGGCACAGAGAAATAGGTAGTAGGCAGGTGGGGCACACATCACCAAGAAACTAGCAATAACATTTCCTTAGTGATGTTCGTCATAATGCTGGGACAGTGAACTGCTGGTATCAGGAGGCCAGTTACACAGGATTCTAGAACTTTTCTGAGTCATTCATGCACATCTTGTTCTCACAGTATTCAGTGAGCCACCCCATCACGTGTTCCTGGAGGACCCCGTATCCCTCCGGCTGTTTTCATAGAAGAGGGATAAAACAGTTTTTGTGAGTTTGACTAAAACTGGAAGTTGTGGATTCTAAAAGGTGGCAAAAGTTACAGGTAACAAATTTGGAACTTGACAGAAGTAATAATAATCACCCTCTATTAAAAATCCAGTGTTACCTGTCACCCCAGCACCAATGCACTCAGCAGATACCACCACTGTTGCAGATAATGCACGAAGCAAGCTTTTGTATCGTCTACTTGTAGAACATGAGAATTCAACTTGGGAATGGGGAGACACTGGGATGCCCATTGCTGGTGTGGGTGGGTATGGTGAGTCAATACAGGCAGGTATCTACCCAGTCACAAGAGTGTGAAGACTTTAATGAACGCCATGAATGTCATGGGCATAGTAACCAAATGATGGATTTTCTTATGGGTTAGAGGAAAAGGAGGAATTGGGGAAAATGTCTTCTTGATTGTGTTCCAAGCCTTGTTTATTCAAGGCACTATTACATTATGTAAGTAAGTAGCTAATACACTCAGAGAGGGTCTGTTGTGCAAGACTATAGCATTTAGTTTTCTTGACAATGATTAGACATTGAAATGTGAATGTGGTCCCCAAGTCAAGCATTGGGAGAGGGATAGAGTAAGCATCTCCTGAGGGGAGTGGAGGAAGATAATGGGTCAGTCAGTGCCATTCTATTTATTCCAAGTCATGTCAAGTTATGACATTCCTTTAAGTGGCAAGACATTGTCTTGTCAATCACTTCACTGTCCCTACTTTGGTGGCATATTAATCGACCAATTGTTTCCAGCGAACTGTGAAGAAGCATCTTCAGGCTTTGGCAGTCAGAATGTGGCACTGTATTATTGGCTGCTCAGGCCTCTGACAAGATTTGGAACATCTCATCAAGACACTAGTCTATGTCACCCCACATGACCTATCAGGGGCAGGTGGCCCTACGGATGCTGGGAGCCATCTGACAGACTCAGGAATGGAGGTGGTAGTCCCAAGTCATAGACCAAATACAGCATGGAGTTGAGTTTGAAACCATACCGTTTTTCTAAATGATACAGACCCAGCTGACCGAACACCAGCCTTGACTCTCCCCTCAAGGAAAGTGACTTCATGAATGAATAGGTTGTTTCCGGGTATTAGATTCTGCATCCACACAGCTGAAGGCATCATGATATGCTTTTACTAGACTTCCTGTGTGACTCTCGCTTCTATACTAAATTGAATTATTTATTGCCCAGCTATGTATAATTTGTTTCCTTTACCAGAATATGACCTCCCCAGGGGTGAGGGTAGTGGTTATCTCCATTACTGCTGTATCTGCAACATTTACCATCACATTTGGCAAAGGGGCATTTAATAAACACCAGCTGTCCAGAAGATAGTTGTCACTGGGTCTCTGGTCATAATGTCAGACTAAGGAATTCACCATCTGTATGGTTGCCAGATAGTGTTACTTGTTATAATTTTACTCCAAGGGACTTTCAGAAAGCCCTTTCCCTCTCGGAATTAGCATGAGCTGAGTGTAGAATGCCCTTTGCTGATTTAACCAGGGCTGTTTTGTTGGGACTATTTAACACCCTGTTCCCACATCGCCCCTTTGCCATCCCAACCCATCTCACAACCCAACCACCATTGAATACAGTGCGTTACTTATTACCCTGCAATCCATGCAGCTCACACTACTACCAACATTGCTGTGGATGGCATGCGTATCACACTTGGATCAGTCAGAGGTCCTGCTGGTTAAAAGGCACAGAATCTACAGAAAGTGTCATTCCAGATGGCATCCCCAAGTTCCTGTGATTACGGCGTTAAGCTGAGTATCACACTCGGCAAGGAGCACTCACGCCTCCAGCTATGGTGTTCACAGTGTTAGAGTCACACAGACAGTTATCAAATGCATTATCCAGTGTGTTTGTACAGGAGAGTGGAAGCCAACATGTCCTGGGCTAGCACTGCTGAGTCAGTGTACATGGCTGTCCTTCCGGCAGTTGTCACATGCTGTCACAGCAGGTGTCAGGTCTCACAACAAGAACTTTATAACTGATACCTGAATCCTAAATGTGTTCAGCCAGTGTGGTGGTTTGGATGAGGACTGCTTCCCATAGTCTTGGGAGTATGAATATTTAGTTCCTAGTCAGTGGCACTGTTTTGGGGAGGTTTGTGTGGTGAGGCATCGCTAGAGGAATTATGTTACAGGGATGACTGCAACAAAATCCTATTGATATACAGCTTAAGCAGAGACAGCATGATCTGTAGTGTTGTGCACTTGACACCACTGCTGGCATTTACTCTGCATCATCACAAGGCACCTGGCATGGCTTAAACTCTGTTCTCATCCATAGTTTGGTAGCAGCCTACAGATAGCAAGGGGAGCTCTGATACCACAAATGTAACATAGTTCTCTTCTTCCACAGGTGCAACTGCAGACAAGAAGATAGGAGTGTCTCATGGGTGGTGACCTTACTACTGTGCCAGAGTGAAAGACTGGTTCCTCCCACCTGTCTACTAACCAGGGCTGAGGCTGCTTGACTTCTGACTTCACCAAGTTCTAGTGCACTCCTGATGGTATGGTCCTACCACCATACCGAACTCTCAGGGCATGCTGGGAATCTGCACACCACAATATAGAATACGGCCCGTCTGCCTGCTGTCTTTACTTCAATAGTTAGGAGACCTCAAAATCAATGTCTGTAAGCGTATCTGCTGCCCTCTTGTCTCTTGTTATTTTCGTTTTACCAAAGAAGTACTAGAAACCATAATTTTATTTCTGCAAAGTGGGTCTTAGATACTCTAGGAAAGTCTTACACCAAACCATAGTCAATGTCTCTCTTTCTTATTCAGCCTTAAACACCCTCATCCCTGGGACTCCTTCTGCCACACAGGAGAAGAGAATGAAACACAGAGGTCTGGAAGATTACGGATGGTCAGGTCTTGCTTACTGCCCACCGGTCTATCCCTGTCAGATCCTAGCCGTCTTCATTGACATCATTCCTTCACAATCCATTCTTCCCACGTACACTGATACCATTGTTCTTTACTTATTGTCTCTTCACACACCACACACACACACACACACACACACACACACACACACACACACAACTTGGATCAAATCAACACATCATGATTTTTTTTTCTTTAATTCGGCTTTCTGGAGCAATGTTGGTCACACTAGATGACAAAGTATGGCAAATTTCTTCTCCGCTGGGCATGTTATCCATCATAACCTACTCAATATTATCATTTATGTGACTCACATATTCAGGATCTTATGTGTTTGGCTAAATCCTTTTATAGGCCTGTTGTTAACTTGAAATGTAACTGATGAAGATATAGTCAGATGAACAATACATGTGGATATAGACCATCATTGAATTAAAAAGTAAAAGCTTTGGCAAATGCTCTTTGGTACCAATATTACTAAGTTAGCCATCCAATGGATAACCAGTAACCATGGCATTCTAATGATCACAGTCAACGAGATCTATTCTAAGGTCATTACAAGGACAATCCTAGGCAGAGTGGTAAAATCCAAGGCTGCATGTGTTCCAGAAAGGAGTTACAACATAGATTAGTTATTTTAACGATGTCATATGTTTGCGTGGATAAGAATTCTTACATCCCTCTGGGCTAAGTACTCAGTGCCAGTAGAGACAAGATGACAAGCCAGGCATTAGAACATCCATAAAAAGTGCACATGAATCCAGTATTTGTTTTCTTTATCCTAGTCTTTAAACTATGACGGTTGACATAATTTTATTACAGTTCTCTGATTTAATGAAGAGAACAGGCTGGAATATAGAAATGCATTTCCTGCTTCACAAAGAGAAACAGAGTTACTATTGAAAAACATAAACCAAAGCCAGATTAAAATTTTATGGTATGACTTTAAAAATTCAAGAGACAAATACAATTTATAAACTCCTTCTAAATGTCAGGTAGTCTCAAGATTTTTAGAAACTCAAACATTTTAAGTCATATAATTTGTTTTTTAAAAAAGTTTTACTGCAAACAGGGAAAAGCTAGAAGAATCTTACTAGGTTTTGTCTATCAAGAGATTATTCCATGAAGCTCAGTTTTGTTAAAACCTAAAGCCTATGTGAGGTTAAAAGTGTAGTTTTAAAACTTTTAAAATCATTTTTATTTCATTCAATTAGTAAAGAAGTTTATTTCTTTAACTTACTTAGTAGTCATTATGTTTTTTCTGCATGTGTGTGTTCCTCTGTGTGTATACGTATGTGCATGCATATGCATGTGTGTACACATGTGTGTATGTGCACATGTATGTGCATGTATATGTGTGTATGAGTGTACATGCTCATAAGAGCATTAGAGAGAGACTGTATTTGCGTGTGAGAGAATGTGTGTGTATGTGTGTGTGTGAGTGAGTGTGTGTGTGTGTGTGCACACACACAGACATACACTGTACACATGTGGAAGCTGAGGGCAACTTTTGTGGGATATGCTTCTCTCCTGTCATCTGCAGAGTCGATTTCATTTCCTTAGACATTCTAGAACATCTCTCCACCCACTGAGACATCTTGCTAGCACTGGCCAGTGTTTTTGTTGCAAATAAATATGTATGCCACCTGATCTTAATACCATTACAGTGGCTTGTCCATCAACCAGTGCTCAAGTTTGTTTGCAGTAAAGCTTACAATACCATCTGGTATTGGGAGACAATTTTCAAACAAGAAACCCAAACTGCTTTAGAAAGAGTTTTCTCAAATCGGAAGAAGTATTGAGGTCATACACATGATTTGCTTCAAGGGCCTGTTTAAAGTACATCATAACACACAACACAGATCAGCGTCAGACTGAAGGCAAAACCTTCCAGAGGACAAGCTTACAACCCAACTACCAGTGAGCCTGCCTTGTCAGTGTTCAAGCCCTGGCTGCCTGCTGCCTTGTAGAGTCATCACAGGCAACGTGGACGCTGCCAACAAGCCCAAGGAGAGTGTGGTACCCTTGCCCTTTCATACTCTAGGTGATTGAAGCCACTTGCCAAAGGCCTCAAAGCCAAAGTGGCAAAAAAGTCTGGCATTGAAACATAGATGCCCAGAACTTCAAATGCTGAGCCCTTGGCATGTCGCCTGTTGGATTCTGACAAGCACACCACTCCACCAACAAATCACAGTGCCATCACAAATTAACATGCAGATGCCAGAGAGCTAACACCAGAGGCTGGTTTCTAGAACCGAGACCCATACAGTAACAATGACACCTCGGCCACTAGACCCCGAGCTGCCCAGTGTTTTTCAATTAGGTCTTACGGAGAAAGATACAGTGAGGATATAAAACTAAGTCATCTGTAGATTTACTGACAACTCATCACAACTTCTTCTAACTGTCTCATAATCCTCCTTCACGGCCATATCCCTCATTCCTATCATAGAGCTCATGAGGTCTGTTCCAAAGTACTCAGAATCTCAGGCCAGCAAGGACCCAGGAATCAGTTGGGAAAATAAGAACAAAGTGCAGTCTGGGAAGCCCTGTTCTTATTGTCCTATATTTAAAGACCTTTAAAATGATTTTATTTATTTTTTTAATATTTTTTTCACTTTCAGAGATTAACTGTATCATTTATGCCTTCTCTTTCTTCCCTTCCATATACATTTCCTTGCTCTCTTTCAAATTTACAGCCTCTTTTTTATTATATATACATGTGTGTGTGTGTGTGAGAGAGAGAGAGAGAGAGAGAGAATGTGTATGTATATACATATGTATACACTATACCCATAAAGTCTCCTCAACATGACTGCATTCACATGAGTTGAATGAGGACAGCAACAACATGCTTGCTAAAGTGGAAGGGGGAAAGCCCAGGAGGCCTCAATACAAAGAAGTGGAGGCAACTCAGGGATTCTGAAAGCTGGAGAAAGTCTTCCCCAGGGAAGAGCACACCAGTTAGTCATCCAGCACCAAATAGTCAGCCCTGAAAGCTTTAACAGTTTAAGAGAAGCAACAGACAGAATTGAATTCTTGAGTTCAAACATTTCCTTTGTTCTCTATGAAGGTTTTCCTTTGTATTTATTAGTGGTATCGTGTTTTTTCTTACAAAAACATAGTAAAGGAATTAAATATAATTAGCATGCGTTTGTGTGCTAAAATATAAATTCTGTTCTATCCAATCAAGGCTATTCTTTGGCGGAAACTTTTGATTAATCCTAGCTGTGTGTTAAGATTCAGCAAAACAGATTATAAATAACAGACTTGGCACCTATTTTTCACTAAGTGGCCTTTTAAAGTTATCATAAAGATAATTTTTATAGTATTACATTTTCGATGCTTTCTCAAAATTGGGTGTAATTTTTCTGAGTATGAAGAAACCACCTGATTGTAAACAGTTTGTTTCTCCTTCTGCATCAAAACCCCAATGATAGTAGACTGAGACTTCTTCAAGGTTTAAATGGGACAGGCAGAGAATCAGCACTTGGGTTTTGGTTTTGTTTCCATTTGGAGCTGGCTTACAAAGACGCATAGTAGCAGAGCCGATGAGACATCCGTCCATATGCAACTGAAGTCGAACTGAATTGCTTACAAAAAGGCGATGCATTCAGCAGTAGAGCAGGGGGATCCAAATGTCCCCCTCTTCCTTTCCCCAGTGAAGCAGAGAGCCCTACTGATTTTGCCATCTTGATATTTTGTCTCAAGACAACCCTTTGTCTGGACCCCTTTATGACTTTTTCCCAGTTTACTACATCATGGGAGTACATGCTGATCACGGTCTCACCATTGTTAGTGGGAAAACTGTCTAAATGGCTATTCGAGTGAAGCATCACACCACATGCAGAGTGAATATGTCCCAACTCTGCTTAGGGGAGAATGCTCTCTGATTAGACTTCCAGGATGTGCCAGGGCTTTCTGATTAGACGGTAAGAGGTGGTGCTTAAAATCCCCCAGAGACAGCTTAGAAAGTTCTGTGGTACCCAGTTCTTCCTGCTTCATCCTTCTCATCCTCCATCCGGACTGTTAGTTTACTATCCTCCAGCCTGACATCCAAGGAGTGGTTACTT
Organism: Micromys minutus; assembly: GCF_963924665.1. Classification (NCBI taxonomy): domain Eukaryota; kingdom Metazoa; phylum Chordata; class Mammalia; order Rodentia; family Muridae; genus Micromys; species Micromys minutus. Next base: position 44,862,824 of record NC_137955.1, on the reverse strand, counting down.
CTCACCGGAGAGAGATTAAAGGCATGAGGGAAAATGACTTCTTGCTTTAAATAATAGCAACTAATGACTATCAGGAAGGTGACCCGATGAAATTAGAGCTTAGCACTTTGCTTTCCCATCCACGCCAAGATTGTGCTTGCTCAGGCGCCTTTGAGAAACAATATTACTTCTGCTATTAGATTCTGTCGGTATAGATCTTCCCCACTGGCCATGGGCAGGCACCTCTTCATTATAGAAAAGCAAAGCTTTTACAGGCCAAGAGAACAAATAATCTAAATTAATGCAATTAAAAACAGTAAAACTTTTATCTAGTTTTATGTACTGGTCTCTGTACGGCAAGGCAGCGACACAACTGCAGATTATTGTTCATCTTTTACGGAGTTGTCCAAGTAAGCAGTGGTCACCATCACTCACTTACAAGCTACCCCAACCATCTAGACAGTAGATTTTAATAAGGTCTGCTACTTCTTGATGAGCCTTGGGGGGGGATCAGGAGTTATCTGCATCAAAGGAGACAGCATTGGTTTTAGCCATGCATAAATTAATGTACTCAGTCCCCAGTGCTTTCAAAGGAGGGAGGGCTGGATAGTGGGTGGACTTAAAACTTAGAGGGGCTCTCATTACATTCTCCCAATACTCCTAGTGGGTTCAAGATGCGATTGGCCATATCAGGACACACCTCTTAGTTTTCTTCAGAGCTCTTGTTCCTCTGGTCCCATAAACAGAAAGGATGACTGAATGACGTATGATTTGCCCAACTCTGCTTTCCCCACCATGTCTGCTCAGCCAGCAACCTTCTCTCTCCTTAAGACAGATGGCTTCCACCTATCCAGTGGGAAGCTGCACATGCTTGAGGTTTGTGTAGAAATCCTCCAAATCACTCAACCCTGGGGGATCCTGATGATCAGGAGACTGATAAAAGTACACCTTGGATAGGCACTGGGGGGATGGTCTGACACCTATGGAGTATAAGAGGTAAGAGTCTAAAGTGACTGTGGTTATTTATTTATTTACTTACTAGTATTACTATTCCACAACCTGATTTACAGAATCAAGACCTTTAGACGGGTGACTGGGAGATGGCTCAGTCTGTTAAGGCACTTGTAGAAAAATGTGTTTGGCTATCAGGACCCCGTGGTAGAAAGACAGAGTGGATTCTGGCAAGTTGTCTTCTGACCTCCACAAGTGGACATGGCATTTGTAATACACACACACACACACACACACACACACACACACACACACACACAGAGAGAGAGAGAGAGTCCACACACATTTGTACTAAATACATCTCAAATAATTTAGTGATAGGTTTTCTTTAAAACTTTGTTTCTATAACCAGTGTTGTGGTGTTAGTTATTATTATCATCATTATTATGATTATGATTATCATTATTTTTGCAGATAATAGGAACCTGTTTTATTTTGTTATTAAATATAACATGTTGAAATAGAAAAGGTATTTTCCCTCTCTTTTTATGGACAAGGACAGAAACACCAGATATCCATGCATCAGTATTGTTGTGTTGCCTGCTCTACTTGCTCTAGGAAAGAAACTTATATCTGTGTTGTTCGCTTACTCCTAAACTGAAATATGCAGAAATACATTAAGAGATGTTTAATATAAGAAAAATAATCGTCTATCATACATTTCTATATGGAAAGAGTGTAGTTATACATGGTAGTATATACTGAATTAATATTGTATTTCAGATTAGCTCTTCAAGATTGTACAGATACGTTAAAGCCAATGTCACATTGCTACTGTCACTAACTGAATTTGGATGGCGTATTACAGATAACAAACATAGAGTCGGCGCGCTGGTAAAACAATCAATCAACAAATCTATCTATCTATTTATTTTTGGACACAGGGTTTCTCTGTATATATCTGGCTGTCCTGGGACTCACTCTGCGGACAAGGGTCCACCAGCCTCGGCCTTCCAATTTCTAGGATCAAGGGCATGTGTCACCATCGCCTGGCTGGCCTATTAAATCTAATCCTCCATGGAGATGATAGGGTGATTGAAAGATTACAGAGTATCTTTGGAAACAATAGTTGAAGAAGGTATAGAAACATCAACAGCACTGGACAGCTCAAAAGGAGACATTCAGTACCTAAGCTTGGACTTTACATCTAATAATGAACACGTGTTTCTATAACTCCATCTGACTCAGACATTTGACTTGATTTGTGTTTGAATCTAAATGGTGACATACTACATTAGATACTTCTTATATTTGAATACTGAAAGATGTACTTATATATGAAAACCAAAAACACAAGTTTTCTATATTGTTATCCAGAAGGCTATTTTGGGTGCACTGATTTCCCAGCATCATTGAGCTCTGACATTTGATCCTTCAAGGATGAATCATTTCTTTTCTTCCTTGATCAACAGTTTACTACCACTCACTGTTGCTGTTTCTGAACTTCACACTGTTCTTCTCTGAGAGTGTTGTAAGGCTAGAGGCCAAAGGTTAAGGTTACTATGGAATTTGCGATTGACCCAACTCCTCTGGAGCATGTTCTAGCTCCAATGAGCAAATATCACAAAATCTTTCACTTTTGAACTGCAGTGGAGTTTTGGATAATTTCAGTAGCACTTCTCAAAAATAATGAAGCCAAAGAAATATATTTAGAGAACAATCAAATTGTCATGCTCATAATTTTGTGAGACTATTTTTTTAGAAAATTATTATAGATTATAAAGAAATGGTTATTGTTTCTGGGAGATTGCATAAAACATTTATGGAGATTCTAGATAAAACTCAGTATTTATCCAAAAAAAATATAGTGGCATTAACTTTGCAAATTCATAGTTATTTTCCGAATGATACTTGATACTCAGGTGATGGTAAGTTATATGTTTGTGTTAGGGTGAATAGTGGGGGCTGACAACCTAAGAAGTCAGTAGGAAAGAGGGTGATTTCACAGTCTTCATAGAGGGTTATTGAGGCATGAACAGCCACCCTGTAACCAGCACTATAGGCTCTTAGTGTCTGAAGGCACGGCTTGACACTCCTACCAAGGCAAGGACATAAGTGCCTGACCAAATCGAACAGCTGAGGGCCACAAAGGCCACAGCTCCAGTTCTGAGGTATCATTAGTTAGTTCTTTACTCCTCGCCTTTGAAGCTCGGTGGCGCATAAGGCTCAGAGCAGAATTTCCTCTCCTCTAGGCATGGTAGGACTTCTTAGCACGCAGACTGAATTGACAGACAACAGTGCAGTGATAGATGCCAGGCATTGCTCGCCGGGGGCCCTGGACTAGTCTCTTCTGGCTCTTCTGCCATTTGCTGCTCATTCTTTGTTGTGGTGGTAAATTGAAATCTGATGGTGACAATGTTTACTCTTTGTAGCTTCAGGCTTTATTCTTAGGACATATGAATTACATCCGGGAAAGAAGTATTATCTAATTTTATTCTACCAAACAATCAGGATGATATAGAAATGGGCTATGAAGAATATATCAAAAACAGTCTATGAAGCCAAAAAGGAAGGAATAAAAAAGAAAGACAACATCAGAGGTATAAATGGGAGCTAAACTCTATTAGTGGGATCTGAAAAACATTTTATTTTTATGATATGTTGTGTGGATGTCAACAAAGAAATGATCTGCTATGATTCTAACCTGTGTGTCTCCTCACGCAGGTCTGTAGCAAACCAAAAATTACAGTGCAGTGAAGCATCAGAGTTAGCCAACCAGAGACCACCTCTGTCCCACATGGACTCTGCCCAAGTGTCTTCCCTCTCTCCTGTGCATGGTCTTCAGTCTTGATTCCAAGTGTGGGCTACCCATCAATCTTGGTCTCACACTTCAAACTCAATAAAACATGCCTACTATTCCTCTCAAAGATTAATCACACCAGTCCAGCCTAATAGCTTTGCCAGTGTAAAGGCTTCATCTTCAACGTTTCATTTAGAATGCACTGTAATTATGTTCTATTGCTTTTGGCCAAGGCAGAAAAAATGCATTTAAATAATAACCTTATTTTGGCATGTGATATACTCTTAGGAGTGTTCCCCATGTTGATTTATGTACAAAATTGGAAATGGAATTCTAAGTAACTTCAGAACTAAGAGTCATTTATCTGTCCACCTACCCATGTATCTCTTAAATTGTATAGTCACATAAAGAAGAATAAATTCAACATATAAGCTACACAGCCAGCTAGGTGTGAGTACCTAGGAAAGTGTTCTTCATGATCAGACCTTCATTTGTACACGAGAGTGAAAATACTTCTGGTTTCTTCTTCCATCTTCTATGGATTCATGGAATCAATTATTTGAAGAGGTTGCCAATATCAGGGTCAATCTTAAAGCAATTTGAATTAATTACTTTGGACTAACTTTTGATAATGAGTGATGAGCTGCTGCTAAATCGACTTCTGCGCGTATGTGTAAAGAGCATGAGTAAAAATTACAATGCTCAGTATTCTATTCATTCACTAGTCAGATATCGACTGATTGCTCAGCATATGACTAGACTTTTAATCTTTGTAGATTTCCACCATAAACAAAATAGGCAATACTATTCCTTAAGGAAGGAAAGAAAAGGGGTGCAGGAAGATCGTAAGAGCCAGAACATCAGGGAGTTGACTATGAGATGGTTTCTCCTAGAAATAGCCACATGAAGAAGACTAAAACAATGGCAGCATAGGTTCACAGGCTAATGTGGAGAGGTTACATTTTCATGGAGTCCCACCCCTAGACACAGAACTGCAGGCAACTAATGACTGCTGAGAGGAGGATGTCTTGTCCCTCCCAGGGCTGAGTCCCCTTCCTGGCCCTGAAACCATATACACACAAACATCAAAACAGACTCAGACTCAGCAGGTCATATTTACACATCTGTGTATACAAATACTATGTATATGTATGTGTATGTGTATATATATATGTATATGTGTATGTATATGATGCATATGTATGTGTATGTGTATGTGTATGTATATGTATATGTATATGTATATATCACGATAATAATAAAAAAAGAGGCAATGATCTAGAGACTGGGGACATGAGAGGGGTTTGGGGGGAGGCTAGGTGGGAGGAGCCAGAATGAGGAAAGGGAGGGGATAAAGGGATAGACTTTTATTCCAATAAAAATATTACATGGTATGGGGGAGAGAGGCTTTACTGAGCAGACATTAGGGAAAAAATGAGGCAAGCCAATCACTGCAGAAGGAAAGGTGCTTAATCTCTGAAGTTCTCCAGACCTCAACATGCAGTGGACCTGCAGGCTAGTGGTTTCAACCGTCAGGAGGTGACATCAGTGAGCGAAAGCTCCAGGCAGCTAGCAACTGGGGCACCAGTGCCATGGCTTTCACAGCTTCTTTGCCCTTAAGGACGGAGAATACCGCTGGCAGCCTAGCTAGTGAAGATACCCAAGGTCTGTTTGTTTGTTTAAGACAAACGAAGATGCCTGTGCTGAGATTATCCCTCTGGGCCCTCGGAAGCTCATAAGGGAGTTCTGGAGCTAATGCGCCTGTGCAGGTGATTAGTGAGAGGCGGCTCGTCCTGAGCAGACACATGGCAGCAAGGGTCGAAAGACCGCCTACTTCATATAACAGAGTGTAAGAAGTAAAAACTGGCGTGTTGTGGGCTTCCCTGGTGTTGTTTGTATTCTCAGTTTAATTCTGCTTCAAGAGAGGCTGCCCCCGGAAGGGATGAATTACATACTCACATGATTTCCTGTGAACCTTTTCCTGCTTTCTAACTGGTCAGATAAAGGTTAGAGCCTGTGGTTGGGCAGCGGAAGGGAGAGGTGGGGCTGGAGATCTTAGAGAGTGGGGGAAGGGGAAAAAGAAGGGCAGAGGAAGAAAGAAGATGGAGCAGAGCCACATGGGGCGGGGAAGCCACTTGTAGGAAGGGAGCTCTTAAGTGGGGAATAGAGTAGTGTAGTGGCAGATCTGCCCAATCTAGGTGTACAGTTTCTAAATATGTTAACTAGGTTGTGTGCTTTTTATTCGGGCTTATTGGGGTTGATGATTACTGCTACATTGGCTCGTAAATTCTACTAGCTGAAAGTCTGGGGACACTGTAAGCAGTGATTTTGGTGTAAGAATTCATTCTCTGTGACTTTATGATATAAACACAAACTGATTCTCTGGGTACCCTGGATGAGGTAGATCTCTCTCCTGGCTTTGCAGTTCCGATATTTTACTTTTTGAAATCACCCTAAGTAGTTTACATCTTTTGAGAGAGAAACATTTTTTTTTAAATGATTACATTAAAATATTTAACGTTCTTATGTGGCTATTGTTAAGCTGTGAGCCTCTGTTGCTCTGGTCATTTAGAGGAGCTGAAGTAATCTTTTAAAAAGTCCATCATGGGTGGGCACGCATGTTAGTGCTTTTCCCAACGTGGAACAGATGACCCCACAGCATGCTGTTTCTTGAGCACTCTCTATCTGCCCTGCGGTGTAGAATTGGGGACTTTTCTCCAGATTACTATAGGATGCATGTTCTGGCAAGTGGTTAAAAAAAAAAATCTATAATGAATGCAGGAACTCTGCACCTGGGCGCTCTTCCGTGCTCCGTATTCTAATATTGAGGCTCAATAATTAAAGAGACAAAAACCAGGCACCATTTCTGTCACCTTCGTTTTTGCCAGACTGACTGGAATGGAGATCACTTCTGACTGTGTGGATGCTGAGCTGTAAAATTTCGGCAGCAGCTACTTAGAGGCTCCACACTGTGACTCAACATCTGCTTCCCCTTCCACATGGTGCAAACTCTGAAAATATTAAAACCAATTACAGCAATTAAATCCACTTAGCAGGCTGGTCTAGCTTATCCTTTCCAGAAGTACCGAAGGCGGGGGATGGGGGGGGGGGAATGACCAAATGCATTTGAAGTTTGCTGTCACTTCTTGGAATTTTCCTAATAAAAATGGAGATGTTGCCACAGCCTTCACGCTTGGCTGACTGGTGAACAGCCCTTGGAGACAACAGTCAGCATAAATCTAGAAGGGGCAGAAGAAATTTGGGAGTAGTCTTCCCTAATGGCAGATTTCCTGGAAACAGACTGGCAGTTCAACTTAAAGTGAGGTTGGTGGAAGGTTTGTGATTCCTTTACAAAGACACAGGCACTTTACTACTAAGGCCTATGCCCTCCAGCCATTCACCTGGAAGAGAGCACAAATGGGACAAAGAGCAATTACACCCAGTTCTAAGCCTTTCATTCCTGCCCTAAGACTGGCCTGTCAATTTATGATCCATGTTTGAAAAGGAAAAAACAATTGGTAAAGCCTATCATAGTCTACAAAAAAAAAAAAAAAACCCTAAACAAACGAACAAAAATAATCTCAAACTTACATTACTGTGGCACACCATGTTTAAGAAAAAGTCTAAAAACTCAAGTGTAAAATTAAATTTTATTTCTTTCTGTTTCGTTGCGAAATGGTTAAAAATTGCTGGAAACTTGCCTTTTTTATACTTTTATACAAAAATCAGCCTTTAAAATATGAAAACCACAAAAATCATTTATGTTGAAAATGATATTATCCATCCCAACTCTTGTGACATTTAGGAGACTGTTGCAGTTTGTTTGCTGCACAAATCTCGAGGTGAAGTTTCACCCTTGCTCTCAGTATTATGGGATAGAAATTTGACCGGAATAGGGTTGTTGAAAGGTAGAGTTTTGAAGAAGAGGTGAAGATTAGACAAAAATCACTGGCCTAGGAAACCCTGCCGGCTTTATTGCAAACACACACAAACACACTCCCCCTTCCTACTTCCTCCTCTTCCCTCCCTCCCTACTTCCCCTCTCTACGTCTGTCTCTCTGCTCCCTCTCTTACTACTACTACTACTACTACTATACACACACACACACACACACACACACACACACACACACACACACACTTTCCATTTCTAGTCGTAACATGACTTGTGCTGCCTCAGAGTTCTGCTGGAAAACCCAGGCCAGCAAACCCCGAACAGAACCATGAGCCAAAATGAGCTGCTTTTCTTTACAACTCACCAATTCGAGGCACTGAGCTACCAGGAAGAAAATGGCTGAGCTGATTTGATGATACTTCCAACACCTCTGTAACCACTCAGAGGATTCCGAGGGACCCGAGGTCACGGTTCCCTTATTATCATCTATCTTGTCCTATACTCACAGCACAAAAATCGATTCCTTTCAACAAACGCCTAAATCGAGAAGACAATGTTTTGCACCATGGTCTCATTCCTACAAATGCACAAACTGCACCCAAAATACAAAACACACACACACACACACACACACACACACACACACACACACACACTCACCTACAGCTCTTTCTATAGATGTCTACTCAATGGCTGCTGCCACGTCACTGACTGGGTGTGACCTATACCATGGCCCTCTCTATAAATCAAAGTCTCTATAGAGTCAGTGTTTGCTCTGGCCTACATTAGTCCTTAGGGGATGGAGTCTCTTGCTTACACCCTGCCGTCTTATCTTGGACAGTCTTTGCTTGGCGTCACTGGGAATGGGCTGGCTCTGTGATGCTTCTCTGTCCTTCCGTCATGTCTGGTCTTAGTCGTGTCATTCCTCCATCAAGCCCTGTCACAATGGAGATACGGGTGCACTATCCTAGCGTGCTTGCCGCAGATGCATTATGTCAGGCCTCCTTGTGCTCAATCTTGCTTCCAGTCTTGGCCCGATCCTCAACAGGAGAAGGAGTAGTCATAAGTCATCTGCAACATGTTCTGGTCTTTGAAATATATTTTTCCTTTGTGTTTGTATGTACAGTTGAAGGCATATAAGACTAGATAAGGAAATATATATTAAATAGAATTTAGGACAAAGCAACTCATGATTTATGGGGTATCTGTATACTCGTAGAAATTAGAGCTATTCAAGTATCAAATATTGAAGATGGAAGCCTAATTACATAATAACGGGTTTTATGATACAGTTGACATGTGTGTATAAATTTAGGTCATATTCTTCCCACTGCCCTCTCCTGTCCCCTTCCACTCCTGTCGCTCGGTGTCCCAAGCCTCTGAGGAGGGATGTAAAATCATGTTTGGTCTGAGTGTTCGTCCATTAACTTCCTTCTGAATCTCTGCGTTCCTTTCCTTTTTTCATTCGGCTGACTCAAATACTGCTCGGTGACATCATCTTCACATTTCAACTCTGAGCTCATTTTCATGAACAGTGCTCTCTTTCCCTGTGGGTCTTGCACGAACTGCTCGGTGAAACGGCCCTCCGGAGAAATGACACCGTCTCCTCTTAGGCTGAGACTCTAAGGGTTTCTTGCGACCTTCAGATAAAAGTTTCTGGTTTCCACATGACAGGTTTCCTCATCTTAAGTCCCTAAGAAAGTGGGATATTCTGGATCCAGGAGAAAGAGGCTCAAGCCACACTGACATCACATCCCCTCAGCATGGCCATCCTCTCCGTTCCTCGGACCACAGAGCTGTAGGGTAGGAAATCGGGCATCGGTTTTGAGTTTCGAGTTTTTCTGTCATTGCTTCTGCCCAGTGACAATGAGCACTGTGCAGAGACGCATCTTCAGTGCCTCCCTCCCTCAGCCAGTCTAAGACCCTGTCTTTGGCTGCTAAGGGTCCGGTACCTGCAACTATTACTCCTGGATGGCAGCTGTGTCTACAGAAGCATGTCCGAGCCCTCGCTCTGGATGCTCTCGTTGTACTGTATATATAGCATTTCCTTCCTTTCCATAATATCTGCGGGGTAATATTTGGGGAGCTATTTTACTGTGTTGGTGTCTGGGTTTCGTCATGTATGTGCAGGAGGAAGGCCCACATAACATCATCTGCATCAGAAGCATTGCTTGACATTGGGCAAGGTGAGACCCACTTCACTTTTGGCATCCCCTAAAAAATTGCAAAACTGTCTCAGTGGCTGGAACAGCTTATCACTGATCTACGTGATCACTGCTCGGTACCGGAACATTCTGACACAAATTCCATTTCACCTTGCTGGCTTATGCTATCTTCTGTGGACCTCACCCATGGCTTTCTCCACAGACACGACTTTCCTGAGAGGATCTTCAACATGTAAGCTCCTTCACTGACAGTGTCAACCTTTGCAACTATCCAACTTTGACTTGAAACCCAGTGTGGGAGAAATGATCTCCCCTTTTGACCATGCGCACTTCATTCATTCAGGCCTAAGTGCTGCTCAGTCTATGTCTATCTGACCTTGACCTCCAGTTCATTGTCACTGTGACCGCCTGCTGCAGGTGCTTCACCTTGTCTCTTTCCGAACTCTACAAGGCTCTTCTTGATCTGAGCTTTCTCAGAGGTACCACGGTAGCTAATTCACCGCTAGTCCAACTGGGAACCCCATGCCCCAAATGGACATATCCAAAATGCTGGGTACCTCAGATTTCCATTCTGACTCATCTATCCCATTGTGCTCTTGCTACCACATTGCTAAAAAGAAAATCTGTCTCTGTGTGGCCCATTCCTGACTTAGCCCCAACGATTAACATTTTATATCAATACGGTAAACTTGTCAAAATTATTGAGTAAATATTACCACATCATCGTTAACTAATGTGTTTGGCTGACTTAGACTTATTTTGCCTCCAACTGGATGCCTTATGCCTGTTTCAGAGGCCATGTAGAACTCCACATTACACCATCCTGTTGTCTCTTCCCGGCTGTGGCGGTTTCTCATTGCTTCCTTTTAGCAATGCCATTAGTAATTTTGGTGAGTGCTGGTCAGACGTTTCATACAATGCCTACCACTGACATCCTAGGTTCTGCTGTGAATGTAGATGTGGAGAGGGAACATCAATTTTGGTGGTTCGTTTGCAAGACTATAAGCTGCAAGCTGTGCATGTCCCTGCGGATGCCGACTTTGATCAATGGTACAGGTCACAGTTTCCTTCTTTTTTGCCAACTCCTTGTGCCTGACATCTAGGATGGATGTGGCTACATTTTATCCCATGATTAGATGGAAAAATCTCTAGTTTTCATGCATTCCTAGCTTTTAATTTAGCTATAATAAGAAATATTTCCCTAGTTCCAGGACTGAAATTAAGCTCATTTGACTGTTTTTCTACTGCACTAAAAGTGTGTAACCCATTAAAACATTTTTTCTATTAAAAAGAATAAAAGAGATCAGACTGACTGTATTCAGAAAGTTCTACTGTTCAAAACTCACATTGATTTTTATCAGTGTTTGTAAACAGCAAATTCTAGGAAGAGAATATTGGTTTTAATAAAGATATTTACCTACACTGAATGCAAGGCAAATACTGAGCTCCTGTGGTTAATTAATGTGTCCTCCTTTATCTGATAGACACATATTGACGATGACTTTTTAAAGCTCAGACAGTTCATTCTCTAAAGGCCAAAAACGGTCTGTTAAATATCACATCAAAATCACTGTGAGAACATTTGACACAGGAGTTTTCTGTCATTGCCAAGGATTGATCTCTAAGCAGGAGTTACTGATGCCCAAAGAACACATGTGACTTCCAGGAAAAGAACTATGCTTAATAAAATTCTCAGAGTAAAACCACAGAGTCTGGACATTTGTGCTGTTTACATGTTGGTATTTCTATGAGGTGATGAGGAATAAGCTGGAGAGACTTAAGGTAAATAGAGGCTGGTCGGAAAGGTATGTTTGGCACTATTCTGTCCAGAATACTGTGTGGCAAGTCCACTTGTGCTCATCTAATTAGCATATTTGCAGAAGTAAATGTCATAATGCTCAAAGATGTTCTAAATCCTTATCAGTTTTCCGCCATCACCACCACCACCACCACCACCACCATCATCACCACCACCATCATCACCACCACCACCACCACCACCATCACCACCATCACCACTACCACCATCACCACCATCACCACCACCACCATCATTATCACCACTATCACCACTACCACCATCACCACCATCACCACTACCATCACCACCACCACCACTACCACTATCACCACCACCATCACCACCATCATCATCACCACCATCATCACCACTACCACCATCACCACCATCACCACCACTATCACCACCATCACCACCACCACTATCACCACCACCATCACCACCATCATCACCAATACCACTATTCTCATCCTCATCCTCATCATCAATATTGTTGAGACAGTGTCTCACTATGAAGCCTATTCTGGCATTGGTCTTGTAATTTTCTCTTTCTCAGCATTTGTCCAACGGGGCTACAAATGTGTACCACATGCAAATATTGCTTTTAAAATTAATGGAACCTAAAGTAACACCTGCAAAACCAACAAAAATGTAAAACAAAAATTAAATGTCATTTTTAAGACTTTGGTCTACACAGCTTTATTCAACCTTCCTTTCATCGGAGGCAGATTCTTACTTATCCTTGTAACTTAAGGGCAACATTAAAGTGAAGATAGAATCCTCCCAATTGTTAACTCCTCTTTTACAGTCAATGACACAAACCCGTTTCTCTCATTAAGAGTGTGCATATGGCTGTCCAAAATTAGTACCTGATTTCTGGCTTCATGGGTACAATCTAGATCTATGGACTTTAGCATTTCTGCTTTTAGCGTTGAAGGGAAATTTACCTTCTAATATTTCCTTCAAATTTTTAGTTTTATTCCGTGGCTTTTCTGAATAAATTTTAGGTAATTTTAGTCTTTGTGTCTCACTTCTTCCTTTCTGCTCTGTGTTTACGTCAGTGTGTAAGTGTATTGAACAATAGTAACAAATATTTTGTTCACTATACATTTTGTTTTTTTAACCACTTCCATAAACTCTGTACTTAGACATTCAGGTGGTTTTTCCTTTAATTGACTTCTAAAAGTGCAACAATTTTGATTTTTTTTTCAGTTGTATCTTACAGTCTTATGGTGCTGAACTTTCTCACAAGTTTGGCAGACAGAACAGCTATTGATTTTTCCATTATAGTGTGTTTTCTGGTTTGGAGAAGATATACAGGAGGAAGTGTTACACTGACCAGCAATTATGTGACCTTGAGGTTCCAAGAGTGGAATGTATCAAAATGAAATGTTTCCTAGTCCTCCATGATGATGGATGTTTACTACGTAAATCTGACCAGTGCCGACTCTCTGTGTTCAGTGGTAGGGGAAGAAGGACAATAGGAGCACACAGACGGGCCGGGCTCGACAGCTGAAGGGAAGGGATTCATGCTTTCGCTGGACAGGAGATCACTGACTGCAGGAGTTATGGAGAACAGGTAGCCATAGAACTTGCAAAGGTTTTATGGCTTCCACATGAGACACCCATTGAGAACAGGGAAGGGGCAAATGCAAATTCAGTAAGAAGTTCCCAGAGATCATAGCATCCTCTAGTTTATAGGAGGCATCAAATGGTCATGTACTTCATTGTAAGCCCTAGATCCTTCTGGGTCAAATACTCAAGCAATACAGGGCATCCCAGGGCAATCGACTGTACTCCAAAGTAGACTGGGATGTTTGACGAGGGCAGCACTGGTAGAGGCTTCCAGAGCAAAGGAGGGGCCTGGCTGGTTTGCCCTCACTGCTGCTGAGTATTCACTAGTAAAATCAGAGGGAGTGGCTTCATGATTGTTTTCAGAAACATTAGCCAAGTCAATGTAAAGTTAAAAGCTCACTCCAGACTATGATAGAGCAATGAGGCACAGACAATTTACTGAGACAGGACACATTACCAAACTAGAGAGAAGAGGACATAGCATGACACCCCAGGGAACAATACCACTGCACAAAAGTGTAAGATTCCAGTGTAAGATTCCAGTGTCAGGGTTGGGGTGGTGCTCTGTGGAAACCACTGATGTTTCAGTAGGTTAGTGACCATATCCTCAGTGTATTGGGGGGGAGTTGTGGGGCTTCTAGTGAATCTGCTCTGACCAGTGTGACATGGCATTAATATTGATAAGGCACATGGACTTGTGACTAAATGCAACCAGAATTAGCCTCTTGTATACTCATAAGCAGAGAAAACATCTTCAAAGAATTCATCTGCTGGACTCATAAAAAGATATGCATCACAGCACTATTATTTGGCTTATTTTCAAATCATTAGGAAGAAAAATTCCAGCATTTTTTATTAGACTATGTGATGATACTAAACTGGGATTTTTCCTTTCTTTTCCTCCCTCCTCCCCTCTCCCTAACTTTTTAAAGCTCTACTCTTACCTCGTCATCTCCTCCCAACTCCATGCTCTCTCTTTCAATTTATATGGCCTGATGGAAAGTCAAGATTTTAGCTGCAGATCTTTGCACCCTGTCCACGTCAAATTTCGGAAGGAGAATTCAATATGGCTTATACTGTCAAGATAACAATTATTTATGTGGACAGATTATAATTCACTTGTCTCATAATTCAGTTGGTAGCCTCAACTATAGCAATGAAATCTATGTTATGATTCTCCTTATCTACTACTAATCTACATGAGCAGGTATTGTCAGGGATCTTGCAACTTATTGAAGGGAAGCAGAATAAACTTAAATGTTGTTACTGAAAAATATTTGAGAGCAGTAAAACTTATTCTCTTTTTTCCCCAATACCTGTGAGGGAAGCAGCTTTTGTCTGTTGAACTCTGACACACTGATACCTCTGTCTTGCCATGAGTCTCAAAACAATGAATCCAGATGACTATGTTCAGAAACTCCTGAAGGTCAGGAATTTTGTACTCCACCATGACTTTCATGAGTTCCCGGTGCCTGTCTATACGTACCTGCCTTTTATAGGCTTGGGTTTTAGAAATCATGTGTTCCCATGGTCCATGTTCTACACCCACGGCTCCAATATTCCTAACCAGCTCCCACCCCCAACTGCTATTGAAGGTTCATTTTGATAAAGAACAAACATTAAGCATGTCAGGCACTGTCACATTCTTTGCATACTGAAGGCCAGTTGGCTCAGGGGCTTTGTTTCCTTCTATGGCCCATGAGCTATGCTAAGAATGTAGACCCAACAGCAGTTGGTTTTGACAGTCAAAGCATGTGGTTAGAAAAGTGTCTTCAATGATACATTTAAGATTTCAGACACTCAAGGGACAGTGAGATACTCATGCCTTTTCCCGTTTGCCCACCAACCTCCCCAAAGCCAAGGGTGAATATATTAAGATTTTCTAGTGTGGCTAATCATATTTAGTATACTCTCCATTGAGCATTTAAAAAAAAATAGTTTCTCACACACACACACAGCACAAAGAACAAACAGATCCTTAATGCCATACTTTTTCTGTCAGGTAAGTTAGAATACATGAATGTATGAAAAGTGAATTCTAATGAAGACAGTTAATGTTGAACTTGTATGAGATCATTTCCCCAAACATTGAGTTCTGCTCAAAAACCAAGACACAGATGTCCAATCAGATGATATATTCTAATACGGTTTAGGGCTGAAAGAACCAACTGATACTAGAGGGCATGGCAGGGCCCCATAAAACGAAACTTTGATTTTCTATATTTAAACTAGGTTTGCCGTAGGCATTTTATGTCTTATATTCACATAAAGGAAAAAAAAGTCAATAAGTTTATGTTGCTAAACATAACTGGACTTAAAGTAGATGATTCGGGAGATTAATTAACTTAGAAAATCTATCTCAGTACTTGGAGCCCTGTCAATATCCTGGCATCTTTAATGACTCCTCAGAGTTTCAGGATGTCTCTGAATTCCCCTGACCCTTCACTGCTCACCTATAATTACTCAGACAATTTAGTATGTGCCAGGCAACATGCTGCATGAGCACTGTGTACAACTATGGTCAAATTCCCGAGGAACAATGAAAGAGGAATTTTTATTCATGATTTTAGGTGAGGAGAAGGGAGGCTCAGTTGGGCCAGGAAACTGAGCAAAAATACTACTTTCAAGATGAGACAGGGATGAGGAGAGACCTTCATCTGTAAAATGCCACATTGCTATGCAATCAACAACCTCACCTGGTGGGACCACGAGTTGCTATTTCTGTGATCATCACACCTACTTTATATCATATCTACCCATAGACAATCATTTGTCAAAACAAGAGACTTGTACTAAATCACATGTTAATTCCACCTGTAGATCAAACAATTAACATTATAAAGTACAATATAAAAATAATGTATTTTATTTACTTTAAAATGACTAATTTATCTTACCCTATGTCTATGTGTGAGTGTCCCCAGGTATGTCTGTGTTCCTTGTGTATGCCTGATGCCCAGAATATCAGAAGACAGCATTGTATGCCATAGAGCTAGAGACAGAGGCAGCTGCCAGCCTCTCTGAGGGTGTAGCCATTGAGTCACCTTTCCACACCCCAAATCTAGCTACTTTAATAATGACTACGGAAAAGGCAATATGGGAACCGTGGCACTGAAGTGATTGCTACGTTTTTGTTGTTTTTGTATTTGTCTGTTCCTTCAGCTACATTCTACAACGACCATGAGGGGATGGCTGGATCTCAGTTAGCCATGAGTTGTTTGAAGTCAAACATCCTACTTTGATTTGGGATCCCTTTATCATTAGAAACTGGAGGCCTCACCAGTAGGGATATCTGACGACAGAACTAACGGGCCTTTCCTAATGATTTTGTTCTTAACATACTGGAAGAAGGTAAAAGCCAGGGAGACCCACTGAATGACCTCTTGAATTCACTCCTTAGGGCTGTAGGCAGATCTTTAGGTCTCAGTGATTTACTAGCGGACACTGACTTATTCTGCAGCCATCATCACATTTAACTCCACGAATCAAAATTAATGATCAACATTACAGCACCTTTATTTCATTTTTTCTCCAGCTTTGATTTTTAACAAACATATCTGTGGAATGTTATTTCAGACAGACAGACATCAGTTAGGAAGGTAGGCTACAGTGTTCATCGTTTTCCTTATTATTCTGATAGATCACACCGCAGAAGCAGCTCACTGGATTCATATGATGGGGGTGTCTGTCTACTGGAAGGGGCTGCATGGAGGGCACAGGAGATCAGTCATGTAGGCTGAAGAGCAAAAAATGCGACCACTCGCAAAGCCAAGCTGATACCTTCAAAAGCCTCCCACAAGAGAGCCACCTAGCATGTGCAACCTGACTCAGAACCAGACTTTCAAACACATGGGACCTTCAGTCACACTGTGGCTTTAAACTGTAACTCAGATTCAAGCTAAGAAACACTGTTGGTGAGTTGAGCATGCTTACCTTATCTCTAGGCTACCACAGGACCTTTCCACACTACCCTTCCACCATTTTATCCTGATCTATGAAGACTTTCCTTTCACTGTGGCATTTGCTCCTTCCAATGAAAAGCTGGGGATGAAGATATCAAACAGTGAGCTGGATGTCATTAAGTCGTATAGATTTGAGTGAGTCTCTTCCCAAATTTACTCAAAGATCAGGGACCCTGTGACTCTGGTAAAAGCCAGATGGTCTCCTCTAACCTAGTCAATAAAAGTGTTTCAATATATACAATTCACATTTAGGTTTTGGTCTCGTGTGTGTGTGTGTGTGTGTGTGTGTGTGTGTGTGTGTGTATGTGTGTTTGTGTGTGTGTGTGTATGCTTATGTACATGCATTTGTGTCTTCATGTTTTTCTTCTATTTTTTACATGTATGTGTGTGTGTGTGTTTTTTTTTTTTTTTTTACAAATTTCTCACTCTATTTTATCAACCTATAACTACTTTACCATGGAACTACTCCCTTTGCTGTGTTTTCAAGACCCATGAATTTGATATCTATCTTACCAAAGTGCTTTTTATCACATGGTTGATTGAATGTAAAATCTTGCATTTTACCCATGGCTCACAAAATTGCCCATGTCCCCTGCACTCCTGTAAAGTTTTGTTCATTTCCTTCCTGAGGCCTATGAAGTCTGACAGCATGACTCTGGAAGGCAGGGCTGCCGGAGGAGGCTTCTCTGCCTTCCAAGCAGCAGGCTCTTGGTGCTTCCTTATAATGTATCACACCCGATCATCTGATTCTTTATGTGAAGTGCAGAAAACAGCTTTACTCTTAGGATCACCTTCAGTCAGGATGCTCCATTACATCCTGAAGACATATGCCACCGTTTCCCTAGATGGTCAGAGGTAGTCACTGACATATATTAATTATGCATTTTAATCCATAGTTTTCTGGAGTTTGTAGTGGTTTCTGAGTACCAGGCTCCTGAAAGTAGTGTAAGCCATCAATACCATTAGTTGTAAAGGTAGGAATCATTTACCTGCCCAGAGGAGCTTAAGGCTGACTATGAAAAATACACTTGGAAGCGTGGGACAGAGACTGCAGTGTCTTTACCTCTCTTAAAATTGTACTGCTGTTTATACAAAAATGACAGGTCTAGCTAGTTCAAACTAAGTGTTAAAACAAGAGAACTGGAGCCTAGGGCTCCAAAACTCATGTAAATGACAGTGGGGGATGGGACTTGCTGGGTGAGTGATGTTTGGTAGACCTCAGAGCAGTTGAGGTAGTTAAGTTAACCCTTTATAGACTTCTTGTCTGTCCTGGTTTATGACCAGATACCAAAAAAAAAAAAAAAAAAAAAAAAAATACGGATAATAAAACTAAGCTAAAAGGAATTTTTTAAAAGTATCTCCTATGAAGAAGAATAAAGGAATCAATATTGTGTGATTTTTAAGTGTCACTTTTGTATAGGGCATGTATTTCTTTCTGTGGGTCACATGTAGAAAGCTGGACAGACAATGAACAAGAAACTCTCAAACCGGAGCGCAGCACCCGGAGAGTTTTTCTATGCTGTTCTGTTCTTGAATTACTTTGCATAGTCTTTTGATTGTAAAGTCTGAAAAACAGTGAACAGCCATGGGGTCAGGAAGAAAGTGCCTGGCCCCTTGCTGCTGCTTTTCTGGGTCTGCGGCACACATCTTTGTAGCAGTACAAAGGCTATTGGAACGTTTAGCGCTCTCCCACCATTGAAGCTCACACTCAGGCATGAACTCTGAACTCTACAGCACTGACCTCAATATGACAAGAATTGGCATCTTGTGGTTTCCCAGGGCACTTTTTTTGTAGACGGCCATTCATCACATCTTTCTGGCAGCTCCACCAACTGAGGGGTTTTATACCCTCGATATATGGCAGATCTTCACAGATGATGTCCAGATGAGAACTTTCCAAGGCGCAGGCTCCTATCTGAACGATCAATATTCATCCCCAGTAAAGGTTTATTGAGTAGGGAGCCTCTGGAATGCCTGCCTCTACTCCACTGAACAAAGAAGCACAGTGCCTCTTCCAGACAGACCTTGGTCTCAAGGTGGGGACATTCCAATGGGGATGCCTGGAAACAAATATGAGTGGGATATGGAGATGTGCCAGTGCGAGAATGGTTAGCAGAGACAGCAATCGGTGGCAGGAAACTCAGCTGGAAATCATCTGTCTTCCCCAAAGAGTAGGTTTAAAAACAACAAAACAACTAGAGATAAGGGAGAGAGGTGACATCAGAGAGGTGAAGGACAACTCACACTAATGATGCTGGGGCTTAGATGAAATATTCAGGAAAAGGCAGGAGACCAAGATGCTAAAGCTGAATCAGGGCACGGGCCTGAGGGAGGGTGGTGTGAAAGCAGGAGGTGTGGTGGCGGGTGAGAGAAAACAACGACAGAAGGCGAACAGAATAAGAAGGTATGAGGTCCAGAGTCTTGCAGGACATTTTAAAGACAGCCTTTAAGATGGGCAATCACAGAAGGGCAATGGGCAAAGGTCTGACTAGATCAGAGCATGGCATGGTTTGACTACACTGCCAGTCTCTCCTTGGCTGCTTTTGAGACAAATGTGTGGCCTGAAAGCTCTACACACGGGCGTGGGGAAGAGGGAATAGAGCTGCAGACGGAGGACCATGAATCAAAGGCTAAAGTCTAGCTCGTTCTAACTGGACACTCTATGAGATAAAACAGTCAAGGTCAAGGGCAACCCTGGGCTTTACCACCTAAGCATCTGAAGTTGTGGAATTGCCCTTTCCTGACTGGAACGCTGAGCAAGGAAGACTGAGTGTTGTTGGATAATACCTAGGATCACTTCTCAGTGGGATGAACATAAGCTATCTATGCAACATCCTGGCAAACATGGCAGAGAGCTCTGGAGGCAGGAGATGGTAGCTGGAAAGCTGGCAGAAAGCAGATGGCATTTAAAGCTGGAGTAGGTCCAGCTGGGTGGTGTGCCACAGTTCTATGCCTGGGATTTTAAAAATGGGGAACATATGACTTTCACTGAATTTCATAACCTGTGGTTTCCACGCCACTCCTCACTTCATTTTTATTCCCATTTCTACTTCATTCATAGATGATGCTTTTGATCTCCCTAAGTTCCTCTAAAGTCGCAACCTTGACCCTGAAGTTCATGATGTGTCATGTGGCTCTAAGTTTCATTTCAATAATGGCCTCTAAGTTCTGAAGAAATGATTTGCGATTGAGCAAATCATTCTGGAGCAGAAACGGAAAGTGTTCAACATGGTTCAAGGGAAAATAAGTCCCAACAAGCATCTTGGAAGACTACAAAGAGAACCAGGAAACTAAGGCAGGAGCTGTCCTATATGGAGCTTTTCTTGTCAGGCAGAACCTGGGAAGGAACTGCATTTAAAGTACAGTGACTCGGAAGGAAAGACTCAAGCATGGACACGTAAAAGATGTGCAAGAAACAAGCCAGTGAGGTCAGCATGCCAGCATGCATTCTCTGGGGTCACAGGGGAGTCAGCATGTCAGTATGCATTTGCTGGGGTCAGATGCTGTATCTCACCCAGTCAGTCTTCCAGTTGCAATTTTTACTCTTGTTCAAAGTTCCAAGTACTAGACCGAGGACCACTTCATGTTCCACGAACACACCGAGTTCTTTCCCATCATTTAGCCTTAACTGCATCATCTATCTCCAGCTCTGTACATCATTCAGATCTACCTCTACTACATGAATCTATCCATTTATGCATCTACTGTCTCCCAGTGAACCTGAGAACTTGCACTGGATATCAGAGACCTAACCAAGGCTTCTGCTTCTGTACCATCACGCCCCTACTTTGTAGGGATTAAATACCTTATCATAGTATATGACAATATACTTGGTCCTGGCTCCAAAATGGTTTACCTATATCCTACCCCAGCCTCTAGATCCTTATGTAAAAGCTGATAAATGTGCATCATGTTTGATGTCACACGAGATACAGAAATAAAGAAGTGATTAAAACTGTAAGGCTGTACTGTTATGGGAACAAGATATATGCAAAGGGACTTACCCATCACTGAATCACTTTATTTTACAAGAAACATAACACATCTACTCTATAGAGAACAGTTCTTGGATTCCTAGCACAACCCAGGGAAAATGCTACCAGGATCAACAACTTTCCATAACCCATGTTTGATTTGACTTTGGCTTTTAATCTTCTTCATTTTTTGCTTTTTTTTTAAAGATTTGTTTATTTATTATATGTAAGTACACTGTAACTGGCTTCAGACACACCAGAAGATCCCATTACAGATGGTTGTGAGCCACCATGTGGTTGCTGGGATTTGAACTGAGGACCTTTGGAAAAGCAGTCAGTGCTCTTAACCACTGAGCCATCTCTCCAGCTGGCTTTTAATCTTCTTAATAACACAGTCATGTGTTTATTCAATTAATTCTTCATGGACAACTATAAAAGAATTCCTTTGATTAAAGATAAATATTTGTTTGAGTGTATGCTTTTCATTTTTAGACTCATTTGTAATATGAACTGTGGCTTAAAAGGTAGCTTTTCTTGTTTTGGTTAAGTTCCACCACAGTTCATATTTTGAGAAAGAATAAAATGAGTTTCCCCAACAAAATCAAAAATCAGAAACTAGAGAAGAACTAAGAAGAGAAAGTAAAGAATTTTTAAAGTGCAATTGACCATAAAATAGTGTTTCTTATTTGTAGATTATGATGCTTAAGGCAGAAGATAAATAGAGAATGTTCAAGATTCATACAGTCTAATGAAAAACAGGACAACCAGTGGAAGAGAAGTCCAGAATACATGTCAGATTTTGTGTAAGAACTCAGAGGATCATCAAAAAAGGGTCTTAATGCATCGGGAGGGAGGGGTTTAGAATGAGATGCAACTTTAATTTTAAGATAACCACAGCGGAAATCATAATGACAAACACTCTTCTCTCAAGGATGTCCAATGACACAGCTTGAGGCTTTCACACGTTATCCAATGTAATCTTCAGAGAACCTGTAAATGATGGATGTTGTTGCTGTTGACTGTGCTTCAAAGACCACAGAATGGCTTTTAGGAAGAAGCAAAGGGCACAAGATCAAACTATGAGTCAAAGGTAGGTCAGAAACTTCAATGTGCACCCTACTCTACACTGAATGTCATTAACCAACACGGCCCAGCGTACTGAGAAGCATCCACATTCCAGCTGCTCTTAATGTCAATGATGTCGTGTGTTATGTCCCCTAACTGAATGGCAGACGATGTCCACAGGTATTGAATAAAACAAGCATAAACCTGTGAAAGCCAGATACACAGAAATCCTTCTTCCCAGTAAACAAACACTAAGTGGGTAAAGCAGAAAGGGTAACACTAGCCAGTGGAAGGGGACCTGTAGGAGGGGTGGAGACAGGAGAGGAGGCCAGGCCTAGACATGTGTGCCTTGGAAATGTGATCATCAGCCACATGGCTTTATGTGCCAACCCAAGACTGATTAAAAATAATGAAAAGAAGGTAGATTCCAGCAAACCAAAGGTGATTAAGCCAGCGCAGAACACAGTTTGGCTAGGCTTGCTCCGATGTCTCAATACTAACACTGATTCCCCAATTCCTACTGTCTGAGACCTTAGAAAAAGGGTCTAAATGAGGTGCAAGCATGCTAAGCACTTCAGATTTATTTATACTTGATTCCCTTCTACACCCAAGAGAATCTAAGCTATGAACTAAGAAAATCATTAAGAACCACCTACTGTAGAAACTGGTTTAATCAGAAATAGTGTGCTATGCACCAAAATAGTAATATTCTTTAAGTGATTAGAAAGGCACATCACAGAGAAAAAAGTTCTCCACAGCCTCACATGGTATAAGATTTCCAGAATAAATTCAACAGAAAAAGGTAGGAAAATTTAGAATTAAATTATTTTATTGTAGAAAATATTATCTATACTCAGAAAACAAGGAAAAAATATTCTAGAGTGAAAAGACACAGTATTCTTGGAGTACCACTTCTAACAAGTGTGTGTGTGTGTGTGTGTGTGTGTGTGTGTGTCTGTCTGTCTGTCTGTGTCTGTGTGTACTTTATTATATTCAGTGTAGTTTCCTCATAACAGTGTGAACTCCCTTACTTGAAAAGACAAGTCTGGAAGAAACTATCAGCATACTTGCAGATGACCTACATACTTGCTTTAACAAAAGAAAGCCCAACGAAGCTTCTTTCAAAGCAGTATCTCAAATACCCTATAATGAGGGCAGATGCAGACACTTGAAGGAATAGGGACAAATGTGGGAATCCAGCTGATATCAGGAGCATGTGAGGACTTGGAAAAACATATTACTTCAGAAAGAAAGGATACCGTTCAGCCAGAGTACTAGAAGCATAGTATTTTCATGTTAGAGGGAAAATGCATGACTGTCTCATGCAATATTGAAAATACCCCAGCAAGATCACCCACTGGAGACTAGCTGAAAGCAAATGACAAATCCATAAGCATGAGAGTACTTGAAACATGGTTTAGACCACCCTCATTTACATACACAGCAATGACCGCAAACTCATCATTTTTGTTTGTACACTAGTATGTTTTTACTTTATTGAACTACCCAGGGCCAAATACTAAACGAAGGCTACCAATGATGATGTTGGCCATAATTTAACAGGGGCAGAATGAGACACAATGGTTGATTGGATTTATTTCTTCCTTTGCTATTAGATTTCATTTTGTAAAATACAATCTAAGTTTCTCTTGTCTGCTGTACATTTCTGTCTGATGGTCTAATACATCCACACACACACAGCTACATTCAATGAGTCAGAATTCTTGAACTAATATTCTCTATGTTAGGAAGAGAGGGTACTGTTATTTAAACTAATCATCTGATCACATAGATGTTCTCATCTAACATGTTCTCTTCTGCTCTGTATGATATAAACGTGAGGCTGTCTTCGTACACTGTGAGCCACTCGGTTTTCTCAATTCTCACCCGGTTTCTGGGCTATCTTTTGCTCATATTTATAAACTCGCATAAATGCTTCTTGAAATTCACCTCTTTTTACAGATGGCCTTCTTTCAGGCCACATAATATATGAATTTATAGATCTGATGTGTTTTTATACAGATTTAAACACTCACAAGAGAACTAATTACAGAAATGAAGATGTCCATCTGACTCTGCACCGCTCTCACCCTTCATAAGCAAACTCTGCCCAGCTACAGCTCTCTCTGTGACTCAGGGTTCCGAGGGAAAGGCTCTTCAAGAACTTGACTTCATTAGATATTTCAATTTCTGAATTTTTTTATGGGGGGAATCTCTTCCCCCCCGCTAGGAATTTTACCTTTCAAAACAGCTTACATTGGGGAAAATAAACCTCTCTACGTCATCATAAAAGTTATATGCGTATTTATTGTATACAGTTGCATGAATTTTAACAAGTGAGTGCACCAGTGTGTGTGTGTGTATGTGTGTGCATGTGTGTATGTGCATGTGTGTGTATGTGCAGTGCCAGCCTGATAGCATTCTAAACTTCACCCTTTTCTTCCTTCAACAACCCTTGACAGCCCTAAGAGTGGTGTCATCCCTTGCAAATGCTGCAGAACTTCGAATACACATATCTTCCTGAGTGGTTAAGGTGCTGCTTAGATTCCTGAAGTAGCTGTGTACATCAACAGGTGGTCCTTTTATGGCATAGGCATGTCCTATGACGTGTATGACATCATTTAAGAAATCAAGGGTTGGGCTCAATTTTTCCACCATTGAGGCAAAGCAAAGCTAATCCATAAGGCTCACATCTTCCTTTCTGCAACCTGGATGCCCAGAGGTGGGGTTCTGAGTTGTCTGGTGAGTATACCCTTTGTAAGAAATGACCAACTTGCCTGTCTAGACTCATAGAAGTCTTTATTTATTCCAGCAATAATGAACAGTTCCAGTCTCTACCTTCCAATGTGACTTTGCAGCGGGTGTGCGGCCACGGGGTTAAGTGGCTAAAGTTGACGTGAGGTTGCTGCTTCCTTGACTTCTGATGCTCTTCAGCATCTTTTCATGGGCTAACGTGTGTCATCCTGCTGTCCTTACTGGTGAACTGTCTCTTCAGGTCCTCACTGTCACCTTCCACTTTCAACAGCAGGGAACAGATTCAGAGATAAAAGTCATAGGATATAAACTGTGTCTGAATTTGTTAGTTTATTTCAATTTCGTAGGTCCTCAACTGGCTTCCCTTTCATGGAGTTAAAAAAAAATGAGGTAAAATAAATTATGGCCTGAGAATCACAGAGGAGCCAACACTTAAAACAGAGGGTCTTCAGCATTCACTCTCACTTCCTTGCAGTGAAGGGTAACGGGCTGTGTGGGAAGCGTAGCTCATGTGACTGGAGCTGTAGAGATGGGTAATAAGGCTCCGGCTGCCTGATGCACAGAGGTGCGTCTCTCTCACACTTGCCTGAATTTGTTCTCTGCGCCTGCTCCTCGAGGTGTCCTCACACGTGCTCGCTTGTCACTCGTTTTATTTATAGTCTCTTTTAAAATCTGGATTTGTTATGAGGAAGGAATTTTGTCATCTGCGGGCACAGCTGTGTGCAAAATGCAAGCGAGGCTGGCTGGTGATCTTGGTCTTGGATTATGGGGCTTGTTCCAGTGCCCCGTGTCCCTGCCTGCTCTGGTAATGATCAGATTTTAGAAAGATCTGTGCAACCGTCTCAGGATCTTCCCCTGTCCAGCCAGCAGTGAAGAACTGTAAAATCTGACCTCTGAATTCACTTCGGCAAATGTCTCAGGCCGACTCCCGGGTCAGGCACACCCTTAGCACTTGGCCATCTCTGTCTCCCACTGTTTGGTGGTGACATAGCATGTTATATGTCCTGAACTATGCAAAACTTTGAACTGAGTTTTTGTTTAGTTTCTCCTAGAAATGGCAGCAAAGACAACGTCAGAACAAGAGCGTGCAGGGCCCCACCCGAAGACAAAGAGCCACAGGCAATTCATCAGTAGCATCTCAAAGAACTCCAATTGGTGAGATTTTCAAAAGACACTGAACATTTTAGAGTCAAAGATTTTTTTTCTTAGAAAAAGAAGTTTAAAACTGCATTTCCTGCTAAGAAATGATAATATATTTGAAGAACATGTTTTATAATCAATATAATATTTGTAACACATAAACCTAAGAACAAGATAAAGTTTACTCTTCCTCCTATTAATTTTGTTTTCATAGCTTTGAAAATTAAGTTTATTATGCAGTAAGTTTTTGGCAAACATAGATTAGGCAGTAACCACAAAATCTAAAAAAAAATCCACAAAATGCCAGACAGATTTAATGGAAGTACTTAATACCTCAAGCCATCTCAGTTTGAGGTTTATGGTCTAAATTTTTTACCTGTTAAGTACTGATTTTAGGAAATCAAGAAGAATATACGGTTTACAGGCACACAGAGACACACTCACACCCAACACTCACACAAACACACTCATGCACACTTTTAACTGTCTTTAAACTCTTTACTCCATTTGAATCCTCTCATTAGCAAATATAAATAAACATAAATAAACATAGCAGGACGCATAACCGTCACTTTCTCCAAAACCCAGCACAAGTTTCAGTAATACCCGTCCTTGGAACAAAAATATGCAAAATAAATGTGCATTAAAAATAAAACCAGGAGACTGCTTATGATAGAAGCTGTAATTATGATTAAGAAATCAAAAAGTCATGAATGTGATTAGTAATTTTCAGATTCTGAGGAGGCAGAATGAATTTTTATAAGGGCTGAAGCAGCTACAAACCCCAGAGCGTTACAAAGTCCTGCTGATCACCGCCACTGCCAGCTATGTTAGCACTGGCCGCACAGTGGGCAGCGCCTGGAAATGCTCGTGCGATTCGTGGACACGTCTAAATGATATCAACAGAATTTGAGGTGCTCAATGGGTCTTATCCTTTACTGTAAGAAGTGCACATAATTAAATAGCACTTTCTGGGTTCTAAACTCCATCCATTATTCAACTACCTTCCATTATCCCAGGGGTGCCAGTCAACTGCACCGGGACGGAAACAGTTATTGAAGAACGCCTTCACTGTCCGAAACCTAGGACAAGGTGTAGCTGTGATCCAGATTCAGGCAGTCTGGCTCTAGATGCCAAAAGTGTTTAAGTATATTTTCATGAGTGTATGGTGTGTGTGCATGTGTGTATGTATGCTTATGTCAGGGGCACATGTGTCTTATGGACGTGCCTTAATGTATGTATATGTGTCTTCTTGTAAGATATATATCTCTGTGTGTGAGTATGTATGTATATGTGTGCATATCCAATATACATGTTGGGTGTGGGTGCATGCATGTGTGTGTATGTGTTTGGGGTACATGAGTGTTTGTGTGGTTGCACATGCATGTGCTTTTGTTCATATGGGGTATACATGTGTGTAGGTATGAAGGAATGTAGATGATCATGTAAGTGTGTATATTTGTATCAGGTGCACATTTTTTGTGGGGTGTGCATGCATGTGTGTGCACATGTATGTAGAAGTCAGAGATTGACACTGGATGTCTTGCTCAATTCTCTTACTTTTATATGTTGAGGAAAAGTCTTCCACTTTTGAATGTAGTCCTCATGGCCAGAGAAAGCTAGTCTGGCGAGCCTGCTTTCTCCAGGGCTCCTCTGTCTCCATCATCAGCACGTCTACAGTCGTCCAGCATTTACACATGTCTAAGGGATCTGTACTCTCATCTGCCTGGATACACAGCTCAGGGTGCTTTTAGTGAGTCATCTTCTCACCCAGACTTGAAAATGGTAACCCTGCCCTGTGTCCTGGGAAGAGAGCAGCCATCAACAGGACACACCCAACACGGCACGGGAACTGGGGGACATCTGTCCGTACACCGCACAATCAAATGTGTACCTGAGAAGAAAACATACACACATGGACATGTACACTCATGAATGCCCACACGCACGTATACCCCACATGAGCACAAACATGTCTAGTCCACTTGAACACATACACACATACATAGCCACACAAGCACATGTGCACTGGATAGGAACACGCACACATGCATACATACACACCACACAGACAGATTCGTGCCCTACATGAAGACCTCCGGAAGCAGCTATTGATGTGAGCACGGGCAGATTCGAAAGTGACAAGTACAGTTTCCAGGCAGAACCCAGTCAGTGTTTTAAGTAATGTATTTTAGGCAGAATCCAATGACTCAGCAACTGTGTGCGATGCTTTCTCTCTAATTGCCACTGAACATTTGGTTCTCTAGACAGTCTGCTGTCACTAAGCCACCACAATTTCATGCATGGGAACTTGCTTAGCAAAAATATTTTCCAAAAGAACAAGGACAGCTGTCAAAGCCTCTCGTACCCTTTGCAATGTGAAGAACCGTGAGATCCGCTACTGGGTCTCTTCATGGGAGAGGCGGAAACCTGTTTTAACACTTCAGTGTTTACCACAGACTCCATAACACGTCGATTCTCTCGCTCGCATTTTGTACAAGGCGTAGCCTGTTCATAAGCCATGCTTGCTTGTATGGTTTTGACAACCTCTACATCCAGCAAGTAGGGCAGGGGAGCATCCAAGTTTACCCATTCTTCTTGGGAAGATCATCAAGGATGAAGGGTGAAAACTTAATCCAGTGTTAATGCCACATAATGAATGAGCATCGGAATTATGAACTTCCCATTACAGAAGGCTTTACAGCCTTCACTTTCTTGGGACTTGGCCCAAGGGAAAGTTTTCTTCAAAATGTGGGTATGACATACATATTTATAAATATCAAAATGTATCTGGTGATAACTGTGCAGATGTCTGCATACAGGATCCTTCCTGTGAGCTGAATTTCATCTACATTTCTATCAGCACTCAGACTTTCTCCGACCAGATATGTCTTTCCATATGAAACAACAAAAGGGATTAAAATGAATTTTGTCATATATGTATATATATATTGTTGATGGAACATCCTTACAATTACTGGGTGATACTTTGTAATTCCTGTGTCCTTTGTCCCCAGGCTTAGATGGTCACATTCTGACTTGCCATTTGGAAAGTAGAGTAACTGGTTTAAAATGTTAGAGCACAACAGCTGAGGTGACAGCTCAGTTGGTCAAATGTTGCAGCGTAAACAAAAGAACGTGAGGTCAAGTGCCCTAAACTCAAAGTAGAGAGAAAGTCAGATACAGTGGTGCACAGGTCCTGAGCTGGAGAGACAGATCCTCTTTGGTTCACTGTATAGTCAGACTAGGCTACATAGAGTATATAAACTAGGCTACTAGACCTTTAAGACAGTAAAGGGATCAACATCTGCAGTGTCCTGAATGAGAATCGCCCCCACAGGCACACAGGTAGAATCCTTTGGTCAAGGTTAGGAGGTTAGGTCTTGCTGGAGGAGATGTATCACTGGGTGTTGGATTTAGGGTTATCACATTTCTAGGGATCTCTCTATGTCTTGTGGTTATGGCTCAAGGTCTAAGCTCTCAGCTACTGCTTCCATATCAGCTCTACCTACCTGCCTGCTGCCATGCTTCAGGCCACAATGAATGTGAACTCTAACCCTTGGAACCATGAGCCTCAAATTAAATGTTTTCTTGATAAGTTGCCTTGATGATGGTGTTTAGTCATGGCAATAGAAAGTAACTAAAGCAACAACTGAGCTTGACACACAGTGTACACACACAAATAAAAACACACTTACCCACATCCACAGCCCCCACACCATATATAACACCACATCCACAGCCCCCACACCATATATAAAATCACAAACACCCACACATACAGACACACATGTGAGAGAGGGATAGAAGAGAGAGGGAGAGAGACAGAGAGACAGAGAGACACACAGAGAGAGACAGAGAGATAGAGAGACAGAGAAAGAGACAGAGAGAAACAGAAAGATTGCCACTATGAAATACAATCTACCAAATTTTACAGTTAAGGTCCCAGGAACACAAAAAGGAAATAAATGAAAGTCAAGGCATGTGCCACCCTTTTAAGTAACTCAAAATCCTTGTCTGGGCTGCCTTATAAACCATCCTTCAGAAGATTAAAAACCACTAGACATTTAACATGGAGACTGTTGTGAAAACCTCTTTCCCAGGATGTAACAATGCATGGCCTCACAGGGTCCACATAGATGTATGTTTTAAATAATTAATGATGTAAAGAGATATAGTAACCTTCATACCAATTGTTCTCTGACATCTTCATTCACTGTGCAACTTTGTGAAACACAGATATAATATTGCTACTTTATTGGAGGTGACTAACTGCCTGGAGATCATGTGCAGTGGTTTGTAACTTACCTACTGGAGCAGAATGTTCACAGGAGCTGCTGCCCTGAGAGCTCAGCTTTAGTTTAGAAGCCCAACACACAGCTACTGTGTTCAGACTTTGGTCAGTGTGATTTAATTTAGTAGCTCAATTCAGGAGGGAGGATATTATTTTTAAGAAACAATTCATATGCTATCACCAATTTGTAACAAATTTATCAGAGGCTAGGAAACTGGTGATCTCTGATCTGGGAAAAAGAGAAGCATGTGATTTGGATAATGTAGAATTATAATTACATGAATTATTTTTAAATTTGAGAATTTCGTATGTATAGAGGATATGTATGTGTGTGGTATGTGTAGTGTAGAAAGATAAGTAGACAGACAGACAGACAGACAGACAGACAGATAGATAGATAAGTAGACAGATAGATAGATAAGTAGACAGACAGACAGACAAATAGATACATAAGTAGATAGATAGATAAGTAGACAGACAGACAGATAGATAGATAGATGATAGATAGATAGATAGATAGATAGATAGATAGATAGATAGATAGATAGATAGATGATAGGTAGATAGATAGATGATAGATAGATAGATGATAGATAAGTAGATAGATAGATAAGTAGACAGACAGACAGACAGATAGATAGATACATAAGTAGATAGATAGATAAGTAGACAGACAGACAGACAGCCAGACAGACAGACAGACAGACAGGTAGATAGATAGATAGATAGATAGATAGAAGGGGTTGTGTACATATGCATAAACTTAATTTTTTTAAAGGGGTTACTGACTGAACCTGGTGATTATCTTTTTTACTAGACTGAATGGTAAACAGTGCCCCCCCACACCCCCAGGATCAGTCTGTCTCTGTCCCTCCAGTGCTGGGGTTAAAGGCATCCACAAATGCATATACATAGAGCCACACCCAAGTTCACTTGTGTGATAATCCAAACTCAGGTATTCATGCTTGGATAGTCTACTAGTTCCCCTGGTAGTTGTTTTAGAAATGACACTAGTTATTTTAGAAAATGTAATTTAGTATGATTTAAATACACAGTTTTTTTTCTAAAGTTTTGAAAAGTTGTCAATTAGCACAGCGATTTACAAATATTTTGAAGATACCTACTGCAGAATTTGGACTTCAGGGAGACAAATTCAATTTAAAGACTTGTTCACTCAGTATCTACCATTTGAGGAAAAAGATTTACTTAAAATCCATAACAACATATGGGTTTCCATAATATCCCAAGGAGCACGATTCTAAGCCCAGGAGAATCTCTGTCATTGATAATGTGATGCCATAGACCTTTGCAGGTGAAGATGGCGTCAGGCGCTGCACAGCCACAGCTGTGGCCCCGTGCAGTTTGTACACGTGCGTGCAAATGGTTGGGAGCAAATGCTTCCAAAAGCTCAATTTTACTGAGCTACTTTGGCAAATTTTATTTGCATGAAAAAGAAGGTTTTTAGTCTACAAATGGTATCATCCCGTGGCTCAAAAACCAAGTCTGTAAGTGGTATTTAGAAGAAAATCTTGGATGTGAAATACATTTTTAAAGATGCACTGCCACCTCTTGGCAGCTGTTCTGCAAGGCACATCCTCAGGATTGTCAGCTGGGTGCTGTCGGCCCACCCAGTGGAAGGACCCTGGAAACATCAGAACAGTAAGCGAGCCCAGTGCATCACCGTTTTGTATTTGGATGCTCCCACTGTTTCTGATAGGTCTCAGAAAAGACTCATAGGTATGAACTCATCCCCCCTCCTCCAATGTCAATATATCACCTTCTAGAAAATATCCATTTCAAAAATGGGGGAATGAATGTTCTGTGTTTTACAGGAATTGGATATATTGATGTTTTTCCTATGGTACTATTAAGACATTAAGAGGTCATTTTATAGTCCCCATTTGAAGGTCTGGAAAGTCTATTTCCAGCTATCTGTTTAGATCAGAGTCTCCTTTTGTTACCAGTGGTCAAAGCTGTGGATAGCTTTTCCTCACCTGGCCTCTAAGACAAAAAGAAGTTTCTCTTCTGCTCTATAGCTTAGAGTCAGCATCTTTGGGAGTGACTTTACTGCTGTACTGCGGGTGCATGTGGCTCAATAATTATAACGAGATTAAGCTTTGTTTTTTTTTTTTGACAACCTCACTTGTTTGTCCCTGACTTGAAGTTGGAAATTATTTTGTAAGTTCATTGATCAATTTTGTAGCTGGCAGAACTATTTTAATGCATTGTGAGTTATAAAGTTAAAAATCATTTCATTTTAAATCTACCACTATTCTCGATAGCAAATCATGAGTTCTCCTGAGTATCAATTAACAGAAGAATGAACAGAATATGAAACATTATATACATTTATTTTATTCAGCCATGATAAAAAGCAGTGTCATTTGTAAGAAAGCATATGCAACTAGGAAACAGAGATTATCATTTTGAGCTGAACTGATCCAAGAAAAATGATTTCTGTCATTTGTGTATCCTAGGTCTTATATTGATGTATAAGACCATGTGTGTATATTGAACATGAAAGCAGAGGGGACAGTAGAGAAAAGAGGTAGACTGACATGAGGGAAAAAGGAAAGGGGAGATTGGCCGTGGGATGGATGGGGTACACTGTTAGCCAGCGTGAAAGCAACTTGTACAAGTCAAACAATAAAGATACACTTGTGAAAATTGTCTTAAGGAACATGGACTACTGCTGTGGATGTTACCATGTTTTATTCATTACCTATAAAATGAGGTCTTGTTAAATTAATGACTTAAAAACCAAAGACGTGGAATGTTTGCACACTTTACTTGCAGCTTTGAATATAAGAATCAGAGGACTTTGGTGTTTTTTTTTTAACTTTTGCAAGTATCATTCTTTTTTATTTTATTTTAAATTATTATTGTTATTGTTATTATTGTTATTATTATTATTATTTAATCTTTTTTACAGTCCAGCCATTATCTCCCTCCTGGTTCACACTCTGACTGTTCCTCATCCCATTCCTCCTCCCCTGTCTCCAAGAGGATGCCCCCACCCTCCATCACCACTCCACTAGACCTCCTCACTCCCTGGAAACTCAAGTCTCTTAGGGTTAGGCATATCTTCTCTTACTGAGTACAGACCAGACAGTCCTCTGCTGTATAGGTGTTGTGGCCTTGTATCAGCTGGTATATGCTGCCTGGTTAGTGGCCCAGTGTCTGAAAGATCTCTGGGGTCCAAGTTAGTGGAGACTGCTGGTCTTCCTATGGGGCCACCCTCCTCCTTAGCTTCCTCCAGCTCTTTCCCAATTTAACCACAGGGGCCCCCACCTTCCTCCATTAGTTGGGTGCAAGTAACTGCTGTTGGGCCCCTCAAAGGGTAGCCATGCCAAGCTCCCGTAGAGTCCCCATGCAATGATCCAAAAGTCTGTCACTCCATTGTTCTGGATTCTACATAGATTTTACAATAGACATTCTAATTTCATTTATAAGTTTGGCTCATAATCACTGCATGGTTTTGGATGAATCTTGACCACACCCAGCAGTTCACACAACAGAATTCAAAAATCCTTATGCTGTGTCGTGAGAATCATACTCAGGAGAAAAGAAAAACCAAACCCATCTTTACTTGGTGAGTTTTGGCTGAGATAAAAACTATATTCCTATCTAACTAGGCCTCAAAACCATAGCCAGAGTTAGGGACATCGGGTTATCAATATAGGCACAGAGAAGTCCAGTCACTCACTGAAGGATGAAAGCTTACTCAACCACTAGAAAGGGGCTCAAAGTTGTGCTGGTCTATGATTCTCCACACCTGGAGACTTAGTGATCTGAAAAGAGAAAACCAAACTTCCAGGGTATGGATTCACCAACTCACACATTTGAACATACATTCTTAAATACTCAAAATGATGCTTCCAGTGAAAAGTGGAGAGGAGCTATCATTAGTCATTGAAAATATACAATGTGACAAAGAGGTGTGATGTATCCAGAAACTGTGGTTAGCCATCAGGGAGGAGGCACGGTTTCCTGAGTCTATAGGGATGTGGAAAAGCAGCTGCAGAGAAAGGAGAGTATGTTCAATGGAACTGGGGCTTGAAACATCTCCTTCATAGGGAGAACCTATAAAGGTAAGCAAGTGTGGGGTACCGTGAATAGCATCCTGAGAAGGCAGCAGACTTACATTAGGAAAGTGCCAGTCAAACTACAGTCAATCCTGGGGCTTATTTTTGGACATTGATTTGCATGTTTGAGTCAAACATAAATCTAATGTGTTTATATAAGACATTATCCAGAAATTGAGCGAGAAAAATTAATGATGTGCTTGTGTAATATTGTGTGCTGAAACGGTTTTGTGGTAAATGCAATTATCTTTTAGCATCTGGACTCCTCCTCTCCCCACCTTCATGAAATAGTCTTCCATGCCCCATCAGCACTGGACTTGGATGGGTAACTTAATTTTGCCAACAGGAAATGAGACTATGTCAACTAGATTGCCAGATGCTCTGGCAATTCATCACTAGTAACACATGCCCTTCATCCTGGACCCAAGATGCCTGCATAGACCTCAGTTGTCTGAACTATGTCTGAAGCAGTCATGACCTGAATCAGGGATCCCTAGGTAAGACCAGGCAAGTCTTTGTTTCTGTCAGTGCACACAAATGTGAGTATATGTATATTCTTGGCACTATATACCACTGAGTATTCACAAAGTTTATTCTGCAACTTTGTTGCAGCAACAGCTGATAAATATAAATTTTAAAACACATACTTGCATACACACACACACACACACACACACACACACACACAAAAAAAAAAAAAACTATAAGAGATCAGTTTAGGATCAGACAAGGACTTCATAAAAAACCAAAAAGACAAGAATCAGGAGCCAAGAGAGTACAGGACCTGCAATCTTGAACTGTAACAATAGCCAAGAATGGCTTTTAAGGCTGTAATTTAGTAACTGAATTAAAGTTGAGTTGCTACATTTAACTTGACTACTTGAGGCTTCCTTGTAATCCCATTCAACAGACTACTTCATATTGTAAGATAAATCAAAACTCGATGTCAATTAAAACTTATGGTTTACATTTTTCTTAAGCAAGCAAACATGCATGCAAAAAACAGTGACAAACAGGTCCACCAATGCCTTCCATTTCAGGATGCAGGTTCCTTCAGTGTCTCCTGCAGCTGTGCTGTTACATGGGTCTCTCCTGTATAACTGGATTTTTATGCTGTCCTCATTCTCTCCGCCATTTTGTTTCCTTCTTTCTGAACGAGGTCCTTTAACAATGCAGATTTACTAATTAGACTCTGGGATGACACTGAAGGGCATCAATTGATATTATTCTTGGCCACCGTGTCAATGGCTGAGCCAGTCCAAGTCGGCAATGTAATTTTTTTTCCCGGTAAACAGATTTGATGTCACCTAAACATTTTTATTCTAGGAATCTTAATACATTAGCATGCAGACTTCAAGAGATCTGGAATCCTTTCCACCAAGCAGTGAGTTCTTAAAATAGAACAATTAAATTCCTTCATCAAAGATACATGTGTTTACTGACTTTCAGAGCTAGAAAGTACTTCACTCCTGTGTAGTCCGTGGTTTCTGGATAAGGATTCCCTTTGAGGTTCCCGGGAAACTTAGAAAATAAACATACATAGACACATAGACACACAGACACACACACACAAATGTACACATGCACACACACACACAGGTACATGTGCACACATGCTCACATGTACACATGCACACATATGAAAGAAAAACAAAGGAAAAAACCATAAGCCTCCAGTCAAGGACAAAGGAGGAATGAACATCTCAGAACACGTGCATATTCTGGTTGTGATCTGCCTTCCCCCATCCCAGTTCATTCCTCCAGAAGTCGTGTGTTCTAGAATGCACAAGCACAACCAGGCTATGAGTGTGGCACACTGTATTAATCTTGGAGTGCATTAGTATCTCGTGTCTCAGAGTACATGACATTATTCTAACGAATATAAACAAAATTGATCATTTTTATTGTCTGGGGTAAGTTCAAATTTACTAGTCAAAGAAAACAAAGGATGAGGATGAGGATAAAGGTGACTATGGTTATGATGATGATGAAGCAGCAGAAGAAGAGAAAGTAGAGGAGGAGGAGGAGGAGGAGGAGGAGGAAGGAGAAAGGTGAAGGAGAAGAAGTACATTACTATATAAAACAAGACTAATCAACTCTGACCTTGGATTACACTTAGAAGAACAGAAACATATGAGCCATCAACATCTCTTAATTTGTAATTAGTCCACTGCCTTTTTATGTCTCCTCTTCCATTGAATTTCCTCATTGTTTTGCCTTTTGTATTTAAATATATTTAAATATTCCTCAATAACTGACTTTTCTAGTGAGGACTCCAGTAAATGAAGCTAGGAGTTTTCTGATCATTTTTTTATCTTTCATAAGATAGCATCTTAAAGAACATGATCGGAGTTCAGTTAATGCAAAAGAAATGGCAGACAGTTATCTCCAAGCTCCTTATGGTTGTTTTGTTTATTTATTTATTTAATAAGTGGTCCTGAGAACTCAGGGGAACAGACTCTCAGGAGCCTTCAAGATGGACCTCCTCATGATAAGCCTATTGCACTCCTAAGAAAGAATGGAAATGACAGGCTAGAACTGTGTTCCTGACTAGTCCTTGCCTGTGGGGAGAAACTATGGACCCTCTAAACCAGTGGTT
The DNA here is from genome assembly GCF_963924665.1 of Micromys minutus. Classification (NCBI taxonomy): domain Eukaryota; kingdom Metazoa; phylum Chordata; class Mammalia; order Rodentia; family Muridae; genus Micromys; species Micromys minutus. The sequence goes on along the minus strand of NC_137955.1, from coordinate 44,825,785 downwards.
CTCAACTTTCCTAACCCTGAGACACTTCAACACAGTTCTTCATGTTGTGGTGACCCCCAACCGTAAAACCATTTCCATTGCTACTTTGTGACTATGTTTCGGCTGTTATGAATCGTAAAGCAAATAGTTTTGGAGGCAGATGTTTTCCGGGGATGATGGAACCCACAGGTTGAAAACTACTGCTCTAAACTGACTCATGGTGCCCAGAAGTAGAGTCTTCGTTTCCAACTCAGAAAGACCTTTGTATTACAATTTGAAATCATCATTATGATGTACGTGTGTGCATGTGTGTGTGCACGCAGCTGCTTGTATATTCCTAAGTACATAACACAACATTCTTAGTCTGTATAATATTATTTGGGTGTATGTTTTCATGGCTGATTGTTTTGTATTAAATAAACAACTAGTATATTCTTTTGTAGGGAAGAAAAGTCTCCTACTTTCGCCATTTTTTAGTTGCTTATATTTCTTTGTCTCGGGCTGAAATCTTGTGAGCTCGCTCTCCTCATACAAAAAAAGTCAGAGGCTACATCATGAAATCTCACCAACATTAAATTTAAGCTCCTTAAATTGCAATAGATATGCTTTACATTTCAACATCAAACATGAAGTCTATTGAGAGATTTGGGGTGCTCAGAATTATCGCCAAATATACACAATGTGTAAATAACTGTATTATATATACAACTAAAGGTTTTTCAATGAACGAAACTTATATTGGAATAGAAATTAATACATAGGTTGTAGAGATTGAATATGACACTGTAGGAAGCAGGTTATCTCTGCCTCTTCAGCGTTTTCAGAGGAATCTGTTCAGTCAGCATATATATAAAAGTTGGTGCTAACACACACACAACGCATGAAGATAACAATGGCCAAATGTTCATTGCTAATAATGTCTGAGTGATGTAAGAGTCTAGTCTCAGGCCTACTGAAAATTAAATATCTTAGTTTCTGTTCATAAACAGTTCTGATTCTCTCTCTCTCTCTCTCTCTCTCTCTCTCTCTCTCTCTCTCTCTCTCTCTCTCTCTCACACACACACACACACACACACACACACATTTAGCCTGAAAAGCATGGCTTCAACTTAAAGGCATACTATCTGTGTTACCCTAAATGTCACAGGAAAACTTCAAGCTTTTCTTTTGCTTTTACTTTGAACAACTGTCTTAGGATGCCAATAATATGGCAATCAGATTTAATCCATCAACCAGTGAACAAACCACTTTGTCTTTGCTGTGAATTAAATGTTCTCAGACTCTCCTGATATGGTATTTCTCCCTGAAGTCAACGGTTCCTCTCAGGTTTATTGACTTTGTACAAAGGGAGCTGTTGGTACAAATACCAAGAGAATTCAACAAACACTACCCAAGCCAGAGGAGATGCACATGATAGATTAAAATTTTAAAAATCACCTTTCCATAAATCATCAGAAAATGAATATTTCCATTTAAATGGAATTGCTGTTACTTTATCCTGAAAGGTAATAATAAACATACAAAGAATATAAATGGAAGTTTGAAAGACATGTTACATGTATAATTGGGTTCCTCAGTCTCACTTGAATAATCATGGGCAGTAGAATGTGGGAGGGAGTTGGGAGGAAGAGAGGAGTGGGGGGAGGAAAAGGGGGGGTAGGATTAGGTGTTGGAGGAGACGGGGAAGATGAACAGAGGGTCAGGAAATTGAACAAAAATATGTAGTCATGGGGAATGGGGAAGTGGGGGTAGCCACCAGAAAGTCCCAGATGACAAAAAAGCAAGAGACTCCCAGGACCCAACAGGGATGATATTAGCTGAAATACCCAAGAAAAAAGAGAGAGAACTTGTAGAAACCATATCCAGAGATTAGGCAAGGCCCCTGGTTGAGAAATGGGGCCACCCACCATTATCAAAATTTTTACCCAGAATTGATCCTATCTAAAAAAAATACAGGGACAAAAAGTGGAGCAGAGACTGAAAGGCCATCCAGAGACTGCTCCACCTGGGGATCCACCCCATATACAGTCACCAAACCCAGTCACTATTGCTGATGGCAAGAAGTGCTTGCTGGTAGGAGCCTGATGTAGCTGTGTCCTGAGGGGCTCTGCCAGAGCCTTACAGATATAGATAGTGATGCTTGCACCTCAGCATTGGAGGAGTTAGAGAAAGATCTGAAGGAGCTGAAGGGCGTTTGAAGAACAACATTATCAATCAACCAGAACCCCCAGAGCTCCCACAGACTAAACCACCAACCAAAGAGTACACATGAAGGGACCCATGGCTCCCGCAGCATATTTAGCAGAGGATAACATTGTCTGGCATCAGTGACAGGAGAGGCCTTTGGTCATGTGAAGGCTTGATGCCCTGGCATAGGAGGATGTCAGGGTGGTGGGGCAGGAGTGGATAGATGGGTAGGAGAGAACCCATTTGGAGGCAGGGAGTAGGAGGGTGGACTGGGGGGCTTTAGGAAGGGAAATAGGGGAGGGGGAATAACATTTGAAATGTAAATTAACAAAATAACAAATAAAAAATTTAAAAAAACAGAAAAAGAATCAGCTACATTTAGGCATTATTTGTAACGGTTACACATTAACTGCAAAGCACAGGTAGCCAACCTGGTTCTCTTAGTTTTTTCTTCATCCTCCCTGTGGGGCCACATAAAATATGGCCCAGATAGTTCCATTTTCATCTTGTATTTAATTGGCTTACAAACCAGTAGGTTTCCATACGGACTTTTTTATACGCTCCAGGCTTTGGTTAACCTCTTACCATTCTTTTCCCTCTCCACTTACATCTAAACCTTTCCATCCTCAATATCCTGCCATCTCTACTTTGACTGTACCTGTGTGCTATTTATCCCCTTACATCATTGCTTCCGTGACCCCTTTATAGTTTCTCAGGTTTGGCAGGTGCTCCAGGTTAAACCAACAAATAAACAACCTGCAGCTCGGATCCATGTATGAGAGACAACATGTGGCATTCATCTGTCTGGATCTAGGTTACCTCACCCACTCTATGTTTTCCAGTTCCATATATGTAATTTTCAATTTTCAACTTTTTTACCTTTCCTGGGGCTGATAAGATGGCTCAGGGTTCAAAGGGAAAACTTGCCACCAAACCTTATTCCCTAGGTTCAATCCTGGGACCCACATGGTGGACAGAGAGTACTAACTAAGCCCAAACTGTCCCCTCAGCTCTGCATCCAGACAATGGTACTAGTTTCCACTCTTCTCAGATAAATATAAAAATATAAAAAGGAGGAATTTTCAAACTCATCATTCCTTATGGCTGGATAGAAGTCTCCCACATGTACACCCCGTATTTTTATTACGTTGATGGGCGTCTAAGCTGGTTCCATTTTGTAGTTATTTTGAGCAACAATGAACACAGAAGAGCAGCCACCTCTGCAGTAAGAAATGGAGTCGTCAGCGAAACCCTCCATTATGGTCAAGAGTAGTATAGCTGGATCATCTGTTATAGCTCTTTCTAACTCTGTAAGGAACCTCTCACTGATTTCCCTGGTGCCTGCACTCCCACTACAATGAATGATGGTTTCTCTCTCCCCACGCCCTCACTGGTCTCTTCTGTCATTAGTCTTATTGATAATAGCCATTTTGACTGTGGAAAGAGAGAATCTCAAAGTAGGTTTAACTTGCTTTTATCTTAGAGGTAATGATACCAAAATCTTTTAAAAATGTTTATCCGCTGTTTACATTTCTTCTTTTAAGATCTATAACCCATTCTTAAGTCTGGGTTCTTTGTGCATCTTAGATATGTACTCTGCATTTGGTGCATAGCTGGCAATGATTTTCCTGCTATTATAGGTTGCCTATTCACTCACATGACTGTGTCCTTTGCAGTATGGAATTAGTTTTAGGTCTGTGAGATCTTAAAGCCATGGATTCTAATACATCTGTAATAACCATTAAACACAAATCCTGCCTCCAGGTGTGGGATACCCCTTTCATACTGTTGCTTGGTGAAGCTTTACAGGCCCTTCCAATAACACAGGATCCTTCTTGACATTGCTCTTGATGGTCCTGAAGAACTAGAATGTAAGACCCTACTGCTGGAAATGGCACATACTTTGGCTGAAAGATGCAGAGAGATGAAGCTGTAACTCAGAAGCTTCCTTCCTGGTAGCTGGTTTTAGCTGATTTTCATAACATCAGAAGGTGTTATGCAGGTACCCGAGGGAGCAAAGGTATCTCCCAGCTGTGAACTCTACAAACTGTAACACTAATCTATTAAGCAAGATGTCGTTAGTGCTGTAGTGGCACACCTGTTATGGGACAACCAACAGTGCTCTGATTAGATTTGAGGACTGCAGCATAGGAAGGCATCAAAGTTTATAAGGTACCATAAACACAGTAAAAACCCATAACTAGGAAGACCATGGACTTTGGAGAAAATGTAAATACTGTTGTTCAGTTAAACTGACCTGGCCTCAAGTCACTTTCTAAACATTTATATTTGTACCCACAGACAAAATATCCTCCTACCCTTGATCAGAGAAGCTAATTAAAATAAATATCAGTGAATACAGAAACTCTTGACAGACTAAAATTCCTAGAGGAAGGGATGGTTTAATGCTCACCCCTAAAAGTAAAATTTATACAACTTTTTATATACTTAAAACAAAGGCTGAATTACCAGCTACCGATGAATTCTAGGAGAAGTTAAATTATTGTCTATATTTTGAGAATACTGGGAGGCTACCCAGCTTCAATGGATAGTTCCAAATCTATAATAACATAAACAATTCTGATTAAAATCAGAGGACCACAAAACAGAAGAAAATACAAGAACAAGAGCAAAGAGCCTACACAAGGAAGAGGGGCTTACTAGCAGTTGGAGGGAGATGAGTGTGTAGTAATTCAAAAATTCTGAAAACATTATATACAAATTAGAACCACCATTAAAACCCATATTTAAATAAAATGTAAGTAGTACTAGTTGTGATTACTAAAGTAGTAATTTTGCAAGCATTCTGATCATTTTAAGTATAAATGCAAGAAAAGTTTAGTAACTAAAATGAACTGTCTTTTCAGAATCAAAATAGTACTGTAAACCCAGTTTTTAAAAAAAAAAAAAAAAAAAACATGCCAGGAAAGACCATAGGCTTTATGGAAAAATTTAACAATATTGTTTTGTTAAACTGACATTGTATCAATTCTCCCTCTAAGTGTGTGTGTGTGTGTGTGTGTGTGTGTTTGTGTGTGTGTGTGTGTGTGTGTGTGTGTGTGTGTCTTTTCCAGGACTGAGGATTAAACCCAGGGCCTTGTACTTGAAAGGCAAGCGTTCTACCAATGAGCTAAGTCCCAAACCCTTATATATTATATCTTTACTTATATTACTTCAGTTGAAAAACCTCTCGGTGTAAAGAGGAATATAAGAGCACAGCTCACTTTTAATTCACTCCACACCCTGATGGTTATCTCCCTCAAATCCATCACTTGTTGTCACAAAGTGTCTCCTTCCTCTATGGTAGAGTGCTTGGGAATAGGAAATTCTTGTTTGGTTGAGATGCATGATAGCTGGATTTTGGTTCCCCAAGAATAGGTGACTATTGGGAGCTGATTCTCTTCCTTGTTGGGTACATTTTATGCATTTCTAGAGAACGAGACAGTCATTTGCTAGGGTACCCTCCTTGGGAAATATTCTCTTATTGTATCTTGCACTACAAAGGTTTACTTTCCTTCCCAGAAGAAAGTAAATCTCAGCTAATCTCATGCCTATAGACTAAAATTGATTTGAGTCATACTGTAAATTAAGAGGAATATCCTGTGAAAATAGATTCAGTGTTTCTATAGAAACCAAGTGGAATGTTTAGAAAGACATCATCCAAAATTATCGCATTGCATGTGAAAAAAATATGAAGATACTCTTATAAAGAAACTCAAGGACATGTCTATTTTCAAACGATTTCCCCTTAGACGGAACCTAAAACTTGTGAGGAAGAGCTGAAGGTAGATGCAGTTTGTAGATGCCAGGTAGTGAGGAATCACAGAGCCAAGAAATGGTATGGCTTTCCAGTGAAGGGAAGGTAGATAAGGTCACATTTATGCAACTCCTGTTAAAAGGATCAGGTTAGTGAGCATATATAGTATTTATGCTTTTCTGTGAGAATCAATTTTTTTGACCATCCCTTCTACATGCTATGACTGGGTTTGTAGAGACAAGTGGGTCCCTCTAAGAGGATATCATCTTCTTTTAAAGCTACAGTCAGAAAATAAGAATGAAAACTATAAACAATGAACCAGAATGAACTGAACAATACCTTGTAAACTAGGCGTCCCCCATAAACTATACACCAATATCTGCTTCTCTTTCTTGACCCCAAGTTTAAGTGTATTGGTCTACATACACCATACAGGTTAGTTTTTAAGAAGTTATTGATTGCTTTAAAGTTGTAATGTTCACAGTTCATTGCCATTTTAAAATTAATTTATTTTTAAGCATTGTATAACTGGGTATTTTATGTTGAATATAAATTTCCAAAAATGCCTACCCTAATTTTCCATTCCTCCCTTGATTTTCCCCGCTGTCTTTTAGACATGTTTTCTTCTTTCATGTTATATATATATAATTTTATGTGCCTATATAAAACTTATGAAGCACAAATGAGAGAAAAAAACATGTGTGGCATAATTTATTTAATCTGATTATCTCTGTTTATTTCAATTTTTCTTCATGTGTCATAAATTCTTTCTGTTTTATGGCTCAAATTTTCTTTTATACAATAGAATCAATAAGGCACCTACTGAATCCCTTCTTGGTTCCTTTGCTACTTGGCTTTACTTATGTTTTTGACAAAGTGTCCTCTCTCCAGTAGTGTCTACATATTACATATCACATTGCTTTTAAACACAGAATTACAGACAACACATTATATACTCAAATACACAGCACACTACACACACACACACACACACACTTTTACTTATTTTTATTTTTTGTTTTACACAAATGTTATAAGTGTCTACTACTTGGAATATACCCTGTGTTCCAAATGTCAGCTATTACCTTAAAGTTGAGGTTTTTTTTTCTTCACTATTTCATTCACAAAGGCCCTCATCTTTAGCCTTGGAGACTCCTGAACAGGCTTGAAGTCATTCAATACTTCTCAGTCTGGGTGCAGTCTGGGCAGTGGTTAAGATTTGCCCTTTTCTTACATATAAACTGACAAACAATCTGAATTTTAAAGCCAGAGAGTAGCCTTCTGTCTTCTCACCTGGTCACCTGCCCATTTCATTGCCTCGGCATCTTCATCTGGCATACAGAACACTTCTAAACAGTTTTGGCCACAAAACCTCATCATCTCCTTATATGTCCTCACCCAGCTACCAATGATGTTACTATGTTATAAGGTCCTTAAATGGATCAGAAAGTGCCAAAGGCTTTGTGCTGATGGAAGAATCAAGCTGAGGCTCTATGCAGAGGGGCTATGAGCTCTTCTTTCATTTTACTTGCTCCCTCTTAGGTGCAGGTGAGCAGCCTGCTTCTTCCAATGTGGCATTTTCTCCAGTTCCAGATACTGAGATTTCTTTGAGCAGATACTAGATACGCTTTAAGTCCCTTTACTTTCCAAGGTCCCATTAATAAAGGATTTTGGAAGTAAAGGCATTCTTCTCTACTTGTCCATAATAGTTCACAAAACGGTCTTATTCTACTTGTATATATCTACATGCTGTGTTCAATAAAGGAAGAGTGAGCTCACAGCCCCTTCTGCATGGAGCCTAAGTGTGGTTCCTCAAGTAGTTGAAACTGGAACTTTCTGATCCATTTAATATAATATTGTATTATAAATATGAATTATAAATAATGCATTATAAAATAAATGTATGTATATAATATATAGATATGTATCCTTACTGAGTACTTTAAGGATCTGATATGTATAAACATGTTATGCTTTACATAAATTTAATTATGAGAGATGGTATTCAGAACTATGTTAAAAATGCATGGCAGAAACCATGAATTTTTTTCAAATTCATATGCAGTGAATACCCAAAATTCTTAGCCAGTGTGGGATTATTCAAAATTTATTAAAAATTCAGTATAATCTAAATAAGTTCTTGTAGAAGAAAATTGAGGTTGCAACTGAAATCATATTACTTGCTATAGATAATTCATATATGACTGTTACAGGAATGTTAGTCACATGAAATGTGCATGTTACAATAATTGTAAATAATGCCTGTTAAATGTCTGTGTCCCTCTATCTCTCAGTAGAAGCACTCAATGCCTTGTTGGTGCTGCTGGGTTTATAATAGTTTCTAGTTGTGTTTAAGTACAGTTTGGATTAACCAACATACTTGGCACTTTTGGTTGTACTTTTCCTTGAGATTTAACCCTTAGCATCATACACAGAAATCGCAAGACCTGCAATCTGTGCCAATCTAAGACTGCAGAGAGTAAATTCTCTTAGGGAGCTTAGAACCTTTTCTCTATTAGAAGCCTAGAGACAGATCACCTGATGTGAGTCAACACTCTGCAGCGTGGTATTTGGGAGTGACTACCTATTTATAAATAACAAGGTACAAGCTGATCCAAAATTTACTCAGATGAGAAAGATAAGGCTAAGATAATTGCTAAAGAAAAACCACGCAGAAAAAGAGGAAACAAAACCTCATCAGAAGGTGCCCCCTCAGCAGGGAGGTCTAATTATAATTTGTGTGCAAGGTTGAGTGAGCATCTACCACCTTACTAAAGAATATAGAGACACCAACTTTTTAAATTTTATTTCTACCCGTTATTTAAACCAACATTGGAGTTTTGGGCTCTATGTAGACAAGGGCTCTCTTTTAGCCCTTCCTCCTGTGCTGGGTAGGATTTTGTCAACTTTACCTAAGCTAGAGTCATCTGTGATGAGCACACCTCAATTGAGAGGCTGTAAACAAGCCTGTGAGAATATTTTCTCCATGAATGATCAATGTGGGAGCATCCATCCCATTGGGGTTGGTATCTGGGCCAGTGGTCTTTGATAGGATGAGAAAGCAGGCTGCATCAGCCATGAGGAGCAAGCCTAGAAGCAGCACTCCTCTCTAGTCTGTGCACCCATCCCTGTCTCTAGGTTCCTGACATGAATTCCTTGTCTTGCTTTTTTTTATAATGGTGTGTGTAGAACAGGTAAGGAGAAATACGGATTTTCTTCCCCAAGATGCCAAGATCATTCCCAAAACAAGGATCCCTGCTGTGGGAACCTACATGAGGTTTTGATGTCCCTTTTTCTGCACAGCCTTTCTGAAGCATGAATCTAAGCCTTATCTTTCGCATCTGAGTTGCTTTTGAATTAGTTTGTGCTTTGTACCATTGGCCTGTGCTCAGTTTCACACTTTGATTCTAATGCTCATTATCTATTTATGAGTTAGACATCTGGCACCTAGAAAGTTCTGAGCTCTGCAGCAACCTAAAGCCTTTTCCTCTCTTGCCATGGTTAAAATTCTCAGCACAGAGGCTTCAGAACATCAGTGTGTATGGGATGGCTAATAGAAAGAATACTATTTGATACGGCTTAGATGGCCAGGCTTCAGACTGCCAAAAGTGTTGTTTAATCTTCACTGACACTTGCTGCAGAACCCTAAGGTGCCTGGCTCATGCTTGGGGAATGTAGAAGACACTTCAGAAAAGGGAGTCGGAGTCCTCTCTTCCTGGTCTCATTATAATGTCTACTTCAATCACGATGACAGTGAAGAATCTTGAGACAGTTGAAACTAGAATCTGACCCCATACACACAGGAGATGGACATGTAGCTGACACTGGAACCTGGCCCTGTGCTGGGTTTTTATCTTGAGGACAGGAGTGAGAGAGTCACTTAGGGAAGCTCCCTAGCTGGCCATGGAGATGGTAACCAGGTAGTAACACAGCAGATGTCCCGGCCACAACTCCAAGCACTGTTCAATAATATGAACCAGATGAATTTTAGCCACACAGTGACTCTGTAGAGAGAGAAAAGTTCCATAAGCCTGAAGGCATCCTATCTTGTGAGACATGGCCTCAGTTATCCAAAAACTTTCCAAAAGATCTAATAAGTGGGGAGGAGAGACAGGTACAGTAGAGTCTGATTTTTAGCTAATGGAAGTCAAGGAATTCTGTGGCAAGAAACTGGTTTGTTTGTTTGTTTGTTTTCATTCTCACTTACCTGGAGCTCATGGTTGCAGTCCCATTCATTTGTTCTAAGAAAAATGGTCCTAATGGACATTCTACAGTAGCATCCAGAGTATGCCTGGGAAACACGGGATGGGGATTCCAAAGGAGAGGCTCAGCATCCTTCCTTTTGAGGTATTAAAGGGCTGTTCTTTGGAGAGGGGATGCTATCTTTTCCTTGCTCACTGTCACAAGAGAAGTGGACCCAGGCTCTAAGGAGTTGTGGAACAGGATTAATATCTTTACTTAAAGCGACTGAGAAACTCTGGATGGGATGAACCATTCTTTCTCTCTGGAGTTTCCCAGAGCTATCTATGCAATATGAACTTCAGGAGGCAGGGTGTCATCCCACAGCCCAGTGCTGCCAGATGAGAGCCACTGAACAATGGGGCAAAGATGGCTGTGACTGTACCACACACCAAGAATGCTGAAGACAAACAACTGAAAGCCAATATGAGGTGGCACATTCGATGCCCTGAATCACTATATGCCCAGGCTAAGAGACCTAGCGATCTGGACAGATACAATAGCTGGCTCATATTCTGTTGCATTGATGAACGGGGAAGATGATATATAATTCCAACCTTTCTTCCACAGACCTCATTCTGTGTGGTTGCAGCTAGGATTTGGAATGCCTTCTGGTAATGTGAAGTGATGCTCTTGTCTCCTGGGAGTCATTCTAGGAAAATGACTCAGCATCTGAAAATGATTGGGCCTTCCCTCTGTCTGAAGCAATGTTCATGGTAAACTAACAACTCTGAGTCTGTTTGATTTCGGAGGTTCACTCAGTAACAGGTGCACCTGAAAACATACCTCAGTCTGATCAGGGACCTGGTGTGTCCCCTAGCATTCCGGTTGATGTCTATTGAATAAACAACTGCCAGGTTGCTGGGATATCAGGTAGAAACAGCAGATGTGGAGGTAGAAAGAGAAAAAGAAATTCCCTTCTGCTTCTGACATAATAATGCTAATGAGGAAACTCATTTCTTTAATGTGGCCCCAAATGCCACATATCAACACACTATGAAGCGGAATGATGTCTGTCAGATTGTAATATAAAGAAACTTTCATATTCACGTGAAAATAACATTAATGCTTAATAGCCGAAAAGAAAAATAATATACACACTTCTGAGGATCCAGCACATATTCTGTGCTTCCATTAAAACTACAGTATAGATAACAAAACCTTTGGAATACAAGGGGAAAAGTAGAATTTTAACTGACTGCGGCCTTTAAGATAATCATGTGACGCTCTGCTGATATGCGTAACTTTTCGATAACTTTGCATTTTGTTAAAATGAAGACTAGACTACTGCTTTAAAATGTAAGGGTACCACAGAGCCCAAATAACCAAATGTTAATAAAAAGGAACACATTGCCAGACTCAGAGGTCTGGCTCTCGGAGTTATCTTCCCTAAGGCACAGCAGCAGTGAACAGATTTTAGCTTTATTGGCTAAAGGGAACAGTTCTCTGTAAACTCAGCCATTTAGACTTATAAAAGGCGCTTATAAAACAGAAACTGCAAGAGATTGCACACATTGTGGAGCTATTTTAAAAAAACAAAAAACCTACCCCAAAAAACCTAAAAACATTCCCAAGAATGTTTTATAACATTTATTTAAAAAACAAGTTTATATTTGTCCACTTTCCCCTGTTTAAACCTTTCTTTTGGTGAAAATGAGAAGGTAAGGAAAGAAAGTAAGCATGGGAAATAAACATTATTGTAAAACCCCCCATCATTGACAAGTGGATCCAAGTGGATCCAAGAAGGAGACCATGGCAGATGGAAGACGAAGCCCGGGAGGTAAGATGCCCAGAGTGTTTCAAAGACAAATAGGAGACAATAATAAATACGAGGTCGCCAGGTAAGACATTAGTGCACCACCTAGAGGTTTAATCTGTAACTCATAATACATCTGAGGCAGAAAACTATTGAAAATGAATCCCACCTCTTTCCCTACCTTTAGATAGAAATGGATTTTATTTTGGCATAGAATGCCTCCAGGCAGGGATTATGAGGGGGTGGACCAAACTTCCCATCCTCTTTTCTCTTCATCTTTATTTTATAAGCAGATGCTAAACATTTCATTTAAGGACCCAATGAGAGGGTGAGAATGATTTTTAAATATTTCTTCACTGTTAACACACAGAGAAATCGGTTTATCGAGCTGCTTACATACCCGTGTCTTTCTCTTTATGTCTCTCCCCACGGTCCCTATGTCAGCCATCTTTCTTCAAAGCATGCCCCCTGACATTCACTGGTTCTTTTGCTCTCTCTTGGCTTCCCTGTCTTCAGACCTTGTCTTTCCTCTCACAACCCTTTCTTTCATATGTCTCACACACTCCTTCCCTCTTCTCATCCACTCTAGGTGGAGTTCCCTTCACCTCTACACAGCAACGTCTCCTGTCCTTGTGCAGATAGAAGCAAAGTTACACAAGTCACACAACATGACTGCTTTCCTTTTTATCCCAGTATTTACATCCTTGACAGCCAAGGTGTGGTCCATACTCACTGCAATCAGCCAATAATCCCGTTTGCAAAGCAGAATTTCACCCCCTAAACGAACCAGCTGTAAATAGCATTTAAGAGGCTCATTGAGCCCCATGTTCAGGGAAGTTAAGAATTTACTTATCACAGAAACTGACAGAAGAGAGAAAGTGGCCCGGTGTGAGTTCCATCTTTGGAAAGTTTTGCTTGTTCGTCCTGTCAGTGTTCCCTAGAAAACTTAATCCATGTACATTAGCCATCAGTAGGTTTTTTTATACAAGAAATAGTTACGAGAAAGCAAATATAACCAACTTTCAAAGACATTCAAGAGAAAGTATCTCTAGCTTTCACATCATATCTGGAAATGGTACCGATAGCCCTTTCTACATGACAGGGCAGGAGGCAGCCGTTTCTACATGACAGGGCAGGAGGCTTTGACAATGCAGTGCCGCATCCAGGAATGTGAACTTTATGATAATAAGGCTCTACACAGTGGAAGCCCTGTGGCATTTCACATCGGCTCGCTGAGAGAGGGTTGGGGTTACACTTTAAAGGAATCATTACTCTCAGCATTTCTGTCATGTTTTCTTAGAAAATGTTAAAGGTCCTTTCGTTTTCTTAAGGAAAAAAATCCAATATTAAATGAGCCACACGCATAGCATTCTTTTTGGTGTCTATTTGTAACAGGCAAAGATCAAAACCACAGTTTTAACCCAGATGTGTATGGGTCAGAATAAAGACCGGGAGCCATATTCCAAGGGAGACTGGAACCAGTATGGCTGCTTATGCAAGGCCAATCTTGGCTGTAAGATGGAAGAAGCTGGGGCTATATATATATATATATATATATATATATATATATATATATATATATTCTTTTAGAGAAAGAATCATTTACTTATTTTATGTATATACTACTGTAGCTGTCTTCAGATACCAGAAGAGGGCAGCAAATGCCATTACAGATGGTTGTGAGCCACCATGTGGTTGCTGGGAATTGAACTCAGGACCTCTGGAAGAGCAGCCAATATACTTAGCCACTGAGACACCTCTCCAGCCCTTATATATGCATTTTCTATCTCTTCTATATGCTCAAGCTTGATGAGTGGGGGGCCAGAAGGGATACCCCAGAACTTCAACTACAATAAGAATGATAAAATCCCATTCTATTCCCCAATTAGTGACCTGTCCATTTGGAAATCTGGGAAATTTTTCTAGATTTGTAGTAAAAGTATGCATATTATTTCAAATATTTATTTTTTCTTCTTTATGTTAACTAACCACTTATATGCTGAGCACTAAACTTGAGACTGGGATATTAGGAAATAAAATCTTAAAAACAAGTCCCCACGATAGACGTTGTGGAGAGGTAGATAACTTTAAGAGCACACACAGGCATAGAGTTCTATCTTCAGCATCCCCGACAGGGTTCCTCAAATTACAGTCACATAACCTGCAGCCTTGCAATCCCAAAACTCTATAATCTGAAGGAGGAAAATGGCAAGCTTGAAGTTTTTTCAGAATAAATGTTGAGACTGTCTTACAATAAAACATTATTCTATATTTTGAATTCTGATGTCTCACAGCATATCTTTGTCCAGCTTCCATTCCATCTATCTATACCTTCATATAGTTCCCACAAGGCATTCTATAGCATGCATACATCACTGCACTTGACTTTCTTCAAATTTCACTCATATTTGGGAGCTGAAGATTTCATTTCTGGCTGTCCTGGGTACTTCCAAAGAATTGTCTGTATTGAAGTCACCTCAGGAGTATCAGAGCAAAATTGATCTGTTCTATATGCTGGTGGTCCAGATTGTCTTATTGAGGTCAATCTCGATGAATAGGATACCGGTATCCTCATGAATTTAACTCAACTGAGGACGTGTGATTCAGGAACTCTCATAGGACCCACACTCAGGAGGACAGGGGGTTTGGTTTAATTCTCTGCTGATACCATCTTACTTCTTAAAATACCACCTGTTTATTGGTTCATTCATTTGTTTATTTTTAGTTTAGTCATGTATGGGTGCTGTGGTCAGAGAACACCTTGCAGGAGTCCATGGGAAAGAGGCACCTCTCATTCTAGTACGTGGGCCTTCCCTCTCCCCCTCCACTTGTCTTTATGAAGGTGCAGTAGCTCCCGATAATCCTCTCCACCCCATTGCATTAGCATTCCCATACATTGGGAAAACGTGCCCTCCCTGGACCAAAGGCCTCTTCTCACATTGATGCCAGATACTGCTGTCTTCTGCTACATATGCAACTGAAGCCATAGGTCTCTCAGAGTCTGCTCAAAGGTTGATGTTTTAGTCTATGGGTGTTTTGGAGGGTTTGGTTAGTTGATAATGTTCTTCCCAGGAGGTTGGAACCCCTTGCAGCATGCAGTATGGGGGCTCTTCTCTTAACCTTCATGTACACACTCTGGGAGATGCATCATTTCTGTCAGTGGTATTAGTAAGAGCCATGGTAGCCCTTTCAGTGACTCAGAGATCTCTGCTGACCTAGGATTTCTTCTTGGCAACATGTGTGCTGAGAAAAGATGGGCAGACAGGGATGTGAAACTACATGATTTCTTCATTACCTTGTCCTTGAATAAAAGCAGCGTGAGAAAAGGCAGATAAACCCAACAGATCCTTCAAGGATCCCCAACTCAAATCAGGTTTGTAAAAGTCCTAGAGCCCCTTTACTTTTCTGTTCCTGTGGTCAGTATGAGCCTGTCTACTTCAATCACGGCTAACTCCATTCCCACTGCTTCTCTCTCTACAAAGTTGTTAGTCTGCACAAGGATGCTCAGTGCAGGTATCCATGAGTGAGCAAGGGCACACAGGCCAGTGTGTGGACCACACTTCTGCTTGTCTACATCTTGGGCATGCATAACGCAGACCATATCATAGCCAAGCTCTGGTTTTACAGGTATGGTCAGGTCTAGTTACTATTGATTTAAAATCGACTAATTAGAGGTAAGTAGGACATACACAAAAAACGTGTTATGGTTCAACGCCAACTGGTATTACTGATTTTATCCCTGACTTTCTAGCTAGTAAGTTGAAAATCAGTTTAAGAAGCAATCTATTCTTCATGTCTTAATCTAGTGCAAGGTTATTTCAGGTATTTAACAACCCATGATATGTCTGTAACATTTAATATATGTTAGTATCACATTATTATATAATATAAAAGACCACGTTTAATATTATTATGTATTACTATCACTAAAGATGCAAATGTGCATTGCTAATCTCATGAAAGAGATACTAAAAATAATACATGAAGGCCAAAAACATAGCTCCGTGGGTAAAGGTGCTTGGCACCAAGCCTCAGTTTTTGAGTTAGATCTTTGGAACCCACAAGGTAGAGAAAGGGTATTTACTCTTTCAAGTTTTCTTCTGATTTCCCATATACATTGTAGAATATTCACAAACATAGAACATAGAGTAAATAGGCAGTTTCCTTAAGCCAAATTCACGGTGATATAAAGTATGAAAAATTACTGGTCAGACTAAAGACAAATATGCATATGTGTACCTATTAGGTGTGAATCCCACTCCTTGGTTCTAAGTAAATAATCTAGACTTTGTAAACTACTGTTTAAAAAGTATGTATCTTGTTCTAGAAGGAGATTACTTATCTTCTGTTTCTGAGTATTGGCTGTAGGTAGTCACATGGAAGATTCTGTACTACCCAAACTGTAAGTGCATGAAAATAATGCTATTATTTAAAAATCACTTTGCATGCATCTGCAGAGTACACTTCGCCTGT
The DNA here is from genome assembly GCF_963924665.1 of Micromys minutus. Taxonomy (NCBI): domain Eukaryota; kingdom Metazoa; phylum Chordata; class Mammalia; order Rodentia; family Muridae; genus Micromys; species Micromys minutus. Next base: position 44,809,394 of record NC_137955.1, on the reverse strand, counting down.
GATCAGTTGTCTTGTTAGGGTTTTACTGCTGTCAACAGACACCATGACCAAGGCAAGTCTTAAACAACATTTAATTGGGGCTGGCTCACAGGTTCAGAGGTTCAGTCCAGTATCCTCAATGCAGGAGCATGGCAGCATCCAGGCAGACATGGTGCAGAAGGAGCTGAGAGGTCTACATTTTTATCTGAAGACTTCTGGCAGAATACTCACTTCCAGGCAGCTAGAGTGAGGATCTGAAGCCCATGCCCACAGTGACACAAGTACTCAACAAGGTCACACCTATTCCAACAAGGCCACACCTCCTAATAGTGCCTCTCCCCGGGGCCAAGCCTACACAAACCATCACAATGGCCATCATGTTTAGTTCACTCTCTAGAACATTACTTTTTTTCTTGTCATTTAAATGCCATTGTGTGACCTCAAAAGTCAGTGGAGCATGAGTGTGAACGGGCGCTGACACAGAAGTACTGGCAAATTGGGATGTCTGTGGGGAACACTGCCCTCAGATACCCATTCCATTGGACTCCAAACTTGTCTTCTGACTGAGAACAGGTATGTGCCAGCACAGGCAGTGTTGCCTCTAGGACACATATCCAAATAGTTTTCATTCTGAAACCATGTAAAGACCGCCTCCCAAAGTTTGTTCTATGTAATTTGTACATGAAACAGAATCAGTGTCATTTCCTGAAAGGAAAAGCAGAGAACCCAGAAATGTGCATCCTTGGGATCCATACCAACAAAACAAATCCTCTAATGCGTCAGAGGTGCCCTGTCTGCTGAGCACTGTGGACACCACACTCTGTACTTTCTTAGCACCAGGGACATTGCAGTGTGTTTCCTTAGAAATCAGTCCATTCATCTTCCCTGTATAATACAAACGACACAGACAGCTTAATGATGTGAGACTGCAGACAGAATGGAGCTACATCCACTTTGTGTGTTGCCAAGACCGCACTACTGCAGTATGAAAGATCAGGAAGAACGGAATTGTGTCTCAGGTGGAGATGGAGTTTGTGGCTATAAGAAGTAGGAGCTCTGCTCCACCAGGCAGCGCGTACTAGTGCGGATGGTTATTTAAATTGGCACCTAAGAAGATTTGATCGTATACTCAAGAAACAAATTTAGTTGGCCTATAACATATTCTGTGTTATAGTGTATCTTCGCATTTCTTTGAATCTGACAATCCCCAACATAAAGGCAATCCATAAGTATGCCATTATGTGAGCTGTACAATACTGCATAGTATGCCTTTTTTTATTCGAGGGTCTTTTATTTACATTTTAAATGGTATCCCTTTCCCAGTTTCCCCTTCAGAAAATCCCATCCCATCCTCCATCCCTCTGCATCTATAATGGTGTTCCGCCACACACCCACTCCCTTCTCCCTGCCCTGCCATTCCCTTACACTGGGGCATCAAGCCTTCATAGGACCAAGGGCCTCTCATATTGATGCCCGACAATGCCATCCTCTGCTACATATGGGCTCCTCCATGAGTACACTTTGGTTGGTGCTTTAGTACCTGGGAGCTCTGGAGGGTCTAGTTGGTTGATATGGTTGTTCTTCCTGTGGGGTTGCAAACTCCTTCAGCTTCTTCCGTACTTTCTCTAAAGTCGCCATTGGGGACCCAGTTCTCAGTCCAATGCTTGGCTGTGAGCATCTGCCTCTGTATTTGTCATTCTCTGGCAGAGCCTCTCAAGAGACAGTTATATTAGGCTCCTATCAGCAAGCACTTTTTGATGAACAGAGCACTACATTGAGATTTTAAGCAACAGTCCTATTTGAATCCTAGCAGAAATGTGTCTGTTGCCTGTAAGGAAAAATCTAAATATTCAACAGTGCAACCTTCTCTTAAAAAAGATTAAAGTGGTTACAGAATCTATAAAAATCTAATTATGGAACCTTTTACTATAGTGCATAGAAAGCTTATTAATATTTCAATTCAGTTAAAGCATTTGCTTAACACTAAGTGTAACAATACAGTGCAATGAAATAATAGAGAGAACAGGAAATGTGTGTTCAGTCATCATTGCTCATTTATGTATAATTATAAGTAATCCTTCCTCCAGCGCATTATAATCATAAAGAAAGGGAGTCCTAGGCCCTTCCATTGAACACAGGGAAGGAAGTCCTGACCAAGGCAGTTAGGCATGAGACAGAAATAACAGCATCTAGACAGGATGGTGAAAGAATAAATGAACATTTGATAGATTCTTGAAAATAATACATTTTAAAAGTAGAAAAAACAAATCTTATACTGACAATCAAGTTCAGCAAACTTTCTGACACCATTATAGAAAAAAAAATCCTAACATTCCAAAATGAACTAATCCAAAAATAAAGTTGAAATATGATTTGACCTCAACAAGCATCAAAATATATAAAAGACTTACCAAACTGTGTGTAAATTATATAGCATGAGAATCTTATTAAAAGTGTTCAAAGATTAAAAACGATCTAAGGTAACACAAAGATTATCATGTCCCTAAACTGGAAAATCCATATTGGTTAAGATGACAGCACCTATTACATGAACCTACAGGTTGATTACAATTTCTATGAAAACACCGGGGGATTTCTTCACCCCATGTTTTTGCAGAAAGTAATAAATTAGCTGATTGAGAAATTTAAATAGAGATGAAATGATACAGAATAATTAATAAAGTGGCAAAGAAGCCTAAATATGCAAAACTGAAATTCCCAACATTTAAACTTAGTGAGGTTTATGTACTTATTACATATATTTTGATAAAAATTTAAATATAAGGCTATTTTTACAAAATTATAAAATGATTTTATATCAGATATTTATGTGAATGTACATAGTCAGGCAAGTATATTATTATGATTGTTGTCTTATATTAAATGAATTCCAGTATTCTCAGTTTTTAATAAGAAGTATTTGACTATGGGTACATTCCCTATAAATATGTATATTATAACCTAAGACCTGAGAACAAACACACTTGAATCATGCAGTTATCCTATTTCTTAACATTCTGACAATTTCATGTTCACATTTTATATATACTACTCAAAATCTTAGTAGTTAATTTAGAAGAAAGTAAAGAAAAGTAAACTTTCATATCCACCCACACCAAAACGGAACGAACTGCATGCAGGATTATATAAAGCTGAATCTCAGGCAGTTTGCATCTTCAATGTCTGAAAGAGTAGCTCGGGTTTAAGTGATTTTTGTACTCAAGGAAAGGTAAACAGATTACTGAATAAAAAATAAAGAACGTGCACATATCAAATGTATCCAAATGGGTGTTCTCAGAGGTATATTTTCTTTCTGTGTTTATGCAGTAAAAATCCATAGTGGATAGATCTCACCTCACAGAAAGTACCCTTGTAAGAAATTTCAAGCTTGCAATATGGCTTTATTTTGATAAGAATGTGTTATATGTGATATCCAGACACCACACACACACACACACACACACACACACACACACACACACACACACACCTCAAAAGTGATTGACTTCACCATGATGTAGGATCTAAAATAATGAAACTCACAGAATCATTAGTGGGAGTAGTTGCCAGGGTCGAGGAAGAAGAGATCTTGGGATGAGTCAGGCTAAGAGTACAAAATATCAGTGGCAGCATATTGAGAGAAAGATGAGAAAATATTGAGCTAATGTATTCCGCTTCATGAAGCATAACCGATACTCCCACTGCTTGTAAGATGTCAACAGACCAGTCATACTTGGCAGCCATTCCTTCCCAAAGTGACCAGCAAGTATGCACTAACAGCACCACTGGACTTGTGGATAGATCTCACCTCACAGAAAGTATCTGCATACTCTGTAACAGAACAGCTCTCCAAAACTACCTCCTCTACTTAGGGTACATGTCAGGGACTTTAACTGAACTGTTGTCCCAAGATTTTACTGGAATTTAGGCTGGCAATGTCAGCAATGCTTCCTGCTGACGTAGTTAATATTTCCTAACATACTCATGTCCATGACATAAAGGCTCATTTAGTTACTTTTCTTTTCTTTTCTTTTCTTTTTGGTATGGCTTTATTCTTTCCAGTCAGCTTCTAGATAGCACAGTGCTAAGACCTAGGACCCTGGCGTCATGGCTTCCACACCAGAACTTTCTGAAGCAGCATGAGCTACACTTGATATCACCTGGACTTCATTTCCTTACTCGATGGATTAATTCGTGTCTCCTTAGAATAGCTCAGTTCCATGAGCCACAGCATACAAAGAGAAAGTCTAAAAGTAATTCACTGGATTGCTGAAGAGAGAGGTTGACAGGGAGTGAATGGAAGGAAAAGCAAGAGTGTGGGATGGAGGCACAGAAGCCCTACCTACCCGCAATGGTTCTTTTATGTTGTAAAGAATGACCATTGAATGATCTGTTCTGACAAGGCTTACATATTCTCTGTCTACATACAGCATCTCCTTGCATTCCATATCATAGCCCAACTGCATTAGAAATGTTGACGCCAAATACTATCACCGCCTGCCAACATGCAGACTCAACATACGTTTGGGAGAGGAACAAATCTTCATGTGATACTGCTGTAAGTGTAAACCCTCAGAAAAACAGACATCATGGATGCAGAGACCTTCTCTCTCTGAGCATCAGTGCCAATATCATGAGGCCACAGTGCTGTGCCCAATGTAATAACTTCTCTCCTTTTCTCCAGAGATTTCCTGAAGCTTTTCGTTAGCATCACCCCTGATTTCGGTCTCACAGCATATCACTGTGGACTGTCTATGACCGCTTTGTCTTCTTCCACGTCTTAGCCGGCACTGTTGAGATTGCTCTGAACCGTGGCTCTTCCCATCTTTATCCAGTGCTACCTCATTGACTGTTATGCATCTTCTTCTCCCTCCCTGGCTTGGGCAGAGTCAATATCTCTGTAGTATTAGTGAGGAAGCCACACCAGTATAACAGCCATTATTTACTTAATGGTTATATCATTGTTTTCCTATTTTCTAAATTTCCAGTTCAAAGTGATAGAAAAGAAAAGGAAAAAATTTGAATGCTTAAGCAGATGCCTTTATTACTACCAGGAAGAAGTATAAATGTTTATAGAAAGGGAAATTTCATATAGTCAACTTGTCAAAATTGAAAAGGCCCAATGAGTTGTGATGGCACACACCTATAATCTCAACCTGAGGAGGCTGGAGGTGTAGCATGAGTTCCAGGCTAGCCTTATGACGTATTTTTAAATGTATTTACCTTTCAATAACATCTTCAAGTCTATACCTTTCTCCCAGAAATCAAGTGTAAAACACAAAAACCCAAATGAACCAACCATCCAAGCAAACAATGAAGGAAGAATCTATCTTAATGTCACATATGGATTAAAAGGCTCTTGTCTTTAACTGAGCCTTAGCTGACTCTTCTTATACAATTTACCAAATCTGTTTTAGCTTATATTTCCTCTTTTTTGTCGGAGATATGACAGCAGCTCTTACTTTACAGTGTTCTAAAGACTTAATAAATCCACACACAAGATTTAGCATAATGCTTGGCTCCCAGTAACAGCTCACTGTATGTTAGTTCTCACCATCGTAATTAAACACATACACAGTTAATTTTCTTTAAGTTTTGTGAGTGTTCTTCTACAGTCTACCACACACGTCCATGTTTAGTTTCAAATAAAGTTTCTATCAGAAACTAGGCATTAATTTAATACACACTAAGTGTTGGTTGTGACTTAAGGATTACACTGTATTCCCCCTAAAGCTGGCTGGCATGAGGCTGTTCTCTGAGTGAAGGCTACAATACCAGTGTTAGATATCCATTAGAAAACAGTTAGAGCTTCGTCTTCCCTTACAATGCCAGTAATAGCGGATGAACTTTCAATAAGAATAACAGGGAAGCTGTACTTTCTTGCATTTACTGGTAAGCACAGTTGGAAAACATGACTGAACCTGGTGGTCTCCTCAGCAGATGAAGCCGGCATCACAAAGCACAGTGAAGACAGATATATCGAACACACACTCTGCTGACTGTTAACTCTTTCATCACAGACAGAGACTACTAAACATCATGGTGTCTAAAGTTGTCATAAACAAATTTCCGTGTCTGTGCACGTGGGGATTGCATGTAAATTTTGTGTGACAGGCATAACTGAAGCGTAATTTATTAGTGAGCATCTGCAATGAATGAATGAATGAACAGAAAAGGGAAAGGTTGAGAGGGAACAGAAGAGCAAAGTCACCCTACAGGCAGGCCTTACTTTTTCTTTGAAATTAGCCTGTGCCCTTATGCCTATGGAATATTAACTTTCTAAGAACAACCCACCAACACAATCTGTCATCGTCTTCCTGTCATCCTCCCGTAGCATCATCCTTGCATCACCATGGACCACAATCAAATCTATTTTCCAAGTCAGAATTCAACATCCCACCCAAGGGAGACAATATCAAATCAGCATTCACAATGAGGGTGTATTGAATACAGCCGACAGCTCTGTCTACGCGTGAATGAGACTCTGCCAGTGCAAATTGAAACTGCACAGGGTCCAGAGCTACCTTACTCTGGATTCCCTTTCATTGTCTTCACCGCCAGCTTGTGGCAGAGTGCCAGGCAGGACCACAGCAGGTATCTGACTGCATTGTTCAAGACTAATTGAATCCCCTCATTCCATATAGGCAAAAATAGGATGTTTGGGTGGTAAAGGAGAAAAAAACGGATACATGAAAAATGTCATGTGATAAATTCTGTCTCTACAAGTCATGCATGTACACTGATTATTGTATTGAAATATATTTATATCTCAGTTAAATTCAAATTAAATGAGAACTTGTTTTCAATATATATATCTCACCTACAGTTCTAAGGTCAGGAGGGTGTGAAAAGTTATCATTGAACTATTTGACATTTATGCCATAGTCCAGAGTTTTCATGTTAGGTGCATAAAAAATTTAAAATTCCATGGTTGATCGTCATAGCTTTCTTGATCCACAAATGCTGGTCATATTGAATGTTTATACATAACATGATTACAAAAGATAAGAAGCAAGAAGTAAACATCCTCCGGGGACACCTCAAGTTCTAATTCAAACCTTCCTGTACAATTTGAGGTAATAGGGAACAGAATATTCGTGTTGGTTTGCCCACTTCATGGGAGATTACTGCTTAAAATCTCATGACTTTGATTTTGAGTTAGTTTTGAGCCTTAAAAAGATTTCTTTCTTTTAACACAAGAATACAAACATAACCACAAAATGTAAACATAGGCACACCTTAGAACAGAACTGTAGAGATGAAAAGATTCATGCTGTTTGTTAGGGCATCAATAAAGACCATAAAGCAGGGAAAATCCTGTTCAGGAGAATCGAATCAGTGGCCTGTGTAGAGACCTAACTTTTCAGATGGGTCTAGTCTGTCACCCACCCCAGGGACCACCCCAAGGAATGTAGGTTTACCTTAAATCATGCTAAAGAGGTAGAGGTAATAGTTAATTCTTTAATGAGATGATATACTTTTCTGTTCCAGTCTTCCTCCCACCACACTACCACCACACACATACACACAAACACACACCACACATTGCACACCACACAAACACATGTACACATACACAGAGTGATCACAATTCCTACCAGGCAGTATGAGGTAGTCATGAGTTCCATTGTGTGTGGCCAATGATGGCCTGCCTAAGAATACACCTTTCTCTTGTTCTTTTCCTCTCTTCCTTTCTGGATGCTGGCCAAAACCTAAGAATATTATTTGGTACTTTGGTCTGACTTTTTTCTCTAAAGTTTTCCCTCTGCCATGTGGCCGTTTGTCCATCTTGTGTCTGCCTGCTTAACTCCAGTGGCAGCTACTGAGATTTACAGCTGATTCTCTTTTAAAGTTTTAAACTCTTCTACAGTTTCTCTTTTAAACTAATAGAATTGTGCAGATGCTTCTGTTTGGGTTCATTCTTAAATATTTTTTATTACTGAGACTAAGAATCACAAATATGGACATCAGTCAGTCTCCCCATATCATCTCACAACCAGGAACACATTTCCCATAATTCCAATAACACGATGACACTAAAGTTTAGTACACACACAGGAATCTTTAATGCTATATTTAAATGTTAGAGCTCCAGACCAGGCTAATCACACATTTATTGGTTCCATTCAGAGTGCTATAGGCTAGAGGCTATGCATGCTGAAAGAGTGGCTTTGATGAACGTAACAAGCATCAATCCTCTATCTTTTCAGAGTAGAATACAATGTAACTATTCCCTGCCATATCTAAAGACACAGTACTTGGCAGGCTTTATCTTGAAGGCATGGCCTCTCTTTATGTTTCCAAATCCAGTCTATCTTCTCTCTGCCTTGCCTGCAGCTCACACACAGGGAGGTGCCTTGGCTCTACAGGGAACCAGTTCTCTGGGCTGCACATTCTTTCTCCACCATATGCTGGCTGAAGGAAGGTTTCCAATCAAGGCTCTAGGTTTCTGCTGTTTTATCTACACTATTGCGAGTCGTCAGCTAATTAATCCCCTGGTTATACAAAATCAGCCGTGTTTCAAAAGTGATCCTCATAAATCACGAAAGGCAGAAATGCTTGTTCAGGAAAAGGGAAGAGGAATCTCTTAAGGGCAGGCTCCTTTAGGAACTTCCTCAGCTTAAGGCAAGGGGACAGAAGAGAGGAGGCTGGAAACTCTGGCATCATTAATCCAATGGTATTTAATACCCTAAGTGCAATCCCCCACCCCACCCCCAACCCCTCAAGAGTTCCTGCCCAGATCCTTCCCTCAAGGCTCTCAGAACAGCATATGGCCTTTCACCTCTGAATGAAACTGGAAGGAACTGAACTGCTTGCTGAACCAACTATATCCCAACTCAAATGTAATCACACCAAGGCCGGGACCCAAAAGTGCATTTGGCATAAGTTGCAGGCAGACTAAAACACTTCTGTTCTTGGATAAGGGGATTTCAGCATCAGCAACCAAGGGACTTTAATTGTTCGTTTATGTCTGGAAAGTCTGAGGAGGAGTATCTCAGTCCTCCGGGTTTTAATAGGGACATGCATGGTGACACAGAGAATGCTGATTTAATTGCCTCTCTCCCAAAGAATCCTCCACCCTCAAAGGAATTACAGGTAATTCGAAGACCTGTGCTGGAGGCAAGGGAAGGAGACAAGCTTTTGTCTAGTCTCCTAGACACATTCCTCTCTACCAAAGCCCACCTTTGCTTTTGCTTTTCCCCTTTCAATAAACCCTCTATTCACATTAACACAATTATTGTCCCTGACCCACACTAAAGTGTTTGTTGTTCCTCAATGGATGCCCATATGGTCAATTCAATTTCGTAAACCTTGTGGTCCTCTATGGTCCTGTTACCTGAATCATTTTCACGCTGCATGTTCCTTACAGTTCTTAGAGCTCCTCATAGGATGTTAATTTGATAAAAGAAACTGAAATGGAATATTTGACTGATTTTTACTATTTTAGCAAATCAGGTTGTCAAAAGTGGCTGAAAGAATTATGTGTGTGTGTATGTGTGTGTGTGTGTGTGTGTGTGTGTGTGTGTGTGTGTATTTGTGTGTGTGTGAGAGTTCAATGTGCTGTGTGTTAAAATCTTCTTCTCAAGACACCCACCCCCCAGCATGAGACTTCTGTCAACAGATGGGCTGTTTCAGAGAAGACTTGGGAGCTGGAAAAAGCTGATTATACTGTCTTTGTATATGATAAATTAGCATTTATTAATTAAAACATACAGTCACATTTTATTTTCTAAAAGAAAACTGATAAAGTATACATCTAAGTATTAGAATTTCAGATCCCAGTCGTTGTGGGGTAGTGTGCTAAATGAGCTACCTCATCTCCTAGAACTATCCAAAGCTGAAGGAATGACAATCATCCTGAAACCTCACACAGGTAAAAGGGATGGCTTGTTCAAGACCGCAGGCAGGGGAAATGCCTATTGCTCTATAGGCAGCATGGATGACAAGGAATCACCTATGGATGCTTGTCAGAGTCCAGGCGGAGCAGGCAATACTCACCTAGGCTTTCCTTGCACTAGCATGCTTCCACACATGGCTAAGCATTCTCTAGGACCCAACACTTACTGCTCCCAATATCACTATATCCTCTTTTTCACCAAAAGAAAATATACATGCAAGGTTAAATGCAGTATGACCTTTGCTCCAGCATCCCTGTGTATACATACAAAAGAACCAAGGGCAGACTGAGGCAGACACTTGTACACAAATATTCATATCAGCATTCTTTACAATAAGCCAAAAGATTGAAGCAAGCAAATATCTAAAGATCAAATTATGCAGTAGCAAAATGTGGCATTTACACATTTAACCTTATAAAAGAGATATGTAAAAAGTATATATTATATGTCATCTATAATATATACAACATTCATATATTATTACATATTTATATAGTAGATAATATAAATAATATAAAAGCAATCCTTATATTTCATATGGTATATAATATAATAGTATATAATATAATATATATATAATTATATAATATATAGTAGTATGTAACATGTTATAATTATATGCTATAAATAATATATATTATATTACATAGTATTATATGTTGCATGTAATATAGACAGACAGACAGATAGATATAGCAATGATACATAAAAGGTGTTGGAGGCATACAGCACAAATAAGTGGAATGCTCTCCTCCTTCCACCATGCCTGGAGCTTAGTGGAAAATGGCTGACAGCTCAAGTAGGCGCTATGGTGGCATCCAGCCCTGTTAGCGATTCTGATTGTTGGTGGCATTCTTTGAAGCTACTGTGTATGCTTCGCATTTCATACAAGCATGACTTCCATATACTCCTGCATATTCTCAATGGGAAAGGGCGAGACTGTGCGTGGAGTCTCCTCCACTGCTTTCACAGAACAGTGGGTACTGGCGCACAGTAAGCAAGGGTTCCACACAAGTCTTCTATGGGCACCTGGGGAGCAGTCGGCACAATGGGCGCGGTGTTGTCGGAAAAATGCGAAGATTCAGAGGGTCAAGAGGATTTCTCTAAACAGAGTTCTTTTTCTAGTCAATAAGCCGTGGTAAATGATACTATACCACAACAATGCTCAGAGAGTCAATTCTTAAAAACACTCTGCAGAATGAACACCCGTGTTAAGAAAGGCACGTTTAGAAGCTCCCAGTGGGACTGATCAATCACTGTCACTCTCAGAATTGGTCTCTAAACTGGGGCGTCTCATCCAGAGTTCACAGAGAATGAACATATTGTTCCCCCTGCAATTGTGCTGAGTGTCACGTGACAACACCATCCATCACGGCAGAGTCGAACTAACTGGAAGCTCAGCCTGCATAAGTTGGACTCACGGGTTCTTCGGATCTGTGACGATTCGAAGAGCCTTAAAGGGATGCTCTTAAAGAATGGCTTGCTCGAATCCCACATAAGTCCCTAAGCATAACGCTTCGTCAAGCAAAGTGCAGTAACTATGGAAACAAGGCACTTTGTGAACCACTGGAAATGAACTTTATATATATATATATATATGTTTACATATTCACACACATACATATTTATACACATATACGTATGTATAAATGTATGAATGTATGACTATACATGAAGACATTTCATCATACACACATATATGTATGTATGTATGTATGTATGTATGTGTGTGTGTGTGTGTGTGTATATATATATATTCAGGAACCAGTCCTCTATTTCAGGGAAACTTTAGTAATTCACAGTAATTGAAATATATCAGAGAGAATCTGACAGCTCTGATCAGAAAGGGAATTAGTCTCTAGAAAGTACCCAAACAGGGCTCAGAGTCTGGCAATGATGACAAAGGTTTCCATGCGGTGTCTTGAAGTTCATAGGGACCTTGCCCTCTGTCCATTTACAAAAGGATGCTGAAATCTCTTCCATCCTTCCTAAGCATGTATCAGAGAAAATGGCCTTGAGAACTAGATATGCTGGCTGGCCACTGAAACCCGGTCTGAGGACCAGGAGCCATTCTTGTGAGGCAGATACCGTCAGCGGCTTAAGACGGAACATCCGGCTTCCCCTTAGCTGCAGGAAGGTGTCTGCAAAGGCGTCCGGGACCCAGAAGGGCTCTTGGGGCTTGGCATCTAACTGGTGTGAACTGGCTTGAAGAGATTTGCCTAAGATCAGGTCCCTTTTATGGAATCCGTGCTCACATCGGGGGCATGAAGAGACCGGCTTGGAGAAGAAAACCAAGCGTTGCATGCACAGCGCTAACCTGGGCGACGGATGCCACCAGTGAATGGGGCTAAAGAGATATTCTGCAGAGCTGCCGCTGAGACCTGGGAAGTCAGGGCTACTTAAGCTCCTGTTGCTATTTTCCTTGTTTAGCTATCTGTATGGCTTGCCCATCACGAACTTTGAAGATGTGCTTGTTCCAATATCAAGGGTAAGACTTGCCTTTCCTAGGGCAAGATGTTTTTCATCTCACTGACTGCTTAAAGGAAAATCGGATCTTATTTTAAAATATCATTATTTCCACAAGGTTACTAAACAGATTATCTGATTTCGGTTAAAAGGCCAAACAGCTGGACGAGGCGAAGCCTCTTTCAGTAAAGACCATTTTATTTGTAGATGCTCCAAACAGGAGACAAATGAGGACAAACCCCATATAGTTCATAAACAAGAAGTGCACACTACAGTTCCACATGATTTGAGCCATCTTTGATCTATTTTTAACTCTGCTTCGGTGCTTAAGAGAAACTCACAGGGAAAATGATTCAATAAAAAAGCAATATCCCCAAGGGACCACAGTTAAATAGAGTTGAGTTTGGAAACGGGTCGCCTGGGCTTAACAAAGGGCAGGCATGGGTTCGGTGAGTCTTTGGCACAGCATGGCTTCAGAGTCAACTGTGAATTTGGAGAGATCTTATGCTGTATTCAATATAAAAATTCCAAGCAAACTCAGAAATATTTTATGTAAAAAGGGGGGTTAAAAATGGTATTTTCAAACAATCTGAAATCATGGATTTGAGAGATCCTGCTTTGATTTGTTGTTAAAATTATTCAATATATACATTTAATACCTGCAGTAGAATTACAGGAAAATCATTTTGTCCACAATAGATCCATTATTACTATTATGTGGAGATAGTCACTTAGATTAGAAGTTACAGAACATATGCTCTAAGACTGACTTCTCGAGGCTCCCATTAGCCCAAAATCTAAGCATTATTCTGCCTGTTGGCAATCTTAGGCTTGTGTATTAAGCCACTTCTGTAAAAGTAGCATCCTGCATCCTCTGGTAGTTTAGAAATAAGAGGTTAGGATCTTTCTGTGCACAGTGGCTCCCCCTCACCCCGCAAGATACTAAAATTGTTTCTAATTTCACATCACAGGCGAAACTATTCTCTTACACTGCTCACTGCGACCCACCGCATATAAAACACAGCAACACATAACCATACACAGCCAGCTCCCACCACACAACTTATCACAACACACAATGCAAATGTAGTTCTAGTGCCACAATACAGAAGACAAATATGCATTTTTCACACCCCACACACTTTATAATAATTTCGATCAATGACGATCGGTGTCTATTTAACCGTTCATTCTCAGCCCCCTGGCAAAGTGGAAGCTCTATAGTAGGTGTTCAATAATTTAATAAAAGTTTACAGTTCAAAATTATTTATTATCCTTTTAATTAAGAGATTAATTAATTAATAACTTGGAATTGAACTTGGCTTGAAATAAAAATACACTGGAGGTTAAATATCCTTGTATTTAAAACACTTTATACTGGCTTCCCAGAAAACTGACTTGGTTAAGAACTATAGCATGGGAGCAGGTGACCGAGTGCACTCTGGGGCTCAAGACAGAAAAGAACAGGGGAAGGTGGCAGTGTATTAGTCGGGATTCTCCTAACAGACCGAAAGGTTGACATGAGATAGTGGGTGGGTAAGCTGGAAACGTATGTATCCCATCAGACACGCTGAGATGTAGAAGTTGGTATAAATTATAGATAGATGCAAAGGGACTTATTAGAGAGGTTGGCTCACCTGAATATTCAGGCAGAGAAGTCCCATTATAGGCGACCTGCCAGCTGGGGACACAGAGGAGAGATGACAAGCTTTAAGTCCCAAAGGCTTAGACTTTGGATGCTAATGATTTAAGCATACTCTGAAATCAAAGGCTGAAAACCCAAAGCCATTTGTTTAAGCCACAGAAGTCAGAAGCCAGAGATCATATATCCGAGGCAGGCAGAAGTGAATCTCCCTGTCTCCCAAAGGGAGAAGGAGAGAGAAGAAATAGTTTGCTTTACACTCTATCTGGGTCCCAGCAAGCTGGATGTCACCACCCCCATTGGGGATGGACGCTCTCTACTCAGGACACAGAGAAGACCAGTCTTGTATGGATACACAATCACAACCCCAAAACGAATGCTCCCTGAAATTCCTTATATAGTTATGCCAATTCCAAGGCTAGTTATAGCAGGAAAGACAAGGAGAGAGAGGGTATATGTATGTGTGTGTGTGTGTGTGTGTGTGTGTGTGTGCGTGCGTGTGTGTGTGTGTGTGTGTGTGTGTGTGTGTGTGTGTGTGTGTATACTGGGTATGATCCCTGGGCTCTTCAAATTAAAATCAGGCTTGAGGATTGGTATAAGAAATGCTAGAGGAATTTGGTAACTGACAAAATGAACAAAGTTAAGATGACTGTGTGGTTAGGAAGACTGTCACGGCATTACCACCCTGATGTGAGAAGTGTCAGGTTCTGGAAAATCCTACATGCCATGGTTTCAAGTGTATTATTGTTGCTCAGGGTATAAAGTCCCACAGGTCCCATACCTGCATTAGAAAGACTGTTTCGTAGACTGACCTGGAGATGGGTTTTTGCCGCTACTTACCTGTCCTGATAGCCCTTACCTAAGCAATCTTGACTGCTGTAACCAATGCTCTGAAGGCAGAGACAGGGGATCTGCTGTAGATAGGCATGGACTGTGTGATGTTTGTGACTGCCACACAATAATTTTGGAAATGAGGCTGCACTGAGTCTACAACTGGATTCACTTAAACCAACTTTATCATTGTAAGGACAGGATTCAAGTAATTCATTTCCTCCCCGCTTTGTACATCTTGCAGCTACCCATGTTTACCAAATAAATTTTCCTCTGCATGCATATTACAAATTCAGACACGGTGAGCAGTTCTGGCTTGCTCTCCTCTCACCTGCCTCCTGCCTCTAGTTTTATCAAACACTTTGATCAAGAAAAATTTAGGGTGTGTACCCGGAGGGTTAAAACTAGATAAACTTAATAACAAAATAAAAATCATCCAGGAGGGGCTTGAAGAAATCAGACATCTATTAAACTTTGGTAAAGGTGTCAAGGGAAAAAAATTCCATTATAAATCAGAAGACCAGTGCTATAGGTAGAAACTTCTATACTGTCCCAGAAGATGAATGTCCTCTCTCCAGTGACAGGAAACAAAGAAACAAAAAAACAAACAAACAAACAAAAAAAACAACAACAAAAAAGATGTGTAGGAATTGGGGTTGGGGCGCAAATGGAAAGAATTAGAAATGGTCATCGGTGTTAAAAAGAGTAATTAATCCAGAGGAGAGGGAGCATTATGTTAGCAATTAATACTTCTTCATGAAATGATAAAGCAATTAATGCGGACCTCAGCGTGGAAAGTAGCACTCTGAAGTGGCAGCCAGGGGTTGGAAAAGAGGGAAGATGGTGATATGATGTTACAAAGGCTCTCAGAATGAAGAGGATCCAAGAGAAGCTAACATCCATAAGTGCAGGGGGCGGCTCTTTCTCTTCCAGTAACTTTGAGTTATTTTTTCCTGCAGTAAATGCAAAACGTGCAATGACAGACAGGGACATGGTTTTCAGGACACTGCACACTAGAAAGTGTTGATACTTCACAGTGAGCAGTGGCAGATGAAGATTGTAGACTCTCTACAATACTGAGGAAGGTTCCCAAACTTCCAAGTTGACCTCATGACTTCCTCCAACAGGGGTGACACTTGATAGGGTAGACTCTTCATGGTAGTGGTCCCCAGCAATAATGTTTTCCACCTGGCTCCAGTAGGAGTGACATGGACCTCAGGCAATGTGCAATCTCAGACTTGGCCACAGTTCAGTGGCCTATCAGGAGAATAGATGTCTAATATAACCGAGTCCCGATAAACCCAACTTCCTTCTTATGGTGATACAGAAAGCGTTCGACACTAGAACCACTTCTGCTGTAGCTCTAGCACCTCTTCTCCATGGAGACCAATGTTCACCATCTGTAGGCCACTCAATGATTATTTAGACCTTGATGTCATTTTTGATGCTCTCAGGTCCTAATAAAATGCAATCTGACCTCAGAGTCTGGGTTGTAGGCTTTAATTCAGCATGTCTAACCAGCCATTAATGGTATCTTAGCCCATAGTCTCACTTTGGGTAGCCAGGGTTTAGTGGTTAAACCAGTCAAGAGTGGGGGTCCTCCCCCATCATGCTGGTGGACACCTATATTCATGTTGCTTATTTCTCATGGAGTTTTCCTTTGATGTCCCTAAACTCCCACCTTCTTAGAGTGGAACATGAGGGTTGGTACATGGAGATAGCAGAAGTCGAGGGGTTCCTCTTTCCCCTGGGGTCTAGTGATACCTATTTAAAACCTGTGAAAATGGGAGTCATACTTCCTTCCCTCTGTGAAGTTATCAGCATGATGAAATGAAGTGTTGGGTCCTATCTCCTATCTGTGAGGCACACCATCTCGGAAACACAGTCCCTCAAAAGCTTTTTGACAACCATTCTTTGCTCAGATTTCTTCTCAAGTGAATGTTAGAGGATGAGACATTGAAGGGAAACAGGTCCCGCTCCTTACAAAGTGTTCACTAAGGGAGTTACAATGATGAATTCACTTTACAAACTGAATACATACTTTGTATGATTTCTATAAAAATTCTTTCTTAGCTTGCCATATGATGTGAAATGGACTTTGGAACATACCCAAACAATCCAGACACACACCCTCTCTCTCTGTCTCTGTCTCTGTCTCTGTCTCTCTCTCTCTCTGTCTCTCTCTCTCTGTCTCTCTCTCTCTTTCTCTCTCTCTCCCTTTTGCGGAATAAATGAGTGGATTTTAAACAGTTTCATCGCAGAAAAAAAATAAACATGTGAGATGAATTTTTTCATTCACATTAAAATCCCATCCAAATTTCACACTGTGTCTCATTATAATAAAATGCTTATCTGTCAATCAAAATTAAAATAGTTCGGTCATGCAAATCTCTATTATAAAAACTGGCTCAAGTGGTCACTGAGTAATAATTATTTTTAACTGAAGTGTTCAGAGCTTTAATCTACAATTATCATAATAGCTTGGTTTAAATATGTCCAGTGTCCCCAAAAGTCCAATTGCTGGGAAAAGCCTGGACCCTGGTGGTACATAATTGGGAATGTGTAGGAAGTTGAGTTTAAGGCAATAAGTACCTATAAGTCATTGAGTCGTGCACCAAAGGTCTATGGAAGCCTGGCTCCCGTATCTCCCTCATTTTCTTCTTGGGTCATGATGCCAGAGATTCATTCTGCCCTATTCTCACCAAATCATACTGCCCTCATCATAGGCTCAAAGGTATAGGGCTACCAGATTTTTGACTAGAACCTCCAGACGGTGAATCAAAATAATTTTTTTCTAGTTATATTTGTTTATTACTTCATTTATTTCACTATATGATTTCATGGCTAATATATATGAAATTAAAGTTCGCCTCTAACCTCAAAAAATTAAAAGCAGAAATTAAAACGTGTTTGAACTATGGAGCCGGATGAAATCTACAAACACTGTACTATTCACAGTGTTACAAGTTTATCCACTCTCAACATTTTTATGACTTAAGCCAGGCATTGGCATCCAAATGACAGAGAGTAAAAGGTTACCCTAAATATTTTTATTATGTTCTTAAGCATGAAAATGAAATGGAAAAAAAAGTGATAGATTTCCATGGGGAATTGGCATAAGACAGGCTTAGGAACTAAGGCAACCTGAAGAGCAAGGAATCAGCCAGAACAATTAAAATAGGGCATTCATTTCCATAAATAGAAAATTTTAAAGTGTTTCATGGCACTCTATACAAAAGATAAAGAAGACATTACTATTAAAATGCATATTTGTTATGATTTTAAATGTTTTTATTTTCACTACAAGCTTCTGGCAAAAAATTTAAGTCCCATTTTTGAGTTCTCTAAACACCAGCAGGAGATTGCCTGCATTACCTCACAATGGTCCAAACACCCTGAAGCATTTCCAGAGGCTTCCCACCATCCAATGGATTCTATGCAGAGAAACGCCCGACTGAGGTGCCATTTTGAAGCAGGTTATCTGTTCTTGTTCTGTTTTATTCCAGGGGGAAGATACCACATGACCAAGATGACAGCAGTTTCAACTTCCATCAGCTTTCAGAAGACTTTAAATTTTCATTAGGATAATTTAAAAGTGGGAACTTCAATATAACAGAAGCGGGACAAAAGGGTAATAATGTCCCTTCCAGTGCAGGCTCTCAACAAAGCCTGCAGACTCTGATGCCTCTCACCAGCTTCTGTCAACGAGAAGGCTCTTCTAACGAAACAAGGCTCAGCAGTTTTAATAACTGTATTAGTTTCTCCTTGATGAACTGGCATCATCCTTAATATTATTCTTCGTATACCAAAGTAAAGAAGGGTGCAGCGAACAGGTAAAACAATATTTATTGTAACAGTTTCTTCTCATCCTATTCCAAGATTAATTGGTGTTGCTTTTGGCATTTTCATAAGCCTTTGGAATGGGCAGGAGGGCAGCGACACAGCAATCGGGCTATTCCTTCTATTTTATATAACCGCTCATTACTCGGGGACCTCCAGCTTGAGGTACAGATGCTTAATGAGGAGGACAGTAAGCAATATATTCTTGTTGTCTTGTTAGTTATTGTCTCTGAAGAGCTTTCACCTGATCAGACTGGTTGGGAATACTTAGGTCAATGTATTCTGTTTTGTCCAGCACCCTGACAATTCACAGGATGCTGGAATGGGTTTTTTTGTTTGTTTTTGTTTGTTTGTTTGTTTGAACAAGGATGTTCTCACACAAAACATGCAGTACTTTCCTGGTAGAGTAGCAACACTTTTCCCCTGAATATCTACATTAAATGATAACTGGATGAAAATGATGTGTTGCATGTGCATTTTTACATCTTCTATTTCATTTAAGATTGGTAACATTTTCCCATTGATACAAAATGTTTATTCCCAGGTGTCCAGAAGTTTGATTTAACACTTAGAGCCAACCTACCTAGTGATCTATGCTCAGAAAGTAAGATCAGTAATAAAAATACCAGGGCTCAGTCTAATTTTTGGCAAGTACTAGAAATGCAATTCATGAACTATACCATAGAAATGAACTGTCTTCCTTGCGTAACTAAGAAAGACAACTGAATTATTCCCTATCCCGGATCCCGTGTTTATCTCGCTTTCTCTCAAGGCCCTGTCTGTGCTCTGCTGTAGGGGCTCAGAACCATAAGCCTCGCCCTAGAGCTCCTAGAGATGTTGATCTCGAATTCCAAAAGCTGTGTCATCCTCATCCAGGATCCAAGCTTCCAATCACCTCTCTCACCCTTCACTCACAAGTTGCTGAGGCATAACTGAACTCCCCAAGACAGGTGCTTTTAAGAGACTCTCAGTGCAGACTCATGGTCTAACAGAGCAAAATATTGAACTCCAAGGGTTATCAATAAGCTAAGGACGATGTCATGGGTCAGTGGGATTCACCGCTGTATTGTAAGAGATGCTGTTTGTTAGACCAGCGCCTCCAGGGCACATGCTATTTAGTCTATACTAACTGCCCATTTAGGTTGAGCTGAATAGAGTTGCTATTATAGTAAGTCAAACTGCAGGATTTCAGCAACAATATATATTTTCTCTCACATCATTAAAGTATATACCCTGTAGCCTTGCTCCAATCAGCGTTCCGTTTGTTTTATGGCATTTGGAACCTTGTGTTCAGCCTTTACATAATTTAAGAAATTAAAGCAATTTCCCATGGGGTTATGCCCATTAACTGTAAACCTACACTTTTTTCCGTTACAACCCCTGATGTGTTTGTAGTTGCTTTTCAATTAAGCAGATCAAGTAGATGCCCTTTTTCTTTTCTTTTTTATTCTATGCACACAAGGGATTCTCTCAACACTTACACCTCAGCTGACTTCTCTGTTCCTCTCATAAACTGCATTACCATCTCATTACTGAGGGTGAAGAACTTTTCTTATTCTCTGCTCACTACATCCTATGTCAAACAAGATATATGGAAACCTGTTTATGTCCTTTGGCCTTCACATGAACACAGACCACAATGGTATCTAATGCTTCTTGGCACCATGCAATTAAAATCAAAAGAACTACAACAAAAACCTTTTGTTCACTTTCAGACCTCAATATCCTCTCAACCACCCGTTAAGAATCAAGTTAAAGCCACCTTGTGATTTGGTGTTGGCATGGTTATCTATCATCAGGAATACAAACAACAAAGGCTGCTGAGGATGGGGGATGGAAGAGAAAATTATACTGGGGGTAAGCTTGGAAATCAGTCTAGTCACATGAAAACAAGAATTGTAGTTCTGAAAAGTTTTCCTTACTTAAATCAAAACACTTATGCAATTTACCCCAAAGTGACCAAGCTGGGGGTCCTACAGCAATATTTGCACTGTCATGTTTATGAAGACACACAGAGGAGTTAACTGTTGGACCTAGTCTAGTTAACAAGCAATGGATGAGGGAAAGGTGGGATGGTATAGACACACAATGGAGGCTTGCTGAGCTATAATGAATGCAGTAGTTGTTTTCGGGAAGATGGATGGAACAAGAGGTCATGATCACATGAAGTCAATGGAGCTAGTTTCACAAAGACAAGTGTCACGTTCTTCTCTCCTATGTAGAATAGGAGAGAAGCCTATTGGATAGAGGATGACAATCAATAATGTAGAAGGAAACACAGAAAGAGGAGGGAATTCGAAAGAGCAATGGTGGGAGTGAATACAGTCACAGTAATTCCCTCTATGTGTGTGGAGATGCTATAATGAACCCCGTTATTTGGCATAATTAACATATACTAAAAGACAAAGTACACCTTAAATGGCTTTCTCTTTTAGGTTTCCTGTGGCCGTCATAAATCACCACTGAGGGAAATCAACCTGGGGAGAAGAGATTTGTGTTAGTTTTTGTTTTTTAATTTACAATTCCCTCGACTAATGTTTTACCAAGACAAATCAAAAGAGGAACTTGTGGTAGAAACTTGGACACAAAAGCTGATGCAGACTCTTCAGAAGAATGCTGCTACTGGCTTCTTCCCTATGGTTTGCTCAGGCTCCTTTCTTACCGCACTTGGGACCCCAGCCAGGGATGGTAACATTCAGAGATCTGGGACCTCCCACATCCATCACCAATCAAGAATATATATCACAAGCTTGCCCAGAGGTAAACTAACAATTTCTCAGTCGAGGTGCTGTCTTCACAAATGTGTCAAGTTGACAAAAAACAAGTTGGTACAATGGCTCAGTCAGCTAAACACATGAGCTATGAGGTTGGTGCAATTAAGACAGTCGAGATCCAGTCCCAGGAATGAAGGGAGTGAGGTTGTTGAATGCTGCAGGGAACTTCCTGTTGGGACCAATTGACTCTCATTGTAGAAAAGCAAAAGCATGAACAGCTTCAAAATAAAGAATGGCTTTATGGTCTAAGCTCCACCATCTTTCAAACTAGGTTTCCATGAATTTTATGGACAAGACTCTAAGGGAGGTCATGGACATTATTTTTGATCAGTTTTAAAATAAATGCTAAAGTATTGACAGCCAACAGCATAGGTCAGTGATATGAACCAGCCACTAACACCAAATGTTCTGTCACTAACTATAATAAGTGACACATAGGCTGTTGCCATTTAAGGTATAAAATGAGAGTGTTCTCACTTTGTAAGGGCAGGGTTTAGAAATGATGATTTTTATTAAGTAATCTATTTGAGAAGGTACAAAATAAGTTTGTGCTTTTCAAAGGCAATGCTCGAGAAGCTCAAGAAAGAAGTTGAATGCATTTTTAATCTGACATTACCGCCAACTGAAAGTCTGTACCACCTCTTCATCACAAACCCTCAATTAAGCATCCCCGACCTCACTCTCTTGTTGCATATTCATAAGTTTGTTTCATATACACGGGGGAATCGAAGAATAAGAGAAAACATGACATATTTTTCTGAATCTGACTTATTTAATACAATGATCTCCAATTGTAGACAGTTACTGGAAATAGTATAGTTTTATTCTTGAATGCAACTCATTCTATGGTGGTGGTGGTGGTGGTGGTGGTGGTGTGTGTGTGTGTGTGTGTGTGTGTGTGTACATGTTTTGTCCATTAATATATTGATTGATTTCATGGCTTAGATAATGTGAACAGTGCTTTAGTGGTGCTACGTCTGTTGTATATAGACTTATATCCCTTTGAATATATACTTAATATATAAGACCAGTAAAACTGTCCTATGGTAGTTCTATGACATTTTCTTTCTTCATTTCCCCTGAGGAACTCCCAGTGATTTCCACAGTGGCCAGGCCTATTACATACATTCCTACCAGAACTGCATAAAGATTCCTGTGCCCCTCATATGATCAGTAGTGTTTATTGTTTTTGTTCACTTGCCTGTAGCTATCTTAACTGGGATAAGATAGAATTTTAACACAGCTTTGACTTATGTATTTCTTGTGGTTAGGAAGCTGATTTTTTTCCCCAGGTTTATTTGTATTTCATCTTTTGAAAATGATCTATTTCTTTGATGTATTAACTGACTTGACTTTGATTTCTTACATCTACATTAGAAATTCTTTATACATTCTCTATATTAGTTGATTTGAGAGCAAACAAAAATTCAGTCACCAAGTCTCTAGTCCAGTGGAAACACTGCTGCTTATGAGATGCTTAGCTAAGTGATATCTAAAGCATGTCTGTCTCTTCAGGCTCACATTTGGAGGTTCACAGGCATCCAGGATGGGTGTCTTCCTTTTCACTCCTCACACTGATCGTGTCTTCCCTCACTTCAGGTTGTAGCACTCTGAGCAGAAGACTGATCAGAAAGGTTATACCAGCATAGCTCCTGGTTAAGGGAAAACATTCCTTAAAGGAATAAAGTCCAAGGAATGCCCCCAGGTATGTTGTTGGGAAAAATTGTTTCTGACTAGGGAGTAAAAACAAGGCTGACTTTGCTCATAAACTTCATGTTTGCAACAAGATGGTTTTGGTGACTGTGACCCATTCACTGAAGATAAATTATAAACAGCACAGCGGATACATACTTATTTACACAAATTCTGTTTAAAACCATAGTGGCTCCATAGTCCTACCCCATCTGAAGTTGTCTCTCTACAGTTCCAGTATCATACAGTGTGCTTTAGGCTCCGTGAACATCTAGGTCACAACAGAAAGCCAGTAGCAGCTGACCAGCAGGCCACAGTGCACACAGCCTTACTTCCATATCCCTTCCACACAGTCACTGTATCATCTCTAGTCTTCATAAGAAGGGGACATCATCCAAGAAGATATTTTGAGAGATAGAATGAGAAACCCATTTAAATATTTTTGTAACCATTATTGTATGTGTTACACTGTTCCCAAGTCACTGTTATAGGGTTTTCACTGTTTCAGCCTTGCTGTGCTCAATTTATAAGGTAAATCTAACACAAGCTCTATGTGGAGAAAACAATGATTATATCATCTGTGGTGGTGCCGTCACTGAGGCCAGGGCTACACCTGCACAATGGAAACTCAGATGGCACTTGAGGATAAACAAAAACAAAAGGGAGCGTCAGGCATTTCAGCACAGTAGGGGCTTTGCTGCTCTGGGTTTGGTTCTGAGTTTATCTTCTTTACCACACTCTCCCAGGACAGACTGACAGGTTAGTTCACAGGCATGAGAAGTCAGGGGGAACCATCTGTGCTCCGCAGAACAAACTCACAGCTTCCTGGGCATATATATAATAATTGAAGTGCAGAACTCTGTGAATTACCATGGAAACATTCTAAGGGATACTAACCTAGTAACTGTTTGAAATGTTTACAGGGAACAGGCTACTGTGTGTGACGCACACGTGAAACGGCCTAATGAGGGTAAGTGTGTAAATTCCACAGAGACATGCTAAAAGAGGGAAATAAATGAGCATCATCGTCATGAGTTAGATGACTCCTAGCATAAAGTTTCAATTTCCCAGAAGTAGACCAGACAGCTGTGAAAAATGTGGTTTATTACAGAGAGACCACTGAAGTTTACAGCACACATGGAAGTCTGCTGAAGGGTGGCTGTTGAGAAAATTAGCTGTTTACATGGAAAAGAAAAAAAAAAAAAAGGAAAGTTAAATCTATCTTGATATACCGAATTTAAAACAATCAACAGATTGCAACATAAAAACTCATACTTTGTCTGTGAATGGGATAACTCATTGTTGTAATCTCTTACATTGTTTAAAGATTCAAAAACAAGTTTCTAATGACAAGACCCAAAAGAACCACTGACTGGGTGTCTTAGTTATGGTTTTTATTGCTATAATGAAACACCAGGAACAAAAAGCAAGCTGGGGAGAAAAGGGATTTATTGGGCGTTCTCTTCCATCACTGCTGAAGAAAGTCAGGACAGGAACTCAGACAGGCAGAAGCTGAGGCAGTGCCATGCTGACGTGCTTTTTAAGGCTTGCTTGACAAGGCTTGTCCAGCTACTTACTTATGGAAACCAAGGCCACCTGCCCAGGGATGGCACCACCCACAATGGGCTGGGTCCTGCCCTATTGATCACTAATTGAGAAAATGCCTTACAGCTGGATCTCATGGAGGTATTTCTTTAACTGAATCTCCTTCTCTGATGATTCTAGCTTGTGTTGTAACCATATAAATATTAAATTAGTTTAATTTATGTGTTGGGGTCTAGGAAGTTTCCAGGAAACACAAACCTAGAACCCAGACATAAGCATGCTAATAAAAACAACAAACAAAAAACTCACAATACCCAACCAAACAAAAAAGCTAATGATCTGTCTATTAAAAGGTGAGACAAGCAGGTGAAGGAAGCCAAAGACTTTGGAGAACAAAACTGTAGTATGTCTAACCAGCAGAGCTGACTATATTAAGGATGAAAATACCTAAGTTAAAATGAAAATGTCAATATAAAAATATGCAAAATGCATAAATAGCATTTAGGAGCTTTGTAAACATCAATAGATAATAAAAATACTTAGTCTTCCATTAGAGCAGAAATTGGAAAAATGAAATCTTCAAAGGCTCCAGATTCAGAAGAACAAATAATAATTCGGAAACCATTTGCTGGGAGTACCCGGGGAGAATTAGACAATTTCTCAGCATTATGCCCTAGTTGTTGATCTCTGTCCCATACGCAGGAGAAGCAAAGCTTTCCCACACCATGAACATCACTCAGCTACGTCCCCAGCCATTTGTTTACAAGTTCAAACCTGAATATTTAGAGAAAATTCTGTATCCATAACAGATTCCCTGAAATACAGTCACATGATGGTGGAGACAGTATCAGCTAAGAACATGGACGCACTACAAACCGCCCACTCCAACACAAGTGATCTCAAATAGTAGAAATGAGAATATTTTTTTAAAAGCAGTTTGCAAAAAATTTAGAACATATATGTGAAACATGTATTAAATGAGTCTGTGTGGAAAATATTAAGAACTTAAGGAAATGATAAAATGAGAAACTCAAATGTAATATTCTGACCTTGTGAGGAAGATAACGGAGAGACAAAAAAGGAGTTAGTAATAGCTATTGGCCAGAGACATTTTCTTAAAAATCATGAGCTTATAAATATTATATATTCAAACTGTACACGCTACTATCTTGAATTATTGCTTCTGAAAATTGTATTTATATATCCTAATTTTAAATACATTCTTTTTACATTAAATTAAACCCTTGTAATAAATGATAACATTTTCAAAAGCAGTATATAATTTAGTCTACTATATGAGAATTACTTTCTTTTAAAATATCACTGGATCTAATTAGCATCTCAGAGCTTCACTTGCTTTGTACTTATCTGACTTATAATGAACGTATTCTCCCTAGAATGAAGCCAGTTAACTATTCTGTGAAAAACTGGAAATCTATTCCCCTGACCTTACCACCAACAGTTCCTCCATGTTTTTCTTAAGATTCCCTTATTCTTCATTTTCTTATTGTTTCTTTAAAACCATTCAAATATTCTTTGGAGGTTTGTTTCTTCATTAGTTTAGGATTCCTCTGTTCTCACTCCAAGTGTTACACACAAAACAAGCTTATGATTAAACTTCTTCCCTCTGGAATGCTAGCTCATTAACCAATCTAATAAATACTTGAAATGGTCAAGGTTAAGATTAAAGTGTACTTCGGGAGCCCCACCCTGAATGAAAACAATGTTTAAGGGAACCATTGTTGGCCAGGTAGGGTATCAAACTGAATGAAGTCCAGGCCAACCAAAGCTTTCCCAATATCTGTGTCCAGAGGCGAACTTGGCAGAATTTAGTCTGGGGTTGGGGGCAGGGCCTAGAATAGTTAACATTTTACCTCCTAGCATCTTGGATATTCCCCTGCAGAGACTGCACTGTTGAACACATGGTCTCTGACACAGGTGAGGAGACACCCTGCTCACCATGTGCGACATTGCTTGATTGGCTCGCTGCCGACGTCCTCCCATTACATAATAACTTTCTGCAGGCTCTGCCCTATGTTCCCCTTGCAAACCATAGGCAAGATGCTGTAATTCTTAATGAACTTGGCTGGCATAATATACAATTTGTGCAAGACCTCCTCTCTCCAGTTTTCCCATTTTGATTATTTTCTGATGTTCTACTCTTTCCTTTAGGAATCCTGTCACTAAACAACAGCCGACTTGTCTAGGTCATTAAAACTACAGCTTAAGCAGAGAAGGCAATTTTCCCTTCTTATATGAAGCTGTTTCCTAGCACCATATGTTGTGAGGCACATAGTAGGCTTAACACTTGTATTAACTGATGAATGGATAATAGAGTTTCTACGTTCCTGCTCTTCTTACTAGAGGACATCATAACCCATGTTCATTATTTTTATTTTTCAGTGCCCTTGGAACATACCCATAAGAAAATAAGCAGAGTTCTTTTTTCTTTTACGTTTTTGGGGGTGGGGGAGGGGGAGACACAAATTCCATACAATGCCTTTAGGTTCCATAACCCCTCAAACAATTCAAGGTATTCAAAGAACACTAACATTCAAGGTTTAAGTAACAAAAGGAATTTTATTTTTTCCCACATTAATCGCCTTAGTACAAATCTTTCTTGGCACTAGGTGGTTGGAAATTCAATACACCTTATCAATACTTTAACGGTGTCCTAAGAATTCACTGTTATTGAGCAACAATCAACGTGAGAGTACCTACAAATTTCATATTAAATATATCATCAAAAAAGATGGCCTGGCTACAACACCACCCCATCTATAACTTTGCCATAGTGTTCCTGTCCAGAAATGGCAGTGGTTAGAATACTTTATCTTTAGTTTGGTATAGTCATAATCTCCTATCAACTAAAAGAAAAGAAACAAAAAGCTTGCTTTACCCCTGTGTGTATCTCTGTGTGTGTATGTGTGTGTGTGCATGTGTGAGAGACAGAGAGACACAGAAAGAGACAGAAAGACAGAGAGAGAGAAAGAGAGGGGGTAGGAATTGTGGTATTTCTTTCCTTTTTATGAATGTGACACAAACACCATCACATTACGTTTGGATCAGTTAAGAAAAATTCAAGACTGGTCCATAGGTATCAAATACTTTGTGAGTGCTAAAGATTATAATTTTCTGTGTTTCTACAAGAAACCCTTGTAACAGACCTAAAAGGGTAGCATCCTCCCAACATCAAGTAGTTACAGAAATGGAAAGGGAGAACCTGCATGAAGCTGGCAATATTGAAAGCTGACATCCAAATATAGAACTCACAGGTTCCAACTCTATAGTCTTCACCATCGCCCTAACAAGAACTTCTTAAAGGCAAGCCAAGCATAGTTAGAAATTCATAATTTAGCAGGCAATGTGTGAGTCCCTAGAGACAGAATTTAATGATTTACATTAAATGAGGTGTGATAAAATGACAATGAGTTCTTAACAGGTGGACACCATCGTTCACACATCAGAGAAAGAAGGTTAATTGCTAAATTTTGAGGAAAGTCGGCAGTCAATTCCTTGGACAGATCTTTTCAATAAACTCTTGCTGAGAGCTACATTCTCGAATAAGTCCATAAGACTAAGCAACAATGTGTGGCTGTTTTTTAAACCTCTTCAGTTCTTAAGGCACTAAACAAGCAGATGTTTGAGAATCCTGGGCCTTATAAATCCTGCTGCACTGTCAACAAATTAGCCAACATCTTTGCTGCCTGCTGCTAACACAGCAATCTCTTACATTTAAAATTCTGATAGTTTCTCCTCGATAGAAGAGAATTAGAATACATTCACAGACAACTTGGTAGAACAAATCAGGAAGTTTTTGTTTGAAATGGTGAAGCTTCTAGTACAAGTTAAGTGTATAGTACTGGTCTAGAACAGCATCAAATGTTTGTAAAATGTTTTGAAAAACTCACTTCCCATCCCTTTCCTATACCAGTTCACCAAATGAAGTTTCCAGGAACTCTGTATCTAACACTGAAACCTAATTCCTTTTGTTTAACTTCTAAGACCTAACTCCAGAAAGAGGGGCATTGCCAGATCCCCCAAGATTTGTTTACCAGTTTCTCTAACCTTATGTATGAACTCCAGATGCAATAAGATTTGACTTCCCAAAAATAAGATGGAAACCACTTGAAAAAGACACCCAAAATGGTGCTCTGGGAGCTATATGTAGACATGCCCCTATGCAAGTTCACATATGCAAAATAATAGAAAAGTATTCCATTCCTGACTGCAAAAGACAGTGTGAACAAGATGAAGAACCTAAGAGAAATAGCTGGAGCAAACCCAGGACCAGCTGTTTTCTGATGCACAGGTAAGGAAATACCCATTGATCTCAAATACAAATAAGTATCTTGCACCTGTGTCATACCAATCCATCTCTGAAGAGAAAGAACACTAGAAGACAAACTTGAGCCCAAAGAGAAGGTTAACTATACTCAAGAGGATGAAAGGAATAATATTCACAAATGTTTACCCCCAAAGAAGTCTAAAACAAGCAAACAAATGCCAATAACAACAAAGTAACAAGAGTTAGTAAGGACTGTTCATTAGTAACTCTAGCTATTAATGGTCTCCATTCCCCAATAAAAAGACACAGACTAAAAGATTGGGTTAGAAAACAGGAACCTTCTTTTTGCTGCCTCCAAGAAATGTACATTATATCACAGAGCAGCATTACCTTATGGTAGAGAGATGGAAAAAGGTATTGCAAGAAAAATGATCCAAGAAGCAAGCTGGAGTAGCTATTTAACTTTGACAATACAGACATCAAACCAAAACTAATTAGACATTACATTCTCATTAAAGGAAATACTACATTTATGCACAAAACACACAAGTAGTCCCAAGTTCATAAAAGAAATTATACTAAAACTAAAACCACATATTGAAGCTCACACAGTAATAGTTGGTGAATTCAATTCTGTTCAATAGAAATAAACAAATTCATGAAACCTAAGTAACTTCCTACTGAATGAAAGTTGTGTGTCATGACAGAAATCAATTGAAAAACAAAACAAATAGAACCTTTTAGGACCAAATGAAACCACGATATTATAAAATCTCTGGGACACAGCAAAGTTAGTTCACAGAAAAGTTATAGCTTGAATAAATACAAAGAAACAACAACAAAAAGGGAAAGAGAACAACTGAAGAGATCTCATGTGAATGACAATAATACAGTTGAAAGCAAAGAAACAAGAGGAGGAGGAGGAGGAGGAGGAGGAGGAGGAGGAGGAGGAGGAGGAGGAGGAGCAGGAGGAGGAGGAGGAGCAGGAGGAGGAGGAGGAGGAGGAGCAGGAGGAGGAGGAGGAGGAGGAGGAGGAGGAGGAGGAGGAGGAGAAGGAGCAACCTCAACAACAACCAAGAAAAAAGAAAAAAAAAAAAAAAGAACAAGATAAAATAATACTGAAATAGTCAAACCAAAGACATAATGAAGTCTAAAGGTAACATCAGTGAAACAAAACAAAACCAACACCCCATAAAATCCATGGGGGAAAATGATTCTCTGTAAGGTTCCTTGTGTGAGTTTTCTTTCATTGTACCTTGTCATTCTCTGAGTGTTTGCTCTAGATTGTGAACACAAACACTGTATTACTTGCCACATATTTTTGTCCAGAGTGAAAGGAAGGTTGGTTTGTAAAATCTGTGTTGCTCAATAATTAGAAGACAATAAAAAGGTTCCACAGATATTTGCTGAGAAACAAAAACATACATGATAGACAAGCAACATATTCTCCCTTTTCTCTTTGTAAAGATATAGAGAAGCTTTATCACAATTTTATAGCTAGAAAACAGATTCAAAGCCATTTAAAATATATCCCCAGGCAAAGCTACCCTAACACCTAGAAACACAATATACCTGTGCACACAGTAGATCTGTGCTTGCTTTTTGTTTGTGTTGAGTGCTGGAGATTGAATACAGGGTCTCATTCAGGCCACAAAAGTACAATGACCAAGAGTCACATTCCCAGCCCAACAATGGTGAAATTAAAATATAATTTATATAACTAAAATCTCATCATTTCTCATCTCTGAGAGGAAAAATGTTCCAAAATAGAAACACACACACAAAAAAAAAATTTCTAGGCTAATTAAACATTTACAGATTTCATTTTGCTCCCAATCAAAATGTTATATTTCAAAATTCATTATAGCTCTCCTACACCATCTGTCTTATGATAAAATATCTGTGAATAAAATTTTGTGAATTGATTATTTTTAGATTTAAAATACATACTAGTTCTTTGAAATGGCATTTCAGAAAGAAGCTTAGCTTCAAAAATTATGGAAAGGTTTAGACACATTTTCACATGACGCTAACAAGTAACTATAGGGTTTCAATTGTATAAATGACCTACATCTCTTCCTGGATGAGATGACTCTGGTCGATTTTAAAACAATGAACTTAACTCAGTATCCGCTTTTATTAACACAAATTTTAGTAAATGTATTAAATGTCCACAGATGGTCTGTGAATGAGCCAGAGCCTCTCAGGAGAAAACTGAATGGCCTCTCTATATAAAAACTACACTAATAACATCTTATCTCGCTTGTGGAAGGGTAAGTCTCAGAACCATACTTAGATGAATAATCTCCACATCATCATCATTTTGCAGATGACTTAAAAGAATGCAGAAAGTCAGTTAAAGAGTGTTGGGTGTTCCCAAAGTGAAAAGGATGGAACAGATAGAGAAGGTTCCCTTTGTGACTCAAGACACAGGCAGACACTTCCTAAGAACATTTCAACATATGCGTTTGGGGGAGAAAGATACCCAGATTCAAAAATCAGTACATATCTTTTGTACCTGAGAAAATTCTTTCAATGTCTATCTGCAAAGTGAAAGACTGAAAGTTATAGTGTAATTAGAGTACATTATGAGATTTATGTGAGCCACACTGTGTTATGCCAGCACTATGGAAATGGCTCCGTACATAGTTTCTTTAATAATTTTTAAATTGCTGCTATTACTATCATTTAAAGCCCTCAGCACCCTCTTGACATCAGAATAGTCTTTAAGGCTAAAACTTACATAAGTCCTGCTCTTACATTCAGCTACACTGAAACTTCAGGTCATTATCTTAGCAAGTAGTTTTCACAAAATCTAACAAGAGTGAACAGTGAGAATACATGATCTTATTAGAAAATGTCAGTACTTTTCATATAATGTAATTACATACCAGCAAAGTAACAGTCTCATACACTGCTACCTAAATATACTCACGACAACCATGTAGAGTCCTGTGTTACCTAACCATAGGCATATACACACTAAGAGGTCTATAGTGAGGTACGTTTTATTATTGTATTAACATTTTATGTACCTGCGCCAACTGAAATGATCACGTCATGAGGTTTTATGTCCTATGTCATTTCAGCCATGAATGTGGCATTGTGTTGACTGTAATGATGTATAACATGTATGCTGACATGACATACACATGTATAATCTGAAGAAAATGGCACATGGTATGCACTGTGTTTTGCAGCATGGAAATGCTTATATGTGATACGATTAATGATATCGCCAAACCAGTAACAGCCCAGCAGAGACACAACAGGATATCTGTCCCTTCACCATCTCCACACTCGGTTACTACTCAGGGCCACTGCCTATGTGCTCACTAAAGGTCTGTCTTAAAGAATTACCTACGGACCAGCAGAGGCGACAGAGGACCGACAGACACCTACGTATTAGTGGTTGAGAAACCCATTCAACTTAACATAATAGGAGGCTGCAGCAGCTTAAGCTGATTCATCTTTATGGTTGTGTGGATATGATTCTAAATGATTCTGTACAGTAACCTAAGATTCTATCTAGTCCAGATGAGAGAGGACCAGAGAGCTGACACTGGGGGAAAGAAGGATGACACGGAATCCTGCTGGCACATTCACTAACTGTGCCGATATAGTTTCTGGACAAGAGCTGATTGGAAACCTATGTAGAAAATTGATGTGGTGGACCCAGAATCATTCTAGAATGTTCCTCCTACCTTATACAGAGTTAGGAAAGAATGGTAATAGGAAATCTTAAGTGAGTAATTTTAGGATTGAAATTGAATATAATGTGTATAAGGGTAGGGAACTAGAAAAGAGATCAAATAGAGAGACATATTCATTGAACAGCACGGAATTAGGAACGCTTCTGATGGACACTTCTGCTCCAAATTTCATATTAAAAATAAATGCAAAAAACTCTTTTTAAGAAAAAATGTGTCAGCTCAGAAAAATAACTTCATAAAAGTAAAGCATACATTCTAAAATAATGTAGAAAGGATCCCTGCAAAGGTGACTTGTGATGTCAGCTCAACAAACATGGTTTCTTGCTGTGTACACATTTCCAAATTGATTATTTTCTAGGAAAGGTGCGGGGCAGCGCTACCCAGGATGGAGGCTGCGAACGAACAGGTAAATACATTGATGGTAAAATATGAGAACTTAAAGCAAAACAGATGTTAATTTAGTAAGTGCTGACAGATCTACCAAATCACAGGCCCAGGAGCTCTTAGTGGGTGTTATACTTTAGTCCATGGTTCCTCAGATACCAGAACCACTTGATGAGATGGATACATGGTGGTTTTCCTCTTCCTCACTGGTGCAGTTTCAGACTATCTTGCAACACCAAAGTAAATGTAGCACATCAGCCCTTTCCTTACTTCTTTGTACAATGGGAAGTTTGGATTTTAGACATTGGCATAATGAGTTTTAGAGACTTCAGAAATACTGGTGAGTGGCTCCACACAGCAGAGCATGGTGGTTAATGTTCGCTGTCAAACAGATTGGATTTAGGGGTACCTAATGAATTGGATTTAGGGGTATCTAATGAAACACGAGAGTTTTTTCAGAGTTTTATTGAAGACAGAAGACCCGCCTCAATGTGCAAATCACAGGCTCAGATAGATATGGGTGAGAATAACTATGACGAAGGAAAGGAGGCCAGCAGAGTGTCCACTTTTCTCTCTGTCTTCCCTGATCCCTGGTCACGTTAGCCTTACAATTCCACCTCCTCCTTCCCTGCCAGGACTTGTGACAGACTCAAATTAACCCTTTGAAACTGCAGAGCTCAGATGAGTTCTTTCTTCTATGAGTTGCCTTGGTCATGGTATCTTATCACAGGGAAAAAAATGTAACCAAGCCACATAACTTCAAAAAGGCTTTGCAAATAGAACACAATATCCTACCCCTAACTCTAAGCAAGTTCAAAAACACGGGGCACAATTATTTCTACCAAAAATATTTCATTGCAATTCAAGAAGAACAATATCAGACACCTAGTGTCACTGTGTATTTCTATTCTCACTTTGGATGAGGGAACAAAGAGCCAACAAAACTCATAATGTAGCTTTCAGAATAAAATGTCTGTCATAGTTCTCCCCATGACAGAGTAAGTGCTGGCCCTCACAAGTGTACTGTTAAAGCAGCAGTGCAATTAGGGGCAAGTCCACAAGGAGCATCACCATACTATGGAGAGAGAGCCTCTATACAGCCTCCCTGCCTCGTCTGTTAATGCTCTCGCATTCAGTCAGAGAGATGTTGGAATCCATTTACCCATACGGTGCTATTTCCTTAGCCAAGAAATCTTCCTACAGATAAAAAAAATACCCAAAATACAGTGTCAAACAGATGGCAGAGAAATGCACTATGTTTCAGAACAGAAAGTTAAACCTTGTACATGATCCTACTGAGGATGATTTCTTCTATTATAAATTATTTTATTATAGATGCATTTATAGTAAATATGTAACGGTAATCAAGTGACTATGAAAATGTTTTAAAAGATGTGTCTCACGCTAACTAATTGAGCACTTTCAGCCGTAAAGTACCAAATATTCTTCCATATGCAGTTGCTTCTGAAGGAGTAATTTGTAGCAGCATTATGCATTAGCAAACTATTGGGTTGCTATCAAAACATTTCATCTTAGTAACCTGCAGTTCTCTATCATTTGGAGGGGAAAAAAAACACCAAACCCAAAACCTGTGCTTTGACATCTGATTCCCAACAATTTCACTGTAGCAAAGCCTCCCTTTGTGTATGACTGTACAAATTTTGCAGTCAGCACAAGTATTAATTTTGTTAAGAAGAGTTTCAGGTACAAATCAGGCTACACTATACAGCTTCTGAACTATTTAAGTCTTACTTTCTGTCCCTTACAACTTCTTTCCCACGTCTGAGTGTCCTAATCCCCTGGCTAGCTTTCAAAGGGAGCAAACGTGACTACTCCTGAAGGCAACAAGTAGAGAAGACCCTGGGGCCCAGAGCCGGTACCTGATGCTGCTCATGCTGCCTGTCTCCGAGCCAAGCTTGCATCGCTCCAACTGGCTGGCCACGATCTGACGTTCCGCCTCCAGCTCTCGGGTCAGCCTTTCAAACTGTAATTCCTGAAAGAAACACACAGAAAGGATGAATGGTAGCACCTAAGAAACACACCTTTAGAACCGAGGGGACGGGAAGATGGACAGGGAGAGCAGGACTTTTCAAGGTGTCAACTTTCAGAAACAGGGCATTGCTGGAGAATCAGGCAGGGGTTTGAATACAGATGTGGAGGACACTGGTCCCAGGTCACTAATATGCGTTATTTATTATCTGTTTCATCATTTTAAAGATGGGCTAAAATATTCATTTCATAAGCTGGAAGCCAGAGTTACCCAGCTAAACCCGTTTTGCCTCTTAGCTCTCGTTTTTATTCTTTTGTTTGACAAGTAAAATTATGAGAAGTTGGGTATTTAAGAAAAGTGTTAGCAGTTATTTGGATTTTCATATTTAGCTATTTAAAATTATATTTAACTCTTTTAATAATTAAATTATATGCACAGTTGTATTGTGAGAATAAAAAAATAATATTGCAACCTGAAAATAGGGAAGAGGTAGATTTTTGGAGAACTAAATCCTCGCAAAGGTTAGTGGGTTTATCTTTCTAAAACAGTCCACTATCTTATTAGCCACCTTAAGATGTTTGTGGAAGAGTTTTTTATATTGAAGGTTGTGATGGTTCCTTTAGTGTTAATTAAAAAATATATTGCCCATAATAGTGGAATTTGTTCAAATGTTGACATTATTTGGGGGATTAATGTATAAGACACTGCAAATGAGAGAGGTCCTCTTATCAGATTGGTTAAACCGAGGACACTTCTGGGTCAAGCTCAATTTTTCCCTCAGCACGTTCTGAAAGGCACCAACTAGTCCAGGTAAAAGGTGAACATGAAGATTCCTGTTCAGTGGGTCTCAGACCTGTAGCCTGGCCTCCTCTATAATTAAACAATTTCTTTGGAAGTTTCTCCTCACATCAATATCCAATTCCTCATTTCCAGTCTTAAATCTGCCCGTGCTACAAGAAGCCAAATCATACACTTTTATTTAACACACCTCTAAAACAATGAACTTCAAGACTATACAGTGTTCTTCCCAGCCAGCCAGAAGTCTATGATTTGTGTTTAAGTTATGTATTATGGGGACACAGTACAACAATCTATTCCACAGTTTAAGATCAAGTTACACACACGCAGGACATGCTTGCAGCTGGTCTCCCAGTGTGCTTTGCTCATGCCAGTCAACGGTCAGGAACAAGTCAGGAGACAAATAGTAGTTACAATTGACGGAAGACAGTTAGCAGTCATGAGGGATAGGAAACAGGTGTTAAAAGGGAGGAAAACCACTCAGCACTCAGGGCTGTGGGAAACAGGATCATGGCTAAGAGTGATGGAAAGTCGGCGAGCAGGAGTGACCACAGATAGTCTATAGTCAAGAGCAAAGAGACAGTCAAAGGTTGGGAGTGAGAGGAAGGAGCAGCATGGTTGGGAGTACGAGGAGAGTCAATGGTCAGGAGAGATGGGAGACTGGGTATGCGAGATGGTGATCGATTTTCATTTGAAACCTGCCTTATGAAGAGATACTGAGAATTTCCAGCATTCTGTATCCCTTCCAATAGACACAGCATCCCCCTTTCTGAAGAAAACCCTGAATATTTCTTACAGTGTAGTTTTTTAAAGAGGTAATACATTGAGATACACAAGACTTGAATAAATCTTTACTTTGTACTCATTTTATTGTTTTTGAGAATTTCACACACAAGTACTGTACTTACATCACTTCCTCTCCTCTTTCTCCTGCACAATAGCATTCATGAGCACTGACACACACACACACATACACACACACACACACACACACACACACACACTCTCACACACACACACACACACTCTCTCTCACACACACACACACACACACTCTCTCTCCTTATTGACCTCTTCTTCAATTATTATTGTTTGATACATATATATGTAAATAATCTGCAAGATACATTTAGTGTTACTCTCATATGTATGTGTAGGGATGACCTATACCACTCTTATCTCCTGCCTAAAGAATATAACATTGTACTACACAAACAATTGCTTGCCACGCTCACTACAACTATACTCACAATAGCAGCAAAATGGAAACAGCCTAAATGTCCTACAATGGGTAAATGGTTAAGGAAAATGTGGTCTGTCTGCATGATGAGAAATTCATATTCAAATGTAAAGAAAAGTAATCTCAGCTTTTAAAATTTTTCCCCACAGTATCTCTCGTTTATACTGTTTCTAACCCAATTTTTATAAATGTCTGCATTTGCCGTAACTTTATAGGATTATAGATAAGGTATTTTTCTCTCTGCCTCCACAATATATTTATCTGTCATGGATTATGTGATTCTTGATAACATTCCTTGACATAAATTTTATTTGGGATTCACTGAGCTGCTCAGGTCTGTGGATTGTTAGTGTCTATCATACATAAAACGGAAAGTTAATCATTATCTTTACAAATGTTCTTCACTGCATGCTTTGCTTCAGTGAGAATACAATCTGTTACTTGGAACTGACTCTCAACCCAAAAACTGTACACTGAAAGTTTCTGTGTTAAATTCTGTATGTTTTCTCCTGGTGTATTCAATAAAATAATCTTTTCCTGTGCGCCATTCCAGCCATTCCATATTTCATTAATTCTGTACAGAATATTCTATTCCAGACTCCAATAAATAAAAACCCCAATACCCCTGTCTGGGGCATTCGACTGGGCCTCTTGTTAGCATGAAGGAATGCACTCTTTCACTGTTCTGATGTATCTGTTAGCAGCATTGTCAATCGGGTCCAGCTGATTGCCATCTTTTGTCAATGTGGCTCTCAGCCTGGGCTCCACTGCACACATTGTACCCTTTGGACATCGAGATGCCTCGAATTTTCCTTCTTTGGGTTCTGAACTTCTTCATATTCCTATGAATGTTACCAGTTCTCTTCTGAGTCACTATGAAGTCACTGGAAGGTAACTCAATTCTTTGGACGCTTTCCTATAAGATTTGTTCACAAAAACTAGGGCATTTTAACTAGTGCCATTTATGCTCCAAGAGCTTCCACTCTGCCCCTGCGGAAAACTCTTCTCGTGGATTAGCCTGGAAATTTCAGTGGCATCTGTATACCCATCTTCCCACCAGCACTTCTATCTTCCTGCATAACAAACAGTAATTTCCTGCCTGTCCCAAAGAAAATGGTTCAAATAGCCTTCCTTAAGAGGGAACTACTTCAGCTATTCTGTTCCACACTCCCCAGATGTAGGAACTTTTAGGCTATATGTATTCTATCTTGGAATAGCCTTATATTCAGATTAACAACTGAGCTGGAAAGAGCTTTAATTAATGGGACATATAATTGACCCTTCAGTAGAGGGTTCTTCTTTCCCTTCAAATGGGCCCTCCACGTGACTTAATGCATCAGCATTTATAACATTCCCTATCTTCCTACAATGGAGGGGACCCTGTAGCCCTGGGGATACTGAAAGGATTGTTGGGATGGAAAAACTACAGGCTGAATCAGCATTGTGTTTCCAGGAAGTGCAGACCACCCAGGCTTGCATAAGCTCCCACGTTAAGTTCTTTTCAGAGAATATGAGTTGGCAAAGCAATCAGGAAGACTGACGGCTCCAGTCAGCCCTGCGGAACATCCAAGATCAACTGTGATGAAAAGAACGTGGAGAGGTAACCTGCAATAGCTGTCACAGCTACACAGGGCCGAACTGGTCCAATGGGGATAACACTTTCCAAAAGGACTGAGGAAATACATGCAAAGATTTTTTTTCTGGACTTGGAGAGCAGACTAAACAATAAAAGGAAGGCAGAACAATAAAGGGGGTCTAGAAAAATGTCTACTCAGACTTTCGCCTTCACAATCCCAGTGGAAAAGAAATTATGCAAACTAGGTCATAAAATGTGCAATATGAAAACTGGCCAAAGACAACAGAATTTGGTCAAAATCTATACAAGTGGATGGCCAGAGAGAACAACCTGCAATGAAAGACATTTTAAGAAATACAAACTGGTATTAAATACCTCTTTTCTCTGATATATAAATGTTGCTCTGATTCAAGGAGAACGAGAATTTGTGAAGACACTGGATGTATGACTCCAAGTTTATTAAAATGTGCACCAGCAGCCATAAATAGCCATGGTTTTAGAATAGCACATCACTGATTCATAGAACACATTTGAATTGGTGGGAGATTATCATATAGTTTTATAACTTTGTCCTGAGGAGCCTAGATTAATAATTTATTTCCTTTAATTAAATGGAGTTTATTAAATGTTTTTAAATGTCTAAAAGCATATAAAGTCTCCTGAGAACACTCACAGTTTGTCTAACATCTGCAATAAATGTTTCATGTAGCATTTGTGATGGAGCGCCAGCTGGGAAGGACACTCGGACTTGAGGGCAGTGAAACTTTAGACCGAGTCATGAATTAAATAATAAAATAACCTTGTGATGGTTTTGTTAGTCGGGGAAGATAAAGGACAGACTGGAGGAAAGGAAACAGAATACACACCGGGACGGAGGTGATGTTCATACTACAATGTGGACTGCCAGCAGGAAATGGCATGAGACGCAAACCTCCCACACGGAGGCTTGGCACTGGTTGAAATGGGAAAGTGGCTCTCAAGCATGTCGGAAGGCTTCCTATGTGCACTTACGAGCTGGGCTATTAATGCTTTCATTGACTTCTTTCCACCAAGGAACAGAAAAGAATTCCATGCACGGGACACACCCCCGAAGGAAAACCTCACTAGAAGTGTTAGAAACATCGGTATGTGTTCCGATGGAGGCCTGAAGATGACTTGTGCAAAGCTCCAAGGATGATGTATAACACTCCACCCGTGAAGATTTAGGAGTCTCCCCACTACACTGTATAGAAAAAATGGTCCTCCTGGTGTGTCTAGTTGCATGAAAATTGAAAATATACTATGACGGCACATAAATACATAGATATTGCACACACACACACACACACACACACACACACACACACACATACACACATACATGTAAACAACGAGATCCTATCAACTCTTTAAAAAGAATGTAATTGTAAAAACATGTTAAAATTTCCCAAAGAAGACTATGTTAAAACAAAGCAAACACAAAGTATCACCTAATCCCACTGGTTTGTAGAAGCTAAACTTGACCTTACAGAAGTTACCTTGGACCATGTGCCATGACACAGATTTGGGCTGCTGGTCAAAAGACAGCAATTTTCAGTTATGTAGGAGGGACAGGCTCAAACACTCATTCTAATGTGTACCGTGGCACCTATAATTAATAACGACATTATGTCCTTGATAATTGACTAGATTAGATTTCCTGGTTCTTATCACAAAATGAAAATTATCCGAGGTGACAGAAGTTGTATTTAATTCAAGATATATTTGGATTTCAAAATATATTGGACACACACATATTGGATTTACACAATATGGTCAGTTACAATAGAAGCATAAAGTGAAGATAATGTATGATGAAATCAAGTCACCCAAAGACCCAACCATATAAACTCTGTGGCTATTCTTCAATTATAATCATTACCTATTAAATATCTGTCCCTTCAAGATGGGAAAGCCATGCAGAAGGGACTGCTAACCTGTAATTTACCTCTGACAAGATGCCAGTCCAACGTTGGATTAGAAAGTGTTTGTTTATGACTAAATTGACCAAGATCACAAGCCATGGCTTCTTGGGTGGAAAAGTCCGGTTTTTAATATGAGATAATTTCCCCCTAAAAGGTCATGATCAGAAGCCAATATGGCGATGCTGTTGAAGGACCCCTAGCAAACCAGTAGATCCACTGATGTCTACAATTTCGTTTTCTGTTTTTAGCACAGTTCCATGCGTTTGCTGCTGCTATTCCTTTGTTTAGTTGTCTGTGTAACTATTATAGATCCAATCCAACATTCTTCTAGTACTTAACTATATCCCTCCTGCTATAGTGTCTTTGAAACCATTCCAGCAAACAGTGTGAGAGAAGCCATCGAGGAAAGGTATGGAAGAGGTCTCTCCACCTTTTTATGGCTGTATCGCTGGATTGCCAGACTTCTGCATCTACTATCTCCTGTCTCTTTATTCCTCCTGATTTCCTCTCTTGACAAAATATCTTCCAAGACAGAGTGGATGAGAAGCATTCTCGTAAGATTTTACAGCTATTTTAGCATGTCTGCACCTAGAGAGAATTATAAGGCTGGGTATGAAAGTAGAGTATATCTAGGTAGGAAATTATTTCCTCTCAAAGTATCAAAATGGATTTTGTTATCTCTGCTTGTCAGTGTTGCTGTTGAGAATGTGAACACTTGCAAGAGGTATTAACTTGAGGAAAATCTTTCTCCACTTTCTCCCAGGATGTGTGTTGATGCGCCCATGTGACAAACGTTTGGGTGATTTTTTTATTAATCTAATAGCTCTTTTTAGAAAGTCTGATGGATATTCAGCAGAATTTTCCATGAAGTGTGTATTTCAGTACAGCTGTCCTGCTCTATATTACTAGTGTTTTCCCTTCTTACTTTAGACTTTTTCTTTGAAATAATGTTATTACTGTTTCTTTCTTATTTACTAAAATCTTTTCCTGTCCCCAAGGCTGCTGTTAACTTTTCTCTTCTACATTTTCTACATTACCTCCTGCTTCCCTGTCTTCAAATTTCTCTTCCTTTAGTCTTAGCTTGCTGTTATCCTTGGGTTTATAATTTCTAAGAGATAAATATGTCATGAAAGTCCCCTTCATTATCATCTGCTACTTTACTTATGAATTTATTTCTACTTTCCATTATATGGGTGGGTTTACCCTTCCTCAGTTTCATAGTTATCTTTTATATGTGGTAGATGCTTCCACGGCATAGCATCTTCGAAGATATCCTCGCTCTCTATCCAGTGGTTCATATTAGAATTGAGGACAGGAATGTGCATACAGTCTGTGTGGGGGTCCTGAGTTGTGCTTCCTACAGATAGTTCTGAGTGTGCGTAGTGAGTACCCCATGGCACCTTGTGAAAGAAGAATGTAAATACTTAGCTGTCCTCCTCCCCAAACACTCTGTCCTCAGCTGACACTTCTATTCCCACACAGCTTTGATGAGGAATTCTGTGTAATGCCTTATGACTTCATTTTTCTTCACGCTTTGGGCCTCCATTTTCTGGAATGGGATGAGGAACTTGCTCACCCATCTATCGACTACATCGCTACCACCTTCCATGAAGCTCTTGGCACATTTGTCTCTAAGCTTTACTAACTTGGAGAAATCATCGTTTCTTTCCTCATAGGACTAATTAAAGTTATTCCGTCAATTGATGTTGCGCAGCCGTGGTGAGTCACATTTGTTTATCCATCCTGTCTGCATTTATACGTTATATTCTTGTAAAAATGCTTCTTTGCCTCTTGTGCCGGGGAAAAGGGGTTCACACACGTTCGATCCACCTTAGTTCACAGTTCAGTTTAATTTCTAAAAGGGAGCAGAGACTGTCCGAGCAAAAGAGGACGCCCAAGAGGAATGGAGAACCTGACATGCCGGTGCTCCGTCCTGACTGCGGAACTCCCTGATCTAGAACATTCAGCTCTGCGCAGGTTGGTCCCTATGATCTCATTTAAAGCATGAGCACTTCCTGCATCAAGGTGCTTGCCATATTCCTGGTTTAGATATGGTCAATTTTCCTCCCGTGTCCTCTATTTCTGGAATTTGGGTTCATACTTCATTTTATTTTGAGCAAATCAGTGGGTGAGAAATAAAGATAGCAGTCAATTTTCAGGCACGTACTCTTTACAGGAGGAATTTTAACAACTCAACCTTTAGGGGGACCAATGCACTGTCTCTCCATAGCCTTTCTGTTCCTGCTCTTGGCTGCATTTGATGGTCGATTTGCCTATTTAGAGACTTCTATTCCTAATGTACCTCCTGCTCCAGCCTGGCCTCTTTCTCACTCCTATGTAAGAACAGCCAGTTCTACCAAAGCTTTTAACAGGATGTCAGAGGGCTGTCCATTTCTTCAGACATCCTGACACGCACACATAGATACAATATTTTCTCCAGTTTCTCCATGTACTGCCATTCTGTCTGAGACCCGATTCTTACAAGCACCAGTGCTAACACAGCCAAGACAGCTTCATGTAAAACCAGAGGTTCAAAGACCATTGTTGTCTCTGTCTTCAGGTACCAAGACAATGGTCTCAGGGTCTCTAACAGCAATGTACTTTCAGTCAGGGAGCCAAATGGTGGCTAATGAAATTTGGTC
Source organism: Micromys minutus (assembly GCF_963924665.1). Taxonomy (NCBI): domain Eukaryota; kingdom Metazoa; phylum Chordata; class Mammalia; order Rodentia; family Muridae; genus Micromys; species Micromys minutus. The sequence continues at coordinate 44,766,152 of NC_137955.1, read as the reverse complement.
ATTACTACTACATACAGCATCTTCGGATGCTGTTTTACTGGGGAGAATGTAACAATACAGGCTGGCGGTCTTTCTATCTCAGTATCCCATGCACATGTAATATTGCATCCTAGTGTCTCTTATGTGAACCCCCTGATAGTCTGAGGTATACATAATCCTGAATGACCTTCCTTCTTATATAGCACCTAATTCCCATTTCACATGAATGAGCTGACTTCATAGCCACCACCTCCCGGCAATGTTAATTCTATCCCACTGAGATACGTGCAAGGCACGTCCGAGGAGAGGGTGGGGAGATGACAGGGTGATAATGGGAATCTTCCAGCCAAGTGTCCAGCAAATGTGGGGGAAACGAGCCGTGATGTCAAGACGGAAAGGAACAAACCAATGCCAGCTGTTCAGCTGTGTAGACCTCACTGGAAAGTCAGAGACTATGGCTAAGAGCTGTCTACAAAAGTTTACAAAGCTGACAGATAAATGTTTTAAACAACCACAGTGTCATTCTGGGTCACCTAGCAAGACGGCGGATGACAGGAATCAGCACTCTGAAGCAGACTCTTAGGCACCTTTCCAAAGCGGTTTCAGTGAAACATAACAAAGAGTCCTTTCCTGACCAAGTCTTGCATTCAGCAGACTCTAATCCGTTTGCTCCACGCTTTTATCTCGGCAAAGGCCTTGTTTGCGATTTAAACTATGTTAGTAAGTTAGGATTCACTTAATTGAGCTGAGAGACAGACTCCTGGAAACTAGGAAAACCGTGTTTCTGAGTAGTTCAAGGTGAGCTCCTTTAGGCTTGGTTAAAAGTTTAGAACTACTATTATATTGATGACTGTCGGCTATGACGAGACATTTCTCAAAAAAATCATATTTACTTGAAAATATCTTAGACTAAAGACTGTAAATTTGTAGAAAGCAAGGCTTCAGAGTATGTATTTTGAGATTTTTTTTCCAGGTAAAGAGTTGAATGTACATGTGGGCTAGGAGCACCTGTTATACTTAAAACAATGGAACATAATAGGTACAGTCAATGTCCTAAGTATTTATTCACAGGCATTGTTCATATTATTGAAGCTTCCAAGCCTTTCCGAGGACAATGAATATAAGCAGTCTTGGAGGTTACTGAATTCACTTGACTCCATCACTATTCTTCCAGCAGCGTGAAGACCATGCTTCAACCAAACATCTCTCCTCACTCGATACACAACGTCCTCAATAGAGGATGGAAGAGTAGAAGGGTCAATAATTAGAAAATCATTATTTCTTATCTGAACTGTTCACATGACTTTACTTACTCATTCTTCATATTATACCAACAAAGCTAGTGTTTACTTATTTGAGGCAGCTCAAAATTAAATAGGCTAAGTGCGTTCCACAAAGATAACTGGACCTGATCGTCTAACCTAGTCTAAGTGTTCAGAATCACACTGTTTCAGGACTCTAAGCCCAATCTCACACTACTTTTATACAGACTGTTGACCCATAACTGAGCCATAATTGAAATATAAATGTCCTCAATACATGAGACTCATCTTTTCATACTCCCCTTTAACCTTCTCCCCCTCCCCAACCTCCATCTGAAAATCAAATGACAGGATTTCTTAGGCATGGGAAGAATCCATACTTAGCTTTATTAATTTTTCTTTCACCTAATATAGAATATACTCAATGAACAGTGAGAGAATCGGTGTCTGATGAGCAGGGAAGGCTCCTAACCATTTTCAGAGTGAAGGCAAACGTCTCTAGCCATGAGAAGACCACTGGGGCACGTTCTTCTTCCGCTAAGCCTCCTCTCCCAAAGTCCTACGTCTACATTGTGAGTTCCACATATAGAAATACTGTTTTAAAATTGAGCTGCCTTCCCTATGTACTATCAGCTTACCTCCTTTTTGCATCAGAATCACCCATTCTCCCATATTTTTTCCTGTTGCTAGCATAGAATTATGTTTACTGGTTGTTGTTTGAAAGGTGGGTATGTCTTAGTCTCTTATGAGAAGGAAATATGTCTCTTTGGGTGACACCACAGTTCTTAAGAGTTATCTCCCTGGGTCATTGGAAATCAACATTTGCCTATAAAAATGGGGTACTTGAGAATTTTTGTTTCTTGACTAAACTCCTATAAATGAAATGTCAAAGACACGCCACCTTTATAGCCCTAGCAAACATGCTTGCAGACTCTTTCGTCCTTGCTTGCTGGTAACAAATGGTAAGTCCCACTAATTTTTATGTAATAAGTCTTTATTCAAAAGCAAAATTACATTGTCTGTATTCAAAGCTCTTGCGTCTACTCCTATTATGAACAAATAAAAACTGCTAAACAAAGAAATTAATAGGAAAAGAAACATGATTGCTTAAAAGTTTCTACATGATACTGAGTGATGCGGGCAGGGAAGAAATGGACATAAAATTAAGTCAGGCAGTGATCCTCCTGATGGGCTTCAAGCTAGCGAAAGAGCTGAACTTCTATTCAACTTTTACTACAAATTAGGATGTTCACGTAGAAAGGCGGAAGTATAAATGAATCTTACAGAGAACTTGTAGGGGAAGAGAACAGTAAAGAGGAAAGTACTCAGAGGCCGTGGCAGACATACAAGAGGTCATTTGGGGACAATAAAAACCATTGACCATGTGTTATAGTAGAGGGTTGCCATCACAGTAAACATGGATTCAACTTATCACACTGCAGTGGAAATGATGGTGTCACATAGATACGTGACAGAAAGCACAAGTACTTAGTCCAGGTAACAGAGTGTATGTAGCAGGGGCCATACTGTCAGCCAAACGGCTCACTTTTCAAGAAGGTGAGCATTCACCATGGATCCTGCTTTTCTTTGTCACAGAAAGCATAGGACTGGCTCAGTTACGTCCATACTATTAATAAAATCCCCCCAGTAGTGTCCGGCTCTCTCTGATTTACTGGCAAACACTTACTGAGAATGACTACTTGGGGAAACCTCCATAGGCATAGTGTAAACACACGTAGCTGTGCATCAAGTTCCACTATGACATCCTTAGTTTGCCGGTTCCTACGAATCATTCCAGCTGCTGTGCCTTTTCATAGCTAAGTACACAGTGAGAGCCCTCATGGTCTTAGAACATAGCCTCACTTCCTCCTGTTTCACCGTCGTTCCTGGCAATACTTCATTAATTTGGGATACAGAAGGTTTAGACCCTCTCTTCCCCACTGCCCCAAAGGTGATTTTTGTTCATCTGCCTGATTTACTTTGTTTTGTTGTGTTTTCTTTATGGACAAAAACTATATTTTGATGGAACCAGTCCATTGAATCTAATTCCAACACAGTGTCTATCTACTGAGCTGTATGCCCTCAGATCCAAATGCCTGCACATTTTATATAACTTAACACCTGCACATAAATCATCACCATACGCATCAAGAACATTTCCATACACATTTTTATTGCCACTGTGAATCCCGATGTTGACTAAAGGGTCTCAGGTCATCATTAGACCAACATCGGATAAACTGAGTACCTACTATAATTGTACCTTCTGTGACAATGTGGGGTTTTGCTATGTATGTACCAACAGCTACAGTCTTACTGAATTTCCTTCACTGTGACCCAGTGAAAGACTGATAATGCACAAAATACTAAACTCGTGCAAAGGGGAGTGAACTGACAATTGGGGGTTAAGTCAGCAAGTTAAGACTATTCCAGGAGTCAGTGGTGTAGCATGAAAACCACGAGAGACAGCCTAGAGCTCTTTGCCATTCTTGATAAGGTATCTGATATGCATTTACATGTCAAACCTTGCTTTTCATCCATGAAATCTATTTTCCCCAGTTTAGGAAACAGCAGTCAAAACATGAACATTCTTATATTAACATGTTTAAATCCAAATGAGACAACAGAGTTTGATATGTTGCTCCTCCCTTCCACTGCTTTGTATTTAGTTTGAAAGGCTCTTTCCAACAGTGAGTTCATGCTTTGAACGTATCAGTGCGATCGGTTCTCAGATCAACATCAAAAGACTAAATTTAAACCTGTCTTCAAGCCTCGAGGGTTTTTCTTTTCTTTTTCCCTTTATCATTTTCCCCATTTGGAAATTCCTCTACCAGGAGCAAATGAAGCATGGTTTGACAAGGAATACGTTCATAGTTGCCTCTTGATAATCAAACAGGAAGTTGTGGGGAAGCGGTGCTGACGCACGTGCCGCAGTTTGAATCATTCACATTGCAGACACATGAACCATGCCGGTTCCTTCCCGTTCCATGGTCTCCATCCTTCCACAACACGCAGGATGTGGAATGCCGTACTGGGTGTGCACCACTGAGTTTGTGGGCTATTTTCTGTTATCAAGAACAGTGTACCAGATGTTCCCGGTACACTGAATTTGTCACACTGCAGACAAGCTAATATCATTATGGGAGACCACGGGGGAAAAAAATAAAAGACTCCACATTTAATCCATAGGAAGTGCCATGAGACCCATCAAGGCAGTTGGGTTTGCTCATGATACAGCAGCTTCTGGAAAATGAGCACCTCATAACAACTTAGTTATAATGGGCAGGATTCTACACCATAAGTTCGACTCCATTAAAGTGAATTCAAGTGCATGAATTCATGCACAAAGTATAACCTTAGCATCTGTCTATCTACAGCCAACATTTTGTGTATGCCTTTTTAGAATCAGCCAAATTACCCTGCTGTCCCCTGAAACCATGTAGTAAAATTTCCATCAACTGCAGCTTTACCTGGCAGGAAGGGGAGGGCGGACCGGCACTAGCCCCCTGGGCTGTAGCATGGAGCTGCAGCCTATTTATGGTTTTGGCTGCTGTTTCATACCTATTAGGCCAATTTTTGCCCAAACAATTTCCCCTTGCTAATCAAGTGGGGAAAGCAATAGTCTAGGAGGAAATTAAATAGTCAACAAGATATGTGTACCTAATAAACACTACAGAACCGGTATTTAGTCAAATCAAATGATTTAATCCAATCCTGTCTCACTCAGCATGGAAGACCTATTTTAATAAACTTGGGCGATACATTTTGCCATAGAAATAATGTCCCGTTTTCCTTCCCCAAATGGTACAAATAATCTCTAGGGACAAAAGAAATAATACCAATATTTTAACTGTTACTTCTGTTTTACAGATGAAAAAACTGGACTAGAATATCAATATGGATCTATATATTTATTTAGCTAAATATATTTTCATGAAGTTTTATGTACAGGATTGTTAAATACTTCTGGGAATAATCTAATTTTCTTATCACCTCTTCATCTTTATCAGAAGGCATCCACCAATCTCTGGAGAGTGCTTTCACCTTCACAGCTAAGCCCCTCCCCCAGAAACCTCAGTACGCATAAAATTAAGTATCACACCACTTTAGATTTATTATTTTTATGTGCATGATGTGTGTGTAGGTGCACATCTGTGTGGCCATATGTGAGAGCACAGACAAAGAACAAATTTTTAAGTGTCATCCTTCAGAAGCTGCCTACCTTGCTTTTGAGTCAGGATTTCTTACAGACTCTCATAGGCCTATAACTCACTGAATAGGGTAGTATGTGAGTCAGGATCTCTTACAGACTCTCATAGGCCTATAGCTCACTGAATGGGTAGTATGTGAGTCAGGATCTCTTACAGACTCTCATAGGCCTATAGCTCACTGAATGGGTAGTATGTGAGTCAGGATTTCTTACAGACTCTCATAGGCCTATAGCTCACTGAATAGGGTAGTATGTGAGTCAGGATCTCTTACAGACTCTCATAGGCCTATAGCTCACTGAATAGGGTAGTATGTGATTCAGGATCGCTTACAGACTCTCATAGGCCTATAGCTCACTGAATAGGGTAGTCTGGAAGGCCAGTGAGCCCCAGAGATCTGTCTGTCTTCATTTTCCCAAATCGGGGATTCTGAACAAACAACACAACACTCGACTTTTACACAGTTTCTGAGAACGGAATTTAACTCCTTATGCCATCAAAACAAGCACTTGATTTACTATATCTCAAGCCTAGGATTCAAAATCCACACAACTGAACTCCATATGATCCTTATAATGTGGGCACCATGCCTTTACAGCCTGAAGGTTGGGTGCATCAGGTAGAGCATGTTCCTTGCAGAGTTACCAGGAACAGCACCTCAGATATACCCAGCGTCAGTCTTGCTCCCCCGAATTGCAGTGTGCATCCTCAGGCGACCCGTGGCTCTGTTCCTGCTCGCCACCAGATCTGTCACAGCAGCATGCTTCTGCTCATACCATTCTCCATGCGGTGTGACACCCTTGCATGTTCTGTGACTGAGATGGGGCCCTTGATGCTTGTACAGGTCTTCTAATTATGCCTCATCTGTCTGTCTTGTTTGGGGATCCAATTCGCCTAACTGTAATTACCAACAGTTCAGATACTATCCGCGATAGAACACAGCAGTATAAAGTCCGTAAGTACCAATCATGTGTCTTGCCACCTGAACTGCACTTCCTTTGCAGTAAGTTAAGAGTTTTCATAGTTTTGACAAGTAGCTGTATCAGATGCAGCCTCAGTTAAACCATTTTATAATAGTCTGCTGAACCAGACATCTCTCTACCAAATACCCTGCAGTTGACAGTTTTCTGCCTACAGAGAAGGTGGCACAGATATCCTACCATTTTAATATCCCCAGTGCTATGTCAGAGTTTTCAGCATTTTCTGTTCATCTCAAAACATGTTTGGATCAAATGCATACGTATGGGTTTACTTCAAAGGCATAGGTCTCAATTCTCTGATTGCAGATTTGAGTCGAAAGTATACAGCTTATTGGTTCCTGACACTTTCATACTAAGATGATTCATAAACTGTATATTACTGCGAATCATATGCACAAGCCTGACATGCGCCATTTGCATATAAAGGTCAGCACTGATTGGATGAGCCTCTAGCATCTGCATGGAGTGCGCTGTGCTGTCAATGAAGTCTTAATGGCGTTCTATCTCCAGAAAGTCAGGCAGTCAGTTATAAGCTTATTTACATGTGTTGCCGTAAATATTAAAAAGGGGCGAGCCATTTCATTCACATTCCATGGCAGCTCTGACACCTGTGGTGTCAGATGGAACTAACATGTTATATTCTTCTCAACTTTTTGGCTCTCTCATCTCAGAGACCCGGCTCTTTGGTCCATGAGACTAGTTTCTGGAGTTTGAGTTTTGTTGGGCTGGTTGGTGTGTAGACAGAGTTCACAGCATGGAACAGTGCAAGGAAAGCTAACCCCTTTCTAGTATTTACCACAACATGCATGCAACAAGCAATTGTTCGCAGCTATATGATAATCATCTTCGGAGGCCCTCAACCCAGACTACGATTAAGACAGAAAACCTTAGAAGAACAAATATCCAAACCCACCAGGGCCTGTTTCTCATGCCTCTGGCTGAAACTGGTATGCTATCTTCCCTTCTCATGCTGAGCCAGCCAACTCAGTCTGGGGGCAGCAGCTGTCTCTGGACCAAGGTGCATACAACAATCCATGGGCCATGGACATAAAGGTTCAAACGTATAGATATATAGCTATTATACCTTAAAACACTAGGCTATTTTCTGACATGCAAATGTTGGTTGACTGGCACATTTATAACCTATAAAACTCAATGAGAATATAATATATGCCTTTGCTCAAAAGGCTCCTATCAACGAGTGAATTAACAAAGGCTGGGGGCTGCCAGATCATAGACACGAAGAAGCTAGGCCAGTGTCTCAAGTGACAGTTCACCTGAGCCAGTCTGGCTTGCTCCTCCTCAGCTAAAATAAACTTTCCCGACTTACACTAGAGAGCCCCATGGGACAGACAACAAAATCCTATTCATTTATAAGGGATCAAAAAAACGGGAGCTTTTAATTCTGCAGTGATGGAGACAGAGGTAGAGAGGGACAGGTGACTAGACTATGGGGTTTTAAAGCCCACGTGGGACATAACCAAGGAAAAGAAAAATGAAGTAAAGCGAGAACCAGAGCTGGTTCTAATCCATTCCCAAAATATATTAGCCCAACAGGGAGGCAAGCCAGTAAATGAAGCAAATGCCAATACAAAAGTTGAAAACGAAGGAACTGGAGAGGGAGAGCAGATGACAGTTCTCGGTCTCTGCTTTGTTGACCAGTTCTCTGCAAGAGCAGTGAGCATTAAGTATGTCACATGGGTTGTAACCATCACTAAACTCAGCGGCGCTCTTCCTGGCGAATTCGTATCCGATATGAGGCTCTTACATAGCTGCTATTCAAAAACTGGTAAGTATCTTCATTGTTTGAAGCAAACAGAGTATTACCACAACATAAAAAAGTAAAAAATAAAAAAAATCACGGTTTACCTCTCCCATGACCCTGAGCCAACACATGTGCTTTTCTTTCCCTTCGCCAAATATATCCAATGATACACTTGTGTTTGTAAAACCAATTCAAGGTCCAGGCCAGACCTGGGCTGTTGCCAGTACCAGTTCCCACAAAGTAACTCAGAGCCCTTAGACAAATGGTCTTGGGATCCCAGGGTCACTGCTCCCCCTCCCTGTTACCTTGACATCTTGTTCTTTAATTCCGTCCCATCTCCCCCTCTGCAGTTATGCTTTCTAGTTTGTTTTTTTTTTTTGGGGGGGGGGGTTGTTGTTGTTGTTTTGGCAGGAGTATTCCATGGTAATGTATACACACACATTCTATCTTCAACCTCGGCAACTAAATTTAATTACATTTAACAACTCAACACTGAATATAGTATCTCTTGAAGAAACTCTATCAATGCTGATGAAAATTACCAAAAATTGGCTCAGAAGAGCATGAGGGCCTGAAATTAAGTGAGGCAGATGCAATTCATAATGAGGGAACATGAGACTAGTGAGGAAGCTGGGTAACAAGCCATCCTATCCGGACCACACACTCTCGGGTTGCATCCTGTGTCTAAAATGGCACGTGACACTCTGGGGGGTGAGGACGGTGCAGGAATGTTACTCCTTATTTGCTTTATATTCAAACAATCAGACAGGTGACAGACTCTTCAAAAGAGCTTTTGCTTTTAAGAGTTTTAAGGTTTTGTGGTTGGGAGTTTTCCTGCAGGTCTATATGCACTCCTTGTGCACTTGGTATTTATGAGGTCAGAAGACGCCATCACATCCCAAGAAAGTAGAGTTATGTGGTCGAGAACCACCAGGTGTGTCCTGGGAACTAAACCTGAGTCCTTTGCAAGAGCAACATGTGCTCTTCTTAATCAATAAGCCATGTCTCCAGCCCCCAAATTGACATCTTATAAAAACATCTAAAATAAAAAGTGCTGTAGCGACTTGAAGGAGAATGGTCCTCACGGCTCATATAGTAAAACTTGCTTCCCTGGTGGTGAAACTGTTTGGAAGGATTAGGAGTAGAGGAGGAGTCTCACTGGGAATGTTGAGGTTTCAAAAGTCTGTGACATTCCCAGTGATGATCTTGATCTCTCTCTTCTCTCCCCTCTCTCCCTCTCCACCTCTGTTCCCCTCTCCTCTCTCTCTCTCTCTCTCTCTCTCTCTCTCTCTGACCTCCCCCCATTTGTGTCTGTCCATCCCCCCTCACCCTGCCTGGAGCTTGTACACCAAGATAGAAGCTCTCAGTTGCTGCTTTAGCACCACACGTGTCTGCTTACTTCCGAACTCCCCATCAACACAGCCATAGACACTAACCCTCTGAGACTGTAAGGCCCCACTAAACCCTTCCTTCTATAAGTTTCCTTAGTCATGATGTTTAGCCCAGCAGTAGAAAAGTAACAAGAGTAACAAGCAAATGAAACCAAACCTGTCCATCAGAAGTCACACTGCATTTTTATCCCTAGAAAAAAACTATTTCTCATATCTCTGCATAATACATACATGCTGGGAAAGGGTTATTTTTTTAATTAACCACAGTGAGATGTTTATCCGCTTCCTAGAGATTGCAGTTGATACCAAAATGATGTGTGTTGAATACAAACTTATCAAATCTGGCTAGAGAGATGCCTTGGTTGTTATAAGAACGTACTGTCGTACAGAGAACCCAGTCAAGTTCTGTTCCTACCACAAACAGTGGGCGGCCAATGGTTAACTTTAGCACCAGGAGATACCTGTTGTGCACTCTGAGGGCACCTGCACTCAGGCATGCTTATTTACACACAGACATGTGCATTACACACATTGTTAAAAGTAAGAATATCTTGAAAAAAAGAATTATGTGTCAATAGAAGTCTACCTGAGGTTACCCACTGCTGAAGAATCCCATTTGGTCATTTTGCCTTATTTGAGGGTACAATGGTATCAGCACAGTCCCTTTCTCTCTCACAATACATAATATTGTGTTGTTGAAAGTGATAACTGTGACTATTCATTATTTCCTTTATTTTTAGAAGTCTAGGAAACAAAGCACATAACTGTTTTGGGTAGTGTACGTATACCTTCATTCAGTCATTCATCAAATATGTCGGGTAAAGATGCAGAGGATGAAATGGAAGAAAAATCAGACAAACAGCCCAACCTCAGAAAGTATATATTCTAAATGGAGAAATCAGAGAATGTCTTAGTTGGGTTTTCTACTATTGTGATGAAACACCATGACCAAAAGGAAGGTAAGCAGAAGGGTTTATTCACCTTACACTTCCACATTGTACTTCATCCACGAGGGAAGCCAGGACAGAAATTCAAACGGGGCAGAAACCTAGAGGAGCTGATACAGAGGTCATGGAGGAGTGCTGCCTGCTGGATTGCTTAGCTGAGCTCTTACAGAAGCCAGGACCATTGGCCCAGAAATGGTGCCACCCAACAGGCTTGTCAATCCTGCATCCATTACTAAGTAAGAACATGACTGGCAGCCACATCTCATGGAGGTATCTCCTGATTGGAGGTTCTCTCCTTGCAGATAACTCTAGCTTGTGTAAGGCTGATATAAAAACAACCCAGAATAGTGAACAAGAAAAGAACTGAGGTGTAAAGCTTCCTGAAATAAAGGCACAGAACAATAATTCAGGACAAAGAAGGCGACAGGAAAGGGACGTCTAGAACAACCTTGTCTCCTAGGGAGACAAGAACCACAATGTGAAAAGATGGAACGTAGATCTTTCTGGGCTGAAGGCTTGAAAGAAGGGAGCCAAAGATGAAGTACAAACGGAAGGCGAAGGGCCCAGAGCATACCCAGCAAGGCTTCCTCTGCTTTGCAAACTTAGTGAGAAGCAGAAGCAAACTCAGCAGGACCAGCAGGGGGTGGCTGATCTCAGGACTGAGGGAGGGCAGTTGAAGGACCCTTTCCACTCAATATATTCGATGTTGCTCTGTTTAGAGTTAAAAAACCACAAACCTTACATTCTCTGTAGGTTTTTGTAGGCTTTCCTGTGGAAATAATTTTTTTTACTAACATTTACTAACAGTTACTTTGTACTACTATACCATCGGCCCTAGTTCTGAGGTCTGCATCAATACTGGACTGCTGAACTCCTTCACCCGAGAGAACACTGTTATCTGTGTGGAGTTTCCTGCTGTATTTAAGCACAGAGAGGGGTTAAAAATAAATTTGTTGAATATAAAGTATTACAAAATAGACAGATGGCGAAAGAGCTGCAGACATAGCTAACCAGAGGAATGCAAAAGCCTTAAGCAAATCCAAATGGCTTTTGTCAGACTTCTCAGCTAGGATTCACTCTCTAGCTTGGAAGAGTTGGGCCACTTGGGCCAACTATCACTGTCAAGCAACTGGTGTTTTAGAAAATGAAACAATCTCACCCGTTTTCTTAATTGTGTGGCTAGCATGAAAAAAGAAAAAAATTCTGCTCAGATAGCAATTTTTCAACTTGGCATTTGGAAGCCTCACCGTGTTGGTGTTTTGTTTGTTTGTTTGTTTGTTTTTGTGGTTGTTCTTGTTTTTTGGATCTCACTCAACCTGGTTTATGCTTTCAAATGCTGAGAACTTCGTTTTGTGTCTTTTGCTGTGTCCACCCAATATAGAAAATTGTATTAAAAATATTGTTCAGATTACTTTCTCATATCAAAGACCTATGCTATATAACATGGAGCAATAGGCAACTGTACTACTTAATTAGTTAAAATCAACAGGTCAAATACATGTACAATCTCATATAGTTTGAAGGGTTATAATCATATAAAATGTATTACATTGATTTCTAAAATTTGTGTCTATCACATGTAAATAAAAGGAAGCTTCACATGTATTTAATATTTTGGTAATATTATTAAATAATAGTCAGTATAGAACATATTGGCAATGGTTAAAGTCTTGTAAGGTGAAAATTCCTTGTTTATTACTGCAGTGATGAGAATCAAATCCAAGGCCTTGTGAATGAGTGCTAGGCTAGAACCTGCCACTCAGCCACATGCACAGCCTTTTAGGCCCTCTCAATGATAGCCATGAACATCCTAAAGAGGAAAGAAGAGTCTTCTTAAATGTACTGTAAATTTTTAAGTTTTAATTCACTGAGATATCCAGCTAAAGGTACAGTTTCAAGAATATGTGCAGGCTTTGTGTGTGTGAGTGTGTGTGTGTGTGTGTGTGTGTGTGTGTGTGTGTGTGCGTGTGTGTGTGTGTGAGCATCTTTGAAATGAACATATCTGAGGGTGAGCAATTAAAATCTTAAGATGTGAAACTACATTTCTATCAAAATTTTACTGAAGTCTTAATAATCATGTTTACAAAGACCCTCCCCACCAAAAACTAAAATGAAAAGATACGGCGCCATCTCTCTATGGTAGTTCATCATCTTAGTAGCTACATTAACAAAGTCATTTAGGGTACTCTGAAACAGATAACTCATTTCAGGAACTAATCGGGATGCATCTACAACGGGGGATGATTGATCTCAAATCATTTCCTGCCACTATGAAATGTGACTCAGAAATTCTTCTTTAAACATTTTCTGAGTCCCCATGGAACTTGAGTCCCAGTTATGTGCTACACATGCATGCTGCGGGTATGACAGTTTCACGTCTGATTCTCTCTGGCAGTCTGTCATACCGATCACGGTCTCACTGCCTGCCTGCTCTTAATTGTCTTAATGACCTGTTAGTCTTTCAGACACTTTCTCATCGACGATGGTGGAACAGCTGAAATCCAGAGCCATAGGCAGGTGGGTCAATGATGCTCTCCATGGAATATCTGAATCAGAGCCAGTTAGAGACACTTGCGTGGTAATGGCTTTCTATAATTACAGGATGCATGCATCCCATTTACACCTGCACCGTTTACAATGATCAAAACATGCGATTAGCATATTGTGGTTCTCACGTAAGACTCTGAGAACCAAGTCACCTCTGCAACAAGTGAGCCACCGGCTAGAATGGACTCGTGCATTTACTTCATGTCTTTTAAGCTGCCAGCAGATGTTTATGTTTTTTATTCTCTGGATATGTTCTTTCCAGCTCACTAAATAAAAGTTTAAAAAGAATCAAGTTCCCTGATAAGACCATGTTAACAAATTAAGACATTTTGTCCTGAATAACCGTAACCTTCATGAAATTTAAAACACACATCTATGAGCACCCCTTCCCCGAGTATTGCTAAAAACAATCATGAACAGACAGTGTGGTTAGTGAGAGGGCAGTTGAATAGCAGACCTCACAATCACTTTCCGTTTAGTGCCCCTACGGCTCTCCCAAGTTCAGCGCCCATATACTGAATAAACCGACCGTTGTGAGGTCAGGAATAAATTCTTACCATGCGCAGTTCCGAAACTTGGGAAGAATAAAACATGAGTAACAAGGAAAGCATTGGTAAGTGAAGTGAGGTTAGTATTTATTGTTCCTTTTACCTTTGCTGGACTTTTGGAAATAAAGGGTCCTTAATAACTTGAACACAGTGATCCAGGCAGGCAAGTCCACCAGTCCCAAGATGAAGAAGGGTTACTCCACCCTCCCCCAGGCTCAGAGCGGGCTGTTCCAGGCTTTCAACCCACCTGCTCCTCCCTCCTGGAAAGAAGACTAGAGGCAAGCAGGGGAGCTCAAAATCCAAGAAGGTGGAGAATAGCAGTCCAGGAAAAAGTCAGGATGCAGAATTTCCACACTTTATTTTTTGCTTCCACAAGCAGTGTTCAGAGAATGCAAAGCAAGATGCATCAGCTAGCACAAGCCCTAGTGGTGGCTGTCTTAAAAGGGGAAAGAATAGAGTTCAGCCAGGCACAAAGGTCTCCATGGCAACAGTGAATTTAGACCCCCACCGGCATTATTTATGCAACATTTCATTACAAAAGGACCCTCCCACTAGCCAGCACAGCAAATCCTAGTTTCTCTTTCTCTCCTTTGCCCCAGATTTGTACCTGGATCTTTTAGCCATCCTTATTTGAAGAAACAGCGCAAACAAAAACAGCATCAACCCAAAGCACCACTGACAAAATGAGAATCTCACAGGATTCTAGCTGTTGGCTCCTGGGTGAATTTAAAAGCAAGATTTCACCTACTTCATATTATGGCCAACACAGTGTTGGTCTCATAGATAGACAGTCGGAGGACAGACGTGCTTATTCTAAATCTTTCTATTTTTGAAATGAGGTTGCAAGCCAAAGGATAAGTTGAAGCAAAATTTAAGGCACTCAGCAGATGCACAAAAAACGGACCTGCCCCGATGGTGACTTCAGAACTACATTGTGTATGTTGATATAACCCTTCACCCACTATAGCTATTCTATCCCCCAAACAGAATATTCCTCTTCCGATTTTAGCCTCAACTTCAAAACTAAGTTCTACAGCTTTAAAACATTTTAAATTCAACAGTGGGCCAAATTAATACCAGGTCAAATTTATGACTACATGAGCCAAGGAAAGTTATTTGGAACTGAGATTGTACCCCTGTATAATGAGGTCGCTGTGAACGGACACAAACAGTTGCTTCAATTCTATGACTGTAGATAAATACACGCTGTCAGGATAATGTTGGTTGAAGCATAAAAGAAACAACTATGGCCAGGTTACACAAGCACTTGTGTGGTAGGTAGATTGGTTATTTCTCTATTGTTGTGAAAAAAACACTATGACCAAGGCAAGTTATAAGAAGCAAGCATTTAATTTGGGGCTCATGTTGTAAAGGACAAGTGTCCATGACAACCATCTTGGCAGAAAGCAAGGAAGGCAAGTAGGGATGGCGCTGGAGTAGTATCAGAGAGCGCACATCTTGAAAGAACAATGAGGCCGAGAGCTTAGAATGACATGGGTCTTTGAAATCTCAAAGTTTGCCCCAGTGACACACCTCCATCCAGGCAACACCTCCTAATCCTTCCCAAACAGTTCTACCACCTGAGAACCAGTATTCAGATACCCTATGGAGGCCCTTCTCACCAAACCACACACAGGGTGACCTTGTAAAGTAAAACTGATTTTTAAAACAAGGCAAGATTTCTAAAATCTTGAAATTGGGGAGATTGTTCAGTGAGTAATGGACTCGTAAAAGCAGCAAGTCTTGGGTTTGAATTCCCACAGCCCATGATAAACTGAGCAGGTGGGTAGTTTATGTCTGTAATCCCAGTGATAATCCTAGTCATGGAAGGTAAAGACAGTCAAATTCCTGATTATTGACAGTCCAGCTATCCTGATGTGCACAAGGCAGCAGCAAAACTTAAGGCAGCTTATCTCAAACATGGAATGAAGTAAGAATTAACATCCACATGTATGTTATGCTTCTCTCTCACACACACACACACCAACACACATACATAATCTTACACACTCATCATATACATACATCACAAAAGCACTTAAAATAATCAAGGTTCTGGAACAGCTCCAGCAGTAAAAATACTTACTCAGCAAGAACAAAGACATACATTTAAGCCCCAAAACCATATGTTAAAAAGCCAGGTATATAAAACCCCTGTTTTGGGAAAGTCATAGCAAGTCTGTCCATCCCTGGGCTTCTTGGCAGCCAGCTTAGTTTAGCTAGTTTCACACCAATAAAAAATTATGTTTCAACAAACAAACAAACAAACAAACAAACAAACAAAATCACCATAACCTGAATAACTCACAGTAGAGACATTTTTCGAGGGTTCCACAAACAGACACACACACACACACACACACACACACACACACACACACAGGGCTGGAAGCTAAATTAGTTATAGACAACTTTCCTAATCATTAAGGCCCTGAACTTAACCCCCTCAAAGCCACAAAATAAAACAAACAAAGCAAACAGCATAAAACAACCAGCATCACATTTCAATGGTGTTTAAACTAATCACCACCTGAATCTGAATTTCTCATCTCAATTTATTTCTTGATTTAGTTTGACATCTTTTCAAGGAAGTTTTGCAAGAACAGTCCACTCCATGTGTGAATCTAATATCTGTGAATGCCCACTGGAGATGCTTTTCTGTCCTTTGCAAGCAAGGAAAAGGCCCTACATAATGGCAGACAGAAACAGTGCCTTCTACTCTCTGTGAAAGTGTTCCTGGGACCCTTCCCAGTGTGGTCGGTGCAGGACTCAGAGGTATGCACTCAAAGTCTCCAGTAACTCTGAGGAACTCATGCAGATAGATGCATTTCAACACTTAACACTACAGAAAAGATGCATTAAACTGGGCTATTTCCCACCTGTATACAAATAATCCAGGTCAGGAATGCTAACAGCTGAA
This sequence comes from Micromys minutus, assembly GCF_963924665.1. Lineage (NCBI taxonomy): Eukaryota > Metazoa > Chordata > Mammalia > Rodentia > Muridae > Micromys > Micromys minutus. The sequence continues at coordinate 44,749,605 of NC_137955.1, read as the reverse complement.
GGGCTTTTCCCCAGCCAAGTCTTTCCTGTGTCTGTTAGTGACTTTCTGCTGCTTTTCTGTGATGTCTCTTCCCCCTGCTCTGTTTTCCTTTTCAGCTCCTATTTCTCTAGGATCTGCTGTTCCTCTTGATGCTGCTGAGATGACTTCAGTTAGTCAATGGGCTTCTTACTTCTTTCTCTTACTCTATTCTCCAAGAGTTCCGTCATCCTTTTCATACTTTACCTGACATCTACTTTTATATATATTTTCATGGTTTAAAAATTTGTTAAGCTACAACAAAGTGCATAGTTAACCTTCTCTTACAGACTGGGAAGTAATGACATTGCTCCAGAATAATAATTTCTGAGCGTTTTGTGTATCATTGAATTTCTCCTTTTTCTGATTCATTTCCCCCCTTATAATTCTATAGCACCAAAACTGTTGTAAAAGCTTTCTGCCTTTGTGTCCCTCCCTTCTTGTCTTTCTAACTTGGCATTCTAGCTAATGGTTCAAGTTTAGGAATCTAAGTGTCTCCTCCCAATACCCTGCCCCATCCATTCCTCTCCTCTGATATAAATTAAATGTACATTCTCATTTTCTCAGGAAGATATACCTAAATTCAACACAATTCCTGGCACACACTCTGTTCCTAGCATGATTATAAATGTAACTTTATACTCCCATTTTGGTATTTGGTTCTCTTTGGTGTCCACAGAAATAGGGTAGAGTTAACTCAAATTTGTGAGATTGAAAAAAAAAGAAATTGGTTTAAGGTAAATTCTAAACACACATTAATATTTACTTATGAGAAATTCAACACAATTTGTAATTAAAAAAAATAAACTTTTAGTGGCTAGAGGTACAATTACACAGCAGAGCTCACACTCAGTATACAACACAGGGTCCTGGGTTCGAACCCCAGGCATTACAATACAGGAAGAAAAAGGGACGTTGGCAAACTAGAACAGAGAAATCCCTGGATTTGATGGTGACAACTCAACATCTTAAGTGATGGAAAGCAAGAACAATGTTTGGTTTCTGTTTTGATGGTTTTCTATGCTAAATTCCAAGATACAAGACTATGCAATAAGTTTGATGAATTAGGAAATGAATGACAGCCCATAATGTGTGTACCAGTGCTCCAGAACCCACTCACTGTGATGCTCCAAACAGTCTTTACGCTACAACACTGTTGTGTCTCAGAACTGTAATAGACACAGAAGGATATGTGTGCACAATGGATTGCTACTCAACAAAGAAGCCACATCATCAGAAGTCACACTAGGTAGTGAGGCTGAGTCTAGACAACTAACGGTGAGATAGTTGTTCTTGAAGACTTATGAATGTTTATATTTGTGTGTTACACATAGAAATGCAGTCCTAGGAAAGGGAAGATGACCACAGGTAATTCGAGAGTGAATAGTCAAAGTGCATGATAGCCTCAGTTGAAAATGTCTACAATGAACCCATCACTAGGAACACAAATACATGCTAATAAAATGATCTGTATAAACACAAGGTAACTTAATCATGCTAATTCCTAGAAGTTGGCAGGTGACCCAAGATACATACTCAACAGCAAAAGCCCATAGCAAACACTCGACAAACACCAGTTGACTGAGGACATTGATATTTCAGTATATATAATAAGTTATAATCATACACAGTTTGACTTTATGTACTAAAGACTAACTACATCCCATAAAAAGTCCTAAATTACTTTCAAAGCTAGATGTTTCTGATGCTGTAACAGAAAGGCACATTTAAAAATGAGGGCACTACTTAGCTACTAAATAATTACAATTCAAAAACATTCTAACCACAGATTTTTCAGCAACACCACTGAAAAGTAAATAACTTTAGCTTTTAAAAATTAAAAGCAATGCTTGAGGGTAGAGAAGTAGCTTTGTAATACAGGATCATTAATTTAAAAAAAATAATTTATTATGTCGTTGCCTTCTTATACTTCTTCTTGTATGACAGATACAAAGATATATTTAATGACCTGTCTGTGTTTATCATCTAATAGTAAAGACAGATTGGGAAGGGGAGCAACGCAAAACAGAAGGCTCTGCCCTCCTAAACAGGTGGCTTCCCAGTGATTCACAAATGTCATACCTCCAAGTAAATTTTCTATTTGGTAAAACTTTTGCTATTTCCATTTTATTCCTCTTTCAACTAATTTTGTCTTTTCATTTTTTTTTTGTGAGAATCAGCATTCTAGTATAAATACCTATAATTCTACTTATTATCCTTCCAAAGTCTAAGTTACAGAATGACATGGTCTGGACAGGCAAATTACCGAGTCTGCCTTCCAAGCGCCATGGAGAAGCTCCAGTACGGAGAAGTTGTAGCAATTAAATAATTGCAAGGGGTAACAGTTTTGGAGCCAGCTCAGCTTTTGTGGAGGACTGTAGTTATCTTTGCTGTCCATGGCCAAAGCAGATTGTAGTAAGAAGCAAGGGAAGAAAGGGAGAAGCGGAAGAGGACGGAAGCCGCAAACAATGCTGGACCTCTGCCTGGGATGTGGCTGTGACAGCCTCTTACATAAAACCAGAACCCCAGCACCGGCCCTGCTTCCCTGAACTGTGGAAAGCTTGTTAGACGCACAAAGCAAGCCTCTTGTCACCGAGACTAGAACTGCACGCGCTCACACACCAGCCCACATTGGTCCATCGGTATAAATGGGAACTTTGTGATAAACTCTGTCACAACGGGTGCAGAGAATTTTAAACTCACTAAACAAATGTGTTCCAGTTACTACTCGCTCCATCCTGGTATCTAGGAGCCTGGACTAGGCAAATTACTTGCTGTCCTTCATTTTATCTCCACGGTAACCTCCTTCGTGATGGATTAAGAGCGGACAACCTTAGCTGCAGCTCCCTGTCCTGGTGTGAATCTAAGTTCACTGTCTGAGGAGCATTCTGAGTTTCCCTAGAAGAATGTGAGCTTGCTCATCTTGGCAGAAGATCTTTGACTCTTGATATTGTAAATAATTAGGTCATAAAAACCATGACTTATGTTTTCGGGAGAAATAGAACTTAACTTGGAAGCTAGAATCCCAAGGATACTAAATACACGACAGCAAGGAGTAAGGTCAGAGCATGCTTGAAAAGACATTAATGAGCAATAGGTGATGATGATGATGGGGATTGTGATCGTGGCAGCAGTGGTGGTGTTGATGGTAATGATGTACAACAGCTGTGCTGGGTTTACTCTCAATACATGCCTTTCTACCAAGTAATAAAAATAAAATAAAAGTAGGTTTCCCAAAGGTAAAAGAGTCTCTCTTCCCTCTTTGTCCTCTCTCTGTCTCTGTCTCCCTCTCCCTCCCTCTCCCTCCCTCTTTCTCCCTCTCCCCCTCCCTCCCTCCCTCCCTCTCCCTCCCTCTTCCTCCCTCTCCCCCTCCCTCCCTCCCTCCCTCTCCCTCCCTCTTCCTCCCTCTCCCCCTCCCTCCCTCCCTCCCTCTCCCTCCCTCTTCCTCCCTCTCCCCCTCCCTCCCTCCCTCTCCCTCCCTCTTCCTCCCTCTCCCCCTCCCTCCCTCCCTCTCCCTCCCTCTTCCTCCCTCTCCCCCTCCCTCCCTCCCTCCCCCTCCCCCCCCTCTCTCTCTCTCACACACACACACACACACACACACACACACACACGCACGCACACACGCACACACGGACATGCAGGCACTAGGGAAGTAATGGCAGAATGCAACGTGTCTGAAGTTACAAAGGACAAGTCTCCTCCTGGCATAACTGAGTCCAGTTTTTGTTTATAAGAGGTAAAGGAAGTCCACCATATTTGTCATGTTGTATGTCCAAAGTGAATGTTTAACACATTATCATTGGAGAAACAGCTCAGTTCATCTGATTGCTAAGAATTACATCTTACATTCCTAGCATTAAAAATAACACTTGCTTCAGTTTTCCACATACTTAACTCATTTCTTATATTCTCCTAACATTTATATGAATTCACAGTCATAAAGAGTGCCTTGTCAAAGCAGAGTGAGCCCTGTTTCTTTGGTTGGACTTACGTATTATGCCAGTGCCCTTGGCTGAGGTACCAGAGGAATACCAATAAGAAAATGCACATGACTAAGCATTTTAAGTTCTTCACACAATGCGCTTGGCTAAGACACAAGCTAAATAGCCTACTTGAAAACTACGTTTGCATGCGGGGGCTCGAGCACACACACAAGAAAATGGCAGTAAAATGAAAGAAACCAGTAGAATCCTTTAGAACAGGCATGAAAAAGAATCTTGAAATAACACTACCACTCAACATGTCAAGTCATATTTATATAAACATATGTGTAGAATTATCTTCTGTAGGTTATGCAGTACTTGAGTATTCTCTCATGTTTCCAAGATGGATGCCAAGACCTTGTGTCCTCTAAGAGTTAACCTGCACATTGGCTGCTGACATGTGGAGGGCTGTAGTAACCGTGTGTAGTCATTCAGGTAAAGAAATAAACAGGGCAAAGCTGGCTCATTACGACTGGCATTTCTGTAATTCCTGGACTTTAGAATTCTCTCTATGCTTTAGTTAACGGTCTTCAGTTTGTTTTTTAAATCAATAACATCGTCAAAATAGTCTCTCGTCAGTCCTTCCCAAATTATATCTTGTTTGTTATATTTCTTCTCGGGTAGCTAAGATCAATCTTTAAGTGCATTCTCTGTCTTACAGTGGAATTAGCAGTGTGAAGAGTAGATTAGGGTACTATATTCCACAAGATCAAACTAATTTGTCATCAAATAATTTTGGAGTGGGGTTATGGTTCAGTAGATAAAGTGCTAGCTGGGCAAGTATAGAGATATGAGATGGTCATGAAATAGAAATTTTTTATGTAGGTAAAATGAGATTTCCTGAGGTTATTATGTACACACGCCTCAGTTTCTACATGAAAAATAGGACATGAGGGAATACGTCTGTGACCCCGGTGTTGGAGGGGGAGAGAGATGTGAATGGTCTCAGCATGTAGAATAACCAGTGTACCTGATCGCTGAGCTTGGCCTTCTGTGAGAAACCAAGTCACAAAAAAGGAAAGAAAGAATTAGGGGAGATAGTCCTATGTCACCAGCAGGTCTGCACATGTGCCAGCATTGGTAAAAGTGTGTGTGTGTGTGTGTGTGTGTGTGTGTGTGTGTGTGTGTGTGTGTATGTGTGTGTAAATTTTGCTCATGAAGGAGCAGAACCTTGTCATTTGTTGAGATATTTAGTCCATTATTCTTTATGAATTTGAAGCCTCTTCTATAAGACTCGAATATATCTTTCCTCATTCCTGAAAATCTTGTGCAAGCTATGGTACCGGGAGCCACAACTGTAGGCCACAACTTAAGATGGTTCTAGACTTGATGTTGAATTAATCAAAGTCAGAATCCATCTGGGTTTGCTCACAGATCTGTATAGCTCCTAAAGACCCATGTTTGCCCCATTAATCTTCAGTACACCAAGAATGGAATGATTCCTTGGCATGTCACAACTGCTCTCACATTAGGACTGATGAAAACTTAAGGATCATTTAGCCATCCTTATCATTCTTGGTCTGACTAGAATGAGTGGGGTCCAGTCTATTAAGTGACTTATTTAAATATGACTGTCCTGGGCTGAAAATATGTAAAGAATAATGAAACTAAGAAAAGTCAGTCTGTACTACTGGTAATCTTCCTAGGGATTGGATCTGATTATTATTGTTTTTAATTTCCTCAGTTTCTGTTCTTATGTCCTTTCTTTTCATCCTGATTTTGTTAACTTGCATACTATCTCTGTGCACTCTGGTTAGTCTGGCTAAGGATTTATCTACGTTGTTGGTTTTCTCAAAGAACCAGCTCCTAGTTTTGTTGGTTCTTTGAATATTTCTTTTTGTTTCTATTTGGTTGACTTCAGCCCTGAGTTTGATTTTTTTCTGCTGTCCACTCCTCTTGGGTGTATCTTCTTCTTTTTGTTCTAGAGCTTTCAGATAAGCTGTTAAACTGCTAGTGTGTGCTCTCTCCAATTTCTTTATGGAGGCACTCAGAGCTATGAGTTTCCTCTTAGCACTGCTTTCATTGTGTCCCATAGGTTTGGGTATGTTGTGCCTTCATTTTCACTGAATTTTAAAAAGTCTAATTTCTTTCTTTATTTCTTCCCAGACCAAGTTATCATTAAGTTGATAGTTAAGCTTCCATGTGTATGTGTGCTTTCTGTTGTTTTTGTTGCTATTGAAGACCAGACTTAGTCCATGGTGGCCCCATAGAATGCATGGGATTAATTTAATGCTCTTGTATCTGTTGAGGTTTGTTTGTGTCCGGTATATAGTCAATTTTTGAGAAGGTACCATGAGGTGCTGATAAGAAGATATATTCTTTTTTTTTTTTAAAGATGAATGTTCTGGAGATATATGTTAAATCCATTTAGTTCATAACTATTTTTAGTTTTACTGTGTTTCTGTTTAATTTCTGTTTCCATGATCTGTCTATTGGTGAGAGTGGGGTATTGAAGCCTCCCACTATTATTGTGTGAGGTACAATGTGTGTTTTCAGCTTTAGTAATGTTTCTTTTACAAATGTGGGTACCCTTGCATTTGGGGCACAGGTGCTCAGAACTGAGAGTCCATCCTGGTGGATTTTTCCTTTGCTGAGTATGTAGTGTCCTTCCCCATCTTTTAGATAACTTTAAGTTGAAAGTCTATTTTCTTGGATATTAAAATGGCTACTCCAGCTTTTTTCTTGGGACCATTTGCTTGGCAAAAAAAAAATTTCTCATCCTTTTACTTTGAGGTGTTTGTGTTTGACTCTGAGGTTTGTTTCCTGTATGCAACAAAATGCTGGATCCTGTTTATGTATCCAGTCTGTTAGCATATGTCTTTTCATTGGATATTTTGAGAGATATTATGGACCAATGATCATTGGTTACTATTATTTTGTTTGGGGGGGGTTATATTTGTGTGTTTCTCTTCTTTTGAGTTTTTTGTGAAAAGATTTTTCTTGGGTGTAGTTTCCCTCCTTGTGCTGGACATCTCCTTCTATTATCCTCTGTAGGGCTGGGTTTGTGGAAAGATTCTTTAAATTTGTTTTTTTCTTGGAAGACCTTGCTTTCTCCATCTATGGTAATTTTGAGTTTTGCTGGGTATAGCAGCCTGGGCTGGCATTTGTGTTCTCTTAGTGTCTGTATGACACCTATCCAGGATCTTCTGACTTTTACAGTATCTGTTGCAAGGTCTGGTGTGACTCCTCTTCTCTTTCCTAGACTTTACATCTCCATGGCTGTGTCCCTTTGAGTTTTTTTTTTAATGATTCTATTTCCATTTTTAGATTCTGAATGGATTTGTTCAATTCCTTCACCTGTTTGATTGTGTACTCCTGGATTTCTTTAAGGATTTTATTTCCTCTATAGGGCTTCTACTTGTTCACTTGTGTTTGCCCGTATTTCTTTAAAGGAACTACGTTCTTCCTAAAGTCCTCGAATAACTTCATGAAATGAGAGTTTAGATCGGAATCTTGCTTTAAAAGTGCGTGGGGGTTCCAGTACTTGGTCATGGGAGAACCGAGTTCTGATGTTGCCAAGCTAAACAGGTTTCTATTGCTTATGTTCTTATGCTTGTCTCTTGCCATCTGGTTATCTCTGGTGTTATCTGGCCTCCCAGTCTCTGAATGGAGCCTGTCCTTCCCGTGAGACTATGATCTTATGATTTGTCAGAATACCTGGGGAGTTGAGCTGCAATTGGGCAAATTTACATATCTTACAAACACATTCCAGTGAAGAGGGTGAATGAGTTTACTTCATCAATGAGGAAACAGATTCTGCAACTAAATGATTTTCCCCATATCACTCAATTTTTAAGTTTTAGAAGCTACATGTGAATTCAAACAGCTCAGAGTTCTTGCCCATTAGTGACCTAAGTTCATTTATGAACCTTCAGTCTGTCTCCTGGGATATACATGTCAGAAGCACTGTATTATGCTCTTAAAATGTTCCCATAACATAAAAGGTTCAAACTTCCCATCCTTCTTCCCTCTGAACACGAAATACAGTTCTGGTGAGAATCTGCAGTTCCATCAAAATCAACCAAATCCCCCTGGCACACATAGCCCCTGGCTATCACCTTTCCAATATCCACTAAGCATTTCCCCATCAAACAAGATTTCCTCAGTCACACTAGACACAGAAAAAGCTCATGACACTCCAAAATTTAAAATCCTGTATTTTGACTGCATTTGAATGGTGCAGTTACACTTCCTTATATAAAATGAAACATATCTCCAGGTTCTTTTCAATAAGCCTCCTGTGGAAAGGGTTAAAAATCCAGGAAAGATGGGCAGTATCAACTGGTTAGTCCTATAAAATGGGACCGAGAATGAAGAACTGAATAGCCGCTGCTAACGCACAGGAAATTAGGAAAAGTATGGGATGCAATCAAAATCAGTGGGTGCCTTTACATTTTCATTAGTACCTGTTAATGACTTGCTCAAAAAAAAAAAATCATCAGAAGGAAGTGACTCAACAACAAACATACTGAGGCCAGTCTGTCTCCAAAGTCAGAGTGCTACAGTTTCTGCAAGACTGGGAGAAAATACACTAAAGATAAGTCACTGACCCACACTTTATGCGCAGCAGACATTCTCCTTCAAATAGATCTTTTGCAGCACTTCTGTAGCCACTAATGTTTAACATGGCAAGATTTATGTCTCTTAAGTTTTTGGGGTGAAGGTATTTAAGATGAGCACGTGCTTTGCAAGGTGGGGAGCAGAGGAAGTAAGTCCGTGTAAATGTGGATTCTTCTCCTTCCCTCAGGGTAATCCAGGGATTGCCATGAGATAAGCTGGTGTACTGACAAGAACCCTTGTCCAAGCCATTTCTCCAGCCTATGTCTTCCCGATTCGTATGCGTTTTTTCCTTTACTTTTGGCAATTCCTAGTCTATCCAAAACTACCAGAACCTATGTATGAGATCAAGAGGGGGTCAAAGACAAGGTGTGTCTGAGAATGTTTCCACGTCCTCAGTAGCTGAGACTTAAACTGACTCAGGACAGCCCGGCAATTAAGAAAATACAAGCATACCGCGGAACATACGAAAGGACAGTGGCTGGGCTGCCACGCAGGCTCAAGTAGAGCCCACCTACAATGGTACCTGCAGAACTTGAGCGTGTTTATCATATGAAGGATGGGGGAATGTAACTAGAAGTTGGTAGACAGCTTCACAATCTGGAAATCTCAAGCTAGAAACAGCTGGAAGGATGATTTTGCAGTTGCTAAGTTTTATAAACACTGCTAGCACTTAACACCCAGGCCAGAGAAAGGCTGTGCCAATTTCGTGTGGGACTGAGGCTCATGTCCATGTCAAGAGTCCACATTCACCAGGATATCACGCGCCCTGCACACATTCATTCATAGCTTTCTGAGCTCCCTACAGACTACAGGTCTTAGCAGGGATCCGGCTTCCCACTTGGGATCTGAGGCATGTCATCCTATGCGTAAATACTAACATACCTTAAAGCACTTCATCTCAGAAACTGAAGTCTAACAGAAGATCATGTGATACTTGTGCTCCTGTTTGTACAAAGGGAAACTGTGTCAACATGTCTCATGTGTTGGTAATACCGACCAACATACTATTGAATAGCTATGGATTATTTCAGTAGCGAGACATGGAATAAGTACCCAATCGTCTAATTTCTTGAGTGTCATCCTATGTGCCAGGGAACCTAAAGTTGGAAGGTCCCTATGCTCTTTCAATGGCCTTTTCATTGTATCAGGTGACACTTCACTTCCAGAATGAGGGATTCCAGTTAAGATTCAGTTTCATATGAAAGAATTGTGCCTGATTTGAGATGTTTCAACTACCGGGAACATTTTCCCCTGAAGTACAGCTGTAACTACAGATCTGAGCAGAAAAGTTGTATGACTGACACATGTGACACAGATTTCCTCATCTGACATTGATGGATGTCCACAGTACTCAAGGAGGCCATTAATATCAAGATTATATACAGATATCTGCTACTCTAGGACGCCCAGGAACCTGGGTATTCTTATTATATACAGAATAGGGGAAGGAGTTTACACATATCTTGTTTATATATATACATATATATATATATATCTTGTTGATATATTTACTGTTAAAATATGTTTATAAAAAGTACTCATTGACTTTTAACAGATTAAAAAAGTTGAAAAAATTATGTTTAATATACACCACATTTTCCTATACATATACTTAATATGACTTTTGCTTGGTTTTTGAAAGTCAAAAGAAAATATGCCAACCAGTAGACACATAGTTGTGCATATCATCTAAGAGGAGGACTAGCCCTGGGCGTTGTTATTTCAAGATGATTGAGCAGAACATTTCCAGACAGTGATACACCTAATGAATGGCTTCATCTGGAAAGAGATGTCAGAAACTGCCAAGGCACAAAATCAGGACGTGGATGGGGAAAGAATTCAAGGGGAATGCGTGGGCAGGCACTGTGAAGGGATCTTCCAGCTGATGCCAGTAGAAGCCCAGTCACAGCCTGGATCAAGTGGAGACAAACATACAGGAAGCCGCTCCCATAACTACTGTTTTGATGATTGTCCACACAGAAATAAATTTTAAAGCAACTCATCTCTAATAAACCGTCTAACTAAAGAATATGTAATATTGTGATCTCATACCTACCTACACATTAGAATATGTGAAAACACAATTCAAGTATTCATAATATTGGCCAATATATAACTGATAACAATAGGAAAAGTAGTTTTGCAAGTGATCCTTTTTATCCATAACAGCCTGACAGGCACTTCTGAAGATATTAACTAATAAAATGATCAGTGTGTTATCCATGTGTGTACTAATGATTTCTCTCATTACTGGGGACAGTGGATGGTACAATGTTTTATATAAATTCTACTTCCTAAAAGTTATGTTAATAACTAAAACATTTTATTCAGGTTATTAAAAATAAAATTTAGATGTTAAATTTTAATGTGATCTGTTTGAAAATTTCTAATCACTTTGGATATATTTAAATGATTTTATTAGTTTTAGTTGGCAATGTTCAATTCTTTACTTGTTAGAACTCATGATTTTTGGGAAATTATAATTTTCTAAATGAGAAAATAAATCATTATGATACTATTAAATATATCTCCTGCCTCATGGTTTACAAAATGATCTTAAATAAATCATCACTTGATATTCTTAATCTTTTAGGGGGTTATTAATATCTAAAACCAAAAAGTTATTACGAATATAATAATAATTTATACCACTACAGCATTTTCTTTTATTAATAACAGAGTCTTTTGTCATATAAAGCACCTAAACAACAGTTTTTCCTTCCTCTACTCCTCCCACACACAACCTCCATCTCCACCATTCCCAGGATTCACTCCTTCTCTGACTCCCTTTAGAAAAATATGGAGTCCTCCAAGAAACAACCAAATAGGACAACACAAGTTTCAATAAGCCAAGGTGAAAGCTTTCACTTTGAGGCAAGACAATAGGAGGACAAGTGTCCCAGGAGCAGGCAAGGGTGAGGCACACCCTTTCCTATTGTTAGGAGTCCCACAATAGCACCAAGCACAGAGGACCTGGTACAGGCCAATCCCACAGCATTCTTATTTGGGATGCTAAATTGCCAGGCTAAGCACAGAAAATATTCAGCAGCTACTAAAACATACATAAGTAGTTAGGTCTGCTTACTGAGAACACGCTTAGGTGTTATTATCTCTCACACCATTTACCAACCATCTTTGGCCTTGTATATAGCAATTTCCTATGGTATTTTTCTACCTGATGAAAAGGGAAACCCTTCTTTCTACTAACATCTCTTCCCAAAGTTCAGGCAGATAGGAACAATATTCTAAGGGTTTAGACATCTAGGAAACAGTAAAGGATTCTAATTCTTATAAAAGTCAAGAACATTTCTTCTTATTCATGTTGTTACTATAAAAGACCCCGCCATATTAATTTAACATTTAATTCTAGAAATTACAGCCATGCCCCACTGCTTCTGTGTTTATTAACACATAATTATAAATTATAGGGAGAAGTATATAGGAGTTACTTATTTTCATTCTTGGTACCAAGAATAGTTTCACGACTTTTGTCATCTGGAAAGATCTGGAAACTGAAAGCAGCACAAAAGAATATTTCTTTTCAGGCAGGTTCCCCTGGGCCATGTGTCAGTACGAATAATATTCACGGTGACATGCCACAGTGCTATTCAAACACTGTCTTGGCAGTAACAGGAAGAAACAAGGCCAATGCCCTTTGGGCCGGGAGACCAGAGTGTCTCTTCCAGTCCTCAGTCCAGATGGAGGAGTAACACACTAAGTCACTGGGAACGCTAATCGAACAGACTTAGGACATTCAGAAATAAACAAGAAAGCACCATACAAACTCCCTTTCTTTTTAAATGCCGAAATCAACAATCACTGATCCAGAATTCTGATTTTCACTCATTGCACTGGTTTTCTACATCAGTGAGAGGATAAATCTGGCACATGTCACCACAGGAAATGTCAAGGACTCGCTGGAGTGTCTTGATATGTATAAGTACACCAGCTAGCCATTTAAAAGCAAAGCTAAATATAGCTGGTTATGTATCCCTCTTTGAGAAGAAACAGAGGAGAGAGGCTTCACAATGGGTGTATGAACAATGGGTGTATGGACACTGAGGCCTCTCATTCCGAAATGGAGCTCTCACACATCAACGATGGGATGGTTGCTATGTCTCCCAGCAAGTTCCCATCTGCATTTAGGATGCTGAGAAGGTAACCACCTGACTTTTTAGGGTTACCACTGTCAGCTGTGGTTCTCAGATTACCTTGCTAAATGTCTCAAGTTTCAGTAAGACAGGCTTTCCTGTGTAGAAAACACAGTTTACTTTCTAATGCTGTAGTTGCTGATTGTTTCCAAGCTGAACACCCCTTCTCAGTGTCACTGGGGTTGCCGGATGTGGTACAGGACTTCCACAACTTTCTTTGTCTTTACATAACCAAGATTATCCTCCATGTATCTGCTTTGAATTGAAGTAGACTGCAAACCCAACAGAATGCAGAGAAATGGCTAATTATAGACTTTGCTGCATGCAGTTTTATCATCATATTATTTTAATACGAATTGTAAAAACACAGAAAGATTATGCTCTGTAAAAAGAAAAGGCAATGAAAACAGACCTTAAATTTATAATAAAATATAAATATAGAAGTCTATTATATAACAGAATGAACTATTAGTTTAAGAGAATGTGTCTCAGTCATTCATTCACCGACATTAATGCCCTAATTTGTCACCTTACTGGTGGGACAAGGACATGGGCACCTTACCAGGGAAGAAGGAAGCTGACAGATAGTGACTAAACTTCCACACAGCATGTGGTCCACTTTAGCTTGGAAACAATAGCTGTCTCCCATTGCTTCTTCTGGAAACTGTTTCATCTCTGCTACTTTAATCAGTTTGTTTATTTCAACAATGAATTTCCTACAGTTCAAAAATAAAACAGGAATTATGACCTAACAGATGGAATGAGCATTTTCCTTTCCTTTTACATTGATGAATGTACAATATTAAAACATAGCTCACAAATCAATTATGCTGGTTACCGTCCCATCACATATAGGCAGCAGAAATAAGAAAATGCAGATTATCGCAGGTTTTCATGAATTCATGTTCCCAGGCTGGTTCTCCTTTCTCCTCGGGAGTCTTGTTGCTTTATAAAGGAAAACAGAAGTTTCCCTATCTATAGGTTTTGTTGTTGAAGAGGATCAGCTTACCAATTATTCATAGAAATTATATAGGGAATGATAAGAACCTTACTGTAATTACTCAGAAACAGCGGGGACAGGAAATAGGCTGCCTGTGATAGAGAAGATACAATGTATCAGCATGGAACTAATGAGAAAAGGCTTCAGGTAGTGGGAGAATCACACACCTGGGTTCTACTGTGAAGGAGCTTGGAAGTTAGCTCAAGATCCCTTGCTCTTAGACATACAACAGGAAGTCTTTAGGAACATCCTAGCTAATCAAATTAAATCACAAGAGCCCACAGAAAAGACTCTCTTGCTACAGCAGAGGAATAGAGAAAAGACATGAGTTGGCAGAGAAGATGAGGTCAGAGTGAGTCAGAAGGGTGGAAGGGAGCCATCAGTCAAAGAATACAAGTGGACAGGACACTTAGCTATGGAAACAGCAAGGAAACAGGGTCCTCCAAACCTGCACTAGATGACAGGGCTGAAGCCAATCAACAACTTCAATAATCCCAGGAGCAGTCTGTGTCCTTGACCCCATGAAAGAATCAAGACTTACTGCACCTTGATGTCATTTTATTGAGGGACGTGTTGGTCTTCAGAGAACTAAATCTTTATTTGACACAAACAGGATAGTTACAATTAAGTAAAGCAGCAATATAAATTCGAACAGCCATAGAATCATACTGGAGAGGACGATGGGAAAGAGGCCTTGGGATGCTATGTGACAAAAGCACACCCCGGGGCGCTCGAGGGGATCTCTGCCAAGCTGGTGCTAACTGTGGGAGGGGACAAACCAAAACATCCTGAGCTTGAGATGCCTATTGTTGTTGACAATAAGAAGCCCATGGATATACACATTGGGTGTTTAGTGGGGACCTGAGTAGAGACCCAGGCTATACCACGAACGGGATAACTATGCAATAAAGATGAGCTGCACGTACTCCAAGCCATCCAGGTGAAGAGAGAAATCTCTCAGCATGCAGTCTCAAGTCTTCAGGAAAGCCTTTAACATCAAGGATGGGGAGAGGTTATACACTAGAACCGACTAAATCATAAGAAAAAAGAAAATCTTGGCACCCTGATCCCAGAACATGTAAGTGTGACTTTATTTAGAGATACAGTCTTGACAGATGTAATAAAATTAGAAGGAGGTCATTAGGCCGGTCAGTATCGCAGTATATAAGCAGTGTCCTTGTAAGAAGGAACTCGAAGGATGGAGACTTTCACACAGAGAGCATGCTCTGCCAATGTGACAAGACAGACCATCACAGTGTTTCAACAAACTGAGGAATGGCCACAATGGCAATAAACCACCGGAGGCCAGGGAATGGGCCAGGGGCTGGTGTGTGCACTGAAGGCAGGGCTAGTCACTGAAGGCAGGGCTGGGGGGGGGGGGCGAACGATGGGGCGGGGCATGAGGTGGGGGTGGGGCTGATCACTTTCACCGTCTCAGGAGGAAACAAAGTTACAAAATCAACTTAAACTGTACTTCTGGCCTCTAGACTGGGACACTAAAACGTTGTTTAAGCAACCAAGTGGCAGGTACTTTGTGGTAGCAGCCCTAACAAATTAATTTAGAGACAGTGTGGAGAAACTGTGGGCCAGTTTTGTATTGAGCAGGATGGTCTTTTCCCCATGTTAAAATAAATGAAAGAGATAAAAATATGATAATGAAAAATAATGTGTTTACTAAATTACAGTAGTAATCATGGTTTGAAATGTTCTGCATTCATTATCAAGCATAAATTGACTTACAGACTAAATCCTTTTATTTCATCATCTGTGAAAAAAATCTATTGAGATTCAGTTGGAACAAATAATCATTAATCCTCTATAAAAATTATGGAAAAAAAACTGCTCATATTCGTAACTATGAAGTCATTTTTACATGGTGGTCTTTGTGTTTATTGAAGTAATGTTTTATTTAATTTAGAACAGTTAAAAATGTCAAACCTTCAACAATCCAAATGGCATAAATTCAGAATTTGAGCTGCAGTCTGTGCACAGGGCAGGCATTTAACTCCCTCCAACTTGAGAAGGAGCACACCTTCTGCTATGAGCAGAAATTGATACGTAATTAGGCCTCTGCAAGGAGTGGGTTTCAGGTTGACACTACGCATGGTAATAATTTCCCAAGTCCCTTATAAAGCACAAGACAGAAGATGGAGGCAAAATACTCTCACAAAATGGAGCAACTCTAAATTTTATCAACAATTTGCAACAAGCCCTGAAATAGATGCAGCCACCTAATAAATGTTTCGTGTTAAGTGCACCAAGGACAACTCTAAGTGAGGGAAACTATGAAGAGTCCTAATAAAGCCTGAATCACCGTGATTCATAGAAACCCAGAAAATACCTAGTTAGAAGCATAAATTAATGCAAAGCTGTCTCTGACCGGCCTAAGGCTTTAAATACCATCTGTATGATGATGGGTCCCAAGGCTTGCATCTCATTTCTGTCTGTCCCAGTAGAGCTCTAGGCTCATTGAGTCAACTACCTACCTCCCCCTTCCTCTTGGTATTTATTTATCTGACTTCTTGAAGTTCATTCCCCAGAATAGATTTGTTATTTCTCTATTATCCCTGTTCAATCCCTCCTAGCCTTTTTAGTTTTTAGTCATCCCCACCTCTGTAGATGAAATCGTCAGCATTACAGGCCTAGAGGACTGAAACTTCACAGAACAGTTGAGATGCTTTTCTTCGCACAGCACAAAAGTACACCAGGCAGATTCGGTTCATTCCACTCTCCTGAATCCTGTATCTTGACCACATTCCTATGATCTCTACTGATGCTGGCTACCCTTCCACCTCAGGACTGAATCTTCAGCTTGGTGCCCTATACATCTATGGACACAGCCTCTTAGAAGGCTGAGCTGGAAGGATCAGTTGAACTCATAAGGTCAAGAGATCAGCTTGGACAACAGAGTGGTACTTTATGTCCAAAAGTAAATACCAACAACAAAAAAAAAAAAAAAAAAAAATACATTTTGCAATAGTGCTTTGCTTAGTTGTTTAAAGTATTCTTTTAAGTCCAATCCATTGCCTTTACTCTATTTCCCACAGAATAGGGTTTTGTTTTTTTAATTTTGATCCCATAATCATATCCTTATGTGTCAGCTGTTGAAATAGCTTCCTTGTGAGCTTGTTTGGAGGATTCGATAGAGCACTACTGCTATTGACAGATTCTTGAACAGAGACGGGGGCTCCTCTACTTGGGGACCCTTGTCTTTGAGTGCTAATAGTTTCAGAAAAGAAAAATGTTGAGTGGTGAGGAAATTAAGCATCTGCCTAGCCAAACAGATCGGCCATGCCAAGCTTGGGAATCAGCAGACACGCATGTCACATGCAACGGTCCTCACATATACAATGGCACCCGTGACTCAAAGTCATCATAGTCATCACAGAATTCTTCAACGCCATTGTCACTGCGAGGGTCTGCTGGAAGTGACAGGGCTCTTCTTTTACATAACTTTTCTGTGATGTCATCTTTTTCTCAAATCCTAACCATGCTGAGGCACGTCTTCCATGGTGACTGAGGCCGTCCTTTCACTGTGTGACCTCCCTCTCTTGACCCGTGTAAAGATGGGTAAACGTTACCTCATCCTTGCTCCCAGCACTCTCTGCAAGTCTGAGTCACCTGTAGCTCATCCAGGAAGTCTACTGCTCTGCTCACCCTGCCCTCCCGTTTTCAGTGTCAATGTCCCATGGGTGTGTTGTATTGACTCCACCCTCTGTCACTACAGGTACAAATGATTGATTTTAATGACTTTATTCACATATTTATTATTTGTTTTCCCGGTAATTTAATGTGATGTGGAAACACACCATCTTACTCACTTCCTATAAAAGGAGTGCTTTATTCCTATTATATGAATGATGAGTACCTGGGATTTAACACTATTTGTCCTGCTGACTGCAGAAAATTATGTGCTTTTAAGAGTTTGACCTTGTTTCTAAGTCAATGGAATCTGCTCCCTCTCACTAGGACTATCAGCCTTAAGTGAAAAACAATTACTCACTACTCATTGACCCCTAATGGCAGAAGAACATTTCTTGAACTTTAGAATATATATCACAAAATCTCAATACTTTACTTCTTGCATAGTCTAGTTAATACTATGTACTTCTGGCCCATGAAAAGAACATTTCTGTGAGGGTGTGTCTAGACCAAGGTTGTCTTAGTCCAATTTGAGTGAAAGCTAAGCTTTCACCTGAGATGGTACCCTCCCATCTACATCTCACGGACTCAAGGTGATAAAGGCATGAGCTCCTTACCCTTGACCAGGCTGTGTTAACCTTTTATCACTTTAGGTTTTCATCATAATAAAAACACCAAGTGAATCCTTTAACCTACATGATGACCTCATTTAAATATAAGCAGAAACTTGGAACTGATTTATTTGACATCAATTTGGTTTGAGTCCTAGTATTGCAATATTGATTTATGATCACAATATAAGTGTCCATGACAGACTTTTACTGCTTGTTCTGGACACTTTATGTGCCCGTGTGCTGAGTTCCCTCCGCAGCACTCTACTAAAATCACTAGGTCATTCCACATGATTCAAGCTCAGTTAAACATAGCCAATCCAATGATAGAAATGACCTTCATAAGTTGATCTTAAGCAAAAGTTCAATGCCTGTCCAGGTAGGAAAGGCAAATAATTCACTGGGATCATCAGGTGGTGATACTGAAAAGCTTCATTGAGCTCTATATATTGTATCTTGAAATGCCAAACATTTAAAAATGTATTCTTAAAAATGTTGAAGATGTTGATGAGCTAAATGTAGTGCTCAGCGCAAAAAGAGGAGACAGTTTACTCTGGAGTGGAAATAAAAGAGTAACTTTGGCCTAGAAACCAGCATTTAGGTATTTAGCTGTCTACAAATTCCATGTTCCAACATGGCAATAGTTTCATGATTGTTTTCTACACCAACAGAAAAAAAGTCATAAGTCAAGTTATTTCTGAACAATATTGGAGGGAGAGTCAGGTAGGCTGGTGCACTGGGGTGGGGGAGTCTCTCCTATAGGTCCCAGGTGCTGCATGGTTTCATCCTTAGCTGTTGAGTTGGTGGAAGCTAGAGTCTGCTTGCACACTCCAAAATATTTACTTGATAGTCATAAGGTTACTAGGTCAAGCAAAGGAAAAAGAAACAAATGGTTTAATAGAATTTGAAGACAGCTAATGATAGCTGAGACCTATCTAGTGGGACAGTCAGTTATATCGAATCTTTTACAATGGTGCGGCTCCCCCCCAACCTGGGAACTTCAGTTCAGAAACAATATGTTTGTGAGAACAGCTAATTGCCACTATAACCCCTTACCTAGTCAGTGCAATCATATAAGAGAATGATAGTATTCCCGTTTTTTGATATAGATTGACTGAGAAGAAAAGTGACCAGACCAGGTTGATCAGTAAGTGTTAATGTCTGAAGGCCAGCTGAGTTTCACAGCCAGAGAAGCCAGATTTTAATAACCTACTCCCCTCCTTTGCCTCACAACAGTAAGCACTGTAGGTTCTAATTGATGGCACATAACTTTTAAGTAAAAGAAAGTCATTCTCACAAATGATGACCAATTCAATTATAACAAAATATGTTGCTGAAAACATCACCAAAAATGGTAATGAGGTCTATTCCTCAAAAAAAAAAAGATGGTATGAGGTCATAATTTTGGGTCATTGACATATTTCCATTTGGCTATGCCATTGGTGAAATTCTAAAAAAACAAAAGACACTTTGTTGAAGAAAAACAGCTTAGACATACACCAGTGTAAGATGATGTCTTTACACAGGAAGGCAGGTACTAGAAAAAATCTAGGTCTGCCATTGGACAAGAAGGAAGGATGGGTGGGAACAAAGTTTTAGAAAGAGGAGAAGGAGCTGGAGCAAGGAGGAGCTGGAGCAACATGAAGGCAGATGTAAAGATTCTTCTCTGCACATAGACACAGAATGTTGTGAATATTTTTAAGGGATGTGTGTGTGCAGGATTTTGTGCTGTCTAGGTGGGAAAATTATACCATATCAATTGGATCAGATGTTATTGTGTGGTGTTTTCTTTCATGTGGTGACTTAATAGAGTTCATGAGAAGGTACAACACGCCTGCCACAAAATTGGGGTGTGTGAGCCTGGCATGGTAACAACCCACCAAGGGAGTTGTGAGTGAAAGCAGTATGGTGAGGTGCCACACTGGAATGGCTCACAGACCACCCAGGTCAGAGAGTACCCTGAGGGCTACCATGGAGCTGCTAGGATAAATGAGTGAAAGTTTCATATGGCCCTATGGTGGCAGAACTAGTGTGGGAGAGACAGCCTGGGTCAGAGGGAACCAGAGCTGGTGTGGAGCGGTATTCACAGGAACCAGTCTTACTGCTTTTTAAAACCTAGTCAGTATTGCTGCTGCCAAGTAGTGCTTACTGGCAGGAGCCTGATATGGATGCCTCCTCAGAGGCTCTGCCAAAACCATACTGATGCAGATGAGGATGCTTACAGTTAACCATCACACTGAACATGAGGGCCCCAAAGGAGGAGCTAGAGAAAGGACTGAGGAGCTGAAAGGGTTTGCAATTCTATAGGAAGAATAACAATATCAACCAAACAAACCCTCCAGAGTTCCCAGGAACTAAAATACCAACCAATGAACACACATGGAGAGGTCCATGGCTTCAGTTGCATATGTAGCAGAGGATGATGGCATTGTCTACCACCAATGGGAGGAGAGGCTTTTGGTCCAGTGAAGGCTCATTTCTCAGTGTAGGGGAATACCATGGTGCTGAGAAGGGAGTGGGTGGTTGGGAGAGGGAGCATCTTCATGGAATCAAGGGGAGGGGGAAGGAGAATGGGAATGGGGGAGAGGAAATAACATTGAAATGTAAATACAGAAATGTCCAATAAAAATAAAAAACCATTTACCCCAACACACCAGTTTGGACTCAAGAGTCAATACATAAACTTGAGGCATAAGCCAGTCTGTTAGAAAAACTCCAGCAGAAAAACCTGCTAACTCACATTTTCAGAGTTTTGCTTTGAGGCCAACTTGGTCATGGAATCCACAGAATATAATCCTGTGCCATGTTTTTCAACGTGCAGTAATAAATATATTCCCTAAAACCAAGGCTGGTGTGAGCACATATTTCACATGGTGCCTTGTATAGCACACAGTCCTGCATACCAATTTCCCTCTGTAATAGCATGTTCTCTGAGAAGACACTTCCATCTGTTTTCCTCATCCACACGTGTGCTTTCTGCATCTGCATCTCTAACCAATCACCACCTGCTTCCCTGGTCTAGAAAACCTCATTTCTAGATCAAGGTCCAATGCCAAAGGGAACAGTGTATGTTTCTCCCAAGAAAGTGGGTCACTACGTACACTTACATTCCTCGTAGGTTATGCGGTTTCATCATGATGTGTTATAACCATTTCTACATCTGACCTCCAGGCCCCTTTAAATACAGTTCATCGAAAGCAAAGATTCTGTTTCAATGCGTGTGTGATGTTTGTAATACACATAAGCAGTCAATGCATAGCTGCTATTCCAGACAGAATGTTTTCTTTTGATTGAGATAGATATAGTTATAAAGTTCAGGTCTCCATTGGCATAATCTCAATTCCACCTTAATCTTTTCACTGAGTAAAGCATGAAGGGACAAGCTGCAAGCTATGGAGAATATAGCAAACTGAGCCTAACACAATGTAAAACACAAGAACAAGTCTGATAGGAAGTTCCATGTTCCTGAAACTGAGCATTCGGTATTGCCATTTCAATACTGTTGAGCTTGGGTATTAAGAACAGGATTCTACATTTTATTTATGTACCTATGGTTATCCCCACCAGGTTCGAACAAACAATTCAAACCCATTTCACATGGTGGCAACTTGTTATACTCAGTGGGTCAAAACCACACACACACACACACACACACACACACACACACACACACAAAAGCAAAGCAAACAGAATAAACAAAAAGCCATGAACATATGAAAAGGATTGGAAGGGAGACAGAGATGGATAGGGGGGTAGGGGGGGTTTGTATTTGCTTGGCCTAGCGAGTGGAACCATTAGGAGGTGTAGTCTTGTTGGAGGAAGTGTGTCATTGTGGAGATGGACTTTAAGGCCTTCTTCCTAGCTTCCTGTTAGAACTCTCAGCACCTCCTCTAGCCATCCCTGCCTAGACTCTACCATAATAATAATAATGAACTTAACCTCTGAACCTGGAAGCCAGCCCCAATTAAATGTTGTCCTTTATAATAGTTGCTGTGGTCATGGTGTCTCTTCATAGCAATGACACCCTAACTGAGACAAAGTGGGAAGAAGATGAGGAAAAGGAAGGGAGTGAGAGTAGTCAGAATTCATTACATAAATGCATAAAAGTATCCAAGAACTAATATTTTAACAGAGAGAAGTTGAGAAAAGGAGAGAAATGTGTGATCAGAAAGAACAATAAATAGGAAGGATTACAGGGCAGTGACTATGACCAGAGGACACCACATAAAGTATGAAAACTTCATAAGAAAACCAATTTTTTTGCACAACTATATATGCTAATGAACCGACCATTAAAATCCAGTCACCGTGGCACGAACCTTTAATCTATGCACTCTGTGGGCAGAGGCAGGTGCTATTCTACTTGAGGCCAGCCTGGCCTATGCATCAAGTGCCAGGTCAGCCACCATTATATAATGAGCACTCAACTAAAAAAATATGTCGAAGAACATAAAAGGAAAGATGACTTTACGAAAGGAGAACTTGAAGGTGAATTGTTTTTGCTTGATTATACGCTACTTTCTTGCAGTAAAATGATGACGCATGCTTTATATTTGGAAGCATGTTTTTCATAGAAACAGGAAACTGTCAGGAGTAATCACTAATTATTTTTAAAGAACAATATCAAGTATGTCTGTCTCTCTGAAAGATTCTTAAAGAGCTAATATCCAAAATGAGCAGAGCTCTGCCGACAACGAACCCTAGCGATGCACCCTACCTTCCCAAGCACATTAAGTAAATTTAAGTATAAAAAAATTATCCACTAGTGCCAAAGCTATAAAAAAGCAGAGATTAAATTTCCTAATAGATTACAGTATAATTCCTAAAAATAAAATGCTACACACTTCTAAATTTTTCTAAGGGTCAGCTAACAGCAGCTTAAGTCCTTGACTCCACTCATTCAGGGCACAGTCATTGCCCCCCCCCCACTGTGACATCCATTTCTTTAACGTATGCTCTTCCTGCTTCATGTTGACAATGTTAGTGAAATATATGGGTGCCCCAAAAATTCTTCTCTGTGACATTTCCTGAGAACACTTGCCAATGTCAAGATGCTTTCATTAAAATTTGCTTTGCTTTGGAGTTATTTTTATTTTAATGTCAAGACAACATCCGAATACCAATTAAAGCATGTATTGGTAATGAAATCAAAGCTTAACTTGCTTCTCTTCCACAACTGTGTGATATGTAAAGACTATTAATGAGCTTTAAGTTGAAATGATATTTCTAAAAGTCACCAAATAATGTTTCTGAAAACCGTTTGTGACAGTTGCAACTCAAAACCATGCTTCTTCCTTCTAAATAATAGGAAAAGCAATGGTGTAAGGACCAAAATTTTGTGTTTTTCAGAGCCAAAAAATAAACTGGAAACTGAGGGATTGGCCACACCTGAGTCTATTCACATATTCAAATAGATACTTTAATTATTGATGCATCAACGTGACCTTTCTTTTTTCAGAAGATTCATTGCAACTGTGTTGAATTTAATTCTTTTATCCAGCTTTTAAGAGGTAACTGTCTTACTTTTCTGTTGCTGTGCTGGGATATCATGACCAAGAAATGGTTTATTAGAACCTTAGAGTTTCAGAGGGAGAGTCCATGACTATCATGGCAGACAGCATGCAGAAGGTAGGCAGGCACGGCACTGCAACAGTGACTGTGGGATTACATCTTGAGATACAGCCACCAGGCAGAGACAATAGGAGAGCTTTCTGCAAAGATGAGTGTGTAGGATGTGAAACCTCAAAGCACACCCATAGTGATACTCCTATTTCACCACAGCCACGCCTCCTTATGCTTCCCAAACAGTTCTACAAACTGTAGATGAAGTAATCAAATACACGAGCCCGTGGGAGCTATTCTCATCCAAACAATCACATTTCACCGCCTAGACATCACAGAATTGTGATCATATCATAATGAAAAATGGCCTTGGTACAGTTTTTTAAAATCCCTAGTCTTTCACATTTTCAGACCAGTTTCAAAGATCAAATTTCCTTTGAGACTCAAGGCAATCTCCTATTTGTAAACTCCTTTAAAATAAAACTGGAAATTATAACATACAATATACAATGACACATAGTTTACATTTTCATTTTAAGGGAAAAGAATGGAGAAATGCTGAAGAAATGCGGTCCCAAATCATGTGACTATAACCTTGAATACATAAGCTCGGGTGAGTTTATGATATTAGATGCTCTTGCCTCCTGGCCCCTCAGCTCTAGCTTCCCCCCTACTCTTGTTAGCCTAGGTGGTAGGATTAGGATTAAATTTCTGATGTCACAGTAGTACAGTTGTGTAACTTCCTATAAAGGCACCAGAGTCTGTCAACTTTCTCTGTTCCCTTGTCTCTCAACAAAAATATTTATTCACACTTTATCAGACATGCTAACTTCCTTAAGCCTTGACCATCGTTTGGATATAAAGTGACTCATGGGAACCATATTTTAAACATATTGGTAGTTAAAACTATCTAGTATTTGAAAATGCATACATGTTTTCAATTTAAAAAGGATTAGGTATTTTGGTATTCAACTTTTGCCTTACATTTTTGTTTCTAAAATAATGCAATTATTTTAATTATTTATAGAGGTCTTGATTCTTCAGAGAATCACTATACATCTGATTGATGATATGCCCTTCACTATTTTTTTTAAAGAGACTCTTGCTATGTAGTGCATGCTATCCTTCAGTTACCCTTTCCTGCCTCAGCCTTCTCAGTGATGGGTTATTCCTATTAGGTTTATCTATTATGTATATACTATGTTTAGTGAGTTAAATGAACTATCCTTAACTTTGAAAGGTACATGCCAATGCTCAAACTGTTTAGTACGGTCCTGATATCTGTTCTGTTATGAGGATGAAGAAAGATTTATACTGGATCCTCTTGGTCCAGCCTGATGGTTCATTCCATTTCAGCCGACCAAGATGAAAGTGGTCCAGTGATGTAGGAAACAAGAACCAGCAGAACCTTTTCTGTTGCCATTTGGACATAGTGCTGTTTGAAGTAACTATTCTGGAAATTTATCTTGTGTTTGCTTATTCAGATGAACTTTAACTGTTGGGTATTCAACATATTACAAACATAGAAAATGTGAGCCCTCATATATGTATGGAAAGACTATTTATTTTTACTTTATTTTATTTTAATTGTAGTTTTTGAGTCAGAGTTTCTCTGAATATCCCTGGCTGGTTTGGGCTTTACACTGTGGACTAGACTGGCCTCAGACTCAGAAATCTTCCTGCTTCTGCCCCCCAAATGCTGAGACTATAGGCATGCGCCACCATGCCCAGCTTTAAAGGCTCTGTGTGGAACAGTGAAATGTCTGGCATGGGGTCATTGGTTTTTTGGCTTTGTTTGTTTGTTTGTTGTAGTTTTAACAAACACCTTGTTCAAGGGGGCTGGGGCTGTTTGAGAAGGCTGTGTAACTTTCAGGAAGTAAACTGTCACTAGGGAACGTGGACCCGTGGAGATGTGCTTCTTTTCTTTATAACATGGTCCCACTACTTGCTTCCTGGGTGCAGATTCAATGTGACTAACCAAATTTGTTTCTGCCCCCACACTTCCCCTGCTTGCCATTAAGTCTTCCCTACCGGGATTTACTATATTCCCTGGAACTGTAAGCCAAGGTAAACACTCTTATGCTTAAATTGCGGTTTTTAGGATATTTGAACACAGCAACAGATATTAACTGAGACCAACAGCAGAAGATACGAGATGAGTTTGAGGTGATGTATTAGTCAGGGTTTCTATTCCTGCACAAACATCATGACTAAGAAGCAAATTGGGGAGGAAAGGGTTTATTCAGCTTACACTTCCACATTGCTGTTCATCACCAAAGGAAGTCAGAACTGTAACCCAAGCAGGTCAGGAAGCAGGAGCTGATGCAGAGGTCATGGAGGGAAGTCACTTACTGGCTTGCTTTCCCTGGCTTGCTCAGCCTGCTTTCTTATAGAACCCAGGTCTACCATCTCAGGGATGGCACCACCCACAATGGACTGGACCCTCCCACCCTTAGTCACTAGTTGAGAAAATGCCTTACAGCTGGATCTCATGGAGGCATTTCCTCAAGGGAGGCTCCTTTCTCTGTGATTTCTAGCTTGTGTCAAGTTAACACACAGAACCAACCAGTACAGGTGATTACAGGAAGATGAGCAAAGTAGGACAGGTTACATGATGGAGTGCTCTAGATAGTGCATGGGTTATAACGTGTGGGTGTTTGGATCCATGTGCTGTCATTCGCATGCAGTAACATGAGACATGGAAGCTGAGATGGAGAGCATCCATGTGACTGTGGCCATTGCGTCACCACTATCTACCTTTGTTCATCTCTAGAGTGGATGTGTTCTTTATAAGGACGTAATGAGAAGTGTGTGTGTGCGTGCACACTAAATGTGTCATATCAGAATGAGTAGACATGATGAATATGTATTTGCTCTCAAATGTACATGCCTGTCAGAAAGATTAGGGTAAAAACTCAAATATTCATTTTTACATTTTAACTATGTTTATAAGATAACATCACAGCTACACTGTTCTTTCTAGTAATTCAATTGCTGCTGGGTTTATTTTGCAGAAGCAGCACTAGCAAGCCCAAGAGCACATGTCAGCTATGACTTTTCATTCGCTTACAGGGATCCTGTGTTCATTACTCACTCCTGGAAGGATATTCCTCTAGCACCCTCTATGGCTGGGTCTTGGTACCATTCCACTCTCCCATGTAAACAATCCCTACATCCCATACATGTATGGATGTATGCATGTGTGCATGTAAGACCCAATACTCACAAGGGACTTCATACTTGAACTCCCCTACTCCTTACCCATGTGTTTTCTATGTCAGTCAGCCTGTGAAGGCTTATTAGTGTTTGCTTATGATTCAAGTGTAGATGCAGAGATTTGATAATAATCTTTTGTGTGTTGACAATCATTCTCCAAGCTGTTATTTTTTTTCTGGGTTCACCATAGTGCCAAATACAAATGGCAGTAAATATGGACACAATAAAATGGCCCACAGCTTTAGTTTTTGCTTAGCATGGACGGGCTGAGAGATATGAGCCATTTCCCAAAACAGCTTGTAGGAGAGAATTTCCACAAGTGGGTGAGAAATTTAGCGTACTGAAATTTACTATAAACTAAATTTTACTACAGCTGAAGCAAAACCAGGATGACTTTATTACCTGAACATTAAAGCCATTTATACTTTAATGGACAGTGTAAATTTCTTAGAAAGAGAAGAATAAACAAACGCCCCAAACTGGATGTGCCTGTTTGTTTAAGGATGGATGTCTTGTGTGTGTGTGTGTGTGTGTGTATGTGTGTGCGCGCCTTTGTGTGTGTTTGGATGGATGTGGCGTGTATTGTATGCTTGTATATATATGTGTCTATAAGTTTATGGATGAATGTGGGGTGTATGTTTATGAACATGTGCATGTGTGCAGGAATAGATACATATATGCATGTATGGATGTGTGCATGTGTGTATAGATAGATATGTGAATTTGTGTATGGATATGTGTGTGTGTATATGAATGTGTAAATATGTGAGCACATACATGTATGTGTGGTGCCTACATGTGGATTAAGAAACCCAGTTATAATAACAAATTGTAAAACAATGTCCAGTGCCCATCAGTCTAAGGGTTTTTTTCCATTATTTCGCACACATTTAGCTTTATACATAATGCTCTATGTCCTTTATTATCTGCAATCTCTTCAATACATACATATTTCAATGTAAAATAAAACTTTAAAGTAAATTGCAGCTATCATGGGACCTCAGCTGGAGCTGCAAACACAGATGTCAGTGTGCTGTGACGCTGGGTTAAGGATAAACACCTACAACCACTGCCGTGAAGGCTTTGGAAATAAGTGTTCAAGAGACTGACAATACCATAAACAGCGTCATGCATGTTTGTCAAAGATTTAGATGGATCACTGTCTCCTTCTCTGCATACATGTCACATACATACCACACACAGAGTACACACAGAGCACATACCCAGTATCCTCACAGCTTATATGCAATATACCTGTAACACATGTCACACATGCACACAACACTCATAACACATACCACATGCACCACATACCAAACACACACTGTATATTACACATCTTATAATGCACACAACATAAGAACACAGAGCATATCTACATCACATAACACAGAGATATACACCACAAACACAGCATACCCACACTACATGCCAAACAAATACCACCTACACAAAAACCAAACACTATATGCAACT
Organism: Micromys minutus; assembly: GCF_963924665.1. NCBI lineage: Eukaryota > Metazoa > Chordata > Mammalia > Rodentia > Muridae > Micromys > Micromys minutus. Next base: position 44,721,389 of record NC_137955.1, on the reverse strand, counting down.
ACAGTCCACACATACATACCACCTTACACACTATAACCACACTACATGCTGCATACCACATACAAACACAGAGACCATATAGGTTGTATATGCACACATACATGTCACATATACACCAAACTCTATATCCATACAGCATACCAAACACATACTCTACATATTACATATCACATTACTTTTAAACACAGAATTACAGACAACACATTATATACTCAAATACACAGCACACTACACACACACACACACACACACACACACACACACACACACACACATACCTTCTCAAAGATTTTCGAGTAAAATGATAATATGAGGAATTTTATAAAAATACTGCCCAGGACTTTTACTTTTTCATACTTTTGAATCATATAAAAACAACTCATTATCATTAAGCCGGATAATTTACTACAAATACAGGCTGCTGTTGAGTGTGCACAGTCAGCAAGGATAGATAGCTATCCCAATTAAAATCAAGTCATGCCCATCACAGCAGGAGCAAGATGAACTTGTGGTTATAGATGAATATTCTGAGTCCTCATTTTTATCAGTAACCCGACTTAAGTATTCTCTAAGATACTGATTTTTGACAGTGACATAAATTCTAATAAGCATGTTATCCAATAGCTGAAAACCATATCATGCTTATCCACTAGTCTTTATGTAACCCTAGGCTTTGTATGAACCTCCAAACTTGAAAAATTAGTAGGCAACCATGTTTGATAGTCGGTGTCTTTGTTCAAGAGTCTTACACTGTGACTTCTGTTGGCACGACCTATTGACGTAACAGCTATCCATGTGGCCGGGCGTGGTGGCACAGATCTGCAAGCCCGGCACTTAGGAGGACGAAACATGAGGACTGACCAGGCTTAAAGTGGGCATGGGGTGGGGCAGTGACACATCATACATCCTGCCTCAAAACTTAAAAAAAAAAAAAAGTGCAAAACATGAGGAGTTCAAAGCTGATTCCCAGCATGCTCTCTTCCCTTACCTGGTCCTAAAGGTAACTTAAGGGTAGAGATGACTATGGCACCAAACTACTATTTGTTATTTAGTATGATTAAAAATCAAACAAGCATAAGGTGTCTCTGCTGATCAAGAGCAATCTGCACTCCCAGGACCGGATGCAATTAATACATTTTAAATTTTGAGCGTGTTCGTATGATGGCTGAGCAGGAAATCTGAGCATTCCACACAGATGGCCCAGGCATTCTGGCTTAGGCAAGGATATAAAAATGACATTATCTGGGACATTCCAGCTTCTTAATGCTGCACAAGTAGCTGGGACGCTCTAATCCCTCTACTTATCCCAGCTAGAGTCCTAACCCTCCTCCATTAACCACTGGTGCCATCTGTCGGTTCTAACGGAATGGAATCCAAACCGGTGGGTGTTCGGATACCTCACAGAAGGAAGTTCATGGGAGTCACCTTAGCGTTGGAAGCTTAAAATGATCATCTCTGAAGTTCTCCCTGGCTAAACCTCTCCAGGCTTCCACATAGAGTGCACCCTGCTGGTGTCTTCTCTCAGGATGCAGCTTCCAGTTTATTTTATTTTGAGTCAAGAACAAATATAGAACACTTTATGGTTGTTTTGTTCTTTTTTTTCCCAACAGCTGTCTAAAGTAATGTAACAAAGGGATATTAACCCGAACACAAAGATTTTCATAAAATGTTCGTTTATACTTTTTGATTTTATGACATCATAAATCCTAAATGAATGTGTTTAAAATCGCAACAGTGTCATTGTCACTTTGCTTCCTGGAGAGAACATTACCAATCAAAGTTGTCTCAGCTATATATTTTTAATTCTGATGATGCCTAGATGTTCTGGACTTCACTGGACTAGAGAGCTGTTGCTCCTCCCACAGCGAGCCTGCCCTACAAACAGTAATTCCCTAAGGCATCCTCTGTAAGCAAGCTAAGCACCCTGAGACCCTGAGATCCCTCTCCACCATAACCGCTTATAAACACTCACATCCAGAGCTGAACGCCCAAGCCCCATCAACCCAAGGCAAAAGCCTGGAAATCAAGAGAGTTCTACCCGTGAGGTTAGTTATTCAAACTAACCCATGCTCACCCCACTTACCAGGCTTTCCATCCATTTCTGCCCAAATATGCAATGAAGTCTCATGAATATTTGCTTATGTTCCCTTTGTCCATTGACAACCAGTGTTTTCACACACACACACACACACACACACACACACACACACACACACTTAAACACATTCTATATAGCATCATATGCTATCTCTTGAAATTTTGAGTAATTTTTTTTTTTTGGCAGTGATTGTCTCCTAATCTATTGTCACCTTGCTGTTTAATGGCAAACAACATTCAGAACAATAGATCACCATTCAGAACAATAGATCACCATTCAGAACAACAGATCACCATTCAGAACAATAGATCACCATTCAGAACAATAGATCACCATTCAGAACAACAGATCACCATTCAGAACAATAGATCACCATTCAGAACAACAGATCACCATTCAGAACAATAGATCACCATTCAGAACAATAGATCACCATTCAGAACAACAGATCACCATTCAGAACAATAGATCACCATTCAGAACAACAGATCACCATTCAGAACAACAGATCACCATTCAGAACAATAGATCACCATTCAGAACAACAGATCACCATTCAGAACAATAGATCACCATTCAGAACAACAGATCACCATTCAGAACAACAGATCACCATTCAGAACAATAGATCACCATTCAGAACAACAGATCACCATTCAGAACAATAGATCACCATTCCGAACAACAGATCACCAGGTCCCCTTCTTATTACCAGGTTCTGGTTTAGTTCCCAGGTACCTCTAGAACAAGAAACTGTTCTAAACGCCAGAAACCAGTGCCAGGTAACTCTGGCAGCACCACAGCAGTCTTTGGTGTCAGATGACAGAATGGACTACACAATACTCAGGCAATACAGATGTGGGTATGATCTGACACCATTGTTTGTAGCTACAGAAAACATCATCTCAGAGAAGAGCAGGAAGAATGTATCTGCCCTCTTGGAGATTTACCAACATTTATTTAATGCACTCTGGTAAGAAACTGTGTTCTAGAACCATAGTCATGGTGATCTGTACAAAAAAACATATATGTGAGTGTGTGTGTGTGTGTGTGTGTGTGCGCACTGTCCACATAAGCCTATCGTTGCCTTTGTTCAGCTCATACTTAGGCAGTCATGTTGGTGAGCCTTGAGAGGTCATGATTTTGAAAAAGACTAAGGAAGGGTACATGGAAAGAAAAGGGAAGGGGGTGATGTAAATATATTATTATATCAAACAATAATTTTTGATAACAAATACTTCTTACAAACAAGTTTTATTTATTACCAGTAGTGTTTGGTTCTACCCTAGGTCCATGGCTTATTCAGCTTCTGGGAAAAAGATGTATCAAACTAAAGTAGAGACAACTGGAATCTGAGGGCATCTTTGGGACGAGTTATAAAGCTAGTGAAGTAAAATCTATAGGGGTGACCCTAACTAAGAATCCAAGCAATGGGATTATATAGCCTGAACTTGTTACCCCTTGTAATCAGGCAAGACTACCGGTAGAGGTATTGAAACACCAACCCAGTCACAAAACCTACAACCTAAAACGTGTCCTGCCTATAAGGTATCCTGAGGTAAGGCTGTCACAGAAATTGTCCAGTGACCAATCAATGACAAGTCCACTTGGGACCCATGTCTTAAGATGGAGCCCACCCCAGACACTGCCTGGAGTTTCAGGTCCCACAGGCTGGGTAGCCCAGAGAACAGGGGTAGAAAATGATTCTTAATGGTACCCTGCTGTACTCATAGACTGGTGCCTGGCCCAGATGCCATCAGAGTAGCTTCACCCAGCGACTAGTGGAAACGGGTGCACAGACCCACAGTCAGACATTAATGAGGAGGAACTTGGAGAATCCTGTGAAAGAAGAGGGAAAGGATTGTAGGAGCCAGAGGGGTTAAAAACACCACAAAAGTAGAAGGAGGAGATGAATAAGAGGAAGAGGAGGAAGCAGCAACAGCAGCAACCAACAAACCTGGACTGAAGGATTCGCAGAGACTTAGCTACCAACCAGAGTGCCGGCATGAAACCGACCTGCCCTCCACACATTCCTTGCAGTTTTGTAGTTTGGTCTCCTTGTGGGTTGCCTCGCACTGGGTCGCCTCATCCAGCCGGAAGGCGTGGAGATGTCTAGTCCTAATGCACCTTGATATGCCATGGCTGGTGGAGACCCATGAAAGGCCTGCCCTTTTCTCAAGAGAAATGGAAGAGAGGATGAGAAGAGATGGAGGGAGAGGAGCTTGCAAGAGGGGAGTGGGAAGACAGGGAGGGGGAACTGCAGTCGGGATGTAAAGATACATATAAATTTATTCTTTTACAAAATCAAATTTTAAAATTTAATAATATTTTTTACGGTTGGGGAAATGGCTCAGTAGTTAAGAACACTTGCTGTTCTTCCAGAATACCAAGATTTAGTTCCCAGCACCCACAAAGCATGGCGTAAAATTTTATAAGTCTACTTACAGGTGATCTGACACAGTCTTCTAGCATCTATGGGCAATTGGCATGCATAAGGTATATATACACATACACACAAATTATTCCTAATACATAAGTAAACTAATAATCCTTTGAATTATGTTTAAATATTGGTTACGTTTACAATTCATAGATTATGTTTCCACAGAGCTGTTTAAGAAACTGAATGGCTTAAATGTTCACAATGGAACTTAGCTGTGGATTATAAACGAACTTAATTTGAGTTAGTGCTATGAGCATATTTTTCTACCTTAATTATACAGCATTTCTGGGAGTACATATAGAAGAAAATGATAGGTTCTCTCAGAGACTGAACATAAAATACATTAACCACATGGCCCCAGTGCAGGGACAACCCAAGAAAACCGTCAGAACCCATTTGATCACGGAACACTCAATGCAAGCTCAGCAGAGACACCAGCTCCACTCGGGAGTGAGATTACAGGTTCCTATCAGCCTGTCTGCTTCCTAGGATACCCACAGCAGAGCTTCTGCTTCTTACTCAGTGTGACTACAGACTCAGGACTGATTGCTTGTTGTGGCCCGCTGATTACCTCATTGAAAGGTTTTAATTACATTGTCTTCAGAGTGAACAGGATACCATGCATGATATTTAGTAATGAGGTGAGAAGTAAAACATAAACTTACAGGTAAAGTGATTTGCATAATTCATGGCGAGTACAGGAAACACCGGCATATTAGGAAGGTACACACAGCTAATTACAAAATTATATTCCATCTGCTAGCACAAATTGTGGAGTCAGGGTATTTAAGTCTCAACAAGTTGCTAAGTGGTTGAGCTTCAGAATGTGTTTTCATTTTTGCTAGACAGTCTGACTTTGTCTAGTGTCTAGTGGCTGCCACTGTGTAATTAATGTACTTTCTGTAGAGTAGCGGAGGCAGCAAGAGGGAGATTATCTCAGGTGTAGCAGCTGTTTCTGTGCACACGCCACTCACAACAGCACAGTGAGCCACACTTCATTTTCTCTCTCTGATACAGCTAACAGAGAAAAAAAGAAGGTACTAAGCTCATGTGCAAATTCAAACCTAAGGGGATGGGAAGAGTCTAGAGAGTCTCTGGAGTTTACAAACACACGAGTTTGCAGAACTATGAGCTAGCACTGGTGATATCCTTAGGAAGAGTGCCAAATGCTCTTCTTTTTCTTTCAATAATTTCAAGGCCCTGGCTGTTTATCTTAACAGAGACCTGTGTGGTCTGTTCTTAGCTGTCAGGAAGCTGATGCCAATGAATACAACTGAAGTCAATTCACAGAGGCATCTGCAAAGCACTTAAAAAACTGTTTCTGATCACTAAGCTCCCAAATTGGGGCATGAAGAGAAAATCCCTGAAGCTGACTCAGTGTCTCTGCTAGAATGCTTGAAGAACTGGAGAATCGGGTTGAAAAAAAAAAAAAAAAAAAAAAAAAAAAGGCAATGCTCCCAGCCTTCAGCCAAAGAAGGCTGGCCACAGTGACCTAGGATGACCTCTACCTCTCAAGATTTCTGATCATGACTCAGGATTTCTCAAGAGCTCAGCAGCTCTACAGTGAGGGCCATGGTAAATCCCAGGAGACATTCAAGCAGCTCTCCTGTAGCTCTAAGAGGCAGATGCTCTCCACCCCAAATCAGCTCTGCATTGAAGCTTTGGGCAGGTTTGTTCAACAGCAGTCTCGTCCAGAACACAGTGCTACAATATCAGCTAATTGTGGACTATATTAAGGTTTCTAGTAATAATTAATAAACTATGTAGTTAAGGACAGGTAAATGTTTTGGCAGGCAAAGGTTCATAATGCCAAACTGACAACCTGAGTTCAATCGCAAGAATGAACATAACAGGAGAGAATCAACTCCTACCTGTGGTCGTCTCACTTCCACATGTGTACCATTCTGTGTGCTCATCATACACACTTACATAAACACACATGTACACACACAAGAATATACAACACACACACACACACACACACACACACACACACACACACGCACGCACACACACACAATCTTCAAGGATAGTTACTTGGACCACATAAGTACATTTAAATGTTTCTGTGTCTGTGGGCATGTTTGACTTTGAGCCAATACCCTTATAGAATTGTTATTTAATGAGTATAGAGTGACACACACATGTGTACACACAAATACACAGTCTCACACATGTAACACACAAGATCATGTACACACATACACACATATACTAAACAAATGTGATTAAACACTTTCTTTAAAAATCCATAGTTGACATCATGTAGAAAAAGAAGAAAACACTATGTATAAAGGCTGACACATGTATATACCTAACTTAGACACTGAACTAACTGTTTCGATTGATGAGAAATTCCTTGATAACCTCTAAGTTTCTTGTAAAATTTGGGATCTAGATAGAGGTCATTCTCCATCATTTTGATCCTAAAAATAATTGTGAGTTGAAAAAAAGGAGCAAATGCTAAAAACTGAGGGATGAAATTTAATTAGGATGAATAAAAATAAGTTAATGTCAGTGTAAAAAGGTTTATGGCTCAAGATCAAGAGATTGAACTATAAAACACACTTAAGGCTGCAGAATGAAGGGGAATATATTCACCAATCAGGTGTGCTGTCTTTATTTAAGTGCCTGGCAGTGTACAGGTATCACATAACTCAATCCTCAGAGCACTGTGATTGGATGAGTAGACTACACACAAAAGGATGAGGAGATTGAATCTCAGAGGCTTTAAGTAGCCTGCTCAAGGTCACACAGAAAATAGCATGTGGCACCAAGTCCAAGCTGCAACCTTGACTCACCCATGCACTCTTACAGGATGTTTGCACGTGCTTCTAGTTAGGGTGTGGCCCAGCCCTTGGTACACATCTTTAACCCCAATGGCTCGAATACAGACCACCCTTTATGCTCATCTCTGATCTCAAACCATGTAGGCAAAGTTTTAGAGACAGATTGAAGAGAGAAAGAGCTAGACACAGGTAAAGACAGAACAAGCAAGAAAATGAGTAGGAGCCAGAAGACTAGAAAAGAATCCTAGAGTTAATTTGAGGCCAAGCAGAGCAATGCAGAGGCCGAGACAAACGGCACATTAAATCATTCTGGGACCCAGGACAGCTAAGTTTGGACCATCCAGCTAGAGTTCAGAGAGAACAAGAAAGAGGGAAGTTATTCAGCTGCAAGTCTCAGAAGCTGAAAACACTCTAGGCCTAGATTAGAGTGTACGGAGGCTAGAAGCTTCCAGCACTGGGCCTGGGATAGTACAGGAGGCAGTAAGCCTCCCAGACAACAACTGATTCAGGCAGATGAAAGCTGGTTTTACACTTGTCCAGGAGGCCATATTGATTGCCAAAGATGCTAAAGTATGATTTGTCCTTTTACGGGGTCAATACTAATGCTAAATGCTGGTTAGGAATCCTCACGCCATTCACTACAGTTGGACTTCCGATAACAGTATAGTTATGTAAATGAGAAAATCTAAAGAAAAGACTATATAGTGTCAAGCTTTAGAAGGTTAAGAAGATAACACTGCCCAAGGACTAGAACTGCCACAGGCAAAGGGCTGTTGCATTGCTAGGACATAGATTAGGAGCTGGCAGGAAACCACATTAGCAATTGCAAGCATCCAAACTTAGAACAGAGTGATAAAACACCGTGATGTCAATCCTCTCTGCAGAGCATCACAGGAAGTTAGATGGGGCTGGCACGTTCAGGAGTGCAGAAAGTTATTTCTCCTGTGCTGGAATTCACAACTATTGGCCAATGATCTATTACTTATCAGAACAAATGAGAATGCTGAAGCTATGATTGATTGATTGATTGATTGATGAATTAAATATCATTTTTTAATGATTACAACAGGACAACTGCATCATTTATTTGAAATTCTTAAATGAGACCCTGATCCAAAATCTGAAAAACAGCTTACAAAATGAACTTTAGAACTATTAGAATTGATAGAACAAAAGATGAAAATGCAAAAGTAAAGCAAATAAATTATTTTAAAACATGGTCTCTTATTTTACTCAAAACATTCTACACCCCTACAGCATGTTGTCGTAATAAGTCATATTATAATGGATTTATCTCACTCATACTCAAATATAAATAATATCCTCTTATCCTTTCATGTGTAGCCAATTAATTAATTTTTTCTCCCTTACAACTTTATTTTTTTAAAAAAGTGGGATACATATACAGATTTTTAAAGGCATTCTGGCATAACACTATATGAATAATTTTGTCAGTACTTAATTCTTTCAGAGATTTGATAGTATGCATTGAAATCCCACTAGTTACCATAAGCATGAAGTACATGCAGGACAGAATGTAAGATGGAATGTCAAGGTTTTCAAACAGCACACACATAGTCTTTCTTTGCATCACTGGACACTTGCTATGTCCCCATCATCTGACTGAGGAAACAGGATAAACAGCTGATAATCCCAAACCAAAAGGACAAGCAGATGATAGGACAGACATTTCTGGCGGTCGGGGTGACAGCCGCTCTCTACAAGACCTTCACAAAAGATGCCATGCCCATTTCTATACAGCTCCCTTGAGATTCACCAGGCCAGAATCATGACAGCACACAGCAACCCCTTCCATTCAGAAGTCCGTCCAGGTCTGGTCCCAGACATTTCAAGCATATAGAATTAGAAGGTGCGTCTTTGTGAGCTCGAATCATTTATCCTTCAAGCATAATTTGATTTCTTCTATTTATTGTATCACTGCTCTCCAAATAAAAAGGCTCTGATATGATTTGCTATAATTCAATTGTTGGGAGAGCCATGCTAGTTACAATGAACTGGATGTTCATGGGCCTCCTTTTTATTGGCAAAGTATACATACATACGTGTGTGTGAATGTGTGTGTATGTATGTGTGTATGTGTGTGTGTGTTGAGATCTAGCCTTTGGACTATAAATGTCATTTCTTTTTGCATGTCTGCTTTTGTGTGTTTTGCGTATGTGTGTGTATACATGTGTATGTGTGTGTATGTATATGTGTGTGTATACATGTGTATGTGTGTGTATGTATATGTGTGTGTATGGATATCTGCTATCCTCAATTCATTAACCTTTCTCTGACAGTAACTAACTGCTGTAAATTAATGCCATTTGAATTCAGTCTCAGCAGCGTTGCTTTTGGGCATCTTTAAAAAGTACAGTATGCCCTCTCCTGCAGGTTGGCTGTTATCACCTCAGACCGTCTCTGTGTCCTTGGCACTGTACCGAGACATGAAAATTAGACCAAGGAAATTCATGAACCGAACTCTCTTATCATGAACCACACTTTTATCATGAACCGCACTCACCTGTCTATTACTGGAAGAATTCCTGACCTTTCTTTTTCCAACAATGCTGTGCTGAAGGTTCCTAAAACCTTATAGGCCATGGGAGAATATAATGTACATCTCAGTGAACTGAACAAAGAACACTGAGAAACAAATGGGCTCACACTGTGATTATCACCTTAAGATTCTCGGTGGTGGGGGGGAGGCAGCTATCACAACAGTGCAGCAGTCTTTCTATCATTGTTATGACTGTAATGAAATACCTGGTCCAGCTACTTTATAAAGAATAAAGGTTTATTCTGGTATATGCTTTTGGAGTTGCAATGCTCGGGGACTCTTCTGGGGTGCAACCAGGACTGTATCACACAATGGCTTCTTTTAGTTTCTTATAAAATCTATCGAGATCTAATTCTAAGGATCAAATTCAATCCTAAATTCTTTCCAGAGGACCCATCTTAAAACCTGACAGTCAGATAAAGTTATCCCCTGAGGGTACTTTAGCTCTTGTGTGAGTTTAGGGACCATCCATATTCAAATCACACAAACAAACAGGCATTCAAAGTTTTCTGCTCCTCTCCTTAGACAACAATTAATACCCAAGGCCTTGCCAGACTGATTGGTTCAAGTGGGACATCATCATCTTAATGGAACCGAATCCACAAATTACCCAGAAGGCGTTTGTTCTGTCTTCTACCCTGCAGCTTGTGAGGCAATGTCTTTTCCCACTATCCAGTAGGAAACCTGGTCCTTTTCTCCTTTACTTGTATTGTTTTACTTGTATTGTACTGTGAGAATTAATTCCTTTCTGCCAAGTAACCATTTCTTCTAGTCAGTAAATGGATTTATATTGAAGAAGTATTTGCCTTAAGAATTTTTTTACCTAAATAAATAAAATGCCTAAGGAAATGTTTCCTTCCTCAGGGTCACTAAAACCACCTCCTACACATCTTCAGTCTTCATTCCATATCCCATGAGGCTGTGCTACAGTTACAGTTTACCTCAGAAGTCCTTGTGCATGTAAACAATCCCAGGGCTGTTGGAGCTCAAAGGCAATGGAGCTCTTTAGAGAAGAGGCTCAGTAGACAATCGTCAGTACAAAGAAGTATGCTCTCAAAAGAGATTAGTCATTTTCAGTGGGATTCTGGTTAGTTCTGAAGAGAGGGTTGTTACAGCTCGCCCCCTATGCTGCTGTCTTGTGTCCTCAGTAGTGGTTCAAGAAATAACTTCCACCATGGCCTTCTAGAATGATGGATGAAGGGAGGGTTTTCCCCACATCAGAGTTAGCATCAGCACCATGCCTTTGATCCTCTAACTGTGTGAGCTAAATAAGTTCATTTCATTCCATTGGTGACCTGAGTCGGGTGTTTTGTTACAGTAACAAAAGGCTAACTAGTACCAATTGTCTTCCACATTCAGTTCTTTAAAACAGAAGCTTACTAGGGCCATCAAACAGTTAGCCAAGCCTCTGTGCAACAGCATTGTTATTGTTTTCATAAAAACAAGGTTACATATATTTATGGTTCTACTCTCTGGAATCTTCTATAGCAATGATATACTTGTTTGTTCATAAACAAATTCAGATCTTATATTACTGTGAACATTTTTTATTGTTTCCCAAGGAAAAGTGCTGATGCTTCAACTATATACCAAATATCAAATGTCTGCATTCAAACATTGGCTTCTGCATTTTGCAGTATCTAATAAAAGCTTCACATTCATGAAAACATTGAAGCCATATTAAAAGAAACAGCATTGCTACTAAAAAGCAACTCAATCATAGTCACTGATAAAGACTCTCCTTATATTTATCCTAAAGAATAAACTTTTTAATACATATAATATCAGTAAGACCCAAAGGCTTTCTTAAAAAACAAACACAAAAATCTACTAAAATACAATGCTAAGTAAGACCCATGTTTCTTACTTTAAAATAAAAGGGACGAGATGATGCTGAATGTCTGTTTAAGCGCTACAATGTTTATGAGACTATAAAAGTCATCCAAATAGAAACCTCAGTGTAAAAAAGGCAATTTCCTTGTCTCCATTTTTGGACAAATTTCCTGGAAGGGAGGCTTCTGTTGTGCATTCACCTTCATGCCTTGCCTCGGATGGCATGCACAGGCCAGCCGAGGAACTGCCAACATCTGTCGCTGCAGAGGCTCTTAAAACTGAAAGAATCGAGCTGACTCAGAAGGATGAGATCCATATGCACTTAACATCAGCAAAGGCTTCACTGAGATCAGAGCCGAAAAAGACGAGACACACCCCACACACCATATCAGCATCTCTACGGCGACAGTCTCATTGTCACTGTTTAAGACATTGCTCATAATGTCACGTGAGAAAATGCTAACAATTTGCAATTAAATCCATTTCCCCTGAGACAAATGTATCTTCAGATACCAAAGGGTGGCTTTTGAAAATACAGAATATTTTACTTGGAGCCAGTTAAAAAGAATTTTGTTATCGTAATTAAGAAATGAGAGAGCTGGGACTGGAGAGAGCTTGGCCATTAAGAGCAGCAGTGAAGTTGATTCACTACTCTGTAGCTCTAGCTCTAGGGGATCTGATGCCCTCTTGTGGCAGACACTTTATTCATGTGCACAACACACCCATACACACATACACATAAATTAAAACTATAAAATCTGTAAGAAGCAAAGGCCTGGGCATTACCAGAATCACTAGAATGTGTAAAATAAAGAGCGATAAAAACAAATCAGTCCAGGGGATGGGAAGGTGACCCGGTGATGGGGATAATCCTTTATAACACAGCCATTTGAAAAGTAGCTTGGTGGATGGCTAAACATTAAATATGTACTCCTTCGGCCCAGAAACTACAGTTCCATCGTACGCACCCATAAAATCATTATCTTTATAAAGTGGGTGCAAATGCCAATAGGACATTGTTTGTTTCACAGTTTCCAAAGAGCAACAATACGAACATTCATTTGGTGGTAAGTAAACCAACAAAACATAAACTTATTCTACAAATTGGACACTTCATAGCACCTGAGAGGAACGAACCACCCATGCCCAATGGAAGGATCCAGAAGCAGTGGAAAGGAGAAATTAGTGTTTCTATTTTTTTTTTTTTTTTTTTTTTTTTTGGTGAAACATCTGGAAAGGCAAAGGTGAGAGGCAAAGGTTATATAGTGTTTCTTTATGACTGGGGCAGATGTGGGGATTTGTGAGTTTGCGGGACCAAGTTGGAAATGCAAAAGGTTGATGTCAGTCGAAGCCCCAGAGACAGGTGACTGTCAACCTGTAGGTGCTTTCTAAATTCCTGATTGCAAATCCACTTTGCCTGGATGCATCCGAGTGGGGCAGATATACAAAGTTCTAGGCAAGCCCCAAACCTCACCACCACAGGTGAGAGTGATGGAGACTCTAACCAACCAGATCAGTCACTCCCTAAGTCCTTCCCCTGCACAGGTAGCATTAGAAAAACAACTACTGCCAATGGTAGAGGCAAACAAATGGGAATACGGTGGTTGGATCCTGGGCTGTTTAAAAAGGACAGAACAAAGGAGAGAAGCTCATGAAAATAAAGACACACTTTGAAACCTTCTCCTCGGTCCTGGCTCCTTTGTGGTCCTGACTCCTTCGTCCTCCATGAAAGCTCTATTCTAGAGACTTATCTCAGGCTCTGCACTTTTCTAGGAGTCAGGCAGGGGCTTATGGCCCTGGCCAGCAGGGCTATGATCTCAGCACTCGGGCCTGCCAGAGCTCACAGGCCTGGCTGCACCCTGCTGGGATTATTCCCGCGCCTACCAGCCTGAACTCCTGTGGGCCAGGCAGAATGTACCAGAAGCAGCCTTCCCTGGGACCTGCAGTAAGGAGCTGCCTTCCCTCAGAGGGGCAGAGTGAGGCCCAGGCAGGGCAGTACAACAGGGATTCACTTGCAAATGATGTAAGGGAGCACTGTAGACTAATGAGGAAGTTCTAGATCAGAGGGATTCACTTGCAAATGATGTAAGGGAGCACTGTAGACTAATGAGGAAGTTCTAGATCAGGACTCTAATAAAAAATCTATCAGTGATGGCCGTCATGAAGCTCTAAACTCTTCTCCCCAGTGTGAAAACCACAGTTGGTATGAAATAATTTTTAATGCAAATATTAAATATACTCAGAGACCACCTAAATGGACCAGAACAACTGCAGAAGCATTTTTTTTCCTAGCAAAGGAGAAAGATACCCTCACAACCAAACATCTTGATATCTTACCTTCTGCCTCCATCATCAGACAGGCCACCCAAAGGGGGAAGGGGGGATGGATAGAGGGATCCAGAGCTCTCTTGAGGGCACTGTTCTTGAACCATGGAACAGTGAGTACAGTGGAGACCTGTGCAACTTATGCACTTGGAAAAAGCCAAATGGCATCACAGTGAGAAAGAAAGTCATAGAGAAAAACAAATAAAAGCCAGAAAGCTCCTTTTTGTGGCCAGACTAATTACAAAACCTCACATCCAGTGGGAACAGGAAAGAAAGGTTGACTAGAGACACAAGGAAGAAAGCGTTCAAGCACAGTGGAGCATCGACCGTGGGAGATGTCCTCAGAGCAGAAGGCAGCAGTAGAGACTGAATCCTGTACAAGAGACTGCAGAGGTTTACCACAGAGAAATACAAACAACACGAAAGCAGTTCTGCTGACATATTAGAAAGAGTAAGAAGAGGAGCACACCGAGGAGGACTTGGGAGGCGACAGGAGGAGGGACAGGAGCTTATGTTACCCCTGACTACAGAAGAGGAATTGAGACCAACATTGGGCATGTGAAGCCTTGTCTCATAAGAGCAAATCCACAACACAAACAAGCAAACAGAAGACCCATGCTAAGAATGACAGTGGCACTCAGTTACCTAAAATGTCCAGTTGTTAATCAAGCCACTTACAAGGCATCATGGAAGTATGAAAATGTGGATCATATAAAGGAACAAAAGATAAACACAACTGATCTCTCTGTAAGGGTCCCTGCCACAGTTCTCATCACCAGACTGAAATTCTGCAGGAGAAAAAGCCAATAATTAGAACGAGAACCTTACCAGAAAACATCAATAGTAGACTTAAGCTAACAGAAGAAACCTCGTGGACTGGAAGGTAAACTATCACGTGACATACCACATCAACAGCAGAGAGCAGAGAGACTAGAATAAATGTAGCCAAGCAAGTGCCAGAGGCTGTGGGACACCACTTTACATCCAGAAGGGATAGAGGAGGGACTGTATCAAAAACTCCCACAGTCCAGTGTGAAACCCCAACCTACATCCAAAACACTCAAAAGGCTACAAGGAGGCAGAAAAAAAAAAACAGATCCAAGCTACACAGATTACATTTAAATGGTGAAGGGTGGGACATGGTCATAAACACAGAAAGTCAACCATTGTTATGCAGTGAAGGGCAGAAGGCGATGGGGTAAAATATTCAAACTTAACACAACTGCAAACAATACAGAGACTCCCCCCAAATACACAAAGCGAAGGGAATAAAACTGAAAAGGAACAAGGACAATTCAGCAATACAGATTGGTTGCAAATTAACTACTAGTTAGGGTAATAAGAATAAACACAGGGCTCAAGGAAGGAGATGGGAATAGTTCTTGATCAATGGAATAGAACTGAAGCCAAGGATCAAACAGGGCAGGGTAGCAAAGGCTCTATACCATTTCTTGCTGGCTCTGGAGAGTCTCTGACAGCTAATTCTGAATCCATACCTTTCTTCAAAGCTCTCCTTTGAGGGATCTCATCCTATCCATTGTTTTAAAACACTCGTTTTGATAAAAATACCTTTCTTTCTTGGTGAGGTGATGTCAATGAGGCTCTGGGAACATTGAATGAGATGTGTCTAGTTTCTTCTTTTTGAGAATTGCTCAATATAGGTTTTCTTAAGAATCCATCATTTCAACTATCTGACTATGAAGTCAAATTTTTTTTGCAAGAAAAGTTCTGTCACAGATAGTCTTGGCAAGATGATAAACCTCTTGTTCTGACCATTGTGATGGACTTAAAAATTTGCAGAAGCCTGTGTTAGTTGGGTGACTCATGAGGGAAAGGTCCAGGCAGAACTCACATAGAGAACATTATTGGATGGGTTCAGGGTTAAGTTGATCGGATAGGGCTTATTGGTCTGACATATAAGACCCAGTCCTGTGCAGCTGTGCTAATCCCATGTATTCTTTTCTGTTACTCTTATGACTTTGGTCATAATGAGACACAACTATTTTCAAGGGACCATGCATTTACCAGAAGCAGTAAACCTACCTTGGTGTACTTAACAGCATATTTCTGTAGCATCTGCTTTTAATGCCACCAGCACCAGAACAGGCACAAACATGTGCATGGACAAAAAGAGCATCTGACAAGACCCCTGAATTCATGCAGGCAATCCCAAAGGCAGTTCAGAACCTTGGACAGTACCACTTCCCATGGCCATGCACTAGAGCTTCCTGATTGGTTGACCATTTGCATCATCATGCTGTTTGGGATGGCACAGGTCACAGTTCTCCATTTTACACTGTGTCTCTGAGATCTTCACAATGTGGAAGACAGAACGGATTCAGAAATTATGAGAACAATGACCAAACAATTTCTGAGGAAGACTCACAGGACATTATAATGTTAAAAAAACATGGAAGAAATGAACCAAAGATAGATGTGAGATGAAAAGGGAGAGGAAAATAAAGGGTTGGAGAAGGGAGGAAGCGAGCAAGGGAGGGAGGGAAAAAGGAAGAGAGAAAGGGGAAAATCCAGAGTAAGATTTTTCTATGGGTGTAGCTCACAGGATCAGATTCCACGAATATATCAGGTGTGTTCAGAAGTATTAGAAACCATTGCTTTCAGCCAACAGGAGATCATGAACTTTTATGGCAATTTTAATGGCATTTCTCAGGCAAGAGTTGAAGGATCAATAAAAAAAATAAGCTAAGGAGAGATTTAATAGAACTCCTTTTAAGACATTTGATGATCAGTGCAGGGAACAAGTAGTGAGAAAGATATTAAAATGCTGTGCTATGTTCAGTGTAGAGTTAAGGCAGGATTTTGCTATGTGTCTCAAAAAAAAAAAAAAACCTGCAGCTTTAAGAAGTGGTATGGTTTCAATTTTGAGGAAAAAGAAAGTACAGATTCAAGGTTCAAAGTATGTCACAAAGAGAATGTGAGTGTGGTTCATTGTTGCCTTTAAGGAAGGACGACCCATAAATGCAGGTCTACGAGCAAAGCAAGCAAACTTAATTCCTCAGGTTACCATGTGAGCACAGAGGGACAGAACGTGCTTAAAACGTAGAGCTCTTTCCAGCTTCTGGCATTTATAAATAAGTTGATTATGAACATGGTGGAGCATGTGTCTTTGTTATAAGTTGGAATATCTTTTGAGTATGTGCCCAGGAGAGGAATAACTGGGTCTTCAGGGAGTACTATGTCCAATTTTCTGAGGAACTGCCAGACTGATTTGCAGAGTGGTTGTACCAGTTTACAACCCCACTAACAGTGGAGAAATGTTCCTCTTTCTCCTCATCCTCACCAGTATCTGCTGTCATCTGAGTTTTGGATCTTGGCCAATCTGACTGGTGTGAGATGGAATCTCAGGGTTGTTTTGATTTGCATTTTCCTGATAACTAGGGATGTTGAACATTTCTCTAGGTGCTTCTCAGCCATTCAATATTCCTCAGTTGAGAATTCCTTGTTTAGCTCTGTACCCCGATTTTAATACGGTTTTTGATTCTCTAGAGTCTAACTTCTTGGAGTGTATATTGGATATTAGCTCTCTATCAGATGTTACATTGTGAAAGGTCTTTTCCTATTCTGTTGGTTGCTGTTTTGTCCTAATGACAGTGTCCTTTGCTTTACAGAAGCTTTGCAATTTTACGAGGTCCCATTTGTCAATTCTTGATCTTAGAACATAAGTCATTTGTGTTCTGTTCAGGAAATTTTGGCCAGTGCCCATGTGCTCAAAACAAGGAAAGGGAATAACATTTGAAATGTAAATAAAATATATCCAGTAGAAAAAAAGATAAGTAAATATTTGGAGAAAGTAAAAAAAAAGAGAAAAGTAGAACACAGGGGATGGGGCTTGAGCAAAGACTGGAGCCCAGGGAGATGGGGTGGGAGTAGGGAAATGAGCCCAGAAAAAAGAAAAGTGAACAGGATAAATGAATCCAAAAAAACAAGGTTTTATAACAATAAGGACAAGAGATCAGTTGTGATAGGAAAGGATAAAAATTGGCACTCCTGAAGAGTTGCTTTGATAGTTACAACCTCTAGCATTGATTTCTACAGCACTCTAAATTGACAACGGTTCTTTTCCAAATTTTCCTCAAATTTTCCATCAGACCTCAAAACCTTAATTAATGGTGGACATTTTTTCTCCTATATCCTTATAATTTCATAATCTCATATGTCTGTACCACCACAAACCATTCTGTCCATTAAAGGCAGTAAAGAGTGTGCTGAAAATCTAACTGGGACTGGTCATCTTATGATGTCCCATCTGATCTCCTCTTGTGTGCACACTGCCTATGGAATTCATGGCTGCTCCTTCCCTGACTCCTTTCTATGACCTCTCTTCCATTTATTTTATATCATATATTAAAATTATATAATACATTTTAGTTTTCTACAAATACTTTCAAATTCCTCAGACATTTTCTATAGCAACGACTTATTTCTTTTGTACTACCTATGATTAAACAGAGAAAAATAAAAACACCAAAGCACAAATTCAGCACATATCCATTTTAACCTGTTTACAGGTTGGCTATAGGATATTTTAATAGCTAACCCTTGCAGTCTCAAGCCTGCTTCTACCCAAGCATATGTACACACCACAGTATCCGAAGACTTCATTACATTAACATCTCCTTTCTTTGGAAATTAAAACCGCTATTAGTGTATGAGGTAATTCTGCATGGAGGATAATAGTATGTTTCCACATGCATGTAGACTGTGGTTACAAAAGAACTTCATGTCCTTGGTAATTATGGACATTAAGTTTTCAGTAGTAAGAAATGAAAAATTGCAGTAACGGAGTTGTCCAAATAGCTGAGCCATGTGAACAGCTAGGTGAGGTACAACAGTACAACTCCCATCAGAGAGCCTGTCTACCCTGTGACAACCCTCATCCCAACTCAAACTTGCCAGCTTACTCTACTGCTCAAAAAAGTAGAATATTGTTAATCAAAGGACACCAGGTACAATGCACAGGTTTCAGAGACACTTTGGATACATTATAAAGTGTGCCATCTTGGAGGCAGCTGGAGTGCAACCATTTGGAGCAGATCTATTTATCAGCATGCACGGGGCGCGAGCTTAAGGCTTGCACATTGCTGTTGAATGGAGCATGAAGAAGGAGTAGAGGAGGTGACATAAATATTAAGCAATGACCTTCCATTTGGGAGTTAGAGGCAATTCCTCACACATGGTTTTATGCCTTTAGAATTTATTTCTCTAGGTTCCAAGGTGCAGGTGGATTGTAATATGAATGAATAATATAATGGTCTGAAAAACTGTGACAAAAGCAACTAAATGCAATGAAAAATAACAGCTACTAGCAAAAAAAAAAAAAAAATAGTGGCTACCACCTCAGACAGATGGCAGTTTCAAAAGTGACAAGGCTGGCCATTTTACCTGATGGTTCATAACTTTTGTAACTTTAAAAATATTACCCTAGAGAACTTAAGTTTTACCTTAAATTTTAACCTCATAATTTGCCCTCCTGTAAATGGTTATGTTAATCTATATGCAGACTACTTACAATACAGTGCATACTGAACATCTGAAAACAACACAAGAGGAAAAAATGTTTATGGTCCTAAATAACCTGAGATCCCTTGCAATGAAATGGTCAAGCAAAATGTCTTCCCAGTTACAGTTGCTGACGAGCCTTCTTAACTTTATTAATTAGGTGGTAGGTGTATGTGGAGTGTGTACGTGTCTCTCTCTCTCTCTCTCTCTCTCTCTCTCTCTCTCTCTCTCTCTCTCTCTGTGTGTGTGTGTGTGTGTGTGTGTGTGTGTGTGTGTATGTGTGTATGTGTGTGACCATACACTTACAAGGAAATCAAAGAACTGCTTTCAGGGGCTAGATTTCTGCTTCCATCATGTAGATTCCATAGATCAAACTGAGGTCATCAGTCTCTTATGGTAAGAGCTTTTATCTGCTGAGCCCCCTAGCTGTCACTATGGCAGACTTTTATATGCACAAGTCTATTTTACATAAATTGCTTCATATTTGTTTATCATTGACTTAGTGTGAACTGTATCTCTTAGAACAACAGCCCGGGAAACTAGAGTAGCATAGCACAAAGCTGAGTGGCCACCTCTAATTAATTTTGACCATTGTGAAATTTGTAAACACCCCTCCCCCCAATACTGACCATTAAAAAGCCATCTATCGATTGTTTTCATGAGGTAACTTTGTAAACAGTGCATTCATTTATTAAGCTGCTCCTACAAAACTGTCATTTCTAACTTCTCATTCATACCTAATTTGGTTTCTTTGTCCTTCGCCACACCCATCACAGAATGGCTGAATCATAGTGTCATGAAACTGGATGAGCCCTTAGAGATCATCTTATCTAATCTTCGCTTTATATACTAGAATGTAAGGCCTGGGGAACTGATATAAATTGGATGCAGGATTAATCTGCTTAAGAAAAGTAATACCTTGTAAGAAGTCATCAGTAAGATCTAATGTAAAGAACTGGTCTCCAAAGTCTTTGATTTTAATGAGAAAAGATAATAGCATCTCTTCTTTGGTCAAATGAGTTAGCTTCGGGTTTATTAAAGTTTTAATATATTCTCTCAACTTTAGATTGGTTAAGGCAGACCAGAAGAATCATTTCCTTTTCCTCTCTGCCCTTTTGGGAGTATGACAGCTCAAGACTACACAGGAATATTTCTGCTCCTTATTGTATAACTGATTCATGTGCCGCTAGGCAAGGCTGCAGTCCCAAAACTTCAGTTTATGACCTCATACTAGAGAACTCGGCTGTTTTAAACCCTAGAAACAATACTGTTTCGGTATTTCAGCATATGGCTACCAGTCTTTTATTTCTGATATGGTTATGTTTTCATTTTAAAATTTAAAAATGACATAAGAATTGATTTGTCAAATGGCTCCCAGACCATCTACCGAAGAATAGATGCCTTCATCCTTGATCACCTCTGCAAGAACCGTAGATTGTCTGCCAGCGTTTCCTCCTTCACTATCAAGCCCACTTACACTGCAAATATGTTCTTTGGAGAAAATTCAGCAAACATGCACACCAACAATAAATATAAATAAACAGAACAGCAAATCTCCATTCTCTTTCCAGTAAACATTAATTTGATACAAGGATAGTTTGTGTATTTGTGTGTGTGTGTGTGGGTGTGTGTGTGTGTGTGTGTGTGTGTATCTTATTCATACATACAACCATGCAACTATCTAGTTAAAATTGCTTTCTTTGATGTTGTTTTGATTTGTTGCTGGGTTAAATTTTGTCTGTCTAGCTCTAGTGAGAACTTCTAGTTATAGATTCAGCAGAGAATGAGACAGGAAAGAATTATCAAGAGCCCAGGCAATGAAGGGTGAAGGACAACAATACTGGTCTAATGGTATTTATTTATTTATTTTTAATTGGCTATTTCCTTTACTTACATTTCCAATGTTATCCCCTTTCCCAGTTTCCCCTCTGGAGTTCCCCATCCCATACCCCCTCCCTCTGCCTCTATGAGAGTGTTCCCTGACCCACCTGCCCACCCACTCCCTCCCACCTCCCCACACTGACATTCCCCTATACTGGGGCATCAAGCCTTCACAGGACCAAGGGCCTCTCTTCCCTTCGATGCCAGACAAGGCCATCCTCCATTACATATGCAGTTGAAGCCATGGGTCCCTCCATGTGTGCTCTTTGGTTGGTGGTTTAGTCTCTGAGGGCTCTCGGGGTTCTGGTTGGTTGACATTGTTGTTTTTTCTGTGGAGGCTGCAAACCCTTAAATTTCTAATCTGACAAATACAGAGGCAGATGCTCTCAGCCAACAACTGGACTGAGAACAGGGTTCCCAATGGAGGAGTTAGAGAAAGGATCAAAAGAGCTAAATGTTACTTCATAACACTGCTGTTCCCATGCACCCCTGCTTCTTACCTGGGCTTGTTAGAAGAAAGCTATGTCCATCACAAATCCGCTCCCATAACCCAAGGTAACAACTGATTCAGAGGATGTGTGAAGTTTGAGAGCAGTGTCTTTATAACACCTGGGCCAAACTTAAATATTCTAAGAAAGCATGTGTCTCGTAGCCCTCAGAGTGCCATCTTCTGCACCAGTAGACTCCCTGTGGCAGGATCTCCTCTCTAACGCAACACTGTTATGACTGTTTTCAGTCGGTTGGAGTATTACTGACAACAGGACCCCAAGGGTCCAGGGCCCAGTTGATGTGGAGATTTCATTGTGAAGGCAAGAAGTGGATTTCAGAACCCCAGAAAGGTGAATGCACCCTAAGAATCTGTAAAAGAGGGGGAATAACAAGTATCATTCCACGAAATTATTTAACTGTAGATTCTATTTTCCCCAGAGCTTTTAGTAAGCTTAGGGTTTCACCAAACACAGTTTCTTCTCTCGGTGTGGAAATAAAACGGAAATTGAATACTTTCCAACCTCTCCTCACAGAAGTTTCAGTCTCCCTGCAGACGGGGTTGCTTGAACAAAGGACAGACTAGAGCCACCAGAACAAGAACAGTTTGATGCGAAACCCAATGAAGGTCAGAGGAGGAAGGTGAACAAGAACAGGATACTCCTGCAGTGTGCTTTGTTTCCATATACACAACTCTAGATACAGGAAATAGCCAGGACGGTGTTAGTGCAGATGTTGAAAGAACAGACAAACTTTAGGGCCAGGGATGAATACTCCTCATTCAGAAACCACATTACCGACTGTTCTGACAGCCGGCTGCTTTAGCCCAGTATAGAATAATGAACAAGAAATTTAGCAAGCAATTCATGGAGGCAATTGTGAAAGAGAAAGGAAAAACATAAGTGACTCATACCGTTGATGGTGACTTTATTATGCACATAAATTATACACAGTCATAGGCTGTCTTTTCTCATCACTAATTATATTAAGACTCATCGAAGATTTCCCTAATGAAGGCACTTGCCTCAGTGTAGACAGTTTTGCAGAACCATGAGCGTATCCTCAGCAATTAGCCATTCCTCAGACTGTCATGCAGACTGGGTTTGTGTCCCTGACACTTCATATTGATATATGAATACGGATGCAGACTTGTTTTAAAATGTGTTCCTGCATGTGACTAATGACTCACCGGGCTTGAGTATGCATCCCTCTCCTCAAAGTGACATGCTTACACCACAGCCAAATGTAGGAATGGGATGTACTCATCAAACGTTATGTAAAATGTGGTCCAAACTGCATGACCTGTAAGAATGTGCACAGGCAGCCTCTTCAGACAGCCCATTAGCAATCACTAAGGCTGGGAGGGAAAAGAAAGAAAATTAAGGGGACAGGAAAAGGGAAGCAAGCTATGTTGAAGCTTTTCATGAGCCTACAGTCAGGGATTCCAGCCTAGGGAAAAACACTGGCTGTGAAGACAGTTGACGCCTAATAAACAAACGAATCATTTCAAAAGAGGGAGAGTGAGAAGCTGGATATATAACTTCACAGCTAAGGGTGTATACTGCTGTTACAGACGACCCCAAGTACCGTTCTCAGCAACCATGCCAGGATGCTCACGATAGCCTGTACCCCAACTTTACAGGACTCGAGGCCTTCTTTTGGCCTTCATGGGCATATGCACACACATGCACTTACTACCTTATTGTGATGGTTTGCATATACTCCACCCAGGGAATGGCACTATGAGAAGGTGTGGTCCTGTTGGAGTAGGTGTGGCCTTGTTGAACTAGATGGGTCACTGTGGGTATGGGCTATCAGACCCACTTCCTAGTTGCCTGGAAGTTAGTCTTCCATTAGCAGCCTTCAGATGAAGATGTAAAACTCTCAGTTCCTCATGGACCATGCCTACCTGAATACTGCCATGCTCCTACCTTGATGATACTGGACTGAACCTCTGAACCTGTAAGCCAGCCCCAATTAAATGTTGTCCTTTATGATATTTGCCTTGGTCATGGTGTCTGTTCACAGTAGTAAAACCCTAAGACACACATGTACATGCACACACACACATAAGGAAAAAATGTAAATTTTCATATTACTGTCAAAAAGAAATATGTCTTTCATATATTTTCTAATATATATAAGAAACTGATATTTTCTTATATAAATGGTAAAATATTAGCAAGCCATTGTTAAAGCATAATGTGTAGATTTAGGTTCATCCCAAATACGTTCAGGCAGCCTCATTAAGAAGACTAAGCCGTTTTGCATCACACACATCAGAGCTACCCAGCAGCTTCTCACACAGTGGCTTTCTGCTCTCACCCCACCCTATGATGCCATTTGCCCAAAAGGAAAAGTTTATTTAGCTCCCTTTGGGCTGGAGCTTCTGAAGCCACCAGAAACTGAAGCTTCTATAAAACAGTGAAATCAGTACTGCCCCTGAGGTCCTCAAGTATGTTCTGTCCCTTACATAAGAGCCTCTCTTTCTATGTCTCCCATGCTTAAAATCTATGCTTAAAATTATTTTAATAAATTTCAAATCTGGTTCATACTAGCTCAACCTGAATTTATTTTCTATGGTGAAGTATCTGACTCCACTGGAGGGTGCGTCTTTGAAAACACACACACACACACAAACACACAAACACACACACACACACATACATACACACACACAGAGATGTCCATCTTTAAGACTTCCTAGCTGCTCAGACATCTTTGGCTGCTAAATAGTCAGTTTGATCAAGCAAAGTCATTCTTTTATGAATAATGAACGGTCAGGTTGATAGGTGATAAGGGAATGATAAGTCTAATCAATCCTGCTGATCAATGAAGTCATTAAAGGCCAGAACCACACAGCACGAAAGACAACATTCTTGTCTTTTATCCACCATGCCCTCAGTGTTTCTACATGACAAATGATGGGTTCAAGGTACTGAAAGATTTCTTCTAACAGCCTTGTATGGCTTCAGTTCATTCAGGGCACAGGGTTTTGGAAACCGTGAACTATCCTAGCTTCCTGAATCCATGTGTAAAGGATGAATATGTTCAATTATTTAATATTATAGCATATGTGATGATGACATCTGAGTCTCTCAGATTTGTTCTGATATATGTTAATAACAGAAACAGCTTTAAACAAAGAATAAGAGAAACCATGCCAAGCTCCCTATAGCTTTAGCCATTTAAAAGTAGAAGAGACTGTTAATCTTTTTTTTTATCTACTTCCTTCTTAGAACAAGAATAAAAGGCACACCCCCCCACACACACACTCACAAGGTAATTGAAAGTATTCATTTAGGTAATATAAGACAATTTATATGGTTAAAGATGATAAACCTGGTCACTGATTCCATTACCTCCCAGCAGCCTTTTCTTTATGGCACATAACATAATCACAACTTACTCTCTCACCAGGCTTAGGGCAACTGTTATCTGCTTTTCTCAGTGAATATTAAATTGTAAGAGCTCCACTGGTGAGATTAGAAAAATCATTTTTTAAAGTACAACAAGAAAAGATGCAAAGTCTAGAAATCATATTTTAGCTATAGTTCCACATACTGGAAAGAGTTATATCCATTATGGGACAAGGCATCATCAGCAACTGTCCTCGGGAAGCCGGACAACCCCGTGCACAACAGTGAAACCCAACACTCAGCCTGCACTTTGTACCACGAGCAAAACTTTAATGTAAGACCCGAAACCATGGGATGAGCAGAACAATAAGACACTTTTACAAATATTTTTACAAGCAATGGTTTTGCATAGAATTCACCATAGCTGCAAAACTAGTGTGAACACTATTGGTAAGGGTATGGAGGAAGAGAACTGTCATGCATTGTTAGTGAATATATAAAATTCTATAGCAACTGTGATGGTTGGTGTCAACTATCATCCTAACCCGATCTAGAGAGTCCTAGGAAACAGTTTCAGACATGGTTGTGAGAGATTACTTAGGTGTGTTTCCTTCTGGACATGCCTGAGGAAATGATCTTAAGTAAATGATGTTAGGAAGACCTGCCCACTGTGGCTGGCACCATTCCCTCTGCTGGGATTCTGACTGTGTAACAAGGAAAAATTGAGCTGAGCACAAGGATTCATCCCAATTACAAAAGCAGTGTGACTTGCTACATCAAGCTACTATGCTATACCTACCATTCATTATGAATAACAACCCCAAACCATGAGCCAAAATAAAGGCTTATTCCATGATGTTGCTTTGGTGGGAGGTATTTTATTAGAGCATCAGGAAAAAACATCTAAGACAGCAAATATGTAAAACAGTACAGAGAATCCAGTATACAAATAACATTAAACATCCTCATATGATTGGAGGCTCCACTTGAGGGATGCATCTAGAACACACCTAATGGACCTCAAGTCAGCATGCAGAAGAATCGTTTGCTTAATGGTCTTTATTACAGCACTATTTACAATATGCATTACCAGTGCATGAATCAGTCAACAGATGAAAAGATATATGAACTTTGAATTTTATGTACATGCAACAGACTCTGATCCTGCCATAAAAAAGAACAAAACTGTCATTCACAGTTAAATTTAAACAAAAAAAGGAGGACATTGCATTAAAAAACAAAACCAAACAAACAAAAAAAGTCAGGCAGATAGAAAAGACAATTATTTCACATTATCTCTTAGATATGGAAGGAAAAAGTTGGGCTGAAAGTACAAACTGCTGAGTATATGATTAATCTTCATTATCAACCTGGCTGGATCTAGAATCCTTGTGGAAACATATCTCTTGGGGTGTCTATGAAGGTGATTCCAGAGAAGGTTCACTGATGATAATGAACTTATCCTCACTGCTGGTGTGTTTAGGGGAAAAAAGAAAACCAGACTACTTCTCAGCAGGGAAAAGTGCTGAGGAGAGCAAGAACCCCAGGGTAGAATGTGCATTTGGTTTTAGTTCTAAGTTGTGTCTTTTCCTCAGTGGTTGGGGGCAGATTCCACACTCATTTTCTAATGGCTAATTTTTAATATTTCCTGTGCAAAGGAAATGAATGAAGTCTAGCTTGGCACTTAAATCACTAAACTTCCAGAATGTAGCAAATCTTTGTGCAAATGATGTTTTCACCAATGGGGGAGGGGGGTTTAAAACATTTCCATAAAAATCTTTCAAGGTGCCTTAGATAAAACTATTTAAATTCCTTGTTATAAATATTGTGAAAAGACTAGTAGTTAATGTTTCTTCCATGACGGACACTATTCCCGGGCTCATGTATTGCTCCTTATACATAGAATATTCCTAAGCATTCACTTCTGTTTCCAGACTGGATACACTGTGACCAGTTGCTCCACATTTCTACAGCATTTGTTTCTCTGTTTCTCATCAGAATACAATGTAACCAGTTGCTCCTTACTTCTATCACTACAGCGCCCACCCCCAGCAGCATGAGACAGGCTTTACCCCTTCATCTAAAATGAACCCTTGGGCCCTTAAAGTGCTTTAATCCGGTACTTTGTCACACAATGATAAATGTAACGAATGCGCTTGGGAGTGGGAAGATGCTGGTGTAGATCAAGATAAAAAACAGTGTGAGAAGAAGCAGGGCTGGCAGAAATGATCAGTATATGCTGTGTGCATGCATTACACTGTGAAATGTATTGATCTGCAGTTAATACAGGTTAACAACAGAACTGCTAAGTGGCCGTTCTCCTGAAAATGGCAGTCATAGGCTCATCTGTTTTATTACTTGTTCCACAGTTGACAGAACTGTTTGGAAAGGATTAAAAGCTATAGATTTATTAAAGTAGGTGTGTCACCAGGTTAGGCTTCTAAGTTTAAAAAGCCCATACCTTTTCCAGTTCTTGCTCTCAGCCTTGTTCCTGTGGATTAAGATGTGAGCTCCCAGTTACTGCTCTTGCACCATGCCTACCTGCATGTCTGCCTACCAGGTAATTATGTTTTTACAAAGATTTTCTTCCAAAATGCAGGCATAAAACTATAATTATCTATTTCCTTTTATCATCTATTTTATTATCCTGAGTATATAACCAAGATATAGAAAATTCCTATTCCCGTCTGTCATTATTTGTCACATGGTTACAGGATTATTGTCCATTTGATTTTATGATTACTACTGAAAACAACTATTTGAATTAAGGAAAAAATATTTTTAAAGACTCATGTCAACTGTCAGACATGTGCAGTAGATCACAGGCTGGAAAGCTGCCCTGATTTCTCTTTTCCTAAACAGTAAAATCCATAAAGTAGAAGATTACTTAGTATGAGGGCTGACGTTACTACTTGGCTGTTTTCTTCAGTGTGGGGTGTTTCATTAACAGGAGAATCAATGACCAGATCAATAAGGTAAAGTGAAAACAACCAGAGTAATAGTATGTGAAGATTTGTCAGGAACATGCGACTCTAGACACAGTATTACAGTATTTTACACAGCATTATACAGTACCAATAGTACTAAATGACAGGGACACGTCATTCCAGATTCAGGACACCAAGATTAAGGTGGCAGCTTATGAGATATATTTCATGACTAATTATCTTCTTGTTTTGAATATCCACAACATTTTAATGGCAAACATGGACTTATTCAATCATAAAGTCTGTGGGTATCACCTAGCAACACATGTTTTATTCTCCTGGATTAAGAATTAAAGAATGTTGTTGTGGTCCAAAACCATATCGTTGCAAAATCCTAAATAGTTTTTTTGGTATACAGTTACAATTCATAACAATTTATTCTACATATGTATTATATCATTCAATATTCTGAAACTCGAATATAGAATACAGAGCTACAGAAACTCTGATCATTTTACAACACTATTTAAAATATATGATATTAAATTACTTTCTCAATTTACTGAATCCTACCCAGATTTATAAAACAAACCCTATGTGCTTCCAACAAATTGAGTGTCTTTTTTAAGCAAAAATGAAAAAAAAGGCATTAGTACTTATGGCCATTTTTATATTGTGTAAAGTGTTTCTTTTTAAATTGAGAAAAAAACATTCCCGTAGTAATCATTTATGTTTCTACATCTTTACTTACAAAAATCTTATGAAAGTAATGAAAATAAGAGGATATAATACGATTTGGGAAAATACAGTAACTTCATTTGTACCTATATTTACTACTTTATAAAAATGAGTAATCCTCAAGAAAAGAAAAATATTCACACACACTTTTGTTTTATTTTTTTAAATATTCATTACTTAAGGTCTCATAATTGCACCAGTAAACATCCTAAGAAAATGATACATTTTAATAACTCTATTAGTCCTAATGACTTAGAAATGCATAACATTAATTTCTAATGAATTTGAAGGAACAGAACTATTAGTTCATATGGCACATATCTGTCCTGACAATGATCTCTTTATAATTATAAATTTGTGTTGCTCTACACTTGGGTAAAGAATCTTACTGCAATGGCATTTTGTCACTCATTGGAGACATGCTCCAGTTCAAGCTAGTTAAGAATTCCAGCATCATGAGGAGAAGAGAGGGCTCCCAAGGATCCACACCTAGTGAAGAAGCTTTCAGCAAAGCTTCCGGGAGAGGTGGAAGTCACTTTTCCTCAGAAGGGTGTCCGTAGCAAGCTTCACCATGCACGAGTGGCTGACCCAAGCTTCTGAGCCTATGGGCAGCAACTATTCACACTCGGGCAGTCAAGATGGGTTGATTGCTTACTTAATTTATAAAGAGGACATGAAGTTGGAAGGACGATGAGAGGAGTTCTGAGGAGAGCTAGAGACAGGGACATGCAGGGTAAGTATAATCAAGGTCCATAACAGACATACATGGATGAACATTGAGAGAGGGGGGAGGTGATTTTTCATTTACTCAGGATGGGCTCTGGATTGTTTATTCTATGTCTTACCTATCACCAATAATGCTACAAAAATCAAGGCACTATAAATGTTTCTTCAGCACGCCGCCATTTTCCCCCTTTGGATATATGCCAAGTCATTGGTCTACTGTAGTGTGAAGTATAATGGATTTGAGCTTTCTGAAGAAAAGCTGATGTACAACATTGTATAGCGGCTCTATCGATTAATCATCACAACACTGTTCAGTGATCCCCTTTTCTTCACATCCCAGCCAACACTTATCACCTTACTCTTTGATAATAGCCTTTATCATCAGGTATAAAAAATATGCCATTCTAGTCTTGATGTACATGCCTTTGATGATGAACAGTGTTGAACGTTTTTTTGATAAGCCTTGTCGGCCATTTCTATGTGTTCTCTGAGGAAACAAACAAACAAACAAAAAAGGAGTGCCTGTTCCTTACTTTTTTCTTTTAGTTAAGTTGTTAAGGAAAGAACTGAGTTATGTAAGTATTCCTGTCTCCTAAACATTATCACCCATTAAATATTTGATTGGCAAATACTTCCTGTCATTACATAGTGCACTTAGTGTCAGGAATGAATCCAGCTGTAATGGCGCAGCTTCTGCACATCAGGACGTACAGTGGTTTTGGACATTCTGAGTCTATCTGCTATTCAGAGTGGGTCAGATTCCGTCAACTCAGATTATGGAGAGCCAACAACTAAACCAAATGCATTATTGTAAAGCTCTTATTTTCTGACTTCAAGTGCTATGAGTACTGCCGTATTCAGTCGGAAACTTGCTAAACGGAAGAACCCTGACATCCCTCATCTTTGTCAAAGCCTTAAAAACATTATAGTGAATGTCTCAAAGTCACTTAAGCCCTCAGGCTCCACAAATTCAGCTTGTACGCTTGCCACAAATGACAGCTGATGACTTCTGGGAGGAAGTGACGAATGGATTAGAAATTTACACACAAGACACGAATCCATTTCTTACAATCAGCATTATTGACAATGAAAATGAGTTTGAAAAAGAGGGATGGAACTAGAAATTTAAAAACTCAGTCTTGACTGAGAAATACAAATCTCTCATTTTATCTGTCGTTTACACAGGATGAGTACAAAAGCATTATGAATTAAATATTATCATAAAACTCATCATAATTATCGAGCATTTAGAATCCATTCAGCAGCTTAATAAAAGGTTTTAAAAATTCATTTTAGTAGACTGCTTTGTAATAATTTCTCGCACTCATTTCTGATGTAGGATAGGCTATTCGGGTGAATCTTTAATTCCAACAGACTACAGTTAGGTGGGGTCTGTAGAATTGAAAGTTTTCCTTATATTTTCTATGTATAAGCATATACAGTATCATAAGCATACATCCCTAGAGCATAATCCTACATGAAGACAAAGCCCAGCCATTCTGTGCAACAGGGTGACCCTCCACAAGTACCATGGCCCTTCCATGGGTTCAAATACATGTCATCCTAAGACCAGATGCTGCCACATCACAGACATCACTTCGAATCCTAGCCCTTGGAGGTGAATATCTTCCTTACCCCCTCTTCACCAGAATTGCTGTATTGACATGTTCATGCTGAAATCATTGGCTATCACTTTGATGCTATAACTTTGACTCTGTGGTAGTTTGCTTCTCTGTGCCTTGATTAAATCTGTGAACAAAGCAGCTTATGGTTTGTTTGGGATTATGATTCTGGAAGGATAAGAGGATGTCATCACCATGGTGGGAGCACATGGTGGCAGACAGGCATGGTGGGAAGAAGGATAACAACTCACAGTAGGTACACAAGAGGTAGAGCGAGCACTGGGAAGCGCACATGTCTTGGAAACCCCAAAGCTCAGCCCCATTCACATACTTCCTCCAGCCTAGCCACACATTTCCTAAACATACCCCACTAGGGATCAAGTACAAAACTGTCTGAGAATAGGGGAGACATTTCATTGAAACCACCATGGACCCCCAATGCTGCTCCATTTTAAGCTTTCCTGACTAAGGCTCACACTTACTGGAACAGGATTAAAACTGTTCAGACATTTAAACTAGCCTCAACATATTGCTTTGATTTAAAAAAAAATTAAAATGGCATGAGACTGATTTTCTTAACTTTATTAGGTTTTGTTGATATATTCTGTGTCCTTGCACACACACACACACACACACACACACACACACACACACACACAAACCCACAATGATTATTCAAGTATTTTTTGTGTATTGCTTCTCCTCCATTGTTAGGTTAGCTACTGAGGTTGAGATGTTGACATCTCCAGTTACCATTACATATTTTTTTTTCACTAAATTTATCTCAGCCTCCTGAACACTGGGATTACAGTCACATGCTACCACACACGGCTATATATGACATCCAGTTTAACAATTTATTCAAAAAAAGGTAATCACATAAAATAGACCAAACATTTCCATCTTGGACTTACTTAGAACAGTAATCAGCAGATCATAAAGTCAAATGCAGGATTAAATTTAACAATGTGTTTAAAAAAATAAAGATGGCAACAAAGGGATGATCTCGAGCTATTTTCAAGATGTCTACAAGTCTGGGTCCACATAAAGGCTATGCACATGCTAAGATGGTCTTCCAGGTCCCTGTGATTTGGTGAATAAGTTAACATGAAATTACAAAAGGATATGTTTACAAGCATTACACATATATAACTTATCAATATAAACCACGGATGATAGATAACATAAATTATGTCCTTTAATAAGCAAGACAAAGTTGGTCTTGGAAGAAAATGATGCTTATTTTTGAAATATATTTCCTTTCCAACAATAACCAGGAAAATTATTAAAATATAATATGCTCTTAAGATTGTGAATTAAATTATGTGCACGTAAATACAGGTTATATATTTTCATTAACACAATACTGTTTTTCCCTCTTCATACCATTCTAAAATGCAATAGCATCTTTACAGGTATTAGTAGCATACAGAAATAAACACCTCAAAGGAAGTAAGAAGCCAGACATGAGTCAATAGCCTGGAAACACAGATTTAGGTTCCCCCAAGTTTCATGTTGAAATGAGGCAGCACCTTCATGGAATTCTTACAGTAACAAAACAAAAATGAAGCAAGAAACCTTGATATAAACCAGAAATCTCAGCTGTAAGCCTCACATACTGACAGGGAGCATCCTTAGCCCCTTCTTGGGTTTGCAATAACATGTTATAAAGGTTTTCATCTGTTTATCAGAACATTAGGTTCAGCATTATCTACTATTCCTAGGATATCAGGATGCAAATGAAAGGTGGGTTCTTTAGGCATGGAACACAGCAAAAGATGAATTGTAATTAGGCTCTGGACCTACAGGATGTTAACCTCCCCTAACCATGGAAGCTTTAACAAGTCAATCAACCATGGTCCACGGGTTGATTCCAGAATTTGCAGCAATTCTGAAGGCCTTTGAGGATAAAGTCCCTTCCTCAGATCAATCTTTGGATCACAACCTCTCTGTTTCCCTGGTAACACTAGAAATGAAGACACCACAACTCCCCAGGCAAAAAGATGGAGGTCCGGGGGCTTTACTGCTGTCCTTCAAGGGAAAGCCACTTTGCATTCGGTTCAGAGGAATGCAATCTTATCTTCTGTCTCTCATTCTGAGCGAGGCTGGACATGACAATCAGATTGGCTGAGCACTAAGTATTAACTTCTCTCTTAAGCTGTTAACCCATCTGGGTTTGTCAGTCACCTTGCTCGGAACTCATCCCTCTGGAAAACAGAGCCATCCAAAGACATTCAAAGTAGACAGACACAATCTCTTGATAGGGTAATGTACTTAGGGCTTCTAGTTTAGCCCAATACGGACTTCTAAAGCATGTTCCGATGGTTTTCTAATGTTCAGTGCCTGCTGCAATGTCTCCCCCCCTTTTTGTGTGTGTCTAATTTTGCTCATTTGGATCTTCCCTCTGTCTTCTGGTTAATTGTGCTAAGGTGGCATCAATTTTGTTGATTTTCTCTAAGAGCCAAGTCTTCCCTTTATGTATTTGCCAGGCTATTGTCACTTTCTCTTTTCTATTTCATTGATTTCAGCCCTGAGTTTAATTATTTTTTTACCATCTTCTCTGTTTTTGAGTAGTCTGTCTTCTTGTTCCAGAGACTTTGGATGTGTCAGTAAGTTACTGCCATGAGATCTCTCTAGCTTTTGGATGCACACAGTGCACTCAGTGCTATGAACTTGCTTATCAGGAGCCCTCATTATGGCACATGGGGTTCTGTACGCTGTATTTTCATTTGGACTCAGGTGTAGAAAGTTTTTAATTTTGTTTTTCATTTACGTCTTCTCCCAGCTTCCATTCAGTCATGATTTCCTTGGTTTTCCGTGAGTCACGCAGTAACTATGGGGTTGTGATAGCCAGCCCTAATCTGCTTTTGCTTGCACAGAAATTAACTGCTCTAGCGCAGTCATTAGAGTGCTCAGACCTGGGTAATAATTTACCCAGGTCTCCTGTGATGACTAGAAAAACTTAAAAAAACAGCCAGGAATGACTTACCAGTCATTGACGTTTTACTCTGGAAGGCCTGGGAAATCTAGTGCTCTGCAGGCAAGTTAAGAATAGAATAATGGGCTGAGAGGTAACAATGGCTGCATTTGCCTTTGTAAAACTTGCTTATTGCTATGAAAAAGGAACAAAATGCTTTCATCATTGTTTTGTTTTCTTTTTATTACAACAGAGAAGTAAGAAACAGCTGAAGGAAGTTAATGCCGCAAGTAGACATCTCATGCCTCCAAGAAAAACTCAGTGCCAGCAACTGGGTTCCATCTTGTTGAGTCGAAGGCCAACATGATCTCATGGAACCCCAAAGAAACACAAGCCATTGCCAACAGCATTTGTTTTCTCCAGAATCTGAGGATAAATATGGACCTACTGTTTAAGAGGGCCCTGAGGAAATGCCTAGCTAGAAGCTTCACCCCTAAGAACTTGTGAAAGGCACTCAGTATGCTACCAAAGGAAAAAGCCTAATTATTAATATTTCCCAGTTACAAACATTGTGACTTATACTAACAACCTTCCTCATGCACAATGTTATGGGCATAAAAATAAGGAGAGAAAAATCCCACTTTTTAAAAAAGGAAGGCACATTATGTGAGAAGGAACCTATATCTGAAACTGCTAACATAACCTAGAACCTGAGAGTAGATAGGTCATAAGTCTATCGGAAAACCTTATGTAGACCTTCATCCCCAGAATGAACGGCTTTTTTTTCTTACAACTTTATTTTAAAAAAAACAAAAAACAAAAAACCAGAGATACATATACAGATTATTAAAAGCATTTTAGCGTAAAAATATATAAATATATTTTTCTCAGTACTTGATTTTTTTTTAAAGGTTTGATAGTATGCATTGAAATCTTACTAATTACAATGATCATACAGTGTTTGTAAAACAAAAAGTAATATGGAAATAGTCAAAGTTTTCTTGGTGTGTAAAGACTAAACATAATGATTTCTAACCAAAAATTGCCACAAGGCTATCTTCTTAGCTCTTGAGTTATTAATGATTTAAGGTCTAGGTGCACCCCACTCTGAGAGGGTGCTATACACTTTTTTTTCCCTAAGAAGGACTGAATGGCTTTGATGTAATGTGTGAGAAGACACAATTGTACAATGGCAGCTGAGTAGTGGAGAAAACACAACCATCAAAGTGTCCAAGGAAGGAGCATGGCTTCTTGTCATGAAAAACCATTGACGGGTTGCTATTTGGTATCGTCACTCATATTACTGAGAATCTCTATGAAAGATGTCTGTGGGTGTCTTGGATCAGGAAGCCAGAGGATGAACTGAAGATCTACACTCAGGTTTGATCTTTTGTTATGTATTGTAATGTTAAATGTTGACTCCTAAGACCTGCGACACATACAGTGTAACCTTGCTCCTCAACTTAAAACTACTGGGTAAATAAAGATGCCCACAACCAAGAGCTGGGTGGAAAGTAGGCAGAGTTTGGGGTCCCTGGGTTTGGGGATCAGAGGAGAACCACATGGAGAGAGAGAGGAAGGTGGAGAGAGGAGAAGATGCCATGGGATAAGAGTCATAAAATTATGGCCATTGGGGGGTGGCCAATTGGAGTTCTGAGCATCCTAGATGGAACATGGCAAGTCACATGACCGTATTATTAGTTCCTGACAGGGAAGCAGACCTAATAGCACAGAGGGTAAATATCAGTCAGCTCTGCGCTGATTATGGCTTATTATAAATGATAAAAGCTATGTGTTCTTTGTTTTAGAAGTGAATGGCTCCTGACTGAAATCAGACATATTTTTTTTGTAACAGATTAATTTCGTGCTAACAGCTCCTAAGCATAACTTAAATCATTAGTTTACTTTACAGGCAGCTAGGGTAACCTGTACAACTGGAACATGTCAGCTCTCCAATCCGAGTGCAGCAGTGAAGTTACACTACTCGGTATGTGTGGGGGAGGGGGGCAGGGACAGTGAGCCTGTGGGGCATGGGGGAACCCACCGAGGCATCTCAAGTCCACCACTTAGCAGCTGTAAAGCAACCAAATTATTCTGTCTGGCTGCTTCATTGCTGGAATGGGGGCAGTGAAGCTGACATTAAAAAGGTTTGTTTCCATTCCATACACATGGGCCTGAATGTCTTCTAGTTATAGCATACAGCAGGTTACTTAATGAAAACACAGAACCTTGAGACTCAGGCATAATTCTTGCGACAATTCCTCCACACAGAAAAGCTGCTTGCTGTCTTACGGAATTTCCTCTGAGGGAGAAACGGGTTAGGCCATCGAGGGCTTGTTTTCTTTTCAAGGGATGCAATTTTCTTTTACTGCTCGTGTTTTACGGGACAGTCCGTGCAAGCATGCGTAGCTGTAGGTAGCTTTAACATTACAAAAAGACATATAGTTATTCATCGACTTAGTGAATGACGCCAATTCTTTTTCTCCCTTTCATTTCTACTGATGTGGAGTTGGGGTGAAAAGATATGTGTTTAGGAACCAGCAGAGTGATGAGTGTGGTAAATTAGGGGCTTCACCAACCTGCCTCCCAGCAACTCAGGGGTGGTGGCAACTGCTTGCGTCATTGCTCACTGCTGCCAGGTACACAGAAGGCCCAGCCACAGAGCTCTCTTTCTCTGTCTTGGTTGTTCTGCCTGTCTGTCTGTATCTCTCTTGCATGTCCCCACTTTAAGATGACCTTTTACTCTCCAGATCCCTAATAAACTTCTTGTCCTAGATCTGTTTCATGGTGGCCCTCTTAACAACGAGAGAACCAGCAATTATGGCTCTAGGCTTTTTAGTCATACCTTGACAATAAAGAACCACCCCCCCCCATCAAAGCACTGCTTACATATGTTCCCATTTTACATATAAGGTTTCTTACTTTAAGTGGGAAAAAACAGTAAGTATATTAATATTCTCCTTTTACAATAACTGTTAAATTGCCACAATGTTTCAAGTAAAGAAGCAGAAACAATTTCCAAAGTTGTGAGGGCTTCATTAGATTTGTATACTATACCCCTAGGAGAGAGCAAACTCAGTTTAAATCAGATAACTATGTATCATAAGATGATAAAGATGAGACTTAAATCCCAAATATAAGCTTTATGGGGGTAAAGGTATATCTACAAATTGTGTCCTAAGATAATAGTATCTTAACTGCCGGCCTGCAGTTTCCACGATGCCCTGGCCCCAGAATCCTGGCGCATAGGTACTTCTTTTTAGAAGCAATCTCTCAAGTCAGCATGTTTGGTTCATCCTCAAGCAATAAGCACTTGAAAGAAAATGCAGACTAAGGAGAGAATTATTTACACTGCACCCTTCAGAGAGGAAGATTTTAAAGATTATTCATACGTGGGATCATTTTAACAACTAGAAATTACAAAATAAAAAAAATGGAGACTAAGTTGAAGGAATATATTTGGGTAAAAATAAAAGTGCAGTGTAATGAAATCACAGAATGGAACTAATTGTGCCTCATCTCGGGAATTGCTCTCTTTTGCATCTGAGACCAGTCTTGCTGAGTGGCACATTCCTGTGGGTTACAAAAGAAAGGCAGCTCTTGAGATCCTTAACTACTCTTTTGTGATGTAAAGGAATGAGTTCCACACTTCAAAAGGAGAGAAAGTGACTTCTCAGATCTGATGAGAATCTCAGGAGCCTGCCTTGAAAGGAGACTAAACCTCTTCCAGGTGAGGGAGACAGGAAGTCTGGAGTCCAGGGTAAAAAGCAGGCAGCTAGACTTTCCTCACAAGAGATGCCTTTCTTACCAAAGGAGCAACAGAAAGAATGAAATGTCTCCGTGTGATTTTACTGCCTGAGTTTATTTCCGTAGCTACTGGTCTATTGATTTACTCATGGAGATAATAATCTGGACACTGGCATTACCACAAAAAGATCTGAATGCCACTGTATTAAAAAGACATACTGGTGGCTTTCAGAGTTTTGCTAAAATGCTGTTTTAATGTTGTACTCAAGAGTAACACAGGAGAAAGCAAGGTCCCCACTTGAGGCTCATAACCATGTTAGTAAAAAAATTACAAATAGACCCAAAAAGAAGCTCAAGGATAATTATTAGAGTTTAAAAGAAAAAAAAAAAAAAAAAAAACTTGCCAGGGCAGGTAATCCAAACAATATGTTGAGAAAGCACACTTTAGAAGATAGAAGAAGGAAAACAGGTTTTTCTGAGTAATTCCGATGACTGGACAAATTCACAGTCCTACATGGCTGGGCCCTGAAGCTACTGTGATAGGGGCAAGGATTCTGAGAAGACACAGTATTTCATGAAAGGACTAATTATTCCACTCACCTCTTTAGCACAGCATAAGTGAGAGTTCACCCTCCTAAGAGTGGTCCTGGGGCTAAGTGGATGACAAAGTCCCACAAAACATAAAGCCAAGGAGCATCCTGACCTGGAGACTGCTCCAACCAGACCAATATAAAACTATAGTAGATGATTATTTAGATGATTTTTATGTGACAAAGTTAATTCGGGGTGCTGCTGCTTTTCAATGTGGAATCCAGTATAATCTTTTCTCTATATTTCTCTATCTGTTCTCTAGACTGGATTTTATTGGTTTCGAAAGTTCTGCGATGTCCTTGCAAGTGTCCAAAAATCAAGAATGAAGTGCCCAGACTTAGATGGTGTGCAACAATAAAGAGCATTTGCTTATTCTGCAGGAGCAACCAGCATACAGGGTCAGCCATTTTCTAAGATGGCGACCCCAGACGAGGGCACACAAGCCTTTTTATAGGGACCCTGGGGAAACTCTCCAAAAGGACTAGGCAATCCACAATTTCCTTGGTGGGTGTTGGGGGGGGAATGTCACAGGCTGTCAGTGGTTTGCATTCCTATGTCAAGAACATTTAACCATATGATGAAATACGGCTGCCCAGCTACAGATTGCATGACTATTGGTATTTCTCCATTTTTATTCATTTTTATCTCCAGGTTGTTCTCTGGGAGGGAGTTTTATGACCTTGTTCTGGATCTTACGGTCTGTTCCTAGAATTGGTGTCTTACGACTTAGATTTGGGGACTTGTGGTCGATTCTGAAGTTGGTGCCTTGTAGCCTTTTTTGAAATCAGGCCTGATCCTTAAGTGGAGACAAATAGGGTTTATGTTGTTGCCTTTTCAGCCTCAAGTGAAAAGCATCAAGGATCCAGTTGGCTACAGCAAGCTGATTTATTTATTCAGTATCAGGGAATCAGCTTGCTATTGACAATGTAGGTTCAACTTCTGGTAGCAGAACAGGAGATAGTGTCATGGTCGCTTGACAGTTAACCTGACTGGACTAAGCACTTGTACTGCAGAGAGAATTTCCAAGGAAAATGAGATAACATAGGCTCTGAATTGAGGGATATTTAAATTAGGGGCATTTAAATGAGGGATATTTAAATTAGGGGGTTAAATTGCTGTATTTAAATTAGGGGCATTTAAATGAGGGGTACTTAATTGTCTTGGAGGACTTACAATGTGATGACATTTTACAGGGGCCTCATTCAAGAAGGAAGTAGGTCACTTGGGCCACATCCCCAATGCTTCCATTTTGACCTGTTTCTTCCTCATGGGCTCTTGCAGGCTCTCACACTCTCTCTTCTCTTCAAGTTCTTCCTCCACACGCTCTCACAGCCTCACCATCAACTGGTCCAAGGACTATTAACTGAAATTTCTGAAACAAAGACTTAAACACAGTTTGTGCCCTTACCTGCTGCAGCACTTGGGAAAGTGACCTTTGCACGTCACCTGGGAAACGCAGTAGAGTTGGCACCCTTGGCAGAAGCATGGCTCAGACTGCCCTGAGCACAGGAAAACTGTTCCCCCACACGATAGCCTGCTGTGAGGTAGTGTGGGCTTGGGGGACATACTCCCTCCCCATATCCCAACGTCCTGGGGTAGGCAAGGGGAGAGCTGGCCCTGGTGACATGGGTGCAGAAGACCTGGCTTTGTTGTTTGACAGCTACAGATCTGGGTGAGCTAGCCAGGGCAGTCTTGGAGAGTTTGCCCTCTTGGTGTGGGCATAAGAGAGCTGGCAGACTGACCAACTAGTCTACACCAGACAGATCCAGGGCTTTGAGTTGGCCCACCCTGACATTCACCTCATCTATGAATGACTAGGACATGTGAGGGGGCTGGTCCTGCAGATCCGAAGCTGCAGGATCTCCATGACAGGGCAACAGCAGGATATCTGAGAGGAGTCCGAATGAGGACTCAGTACTGACAGTGTATCAGAAGCTGCGAACCAGGCCAATGACTCATTGCAGTGAACATTCGCCAACAAAGACTTGTGGACAAAAGGGTGTACTCCGGGACACACTGTAATACACTGAATGTTTTACCAGATGGTTTTTGTGTTTTGTTTTGTTTATTTGATCTTTATTTTCTTGTGGGGGGAGGGTGCAAGCGCAGAGGGTGATACAAAGGGATGGGGAGGTGTATGTATGGTATTGGGGTTCATGATCTGAAACTTACAAGGAATCAATAAAAATGTTTTAAAAAGAGAACATAGGATAGACTAACACAGAAAACATATCCACAGCTGGCACAGTTCTTGAATAAATTCATAGACAAAAATTAGGCTTTTCAAAATGTATGTATAAAACCTTTAACTTTTCTATCACAAGTCCCCCCTTATGGGTCTATCTTAAGTATACTTGACCTTGGCTTCTATCTTGCACATTCCAAGCAACTCTGACTCTAAGAAATGAAACACTTTCGATTCTCACCAGGCACAGAAAATATAAATACTCATCTTTTTGTGTGTAAACCAACAATTTTAGGACTAAACACTAATCTTACTTATAGAGGCATGTATCACATGGTCATAACATTTAGATATGAGTTAGAGCAGAGTGTCTAATTCCGTAAACAAACTGGTTACACAGGCCTGTTACAAAGGCTGAGCTTGCCAGCTACCTGTGAGGCTACTAATTACCTGTGAGAAATCTACTGACCTATCAGGAATGCACTGGCATTTCTCAGCAGCTTCCTCATGGTACCGACTGGAGGTAATTCTC
Source organism: Micromys minutus (assembly GCF_963924665.1). Lineage (NCBI taxonomy): Eukaryota > Metazoa > Chordata > Mammalia > Rodentia > Muridae > Micromys > Micromys minutus. The sequence goes on along the minus strand of NC_137955.1, from coordinate 44,680,110 downwards.
ACAATGCAGGAAGACACACACACAAGCTGTCTGCATCGGAGAGTCCTGGAACACCTTGCCACCATTCTATAGAGGTAAGTGGCAGTCTGTTCGCCCTGGGTACCTGGTTTTAGCAACTGGTCTGACTGTAACTTCCTACTGCACAGCACAGTATAAAGTCAGACAACATCTGAATTATCTCCTGCTTCATCAGGGAAGCTGTGCGGATGCTATGCCTTGTCTTAACACAAGGAAAATTCACATTCTTACTAAACACTCCAAAGCTTATATTACAGACAGTGCCCATATATAAAGCCCGGGGAAGATATTTTGGGCTAATACTAGAAAACAATGCATAGAAGCAAGCAAGATTTCAGGGACATGGTCGGATAGTCAAGATTTCCCTTCTATCTTAGTAGACAATATTCCACAGGGGTCAAAAGTCATTTACCAGTCAGGGCCGGTGGTATATGTCTGTTACCACAGCTACTCAGAATGTTAAGACCAGAGGATCACAAGTTCAAGGGCTGCCAGGGTTATGGACTGACTGTAATAGAAGATTTTGTAGTTTAATAGGAGACTGTTTCACATATAAAAAATAAACAAAACTGGACACAAAAGTAGTGCAGTGCAGACCATCTGCCTAGAAGGTAGGACTCCATGCTGAATCCACAGCCTCACAAACAAGACACTGTGCTTAGAACCATTTCTATACACATCAGGAACATCTGAGTGATCTCACAAATATATAACAATGTCTATTCTGTATGCTGAGTGCATTCAAAATAAAAAGATTCCAAAAATGTATGCTGGATGAATGCTTATTTGAGTAAATGCAAGGGAAAATAAGACTCTTCTTTCTCTTTTAGTAATACTTGATATATTTATAAATCAGACATATAAAGAACTGTGTGTCCTGGTTAGTTTATAACTGTAATAAGTTTTAATCGGTTATCCAATACCCAGTAGTCAGCTCTGGGATTATATATGTGGACACACCATCCAGGAATGGATTCACATGAGAATTCAGAGACAACTGAACTCTTGTGACCTCAGTTTCTTCAAAACGCAGAATTGTTTTTGGAATATGCTACCGTGTTGCTCCCAAGCATAGCAAATAGCAGTGAATGCATTCTGATTACTCATCATCACTCGCTGTAGTTAGATGCAATTAAATGTGGAATTAAAGCATCCTTTATACTCCTCTCTGGAAAAAAAACATGTTTTGGTCATGCGTGTCTTGTCCTTGTGATTGTAATCGTCTTGACCCCGTGAAAACTTTACTCACATGATTTCTCTTAATACTCAGCACAAATTTCTGATGCCCTGAATAAAGTTGCCTGTTGCACGAGACTGTCGCCTACCACGTTATTAGCTCAGTTTTCCCAGGTCTCACCTCTTAATTGGTAGATATAGATATAGATGAAATAAATATAGATATAAATATATAGTTACAGATTTAGATATATAGATATAAATAGATATAGATATACCCTATATGTCTGTATCTTATATATAAAACATATATATGTATATGTTAGTATTTTGTCAACATAAGCCAGATTTACCTTAGAAGAGGTACTTCAATTGCAAAATAATGCTTCCATCAGATTTTCTTGTAGAAAGCCTGTGGTATATATATTCTTGATTGATATAGGAGGGCTCCGTGCATGTTGGCAGGGGCACCCCTGGGCTGGGTGTCCTAAGTCGTCCAAGGAAGAAGTCTGAAGAAGTCTGAACAAGTTCTCAATGAGCAGAACTTCTCTATGGTGTCTGTGTCAGTTCCTGCCTTCAGGTTCCAGGGGTGAGTCTGTGCATTAACTTCCCTTTGTGATAGATTATGAGCTTCAAAATGAAATCAAACCTCTCTCCCCAAGGTGCTATTGGTCACACTGTTTATCCCAGTCATATGCAACAAATGGGGACACTGCGCTTGTCACATAACACATATAGAAGGTGAACTGTGCTGCACACACAGGCTGGATGGTCGTTTCCTGCCATGACAGCGAGGGAGCACCCTAGGTAATCTGAGCACAAGGAGAAAGGGCTGGATTTTGCTCACTCCAGTCCATGCCTGCTTGGTACAATTGCTTCTGGGTAGACAGCCAGGCACCATGTCCTGGTGCTTGTGCATGGCACAGAAACACACACACCTGATGGTTGGGAAACAAAGTAAGAAGGATCAGAGTCTTCTTGCCTAACCTCTAAGGACATGATTCCAATGACAACTTCCTTCCAGTGGTCCGACCTCATAAAGGTTCCACCCTCTAGGGCCCTAAGCCACAACCAAGTCTTCATCGCATGATCCTTCAGACATTGTTGTAGATCCCGAGCACCCAGTGTTCCAGGAAATATGCTCATCACAGGTAATGGAAACAGTCTATCCTATTGGGAGAAGAATGAAACACAACAGTACCAGGGGTTTTCACATGGAGATGTGCATTCTGCACAGTTAACAGGGGCTTAGGAGATGCTCAGTTCCTATGAGCAGTTGCTGCTTCTGCAGAGGACTTTGGCTTCAGTTCCTGGTGCCCACACGGCATCTCCCAACCTGCTGGAATTCTATCTCCAGGCTATCGGCATCTTCTAGCTCCGGTGAACGCCATGCAATACATGAGGTGCATAGACACACATGCAGGCATGTACTGTATTTGCTAGAGATTCAATTTGCCATGCTAGTGTGTCTGTGCTCATAGTTTACTTAACTAGTTTAGAACATACTTCAATCCTCAGAAATCGACAGACATCATGGAGATTCAAAGACACTTAGACATTTTTCTTGAAAAGAAATTCAACAAATAGAATGCTAAGCTTCCAAGTCAAAATGCAAAATCCAGTGAAGAAATAAAAACCTATCCTGAAGAATTAAATTAACTGTGTAACCTTGCACAGCAGTTTTCAAACTGTAGCAGAAGATAAATAAGTTTAATTTTCTCTATAACTCTCTCATAAGCTGTATTTTAAGCTTTAATTCATAACCTAAAATAATAATAAAATTAGACTTAAATCAACTTAAAACTTTTTTCTTCTTAATTATATTATTTATTTACATTTCAAATGTTGCCTCCTTTCCTGGTCCCCCCTCCCAGAGTTCTTCACCCCATCCCCCTGCCCTTTGCCTCTGAGAGGGTGCTTCTGCTCCCTCCCTTGATCTCCCTGGAGCATCAAGTCTCTACAGTATTAGGTTCATCCTCTACCACTGAGGGTGGACAAGGCAGTCCTCTGCTACATATGTGCTGGGGGCCATGGACCAGCCCACGTATCCTCTGGTTGGTAACTTAGTCTCTGGGAGCTCTGAAGGGTCTGGGTTGATAGACACTTTTGGTCTTTACTGTTGCTATCCCCTTCATTCAGCTCCTTCAAACCTTCAGCTAACTCTTCCATAGGGGTCCCCAACCTCAGTCCACTGCTTGACTGTAAATATCTGCATCTGTCTCAGTCGGCTGCTGGTAGAGTCTCTCAGAGGACAGAAAACTTTTTTTTTTTCAAAATTCAAATTTTATCAGTTTTATTGATTCTTAGCTCAGCCTGTCATCCCCGACACCTTTGCCTGCACGTTGAACAACATTATGTAATGATTGGTATTGTTGCTCCTTTGTCTGTGGCACTGTTATTCATAAAGTGCTCAGAGAGGGTGAACACACACTTCTGAAGCCGAAGGACAAGTGTGCCTTGGATGGCAAGCTAATTTCTCTCCTTCAAAAGCCTTGCAGAATCCCATTGGCTATCTTGAAAATCTGTGGGAATCCCACAGAGTGACAACATTCAGGGCTCCAGGGATTAGGTGACCCACTTAGGTCAAAGCCCTGAGTCACAGTGTCTGCCATATTTCTGCTCCTTTACTGCAATAGAAGCAGTTTGGGGGAAAAAAAACTCCAGACTCCCAGTAGTTCCAAGATGTTGTGGCAGAAAAAGCATTAGGGTTTTGAGCTTTGAGGAAGGAGAATTAAGAGGATATAGATTTAATAACACACTGTCACAGGGCTGATCCACTTTTAATCAAGAGAAATTGCTACTTCCACAGTTTGATACATGGTTGGCATACAGAAAGTAGCTCAAAGTAATTAAAGGGAAAGAGTTTTAATGATTCTGTTTTATTGAACCAATTGACCACCTCAAACAAGAGTAGAGAATTCTCATAATTTTCTTTAAGCATGTATGTCCACAAACTATATGAAGTGCATTAAGGTACTTATGGAGTCAGATGGTAATGGTGGCCAGTTATTGTATAGACCTGTCCTCTTAAGTCCCAAGTCCCTAGCAGAAGGAATGAGAAGTCAGGGTCTGAGGTTATGGGTTGAGAAGATGACTTGGTCCGCACAGAGCTTGACTTCCAGCCCTTAGGACCTGAAACCGAATCCCCCAAACCTGTGTGAAAATATTAGTCATGGTGGTGTGCTTGTAATTTCAGTTCCATGAAGGTGGAGCCAAGAGGACCTCTGATCAGCCAGTCTGGCCTAATGGGTAGGCTTTAGAGCAGTGTGAAATCCTGAGATAGCCCTTTTGAGGGTGACACCTAAGGGTGTCCTTAACCTGATCACACCTACACACTCACATGCCCACATACACAGACACACACAGATATGCTAATTCATGTGTACACACAAATGCACCTGCATAACACTAATACACATACACAAAAACTTAGCTGTTTTATACGTGTACTTCTGAAGGGTATAGTTTTTCATAAGTGAGAAAAAGGAACTTTGCATATACACAGTACATCATTCACAGTGGCACCCTCCCCGCCCCCTTCTCTCTGTTTCCTTTCGAAACAGTATCTCCCCCACATGATAGGATTGGAGGCCCGGCGTGCAGCACCAGGCCTGACTGAACAAAATGTTTTGAAGGAAAAATAATACAATCCTTCATTATTTCAATTAAAATCTTGAAAGAAATGCCCTGTAATGGGTACTAAAAACATTAAGGGAAGGGGTTTTAAAATATCAAAGGACTTCTTTCTCTGTAATCAAGTCACTGGGCACACTCAAGTCAAGCTCCTGTGACTCCCAACTGAGAATCCTACCTTGAAAGTAAGTGAAGGGACATGGAATAAACAGTAAGTAAAAACACAAACACTGCTCAAAAGGCCTTTGTGGGGGATGGGAGAGGGGCTGTGGGACTCGCTCAGGGAATAAAAGATTTCTGAGTAAGTATGAGACCAGAGTTCATAATCACCTTGTAAAAAGTCAGGTGGGCAGGACAGCCTCACTGAGATCTTTGAGGCCATCTGGCTGTCTGACTAACTCAATCAGCAAGCTCCAAGTTCAAGTGAGAAACCCTGCCCCAATATATAAGGTGGAATGTAACTGGAAAAAAAAAAACACAGCATTAATCTCTGGTGTGGACAGGTGTGCACGCACAAACACACACACACACACACACACACACACACACACACACACAAGCGAACACTTCGTGTATAAATGACATAATATTAATCCCTGGCCCCCACACACACACACACATACACACACACACACACACACACACACACACATACACACACACACACACGCCATCCATATGTAAATTAATAGCCTGTGTTGTTGCAGTTTTGGTGGTGAATGCTGGTTTTTTTTCCCTCGCTTCTGTCACACAGACTGTGTGCTGGTGACTCGGAAGAGCAGATCGGGACCTGCTTTTGTGGCTCTCGGTGAGGCAGACAGCAGGAGAACGTGTTTGGTGCAGTGAAGAGAGATTCTTAGACAGAGAGCAGTTCCCTTTCCGTTCCTTTTCACTTAGAAAATACCCTTCCAATTTCACATGTCAAGACAGCTTCCAAGGTGACAGCTGGGCCGGCTGTACCCAACCAAGCAACTAGCGGGTGTGTTTAGCAACATTTTCGAATTCACAGTTTGATTTCTTTCAGTGAGACAGATGACTGGAAGGACAAACGGAGGCCTGAGGAGAAGCACCACCGTAGGAAAAAGACAGGAAAGGAGCACGCAGTGTGGGCTTATTCCAGATAGGAAGGGACAGCGGGAAGCCGGCTGAAGAAATCCTCAAGTCCTGTGGAACAAGGCTGGTTCTACAGTGCCTGCACCTGTTGTCTTCTTCACCAGGGGATGGGTGATTGTGGGAGCTTCCTCAGCATCTCAGGGTTTGACTGCTGTGGACAGACACCAGGACCAAGGCAACTCTTACAAGGCAACATTTAATTGGGGCTGGCTTACAGGTTCAGAGTGTCAGTCCATTATCATCAAGGCAGGAACATGGCAGCATCCAGGCAGGCATGGTGCAGGAGGAGCTGAGAGCTCTACATCTTCATCTGAAGGACGCTAGCAGAAGACTGACTTCCAAGCAGCTACAATGAGTTCTAAAGCCCACAGCCACAGTGACACACCTACTCCAACAAGGCCACATCTTCTAATAGTGCCACTCCCTACACTGACCACATTCAAACAACCACACTCAGTCTCATAGGTAAATCAGCTTCTTGGAGCTTTTAACTGAATCAGCTCTTACTTGGCCTCTCTTAGGATGGAATGGTTTTTTGTCTGTTTCATTTCTAAAACTCCTTGAATTTAGCGGCTTAGAATATTTGCGAGCAGCCATAGTTAAACGAGTCAGAAGAATGCACTTTCCCCACCCTCTCTACCTAACATGCAGACCCCTGATAACACGTATCACTTAATAACTAGACGGGCCCTAGAAATATCTATGCAACGAAAACCAAGGCACATCAATGGGGGTGCTGCCAGCCTGGGTGGGGAAGGTGGAAAGCTCGCCCGAAACGAGAGAGCAGTGCTGGTTCTCGGAGCTCGTCCATGATTTAAGAAGCGTAAAGAACATCGGCCATCCACTTTCACTTCCCTTGGCTTTCTGACCCCAGCTGCCTCACACTCTTCCCACCATTGGCTACACCCTCAAAGTGTGAGCAGAGTAAACTCTTCCCTCTTCGTGTTTCCCTTGTCAGAAAGAAAAAGTCACCCATTTATCACCATAACACTGTGTTGTAATCTAGCCACCTCCCCTTCGTCTCCTTGGCAGGTGAACGGAACAAACTCACCCTGTAGCCTAAATTCATTTACTAGTAATGATTCTGTAGGGTTTAACTAGGGATATAGTCATTTTTAATTAAAAATGTATTTTTTTTTAAAGTTCAAAGACTTAAGGAAAAAGTCCTCAGGTGAAGCCTTGACTTCTTGACTTGTGGACTCCTACAAGTGTAGGAAAGCTATGATGATGATGAGGAGGAGGATGATGATGAGGAGGAGGATGAAGATAAGGGGAGTGTTACAGTTTTGTTAGGGAGAACAGGAGAAACGATATACCAGGCCATCTCATTTGACATACATGTCCATGGTTCTCCATTTTCAACAATCTTTCTCTTCCAAGCAATTAAAAAAATAGTGATTTCCAGGAAGAAGTCATTAGTAAGAGGCTGCTAGGGATGATGCTTAAATGGTAAGAATGGCTCCTGGGATCTCGAGCTAACAAGAACACTTGTCCTTCATATGAGCAGTTCCGGCGGCTTTCTCAGGACTGTGAGAGTTCCAGGAAGCCATCCCTGTGGCTGCTCTCTGACCCTCAATCAGTCAACACTTCTGACTAAGGAACACTGTAAGGGGAGGGAAGAAATGCATTCCTAACTCAGCACGTCAAAACGGAAAGAACTCATAGCAACAGTGGTCAGTACTATATGAGACTAAATACATCATGAATGTATGTTCAGGAAGCATTCATCTATACACAGCATAGATAAAAGTATATAATATAATAAAATATGTATACATATGTGCATGTAAGTGCCATTTAAAGACATAGGAAATATATATATGTATATATGTTTGTGTGTAGTATATTATTACACAGTATATTAATTCCATAAAAATTTGATAAAGAATACATATATGAGTATCATATATTTATACATACTATATAAAATATGTAATTGTATAAAATATATTTACATGTATTTATATAAATATATTATCTATTTTATCTATATATTTATGTATTATATTTTATATAAAATATATCTCTGTATAAAATATATTTTAAAAATATTTTTACATAAATGGGTATTTTGGCTGATTTTGTGTGTCACCTTGACACAAGATGAAGTTATCACAGAGAAAGGAGCCTTCCTTGAGGAAATTCATCCATGAGATCCAGCTGTAATGCATTTTCTCAAGTAGTGACTAAGGGTGGGACCAGTCCATTGTGGGTGGTGCCATCCCTGGGTTGGTAGACCTGTGTTCTATAAGAAAGCAAAGTGAGCAAGCCAGGGGAAGCCATACAGTAAGTAACATCCCTCCATGGCGTCTGCATCAGCTCCTGCTTCCTGACCTGCTTGAGTTCCAGTCCTGACTTCCTTTGGTGATGAACAGCAATGTGGAAGTGTAAGCTGAATAAACCCTTTCCTCCCCAACTAGCTTCTTGGTCATGATGTTTGTGCAGGAATAGAAACCCTAAGACATTGGGTATTCTCTATTATCCATTTCTCTAACTCAGAGTTAAATAGAAAATATAATAAAGAAAGGAATAGAACAGTTCTTTTGTTCCATTTCACCTTTCAGAAATGTGTGATCAGAATGGATTCTCTCTCTCCCTCTTCTTTACCTCCCCTCCTTTGTCCCTCCCATTTATTCCTCACACTACTATCAAGAGTGATGTCCCTACTACACAATCACTACTGCCATTAAGCCTTCAGTGATTGCCATGGTAACCAACTACACTGCAAAGTCAATACTGCCACCTGACTGCTTCTGGAGCTTCAGTTCCCAGCAGGTCCAGGCACGGTTTCCATGTGTCCTGAGATGCGACTGTCACACCACCAAATGTGCTACATTCTATTTCCTGTTGTAACTCTTGAGCTCAGTTTATGTGTGGCCCCTAACAAGTGCCACTGCCACCAAGGTTCAACTATCTACGTCAGGCATGCCTGGCCTAAGATCCAGGGCCATTCCCTGGAGCTCTGGAAGCTGTCGTCCCTCCCAACCCCCAGATCGCTGCTGCCATAGCTCAGTCCCGTCTGCTCCTGCCCTGTCACTTACTGGAGTCATACTTCTGACTCCTCCGTTACTTCCTGGAAAGCCAGGCTTAGTGGCCATCATCTCCATGTTCAAGAGTCACATGTTTATTAGCACAGAGGAGGAGTCCTACAAAGTCTATATGGAAGGAATCCATGAAAAAGAAATGAACAGCTTTAAATGCACACACACACATACACACACACACACACACACATGCACGTACATACATACTCACACACACATTCACACACTCATACAGGCACATGCATACACATACACTTACACTCACATATGCACACATGCACACACACACATCCATACGTTCTCACTTACACATAGGAATATACATACATGCACACATTCATACATACACACTCACATGTGCACACACAAATACATACACTCTCACATACACACATACTAACCCACACATAGACATACATACACTCACACACATACACACATGTACATACTCATACACACATGTACACGCACATGCACATGCACACACATGCACAGACAAAGACTGATGCCACACAGAACTAAGACCTCTGGAGAAAGTCTGAAAATAATGACAGGAAATAAGCACGTCCCCTCCCCTGACGTCATATTTTCAATTTTACACCATGTCAGCACAAACTTCAGCAGAGCTCGGCTCTTTTGCTAAAATCATTTCGAGTTACAATTTTCAAAATTCTAGCATGTGTTATCTAAATACATTTCAAAAATAACCTTGCGATATTTGAATTTAAGCATCTCCATTTTCCAAGAAAGGAAAGCAAGGAGCAAAATATAAAGCGACTAATGAAAATTCAGTCCTGTGATCAGGGATCGGTGCCACGAGACAGGGCCTGCAGCTGTGCAGCCTCTTCCCAGAGGTGCATCACAGGGAGCCTCTGCAGCCTCTGCCCAGAGGTGCATCACAGGGAGCCTCTGCAGCCTCTGCCCAGAGGTGCATCACAGGGAGCCGCATGGGGCAGGCAAACCATCCCCAGGCCATGAGAAGAAAGGAGGGAGGGGAGGGGACAGAAGCAGTAATAAGTCTGCTCTGTTCACTGGTCACAGATAGGGTCACCTTGTACTGAACAGCAAGGACCACAAAACAGACTTGTTCCTATGAGAAGTCGGGGTGACTCGGAATGGAAAGCATCCAGTGAGCAACAACAGTATCCCTGCTGATGGAGGCTGATCTCCGTACGTGACTTTGGTATCCTGTGACATCCCAGGACTTCTTGATTGCTTCTTTTCTTTCTGAAATTATAATGTAATTATATCATTTCCCCCTTCACTTTCCTCCTTTCAAACCGTCCTATATGCAGCTTTTCAATCTTAAATTCATGGCTTCTTCCTTCGGTAGTTATCACACACACACACACACACACACACACACACACACACACACACACACACACACATACACACACACACACACACACATCATACCTAAATATAACCTGCATGGTATGTATAATGTTACTTACAGTTTCATGTCTGACCATTTTATATTGGACAATCATCATCCACTGAATGGAGGAAAATGATGTTAATTTACAGAGAACAAGAAACAGTACACAGGACAGTCTTACAGGGAAGGGAAGGGGGAAATGATGAAATTATAATGCAATCTCAAAACAAAGGATAATAAAAGGATGTGTTTTTGGAGTGTAAAGTGCGGCAGAATACTGAATAGCATGAAGTCTTTTATACAGTAAAGGCAGATATAGCATATCTCCCCAGACACATCAGGGTCAATTACTCTGCCTGAAAATTAGATAATATCCTGTTACAATTAAATACTGTTTTCCTATCATTTATATAACCATCAAAAGTTAAAAACAAAGCAATACCGCCAACTCATTCCTATCTGAACATCACCTTTTTGCATATGAATCAGTTTGTGTATGCTGCTATAGAGAGTATGGGGAATGGCTTATTTTATTTTTAAACAGACAGTGCCACCATTTTATGCGGCTATGATCGTTGTGCTGCTGAACAAGTACAGTAAGCTTCTTACTCCACCATGCTGCCCTGTGTTTAATGCTGTTGGGACTATGACCTATGGCACGAGAGAGCAGGAAGAGTCCATCATAGAGCAACATGGAATGAGCTGCATGATGTCACCTTGAAGCCTGCAATAAAACAATTGACTTCCTCCGGCTCAGTGTGGGGACCACGATACTATTGCACGTTGTCCGTGGTGGCAGTGCCCAATACAACACAGTGGCCACCGTGCTGAATCACTGCAGGAGTAGTTACAAGGAAAGTCTCACCTCAGCATGCAGGATGAAAGCTGCTATCTTCCAGCAAGCGTTATGGCTAGCTGAACAGATGTTCCTACCCTCTTCAAAGGTTTTGCTTTCTTCATTTTTAATTACCAACAATAAAGTAAAAGAAAGAACATACTAAAAGGAAAGTTTTATCTTATAAATTTTCACAAGTTTTAAACTGCATGACTGCTTAATACTATTTGAAAATCTCATGTGTTAACGTTCTGTTATGTTCAGAACATGAATCTTTCCATATCCTCCCTGACTATGCTGTATATGTTATCCACTGGTAGGTCAAGTAGTGTTTGTAGTTACAAGATTGAATGTCTTGATATCATTGGGTGTCTGTGTTCAAGTGACCATTTACTTACTTAATGATAGACTTAAACCTTAAGAATATTTATTGTAGAGGTAGCCTGGGAGGTAAAGTTCATAGAAGAACAGATGCAATCTGATACTATTTGACAATACTCAGGTTACAGAGGACAAAACACAGATATACCAGATTAGGTACTATTTGAGGTTCTGAGCATCCACTTTATGTATGTTTTTATGGGTAGGTGGGTGGTAGCTCTTAAAATATAGTCCCTGTAGATCAGGAAACAATTACAATCATATAGAGGAAGCCAGCTGAAGAAGAGATGGCCTAGAAGATAGGGGCTAATACAATGGAAGAAAACCATTCTCACCATCTCTTACTAAAACCACCAGCTTTATCACACCATGTCAAACAACCTATTGTTCAAGACAAGTATTTAACAAGTGGCCTTCTGAGAAATTGATATCTCATCATTATCTACCTGGTCTGTGGTTTAGTGGCAATGATAATGAGGAAAACATTCTTCTTCTTGGCAGCTCCTTTTTTTATTGCTTTTCCTTACACTGATGCTCAAGGCTGAGTCTCTGTCTACAGACTCATTAAGGAGTAAGCACAGAACATTCGACCACTTCCTTTTGCTTTTCTGAACATACTGGATAAATAGAAGCCATTTGGGCCCATATTTTCTATTCATGGATTACAGAAATGCCGTTCTCTCTCTTGGAAATAAATAAAATTGTGTTTACTCCACAAATGAGGAACTGTGCAAAGCTTTCCTTTGCTAATCATTGACATGAATTTGATGGTTCATGCTACTGTGTGGTCTACTTAGTATAAATATATGTAGGCTTGTTTAGACATATTATGCAACAAATAAACTACTATTATTCATAGTCTTTTAATCTTTTCCATGAGTTCCTTGCTAAAAACCAAACGAATAAACAATATTATAAAGCCACAAAGTAAATAATGATAGTATGATCTTATTATCCATTGAGTTTTATATTTGATTACTTAAAAAAACTGATTTTGAGACAGGCTTTTACTGTGTAGCTCTGACTTGCCTAGAATTTGCTTTGTTGAATAACTGTCCTGGAGTGATAGAAATCTACATGGCTCTGCTTCCTGAGTGCAGAAACTTAAGGAATATCCCATTGTGCTGGAGGTGTCTTGTTTAGCATTTTATCATATAAAAATACTGAATACTGACTAATGTCATAAAGCACTCTTTAAACTAGATGACTTTGATGTGCCTAGCCATTTCAACATTCACTGCAGGTACTACAAATAATTTTATACTTTTTATAAAGATATATTTATACATATATTTAATTTTTACTATTGATAACATATTTCCTATATAGTAGTTTCAACAAAGGAGCAGCAAACTGTATGCTTTATGTCAATGGTGACGCCTCTTTGGTACTTATCCAATAACATGATGGTGGTGTTTAGAAGTGATGCTGAGACATGAATAAATGAATGTGCTCTGGTCCAACAAAAATTCACTTGGAATTTCATACAACATTCACATGGCGTGTAATGTTTTCCTTCTTTCAAGTCTTCAGAACTACCCAAAATGTGAAAATCATTGTTGCCTCACAGACATAGAAAAGTATGAGCAGACTGAATTTGACTACTAGTTGTATTTTGCAGATCCATAATGTACATCAATTTAGATGTAGCCAGTAGGCCTCATGAGCATCTTTTGTTCCAGGACAGGCTGACTCTCCTTCTGACCAGAAGTCTCTTCCTCCAAGGGGAAACTATCACAGGTGAGTCACTTATCCTTACCCCTGATGAATGATGGATGATTTAATTAATTTATAGTAGGATGAGCTTTCATGGGTGAAATCAATGGTTTATTAGCATAACATCTATTAGATGAGTTCTCTCTGTCCAAGTTAGTTACATTTGTAGGTTGTGACTAAACCCTCTGTGGGCATTTAACCTAAATTTAGCCTGAGTACCACCTCTAGCTAAACCCTAATGAAGGTCAGTGACCACTGGACCTGTAGCCAGTACAGCAGTAGGTGACAAGGAACACATTTGTATAGCGTAAGGTGGCTGAGAGGTCAGCTTGGCCTAAAAGGGCTTTCAGAAACCAGAGGGCCATCAGCCACGCTGTGCTAATAGGAGAAGCCCAGAAAGCATATCTGGCCTCGACTGCATGGCTAAGGACCTTGTAAAAGTCTGACCCCAGACCCCCAGTTTTGCTTTCTTCAGTAAAACGTGTGTGGTGTTCCTCTAGTACGCAGCTGCCAGATCGGTACTGAAGAAAAAGGTGACGTCATTTTTAAGTCAGCACTGACATTCCAGGGAAGAGCATCAGGGACAACCCGTTAATGCAGATGAAGTGACACTTAGGATTCGCAGGACTAGGGTATTACAGTAACTGCTGTCTTTGGCTGTGCCAGGAAATCCTAAGCAGAGGACACACAGATATATATTCAGAATTCTAACCTTACGATAGATGTTCCATTATAACCTCGCTGCTCTGACGTGGAAATGAAGGATAATTAAACTAATTTGTCCACTGATTTAAATGCAAGCCTTAAAAGAATGGGTTAGAACTTTTCTCTTTTGAGGACAAGGAAAGTCTTTTTGTGTACTCCTGGATGTTGTGCAGCGCCTCCTGCCTCTGTCTCCTCAGGGCTGAGATTAAAGGTTTGAGCCACCAAGGTATGACCCATGACACCTACACACACTTAGTTTTGGATCTCACACCTGAAGTTGGAGGAGGCCTGAGTCTGTGATCTTAATCTTGATGTTGTATGTTTGGAGAATAAACTTTATGAGAAGGCATTTGAGGAGGGGTGGACAAGGCAGGTATTCCTTAGCAATGGTGACTTAAACTGAAACCTGAAAGATAGAAGGTACCAGCCAGGAGACATGACTGCTGTTTCAAATAGAGCGGGACTCACATCTATTTCTGGAAGACTCCATTGTTCCTAGAACAGAAATAGCTAATATGCCTGGGACATGAGAAAAACTTGGTTAGGAGCTCAATTTTTATCCCATAAAGATGGAAAGCTGTAGAGTGTTCAGAAGAGAGGCAGAACTGTGTGTGGTGATATAATCCTGGCTCTTGGGAAATTGAAGTGGGATGACCACAGGTTTATAGCAACCCTGAGCTAAATAGTGAGTTTACTGATAAGAAAACAAAACAAAACAAAACAAAAAAAAACAAAACAAAAACAAAAACAAAAACTGAAACAGGCAAACAAAAAAGACTAATAAAGAAAAGTTCTTAGACTGGTAATTAGCTACAAAATCAGGCAGTTCATTGGGGATGGACCCCTCCCTCAAAATCTACATCTTATCAAGCCAGGAATTTCACCGGCAGGAATTTGATTACTCAAATTTAATCTGAGCCCTAATTCAATATAGAGGGTAGGGACGTGACATTCTGGAATGCCTCAAAGATCATTAACAGGTAGCCATCTAAATCTTCCAAGATTGCTATCTTGATGGAGGATCAAAGACACGCCATTGCTCACTGAGTTAATCAAAATGTGCCTGTCAGTCCCCCGGGCAATTCAATGCCCTTCAAGGAAGACTGTCAATGTCCGAACTTTAGACATAATATGAAGTCTACCTAAAATCTCTGGTCATTGTACTCTCCCACTCCATGAGAGTATGCAGCTTTGTAATGATCCCCAGAGCCACTGTCCACCTCACCCCTGAAGACAGTTCACTGTCCACCTCACCCCTGAAGACAGTTCACTGTCCACCTCACCCCTGAAGACAGTTCACTGTCCACCTCACCCCCTGAAGACAGTTCACTGTCCACCTCACCCCTGAAGACAGTTCACTGTCCACCTCACCCCTGAAGACAGTTCACTGTCCACCTCACCCCCTGAAGACAGTTCACTGTCCACCTCACCCCCTGAAAACAGTTCACTGTAGTCTCTAACAAACTCCGCTTCCATCCTACACCCTGACTCCTCTGATTTTTTTTTTTCCCCAGAGATCACAAGATGCCGCAAGAAAAAGAGAAGGATGAATGAGACTGCAGTGGCCATCTACCCTTAACAGATCAATCTGGCCACCGTGCCGATTGGATGATAAGGACAGGGAAACTCTAACGTAGAGGAGAAGGCTGGAGATGGATGGAGACCAGGGGTATTTTCAGCTTGAATGCAAGTGAACTCAGAAGAGAAAGTGGAAACCACTATGTCCACTAAGGACACAGCTCCCTCGCTGCGTTGCCCAGTCTAACTCTCTGGGCCTCTCGAGGATGAGGGCAGATAATGCTCTGATTCCTCTAAGTGCAGCACGTTCCCCTGAGGGAAGGGCACTCTAGTTTGATCTTATACCAAGCTCTCAAGGGACCCTGAAAATAAGTAAAGGGGGGTGAACTTTTAACATGTTCTTATCTACCTGGATCTCACGTTTGTCAATGGAGGTTTTACTAAGGGCATTATGTTAACATCATCACAAAATGTGAAGAACTGTAAAATACAAATTGCTATTGTGACAATTTGCTTTTGGAAAATGAAATCATCATAATGAGAGAATTAGTAAATATATTCGATTTGCTCTAAATTATAATTTCCAGACTCTTCCAATCTACTGTTACTAATGAGCATATTACCTATCTTCCAGTAACACTATGCTAGGGTAGTCTTAAAATGTTTTACAATTTGGTATAGTTTGCTACATTTATGTGATATGCTCATAAATACGTATAGGGTAAACATAAACGTTAAGTTTATTTCTAATTATGCTTTTAGAAGAAGAAACGTGTAAAGAAATTGTGACAAAGTATGTAAACGGTATCCACAATGTGGCTACAGCATAGGTCTTTCATACACAGTCATAGTATTAAACACTAGGAACACTGGTTCAGATATTTTTTGTAGATGTTGCTATGTCCTTCAATTCAGGGTAGTGACTATAGGCCTTCTGAGAAGTCAGTGGGAAAAGATAACATAATTGACTATTTCTAAAGTGAAGCCATGGTGGCCATGGTCAGAAGACATAAGAGAGGATAAACAAAAACAAACAAACAAAAAAACAGGTCTGGGACTGACAAGCTGTGCCCAGTGAAGTAGAGAAATAATCCTTACTCTAAGGACCTGGAGGACACTTGTATTTCCAGAGAACTCAGAATGAAATGACAGGAGAAGAAAGTTAGAAGCAAAGGGGAAGAGATCATCCACGAGCGTGTAGAACTCCTGCTGTCCAGGAGGAGGCATGACAAATTGCAAGAAATTAAATTACTGAACATGATTAAACCAGAGGTTTGTTTCTTTGTTTGTTTTTAATCCAATAAGACAACGGTGTAAGTCTTCGGGAGAGGAAGAGCTGAGACAGAGGGAGTATTGAAGAAGCAGAAGCAGAAAGCTCATTCTTTCCGGTCATGTATTTCCATCCCTGTCGCCTTTATACATGGGTACTGGCCTGGAGCGTCTCCGGCAAATGAAATCTTTGTTTGAGCACTCTAACTTGTACCTGTAGAAGACATTTAATTAGTTCTTCCTGAAGTTAGAAATTACAAACCTGAGCATGAAATGAGCATGATGCCCCCAAGTGTGAAGCTGATGGAGGCTCTCCCTTTGGTCCAGCAGCATGTTTCCATCAGCAAAGGACACTGGGTCCTTTGATGAAATCCACTTGACTAATCTTAGAAGCATCATACAGTCACGTGGTTATTGGCTTTAAATAAGCCCCCACCCCCATGTGTGTATGTGTGTATGTATTCTAAGAATGCCCCCTATGTCAAAGACTTAATTATGAAGATGACCGTTCCTACATTAAGGAGATTCGAGTTCATTTCTGAATCAGATATTTCAAAGAACCCAATGCCTATTTTGTTTTCTAAAGTGTTTTGGAAATAAACCCCAGTAAAGGTGTGCTAAATTGGGAAGATTTTGCTATCTCCACTACACACACACACACACACACACACACACACACACACACACACACACTGAGGCATCCTCCTCAGCTGGCTTCCTAGCATCCTTTTGATTTTATGCTTCCTGTTGACTCAGTGAAGGCAACAGTCAATAGAAACATCCAGTGAATAGAAGATTTTTTTTTTTAGAAAGAATACTCTCAGATCTCAGAGCGTTTCTAAAAGATACAATAGGGCTGGGAGCTTAAGAAAAGAAGAGATAAGTTCCTCAAATAAGGTCCTTATTGAACAACTGAGATAAAGAGAGAGAAAAGCTTTAGTGAAAGCAAGCGGTCTACTTGAAGTTGACGATTCAGGCAGCAGTGTGCACCCCTCCTGTTGAGAACACTCAGGAAGTATTGAAGACAGGTCCTGCTTACTCTGCACGCTACTACACAGATGATCCTTCACCGGCAACAGTGCACACAACCAAGAGCCAATTGTCTCATTAAACAGATGTCCATTTTGATTAGTAATCTGCCATCCCGTCCATACGGAATAATTTTATCAGGTTCCTAACTCAACTTTCAAAGCTCCAAATGAGCTATAAAAATTAGCCATGGGCTATAGGTGGAGATTTTCTCCCCTTCATTTTAAGGTGCAACAGGATGACTGGTACCCATTCCTGCTTTCATAAGTCTTTTTGAGAGAATTCTCCAGAGAGGATCCCCAGCCATGCCCTGCTGGCTGAGAGCCTCCAGTGCTAAGGCTTCTATTGCCGGCATCAGCAATAACAGGTACATTTCAACCAGGCTGCTGGAGACTCTCAACAAATGTCTGTTAAGTCTCAGTCCAAACGGCCTGGACTAAAGGCTGGTTAGCCAATACACAGCTTGTGCAATGTGATGGCATGAGCTTTTCAAAATCAGCATGCATTCAATATTTGTCTTCTATATTGAGCTGCACTAACAGAATTTTGAGACATTAAGCTGCAATCATTGAATCTTGTTATAAGATTTCATAAGTGTGCAAAAATCTTAAGATGAAGTCTTACTCCACATTTGCTATGATAATTTATATATTAACACCGAGGCTATGCCTGATGGTGAATGCTTGTATTCCTGCTGGTCGAGAAACAGAGGCAGGATTTCTCAATTTCACAGACAAACTCAGTGAACTCTGTGGTGAGTTCTAGACCAATCAATATTAAATAATGAAACCTGTCTCAAAAACACTAAATACCAACCAACAATCATAAACCTGTTTTAAGATAAGAATATAGCTAAACATACCAGCATACTTAAGACTGAACCTGTAAATAAGTCTTTTGAATATTCTTTTAAGTTAGCCTTCTATACCAAAAATATGTAATTTACTTTTTAAAGGTCTTTTAAAAGTAATGCTAAGAAACATCTGTAGGGTTCAGGAGATAATGTTTGCTACTAAGATGTGAACACTGGAGTTCAGATTCCTAGAACCCACATGAGAGCTGCCCCTGCCCCTGTAGTTCTAGTGTTTGGGAGGCAGAGAGAGGATCCCCAAGGATTGTGGCTAGATGAAATGGCTGCAATTGGTGAACTCTAGGTTCCCCAAGAGATCCTGGTTCAATTAAATAAAGTGTAGAGTTATGGCAATACACATGACGTGAATATCAGGTTACATGCATATTTCACATGTTCATACACACATGCAAACATACATACATACATGCAAATTCATATCACACATATATACATATACATGTACATATGCGTATGCACACTTACACATATACACAGAGAGAGAGATGTGCCCCAAACAGAAATATGTGCCACTTGAAAGATCTGCTATGACATAAAAACAATGGTGAGGAGATACTTGAGAACTGATGTCAGTCAAGCTGAGCTGAATTATGCTGTGACAAAAATAACCTAAAGATATTATGGCGTTAGTCAACAAGAGTTTGATGAGAATTAAATCCACAGTGTCCAACTCTTCCACTGCTTCTGAAAGCAGAACGAATGGGAAGGCAGGATGCAGGTGAAGGTTGGCAGGCACATGCCCAGTTGGGAGTGTTTACCTTTTTGTGTACCCACCATGCTGCAGGAGTACGCACAACAGGCACTCCACATCATAGACCACAAAGAGATCCGAAGATAAGAATCTGTCACCATTCAAACCCATTTCCTGGAGCTCAAACACCGCCATACCACAAACTTAAGGTAGAATCTGAGGGGGAGGGAGCAATCTGCTAGGCTTCCAACATTGTATAACTAACAGCAGTCCCCTGCGCCCTCATCAAATGTGGTTTGTTAAGCTGTTACTCTGCAGAAACGAAATCCTGTCCCCTCACTCCACTTAGCTTTTCTTGGGATGCTTTAGGTCACGGCACTTAATGTAATCTCTCTCTAGCTATGAACTGAGCATGACCCTATGAACTCTAAAGAACTCTAAATGAAGCCTGAGAACCAAATACCTACTCAAATTGAAGGACCAGCTGTGTATTTGATAAGGTCAACATTAACAACTAATAGCCCTGACGCTCAAGTCTCATAAGTGCTACCCCATAAACAAGGAAGAAGTGGGGTGTTGCAAAGGAGAGGGCAGAGGACTGAGAGCTGGAGGATCTGGAAGCCTGATATCAGATCATGTTTCCTAGAAATGACAGGAAAGTTATGTCCATGATAACTCAACAATATGGCTACCTAGGCAGGACCTGAACAATGGTAACACCAATCATCATCCCACTGTAGAAGAAGAAAAACTTGTGGGACCACATCCTTAGGCAACTAAGGAATGATGATAGAGACCCAGAGAGAAAGTCAGTCATCCCCAGAGTTCCCTAACTGGCTATCCAGTGCTCAGTGCTGATATTTTATATACGTAAGCACCATGAAACAGATGCAAGGGGTTCTGTAGGATACACAGAGAAAGAAAAATAAGAGGAACAGAGAGTGAGAGAGAGAGAGAGAGAGAGAGAGAGAGAGAGAGAGAGAGAGAGAGAGAGAGAGAGAGAGATTATGAAGGTGAACTTTTTTTGGATTAAGACCTGGTAGAGTCTTTCTAGAGTCTTTCTGTTCTATTCAAAGGTGGTATGAACTACTCAACTCTAGTAAATGCTTTGCAAGGAAAAAAAAGGGGGATTGTGATCACAAACATTTAGTTTATTTGTTTGAAACAGAATGCCATATAGCCCAGACTGACCTTGAACTTGCTGTGAAACCAAGTATGGCCTTGAATTATTGGCATTCCAAACTATATCTCCCAAATGCTAGCAGTACAGGTATGTGTAATCTGATGAGGAGGTATTAAGTTTATCTTTTTTGGGTCATGAGAAATTTAAAAGAACTAATCAGTGTCTTAACAATGCATGTACTGGAACACTCATTTCAAAGCATCCCTGGCACAAAGTCTAACAACTTTTCTGTCTTCCATGAAGTCTATATGGAAGAACTTGATTTTCAACCAAACTTGGCACATACCATTTTTTAAAACAATGACTAGAAGATAAGATTTGCTTAAACTAATTCCATATTTATTATCTAGGAACTACAGTGTTCGTCCCATCAATCTAGCTTGGCCCTGACCTGAGACAGCCACCTACGGAGGTGTGAAGACAGCTCCACCTCAAAACAGATCTAATGCATGAAACTGTGACATTCACTTCATGAAGATTAATTAAGCATGCTCCTCGCAGTACAGAAGGTTACCTAAAAACAGTCAAAATGACAGGTCCCATTTTTCACTTGTGTCAAGACGTGATGACTCAGTAACAGATGGTCAACCAACATGAGCCCAATAAGAAGAAGTGTCAGTCAAGTCCTACCAGGTGTGCTACTGAAGACACCTCAGCCATGTAGTAGCAAGCTGGACCTAAGCCCTGACATCAGATGCTACTCAAGTCCCAGGTTACAGATACACACACACATGGGTGCAGTTCAATTTGTTTTGGGGACTGAACATGGTAGCTGTAGATAAGTCCACTTAGTCTAATATTAATAAATTTAACCCATCATTCGATTAAGACAAGTGCACTTCAACTCTAAATAGAGGTGAAACTTATTCCTTTGGAGGCCTTCTGTCCACTCCGATGACTGCATGGCTGTTTTCCTTTAGTTGTAGCTTTGAGTTAGAAAGGAGAATTACCTACACACATATGTTTGGCTCTTTCCCCAAAGTCACTGGAACATAGGACAATAATATGGAATAAATAATATGGAATAATATGGAATAACATGGAAAAAATTGACAACCCCATGCAAATCCAGTGAGTCGGAACTGAGGCAAGAGAAAGCAGACATACTTTTCTGAATAGCTTCAGCAAAAGGCTAAAGCTGCCAGGAATAAATGGGAAATGTCTCAAACAAGGATCTCTCAAAAAAGAGACAATTTTTTTTTACAACTAAACTAGACTAGCTATCTGATGATAAGCCCGGAGGGAACTGAAAACAGCCGTAAGCTCATGAAGAACCGACATTTGTCAGTGGGACACAAATAAATAATTTCCAAGTGGTAATTCATAAGCCCTTAAGGTGCAAATACTGTGTGGAACCCCTACTAGGGTGCCTGGCTGCTTTGCCCAGGGTAATGTCTCCAAATGTCTCTGAAGAAAACCAGAGTTGAGCTGAGTTGACCATTACCCAGAATACTGCCACTGACCCGGCTCCAGAGAATCAAGTATAAACCAAAGATCTTTTAAGTGGGTAATAAGATAATAAAAATATATGTAATAAAATATACAGATATTTTAGCATGCAAATATAATGATGTCAAGAATAAAAAATCCAAACTACATGGTCCATACAGAAGTAATGAGCACAGTGAGGTGCTTCTATCTGTTGCTTTATTCATATGGTTACAGTTTTGCCTCCCTAATATATAATCTATAAATATATATATATATATATAATATATAAATATGAAACATAAAAATATAATATATTATATATAAATATATGATACATATAAATATATAAAATGTATAATATATAATACATATATAATATAAAAGTTATAATAACTTTATAAAAACCAGCATGGGGCATATCCTCCAAAAACATGAACAATTCCCAACAAGGCATTGCAACTGTCTTCAAGTTGCATAACTTCCTGCTCCCAATTCCACTGCACTGTTGCCCATCTAATACTGTCAGGTCTTCAGTGTCTCAGAAAGAGCATCCACTAGACTGCAGATGGAGTCCAGGGTGCCACCCAGGATGTCTACCCTTAGTGGTAAACAGTTGTCCAGCCTGCAGGTGGCCAGAGCTTGTGACCTGCTCAAGACAACGGAATAAGGGGACCATACTCCATCATACATACTGCGTAACAGGGACTGTACTGCCACCAGATTGGGTCTTAGGGAGCATCTTAATCCTGGGCCAGCTTGCTGAAGTCAGCAGCCTTGCTGGGAAAGCCTGCAGGGCCAGGAGCTGTGTGAAACCTTCAGGAACCACGGGAAGCCCTGGAAGCCATGAGTACACTCCAGTCTTGGACAAACAAGCAGCTGAGTAGGAGAGGTCTGAATGAATACCGTCAGCAACCTGAATCAGCAGGAAAGCATAATGTTCTCCATTTGACCTTCAAGAAAACCCAGCCCAGCTGGTCCCTCTGATGCTGCTGCAGCACCCTGGGCATCGAAACTGGCTGTGAGTCCCATCACACACACACTGCGGGTGACACATATATGCTGTTTTAGACCAAATCTAAAATGAAACAAAGTCCAACACTATTCCAGTGCTGTCGTGTGGTCTGAGGGAAGCATGGTGGTAAACTTTGAGTGGTACTGTGCTGTCTTAGTCAGGGTTTCTATTCCTGCACAAAACATAAAAAGCAAGAAGAGAGCTGGGGAGGAAAGGGTTTATCCAGCTTACACTTCTACATCGCTGTTTATCACCAAAGAAAGTCAGAACTGGAACTCAAGCAGGTCAGGAAGCAGGAGCTGATGCAGAGGCCATGGAGGGATGTTACTTACTGGCTTGCTTCCCCTGGCTTGCTCAGCCTGATTTCTTATAACCCAGGTCTACCAGCCCAGGGATGGCACCACCCACAATAGGCTGGGCCCTCCCCCCTTGATCACTAGTTGAGAAAATGCTTTACAGCTGGATCTCATGGAGGCATTTCCTCAACTGAGGCTCCTTTCTCTGTGATAACTCCAGCTTGTGTCAAACAAAACCAGCCAGTACATGTGCTCTTCAGATGTTTTCATGAGTCCACTGATAATGCTACGATGTAACATGCAGCATTTATATATAAACTTTAAGCAAATTTGGACAAATACATATAGGTCACCAAGTCAAGGAACAGAGTGTCTGGTCAGTACCCTCTCCTTGCACAAGGCACATGCTTATAGATTCTGTCTATAATGTCCAGTATTTTTGAAATCCACAAATGGCCTAGCTTCTCCTTTAGCAAACAAGGCTTTAGAGCCTCATGTCAGTTGATACTTATATGTCAATGATTACATTTGTTTATGAACTTTCTTGTCAAAGAATAAGATACAAAATAAGATGAAACGGAAGTTGGTGGTTTGAAAATGCTTGGCCCATGGGAAGTTGAACGATCAGGAGTGTGGCCTTCTTGGAGGAGGTGTGGCCTTATAGGAGGAACTGTGGTACTGTGTAGGTAAGGTCTCTTATGCTCATGCTTCACACAATGTGGAATGAGACCTCCCCTATCGGCCTGTAGAATACAGTCTCCTCCTGGCTGCCTCTGGACCAAGATGTCGAACTCTGAGTATTTCCAGCAACATATCTGTCTGCAAGCTGCCATGCTTCCCATCATAATGATAATGATCTGAACCTATGAAATGGTAAGCCAGCCCAAATTAAATGTCTTACCTTACAAGACCTGCCATGGTCATGGCATCTTTTCAGAGCAATGAAACCCTAAATAAGACAGGAAGGGTCTCAGTCTTGTGACTTTTAACCATTGCTGACTTCTGGAGCAGCAGACCTGCCAGACGTAGCCTTCTCTCAAAGCACACGGTCCATGAGTGAATGGCTCCTGTCTTGACTTCCCATGTCTATCTACAAAATAACAACTCCAAAATTAAAACTGCATCAGGTCCAGAGCCTGAGCAAATAGCAATCTTGGAAATGTACTGTCAATACTCATTCTAGTAACTCAGCAAGAGACTCCAGAGAAAGGTTATGATGGATGATGAATGATAAAGTATCATGCCTCAAACCAAAATACATGGCAGGCAACAGCCTAGCACATGGGGACTGTTAAATGCTCAGGCATTTTACAGAGAAAACCAAGAGGGAAATTTTAGTATTTTCCCACCGTACAGAAATCAGAAAAATCTCTAGCCCCTTGGAGCTTCCATTTATACATCTTCAGAACAAATAAACAAAATCAATCCTGAAACCTCTCATACACACCCCATTTCTCTAATTCTAAAACATAAGTTGTGGCACTACGTGGTAACTCATTCACAAGAAATAAACAAAACTAAAAATGTCGTTGAACTTGTAGCTTTTTTGAAACGTAAGAGACAGGTGAACCCATTTATCAACAGTAGCACGTGAAAATACCCAGCAGACCCAACTGTACATTTTTTGCTATAAATTGCACCTCAATTTACTCATGAGAAGGAATTGCTAAGCATTACTGAAGAAATTATATAAACTGTATGTCTTAACTGGCCTATCAGAAGTGCTTGGCAGAGACCTGAACAGATCAAAGTGGCTTCAAAGTTGCTATTCTCAAGCACTAGCAAGAGAGCCTCCAGCCTCCAGCACCCCAGAGGTGTCAAGAATCTCTTATTCAGTGACTCTGGGAAAACTGAGCTATGCCATGACATGGTTTGTATGTATGTTTCTTTGTCTAATTTAATCATGTAAAGGCATCTCTATTCTCCAGTCTGTTCAGGCGCTTGTCAAAATGTCACGTAAGGAAGATGATGAATGAACACTGTATTCCAAAATTATACAAAACAATGCAAAACACTTTCGCTGTTATACTCCTGCTTGCTAAGAACTGATTTGCAAGCCAACGTAAAGAGTTGGAAGTTATGCAGAAAGCACAAAGAGCAGCAAGAAGAGAATTGCTCTCTTCATTAAAATAATGTAGACAAAGGATTCAGAAGGCTTCAAAAGTGTGCAAACGATGTCAGAAAGTCTGAGGGTGGTTTTATCTTAACATGGAGAGATTCTTTTACACAAAACAACATTAACATTAGTTTTATGTTCCATTAACAAAAGTATACTATGTTGAGGTTGTCACTAAAGCACATATGTCCATCTGATTAAATTAGATGAGGATAAGATAAAAATTATATTTTTTTGATTATTATAGATGTGATGATTAGAAGCCTATAGTGCTTCATTTAAAATACAGGGATGCTGTACATTCTATGACATATTAAATGCAAAGCATCTTAGAAGAAGATATGGAAAGACTGAAAGTTTTGCACATTGATAACCCTAATATCAGCATGGGCTAAGTCATCAAAATATCTTGGCTTTAGGGAGGCAAGAATAATTCATCTTTGTCTCAACCATTTTTGTTTTTCTCCATTTGCAAAGTCAGATGAAATTTTAAAAGAACCATTGATCCTCCAGCCTACAACCACATATTGGAGGTTTCCTGTGTTTGTCAAAATAATTTAAATGCTATAGAACAATTCTTGTTACCTATAGCTCCCTCATACACTACTTCACTTTCCAGTGTTCTTTGTGGGATTGAAATATTGCCTATGTCTTACCACATTACAAAATCCCTTAACCTTTCCATTAGCATCCACTACTAGTCTACTGGGGCCATGGTTTTGCCCAAAGAGCAATCTGTTCAGTGTACTTCCTGCCTTAAAATAGAACTGCAGTTACTATGTATAGGATGGTATTTTCATTTGAGATAAAGCCTTCCATCTGAGAGATAAAACTCTTAAAAGAGGCAAAACATTTCATTCTGCAGGGTTGCTCTTTAAGTACAGGGTTAACTCAATAGTTTCAGAAAGTCCCTGAAACTGATGAGATTTCCTTGACCCCCTTCCTCAATTACAATACATAAGCAGTAACACCTACAACTATCTAGAGTAGGCTTAGACTAGCAGACCATCCTTCAATAAGCAAAAACCAGCAGAGACCCCTGAAAATGAGAGGAGCTGAGCTGCCCAGTAGAGATTCAGACCAGCTGAGTTACCTGGAAAGGACAGTGTCTTACAGGTTGAACAGGGAAATTCAGGTCTTCAGCTCTTGTTAGCCTCCTCCCATCCTCGGGTAGGCTTTGAGTGTTAAAACTCCCTTTGAGCCATTTTTACTTTTCTAAGTAACATCTCACCCATATCCCTGTAGGTAATGCTGATTAAAACTCACTGGTTCACATAGTTGGACTTTAGTCTCCCATTGTTTCCTCTCTGGGCTAAATAGACATTTGTTCTAAATAGACACCAGGAGTACTCTTACACAAGAGCAAAACTACCTTTGTGATAATTTTTTTTTCATTTTCTACATGATGGAATAAAAACTCCCTTGTGTGGACATGTCTTGCCTGATTACTTGGAAATCAGTTTTTAAGTCACAGGGTTAAAGATGATTCAGTCAAGAGAGAGAAAAGTGCTAGGTAGTGGTCCTCATAACTCTATGTGTCATTACAAATCTGCCCTTGCTTAGTTTTTCACATAAATCTTTAACTTTGTGTACACAATTCTTCTCCTGCTGTCTCCTCGACTAGACATACCTGAATGTCAAGGCAGGAAACTGCCCAGACAACATTTTCAACAGACAAGAAAAGACAGAGTTGAGCCAACTTCTTGCATTAAAGTTCAGCTTAATAATTCATTTGTCCTCTGTCACAGAAAAATAACATACCTTATTACTGGTCCCTACAACAATTTAAAAAATGTAAAAGATGACAAATTGTCATCACCCGACATTCTGAATATTTACACAGATTACTATTAGTCTTTAAGTGCTTCAGATATGTTTTTGTGTTGAGCTAGGTCTCAAAGGGAAGTCCTTGAGAGACACATTACTCTTATTATTGGCAATTTGATGGCATTGTTCTTTTACTTAATTAACTACAGTTTAAAGCACCACACTTTGCACACACAACAGAATTATTACATAGAATTTTAATATAGAAATATCTATCTGTCTATTCCAAATTTTTTAAATATTAAATGCCCTGGTTTTATTATTACCTTTCATATAAAAACAGATAAAAATACCTAACATAATGCTATGCATTCTTCCTACTATAGATGATCTTAGTCTACTATTAGATGTTGCATTTGAATTTCTCATAACTCTTCAAGATAAACATTCTTGATGCTAACTTCAGTGGATGAGGAAACTGGAGCAGAAAGACATTAAATAAATATATATTTTCCAGCACTCCCATTTTGGATAAAAATGAAGCCATGTGTAGCCCCACCTTTTGGATAACCCTTCTATCTTGACACTTTTCTATATGCCAGCTGGAGGACTGGCTTTAGTGAGCTAAATTTCTCTGAGGAAGCCTTACCTGTCGTCTGGGCTGTGTGACTGGGTATGTTTTCGTGTGGAATGAGATTGTGTGAGTGACATGGTTCCTAGGTCCGGTCAGAGGATGTCTTCAGTGATTGTTAGTGAATGTTGTTATCAGGAAAAGCTGAAACCATGGCTAACTGTTAGCCCTTATAGTATATGTGGACTGACTTAAGACAATGGTTTCCCAGTTTCTGGCCCTGTGCAGTGAGATTAGCTAAATGTCCCCTGAAACCACATCATTCAGTTCAATGTCAAACCGAACAGTGTTTGCAGAGGCACTCAGCAAACTACATCAGCTATACCAACTATCCCCTTTATTAAGTCAACAGGGAGAAAATTGCCTTGACCTCCTATTCCACAATTACCTCTTCAAAAAGCTTCAAGGTCCCCAGGCTCACATGAGGACTCACACTGATAAAACTTTCCCACGTTTTACAGCAAAGTGTGGGTGATCTATAAAACCATTTCAGGAGCAGTTGATACACAAATTAGCTCCTCTGCAGTTTTACAGAGCATGCATGCATCAACATTGATGGACAGAGCCTAGAAAAATTTTAGTTTTCCTACAAATAACTCTAAGAGATCATGAAAATGTTCAACTATTTGCAATGTTTTGTCCTTAATTTACCAAGGGATACAGAACAAGATAAAAGTAGTTTTATGAAATACTTCAAATAGAAAGAGTGGTTTGTACAAAAGTCGAGAACTGTCATTAACTCTAAATGACTTATTTAACGGTCAATTTTCAAAGATGCTGAATAAATTGGTATAATTTAAGGAGCAGTTTTACGGATTGGAGGATATATGCATTACTTCAGCATACATTAACAATGCTGAAATAATAATGAGGGTTTAGAATTTTGTGTTCAGAAACACCCCCCACCATCACCATGCTTGATGGCTTAAAACAACGTCAAGGGCTGAAAAGATGGCTCAGTATTTAAAAAAAAAAGCACTGTTCTTGCAAAGGATCCAAATTCCTCCCGTAGGTCCCATACCAGACACCTCACAAAGGCCCCCTGTAACTCCAGCTCCTAGGGATCTGATGCTCTATTCTGATCGTTCAGACAACTGCATTCACATCCTCAGGGCCACCTCTCTCATACAGATGCACACATGCATGCACATAGTTAAATACAGAACCAGAGCCACACATGGAGGTCCCTGCCTTAAATCCCAGTACTCAGGAAGCAAACACAGAGCTCTAGAATTGAAGGCCTGCCTGAACTATATTCAGAAGAGCCAAGGCTGCACAGCAACATCTTGTCTCAAAAAAAAATTTAAATAAAAACTAAAGCAAGTAAATGAAGTAAAGATTTTGAGAGTACAGTTATTTCTCAGTATCAGAATCGTCTGTCTCAGACTAGAGAAGACACAGGAGATAAAAGCCAATGAAGGTGCCATCCCATCCGTAGCAAACATGATTATATAATACCATGTACACAGGAGAAAGGAACAAGGACAGTAACTTTGAGTCTTTCTAGAGAAAGTATTATTGGCTCTCACCAGAGAGAAATGGTAAGGTTTTGCTGACATGGTCATCCTGTGCAGAGAATCCATGATAAAAATCATTCAAGCTTCGTAGAAATATCTAGCACTTGTCCACATAGAAATTTCAACTATTCACACGCATACAACATTTTTGCAGATGATATTTCTTTGAAATAGCATCAGTGTACACGCAGGCTGGCCTTCTGGGTAGTAGTGTCCTTAAGCCTCAGCCTCCCGAGAACTCTATGAACTGCCACTTTCCATAATAGGTTCCTGATAAAGCTTTTCTATACAAATCTTAAAATCCTACAAATATTTTAAAATTATGTTTAGTCCAACGGGGGAGAAATGAAACATGCTGCAAAGCAACAGCTCCACAATGGTCGTAGCACATTGCAGTGGAAGTCGTGGTCAGTCAGAAGAATCCATCCACTGAATTCAAACACAGCATCGTGAGTGACTGGGCTTTCAGACCTGTGCCCCTGAGGGACACTGAACAGGGCGGGGGGAGGCAGAGAGAGCAATAGGGGGGCACCCTAAGGACTCCACAGTCACAGACCTACAAACGCGGCATGGCTGTACAAGACTGTGGGGTTGACAGCAAGTTCAGTATTGGTTTAGTGAGAAGCCACTCTAGCGTTAATTTTATTACATTGGGTGTGTGTGATGCGAATGATGACTTAATTAATTTTTTAATGGAAACTGAAAGATCTTTTTCTTATGACTCTATCTGAAAACACACAGGACAGATCTGATAGAAGAATGTCCCCGCTTAAATAAAATTTGTAGTGAATGGAAATGATAAAAATGTGACCCCCCAACAAATCTGACCGTCGGTGATCGGTGATCGTACAGACAAACAGATCTTGCCCTCAATCTTGAAATGCTTCTGCATTCCGAGGGAGAATGGCACTTGTTTGTTTGCTTTGATTTGCTTTGTTTTGTTTTTCCTAAAACCCACTGACTGAATTTCTATCTCCTTTCCAATACTTCTTCAAACAGGTAAATTTACAAAGCGTAGGGAAGCAAATTTGGTCTTAAAGGTAGGGAGATTTAGTTTTGAATTCCACTTAGGAACTTAATAGTCTGCGACCCTATATAGGTTCCAAAATCTCTGTCAGCCTTGTCTTAGTTTAAACATTGGTGCACTGCCATCTTCCTCAGGAGGAAACAGTACGGATTCAGGGATATGGGTAAGGAGAGGATATTTTCACACATTGCTCTTAGCGACTCCTGTCATTATTAGACAGAGCAACGGTCGCTATGTGGAAATAAAATACATCATGCTTTTTGTTGCAGATTGATGGTCCCTCAGTGCCCATAAGTACAGAGTGGTTGGGGACTGAGGGCTCCTGTCTCTATCCCAGTCCAGTTTCATACTTAGGGAAGATGATGTCACCATGTGTGCTCCTCATGAACATGTCTTACTAAAAACTATGTCAAAAGGATGCCAAAGGCCTTCTTGAAGCATGTCGCCTCAGGTCTGTCCCTGCTCTCTCTGTATGGTAAGGAGGGAAGCAAAGCAAACAGGATAGCATGCAAAGGCTCCTTTTCGGGTACCCCTGGCTGGTTCCTGGGAATCAGGTCTTTACAGTAACTGACTTAATTGCAGACCTTACCTAGGAGCAAATGAGCCATTTTGCTTAAGGAAATAGCCTTTAATTAACTGCAGAATGCCAGCCAAGTCACTGAAACATGTAGAAAGCAGATTTGTTTTTCTCCTACTCTTTCCTGGGAAGTCAGTTCTAGGAAGCCATGCCCAAAGCCCATACCCTGCAGTCCTGCCCTGCATCACCAAGTTTTAGAAGACTTTATATCCTCTGTAGATCAAAAAGATGTCATGGGTGTGCCTTCAAAGGCACAGTGTGTCACATTGCTTTCTAAAGGTATACTCACCAGATTCCCACATATGCAACCTGGTGAGAATCATTTATACCAGCTCAGTGTGAATTACTCTAACAAACAAACAAGCCAACTCAAACAAGAACGACTTTATCAAAACCATTTGTATATATGTCACTAACTCTGAAAAAAACCACCCAAACACTCTGGCATTTTTTCTGAGAACAAAACAAGGCTTCTAATTGTCCTATATTTTGCTACAGGTCAGTGAGCTCCACTCAATGCACAGCACTAGACAAAAAGACAGAGCAAGACTCAGATGTTCACGCCAGTTCCCTTGGACACTACCACACCATCCATCCTTCATGTCCAGCTTGAGCTTTGGGTACTGCACCCAATATGGGCCATGAGGGTGGTTGGGTAGCCACCACAAAGGTGTCTCCTACACAAACTTTCGTGACCCAAAGTGTATCTTGGTACAAAGTATATCAGCCATGTTTTCATTTCATGGACAATCTTCTATGAAAAAGTACATATTAAAAGAGGAAGGGTGTATTTGGTTCATCTGCTGCCAAGATGGTTCTGGATACTCTCGAGATGGCAATCAAAATAAACCGGCATACCAAGGTAGATATTCAACTACACCATTATTGATCCAAAATGCTACTTGAAATGACAGTTGTGGTAGCGTATGGCTTTATTCCCATACTTGGGATGCAGAAGCAGGCAGAATTTGATGGAGTATGAACCCAGCTAGGGGTCAAGAAGTGAGACCATGTCTCAAAATGAACAAACAAACAAAAAAACTCAAACAAAATTCCAAAATCTTTTTGAAAAAAAATATGAATTCTGACAACAAAATGGTTTATAGCTTAGTAACATACACAAATAATAAGATACTGTAATAATGAAATATATACCACTAATGAAGCAAAGACACATTACTTGACCCATTTATTTATATGCACACGGTATCAAAAATACCACATTAAAGCAAGTTCACATCTATTAGTGTGTGTGTATAATAAGAAAGATGTCATGAGATGTTGGAAAAGTAGTAAAGAAACTGAGATCCCTGACATGTGTAACATCTTTTCCAGAACATTTTAGCAGCTCTTAAAATGTGAAACCTAAATTGTCATGCAGATCAGCATTTTATTCGTGGGTCTTAACACAAGATAAGTGTTAAAAAGTCCACAAAAAACCACCCTCACAAATATTTCGGCATCATTATTCTCAATAGACAAAAACCACTTGTATCTGCAGTAAGGACTGCTGAGAGTCTGTCTCAGACAAGCTAGGCCCAGACAGACCAGACTGCCTGCATGCTGTCCAGTGAGCTCCAGGATCCCAGGTTTGTGTGCTGTCAGCCATGCTGTGGTGGGTTTTGTGAATGCAGCTGTCTCTGAGTCCTCTTTCCTTTATCAGTAACCCCCCCCCACACTCTTGTAAGCTGCCCCTATAAAACTCATTGCTTCACCAGGTTGGACTTGGATGCTATCCTCAACTTGCTCCGCCTTTGCTTCCCAATCTGGGGTGAGTAGATGTTTGCTCATACCTCCAAGGAATAGTGTCCCACACTAACTTTGAGCATAGTTAAAGAAATCCAAAGGGCCTTCCACAGGAAGTGCACCAATGAAGTGAGATATATGTTGACACAGAAATATAATTTGGCCACAAACATTGGTAGCTTCTTTATGCATCCCAAAAAATGAATTAACTAGCCCCTTTGGCCTGAAAAGACAGTTCCTATCAATCACTATTAGAAGGTCAGTGGCATAGTTCATCCACTTCTAATTTTATTTAAAATATTAAATAGTCTAGGCATTGAAAGGTTTCTAGCGTCTGCCTTCTTTGCAACCCAGCAGAGCTCCTGGAATGGCTATTTCTCATCTTGTATCATCTAAGATGTGCAGTCATATGTCCTCACTGGAATTATTAAAGCCAAGTTCTTGGGCGCCCTCCATGGAGGGCCAGGGTACTGTCCCAGGTTGAGCAGAGCTCCCAGAAGAGAACATATCTTTACTCTCAATTATTAGTTTTAAGAATAAATTGCCCATGTCTGTAGATGGGAGATCGGTAGCAGGCAATTACAGTACTGACAAGTACTGAGAGCAGGCAGTATTATTTGTTAGTGGTGCTTTCTTAGGGTAATATGTGATGTGCGCATCGCGCTGACCTCTTTGGGGACAGGGCTTCTCTTCTCTGTCAGGGATGTGCCAGCTTCAGGGAACAGAACATGGTGCCTACAATGTCACCTCTAGCAGAAGAGTGTCAATTTTGCACATGAAATTGCATGTGGGGTTGCCTAAAACAACACTGATATCATCTAAAATTGACTTATTCACGGTTAATTCTTCATTTGAGCATAGCCTCCTCATCCAGAAACATAAAATCCCAGTTGCGTAGGTTGCGAAAGTAACCCAACTCAATGTACGGTCTTGGTAAAATGTATGGTTTAGCCCTGTCTGTGTAAAAGTGGAGGATCGTGTGTCAAATGCAATTTTCCTTTTGTTGCCTTGTTGG
Source organism: Micromys minutus (assembly GCF_963924665.1). NCBI lineage: Eukaryota > Metazoa > Chordata > Mammalia > Rodentia > Muridae > Micromys > Micromys minutus. Next base: position 44,646,412 of record NC_137955.1, on the reverse strand, counting down.
TGTTGAGTTGTCCCTTTTATATATAGACAATAATTAGGAAAACAGTCCAGCTGGTGCCCAAGGCCATGGGTAGAGTGTGGATGTCAGAACCCATCATTAGTGGAAAAGGCAAATGCTGATCTTCATGTTCCAGTGGCAGCAGATCACAGGGCAAGCTCATTAAGAGCCCAGAGCTTGAATCTACACATGCCTTTCCTGATTGTAGCCTAGTGACAGCAACTTAAACATGATTGATATCCTGCCTCGGGTATGTTTACCTATGTCATTGATACAGATAACTGAAGTCCAAAACACTGACTCCCCACAACACGGATGTTGCAGTGAAGCAGAAATATATCTAACTCAGAGTTCTCTGAGCATCACACACTGAGCATAGGGTTCTCTGAGCATCATGCACTGGCCATAGGATTCTCTGAGCATCATACACTGGGCATAGGGTTCTCTGAGCATCATGCACTGGGCATAGTGTTCTCTGAGCATCACACACTGGGCATAGTGTTCTCTGAGCATCATGCACTGGGCATAGTGTTCTCTGAGCATCACACACTGGGCATAGGGTTCTCTGAGCATCACACACTGGGCAAAGGTCTCTCTGAGCATCACACACTGGGCATAGGGTTCTCTGAGCATCACACACTGGGCATAGGGTTCTCTGAGCATTATACACTGGGCATAGGTCCCTCTGAGCATCGCACACTGGGCATAGGGTTCTCTGAGCATCATACACTGGGCAAAGGCACCTCAGTAATAGTGAGCTGTCCAAATTAGATCCTCATTAATTACTCTTTCAGATATTACTGATAAAGCTGCTGGCCCCTCCCTTTCCCTAGTACAATGAAACTCACAGCACTTAACCTAAGCAGAACCTTAGTGTTAGGAATATGCATCCTTCAGAAGAGTAACAGACAACAAACCACAAGTCTATTACTATATGTAATAAACAAGACTGTGTCCTGTTGAAAAGACTATCACTAATTCACAGCAAATACTCTAGTGACTGATGCCCTTAGGTTTCCCAACCATCTCCTTAAGCACAACTTTTAGGAGGAAAGCTGAACAATTTTTAGTTTTTGAAAGCTTTGCCCTGGATAAGTATATTAAGCAAAATATTAAAATAAAAAATGTTTTTATTTAATTATATGCCTGAAGAAATGAAGGGTTTGCATGTGAATTTGTAAAACAAAAATAACTAATATGTATTTTATAAAATAATGCAATTTAAAAGAAAAATAACTCAGGATCCTGCTTATAATTGGTTCCTGGCCCTATAGTAAGTCCTATATTATCAGAACCATTCCTTCAGTATATTTGAACTTTTGAACAGACATCTGAAGCTGGCAGAATTTTGGTGCCGTTCTTCTGAGAAAAAGTCCTTTCCCTATTTCCTCTCTCTGGGATTCTATTTGTTTACCTCCCACTCTGAGAAAACCACTCATAGGCATTGATTTTTATACTCCAGGAGTTCCTGCTTCACTGTCTTGCTTGAGGCCTTTATCAGTAATTAATTATGATATATTTTCCCAGTGAGTTTGTAAGGGTCATTAAACTCTTTTACAAAACTTTGCTGCAGGCAGCCTCTGTCAAAGCAGACCCAATGACTTCTGTACTGAGAAGTATGACACGCCATTGCCTTTTTCTTGCTAACAAAAAAAGGAACAACAGCAATAATAAAAACCCGACAATGATATAAAATTCAAATAAAATTATACTATTAAATGTTTCATAGTGATCCCATATTTCATATCTATTAAAAAATGGTTCAAACAAGCATTTAATGATTAAAAACAGCACTGATATGTTAAATAAACAAAGATAGTTTAAAGTGGTTATCAAGAAATTAAACATTTCTTCTCCATAACCAACATTTTAATTTATGACTCATAGAAGGAAATCTTGGTATTTGTAGATTTCCCATAATCTGCAAGAGTTACCTTCATCATAGAACCATAAAACACTCAAATATCACACTTAAAATATTTACTGTGATCTCACAGGATGAATATTTAACAATGATTCCTTTTGAAAGGTATGAAAGAAGGAGGGGGACTAACATCTTTTCAAACCCCCTCATGCTAAGTGCTTCCTTCCCGGGTCGCATGCAAGGCCTCATGGCCACAGCGTAGGTGCTGTGGGAACCCCACAATGAACAGTTCTGGAGAAAGGGGTACACGGCAACCCAGTGAGCTCACTCTTAGAACGGAGTTGAGGTTTTCAAACCAATGAGCACATATAGAAATGTTGAGGAGAGATGTGTTGAGAAACTTTTAGAGAAAAGATGTTTTAGGAGACAAAGACAAAATACCTCGGGGGAAGCAATAAGGTTCACATAAGAGAGCCGGGAATGCTGTGGAGACAATGATGTGTCTGTAGTTTCAGAGTTAGTGTCTCATGCCTGTTGCTATTAGCAGAACCTCCCAAACTCCTAATAGCTGGTTACCCCTATTTCTCCATCATTTCTGGGCTCATCCATTCTCTGTCTGATGCACAAATCAGTAGGCTCACCATTCTGACACTTCCTGACCATCATTTTGCTTCACACACAGAACTCCACCCCCCCATCTCTGTCTGGGGCACGTAGAGTGTCCCCCATTGTGGAAGCTTGCAAATGACGTCATCCCTGTCTTTTCCTTTACTGAGTTGGATAATGCAAGTGACTATAAACAGGAGAACTGTTCTTGCTCTGAGGTTCCGTCCTACGGTATTATAAACTATATTTCAAACTAGGAAGACCCTGCTGTGGAGGCTTCTATTCATTTCTTCCGTTCTGCACCTTGAAACCTTGAAAACCACACTGCTCCACAAACAGCCACTGATCTAGTAAGAAAATTTAAGTGCGACTGTGCTTTCATTATTTCTTCCTCGATCCAAGCAAAGCCCGGGAAAACATGTAAAGTTTAAAAGTCAAGAATAAAGTAACTTTCTTTTTAGTTCTGACGCTTGGAAAAATTTCACTGCTAGTGTTATGGCATGTCTAATCCTTGCCATTCTCACTAAATGAATCTAAAGTTCACTGGACTTTTCAGATAATCCTCCCTGTTCTTGACCTTTCCCAAAGGTGTTTTAATTTCCTTTTCCCCACAGGTAATAATTCTGTCATTGCTTTCACGAAATACTTTTCCAAAATGCTGTTTGGAGGACGCTCAGCAGTGTTCTGTCATACTCCATACTGTGTGCTGAGAGCAACAGTCGTCTTCAAATAACACTAATCATATTAAATGATCGTGTAATAGTATGCAGAACTGGGGAACAGTAATTAAGAAAATATCTCATAAGGGTAAGAGATAATCTTATCTTTAAAAATGCTATTCTTCCTATTCTTCTTTACAGTGTTATGGTTCTTTAAAATTATAAATGTAGAAGCTATGAAAAAAGGGGGAGGTGTGACAGCTTCTGTTGGATCAACACAAAAGCAAAAATTTCTTTTAAGTTGCAAAGAACAAATGTAATATTCAGATTCTGTCTTAGTTGGGGTTGTACTGCTGTATCATGATGGCAGGAAGCATGGAAGCTTTCAGTCAGACATGGTGCTGGAGGGGCCAAGAGTTCTACATCATGATCCAAATGTAACCAGGAAGACATTGCCATCCAAGCAGCTAGGATAAGGATCTCATTGCACACCCCCACAGTGGCACAATTTCTGCAACAAATCCACACCTACTCCCACAAAGCCACACACCCTAAGAGTGCCACTCAGTCCCTGGGCCAAGTGTACTCAAACCACCACAGATTCACTGCAAACCAAATGCAAAGGCAACTGTGCAACTGTTTTAAAAAAAAACCATAAACATGGTTGAATATAAATTCTTGTATAAGAGATCAGACCATAGCATCTTTTTAGTGAAGGCATTATTAGTGAAGAGCAGAGTAATTTTCCTCCAGATCACAGGCAGGCAGACTTGAGCTCTGGCAGTGAGGAATAAACTCCAGTTCATTCTGCTCCACTTTATATCAGATGTCAGAAGGGACACAGGTGGCAGATGTGCTTGCTCCCCCCCCACTCTAATTCAGTTTCTTCATTTTAATGGTTGTGTCATGAGTACTGGTATTAGCAATGGTTGCTTTTCCCTTCCCGATGTTAAATTCCCATTCTCAGACTCGGATGGTCCATGTGCAGTATGTCTACCAATCTGTATACAGTCAGTGATCTTTCCACTCAAGGAGTCTAGGACTTAGAAACGAAATCTTTCATTCCTTATTTCCATGTCTCTTCTCTAACTTGGTTTAGCTCAACTCCTTACACATTCTGACGTCATGAACTTATACCAGTAGACAGGTCCACAGTGGTGACAGTAAGAGCAACAACGGAATTTTCCTGAACAAGCCCCCGCCAGACCACCTCTGCAGACGTTTTCTTTGTATCAGTTCCACTGAAAAGATTTAAAGTCTCCACTGCACTGATACACTGGATTCCATCTACATTTCTCCAGTCAATGACTTTCTCTCAGATATCACCCATTATTCATGGTCATTTCCATAATCAGTCCTAAGACTTGCTCCCTTGCGTCTTCACATCCACATGAATCCAGGTATCCTTGCAGTCTAAATCAAATTGCTTATCTGTCATGATCACCTGTGTCATTATAGTCAGGAGCACACAGTAGGAGCCTGGTAAACACTACTGGATGTCTTTGACTTCAAAGAAGGTACCCATAGTTCTAAGCACACAGTAGAAGCCTGGTAAGCCTACCCAAGCCTACTCTATTGTTTATCCAATAGTTGACATCAAGGCCTCGCCACACAATACACCCTGTATTTCCCTACTCTCTTGGTGGAACACACTCACTTACGGGGCAGTAAATAAAGATTCAGTGCCTCTCAAAAATCTCACTGAAGAGACTGGATCACTTGTGGAAATGAGGTAGGTATTCTGAGAAAAAGAAACTTATCCGTGGGATATAACTAACCATCTATTGTGGTTCTATTTATGCTAAAATGAAAGAGGAAAAATCTACCAGATAAATGGCAATCAAGATAGGAAACTACAACAAAGAAAAAAAATCAATGAACACATTTCTATTGAACAATGCATGACTGCTGTGTTCAAGGATTCACAGTAGATATCTTCCTTACACCTTCCTTGAGATATCGAGCATTTCATAAATCGCATAATATGGCATACACTTCAATCTATAGTTATAAACTACAGTTAATTTCCATTCAGTATTAACAACCACCCTGATGCCTAATGAACTCCATCTACTGGAGTTTTATTGTGCACATTACTTTAATGTATGTGGAAAGTATACGGCTCTCCATATATATGCTGGATAGACTAAGGAATCATTCAACATTCTGCATGATAATTCAGAACACATGTCATTAATCACTTAAAAAGAATCAGCCCTTAGATTTTTATTATATTTTTGTCCTCAAAAATTTTGAGAGTAAAAGCAGCGCTCAGCGTTACAGGTCCAGGGTAGTGAGAGTGGGCCTTTGGACTCATCCTCAATAACTCAAAAGTCGGTACATGATGAGAGGCTGTGTTGTAGCTATCTGATTCACAGCAATGAAGTTTGGCATTGACCACATTGTCAAAGATGAAATCCTACAAATGTTTATTTTACACTCAAAGTTTCCACTAACTCCTGACTTCTCTATGAACACAGCATATTCCTATCTTTACCTAAACAACCACACACCATAATCACAGTAAACACTTTTATCTTTTCCCTCTGTCTTCTCTAGAATATCACAGACATTTGATTTTAAATTTTAGTTTATTTTTATTATTTTTTCATCCACTATGTTTTGATCATATCTTTGCCCTCTCTCAACTCTTCTCAGATATTTGCCACCTCGTCACTATTCACCAAACCTCAACAATTTCTTTTTAAGTGCAAGTCTACTGTCCTGGTTTAAAGACAAGGTAATACTATCATGTACAATTTCCTTATACAATATCTCAGAATTTTGGCTTTAAATGCTACAAATATGGCTTCAACTCAAATTTATTAATAACTACATTATTTATAGAAAAGATTTTTATCATTTTAACTCTTTGATAGCCAATATTCTAGGTTTTTTAGATGACTCTAAATAAGCATTGTACTAAATATTGACGTATTAGATAGATGATAAATAAATAAATAAATAAATAAATAAATAAATAAATACATGATGGATAGATAGATAGATAGATAGATAGATAGATAGATAGATAGATAGATAGATAGATGAATGGATGCATGGATGCATGGATGGATGGATAGCTGGGTGGGTGGGTGGGTGGATGGATGGATGGACAGATGGACACACTCTTACTATGTGTTTTAAAATGTCACTTCCAACAACAGTTTATACAAACAAATCATTTGACCAAAGACACCACACACCAATTCACTTTTTTAAAAATAACGAGAACATCCCTAAAGCCCTAAAACTATTTATTTGTTTGACACTGGTACACTTGGTAGACTCAAACAAGATTTTGTTAGTATTTAACATTCAGCATTCATAATGGTTCTATCTAATTAGCGTAGTCCTTGCCTTGCTTGAGTTGTCTCCTGTAAATTTTAAGGTTATGTGCTACTTAGCTCTCTAGTCCTGTTAATTCTTTTTCTCATCAACACTAACATGCGTTATATTAGCTTTATCAACAATTTTTTATACTGTGGCATATATTTCCTCTTAGGCATGTTTCTACTTTTACCTAAATAACTTTTATTTTTAATTTATGTGTATAAATGTCTTGCCTGCCTGTATGTATGTGCACCATGGGTGTGTTACCTGCAGAGGTCAGAAGAGGGCACCAGAGGACTTCTTAGAACGGTACAGACCATCCTGAGCAACCATGTGAGTGCTGAGACTGGAACCCAGGTCCTCGGCAAGAACAGGCAGTGTTCTTATCCACTGAGCCCCTACTCAGCCCACTTCTCTACTTTTTAATGTTTAATTTACCTTACTATTGTTAATCTACTGCTGCCTCACACATCACACGTTCCCTGATAATTTGCATTTTCTGCCTACAAGCTCTCTTCACCATCCCCCTTGGACTTTTTTTTCTACATCTTGTAAGTCAGTAACTCGTTTTGAGATGTGGATCGACACTGGCATCATTCCCATCCTCCTCTGTACTGAACTGAACTACCAACTGGAGGGGAAGTGGGTGCCTGCCCACATCTGAATCTTCTCTAAGTCCTTCATTATATCCTATGCAGACATGAGTCTTTCGCGCCCCATCCATTTGGGTTCTGCTATGATTCGTGTAGCGGGTAAAGTAGATTCTATCCTTCTTTGAACCTTCAAATACTGATATATCCATAAAATCATAAAAATATCATTTGTTAACAAAATAATCAGAGATGACACCGGTTACAATTGCCTAAACTTGGGGCAAGGCATGTAACTTGGTAAAATGCATTCCTCGAATTCAAGAAACACTAGATCTGATCCCCAGGATCTGATAAGCCAAGCTCGTTAGTACATGCTTGTAATTCTAGTCCTTGAAAAGCAGAGGCAGGACAATCAGAAATTCAAAGTTGGATCCTTTAGATTCATAGTTTACACCTAGACTAGGTTACGTGAGGCTATGTCAAAAGTACTAAGCAACTGTCTAACTCTGCATGACTTTGGGAGACAGCAGTACTGTAGCTGAAGCTTCTCTACACGAGATCTTGATGTGTCCTTTTACACATTCTAAGCTTTACGAGTCCAGTGATAAAACCCAGTGCTTGTCCGTCCTGCCCTTTTCTTGTTAAATTGTCATGGCCCCTTTCATCTTTTAATCAGTAAGCTAATCTCAGGAAGATTTCCAGTTCATGGCCAAATAAGACATCAGGCTCTCTCAACTTGAGATCCAGGACTGGTAGGAAGCCCTGCTGGGCTCCCATTTCCACAAGTCCTTACGAAGTTCAGAAAATTCATAAGTGGGATTTTCACAAGAAGATTCATGGAGCAGAACAAGGCCCCACTTAATACCCACTATCAGATCGATCTATCTATTCAGCCCTCCCCTGCAGCTGTATTTAGCCTCAAACTTCCTGAAACAGTGGTGGGGGAACACTTCAGAGAGGATCATTGATCTTTCCTGTCAATGGCATCTCCTTTAGCTTTTCTGATAGATTGAGACACAGGTGGCTTCCTACACTTACCTAATCAGCCCCTCTTATTAAACATTATCTGCTTCCTCTTCAGCCTTTCATTCTGCATGCGGAACAGTGACTGTTCTTAACTGCCCCACCTTGGTGCTGAGCTCTGCCACAGAATTCCTGCTGGCAACCATGTCAATTCCCACACTGTTTTTTTGCTAAGCCAGCATCGTGGAGTAAAACTCCTCAAACCCAACAGCAAGCAAAAAGCGGGCCAGAGAGTCAGAGGTGTGTAGTAACTGGCGAAAAAGAGCCTGAATTCACATCTTTGTTCTCACTGCTAAATAACCCATTTCAGGTAGAAATGTTTATTACCACATCTCTAGATTCCACAGGACATGTTTCAAGTTATAATACTGTGTTCTCTAAAGGACAAAACTTACATGTCAACTAATTTTTTTTAAGTTAAAAATCCCGCTTTACTCCCTAGCATATGATCAGAAAAAAATACAAGTCCTGATTCAGATTTCTGTAATTGCTTGCCATCCCTAATTTATACTTCCGTGGAACAGTTCTTTCAAATCTCAGACTTGAGTTTTATGTATTTACTCATTTTTTCAGAGTGATGTCATGTTTGAGAAGTTAATTAGATTTTGATGACTTTGACAGGGAGGGTTGTAGAATTTTTCCTTTGCTTTAATTAACATGTTTTACATGGTGAATTCTGCACATTTTTCTTGAGCTCTTAAATTTTATGCTTCCATACCATCCCTAACGTACCAGTGTGATCCAGTTCCCCCCGACAAATGACTAGTCATAAGAAACACCAGGAAGAACAAATTTTCTTAACCTACTAAGATACTCAACATATTCTCAATTTTTAGCTTTCTGGAGAGATGTTGATAAATTATTAGGTGATATTTACTGCACATCAACAATCTGGCCTGAAACCTTCAATAGCAACACCTGTCAAGCTGATCAACATAGCTTCCAAAATGTCATCAACACAAAAGTGTCCTGATTCTTATACAGAATATGTTGTTACAAAGCTACCTAGATCCCAAGGAACACCATGATATCAAGAACAACTGTAACCCTACTTTAGTGTTATTTATGTAATAAACTAATACAGCATCATTCTCAAACAAAATAACCAGTGATGTCTACCCAAAGAAGCAGTTGTTACGTGCCCCCATGAATACCACATATGTGGAATGTTTCTACCTGTTCTTTGACGGAGGCGAGGATAGCAGAGGTGGTTTCTGTCTCAGAGCCATCTCCATTGGAGGTGTTTATGCCTGGGCTCAAGGTGCTGTTCTTCTCTGAGGCTGACGGAGGCTGGTCTGGAACAGGCATAGCTCCTGTAAAAGAAAAAGGTGAGCTTAGACCAGCCAGACATCACTGTAAACAGACACAGCAAGGAGAGCTACTGTTGGGAGAATGACAGCTAGAAGCTGTCTGGACAAGGGTGATGGAATTCTGTAACAATGCAGTCAAACAACATGTCACTCTGTATCAACATCAAACAGTCCTGAGCTGGTGCAGGCACATGGCTGTGCTCTGTTATCCTGTACCTCAGGCAATAAATCATGATAAGGAAGAAGCAGGATTAGAAGGATAGAGACAACCCCGAGTCTAAGAATCTGTATAACTTCAGCTGACATCTGTCTCCGACAAATGCATTACTGTTTTGTTGGTACATTTTCAAATCAGAAGATAATGTATTACACACACCCCCTTTAAAGGAAAAAAATCCACACTGTAAATGACCAATTATGACCAGTAACTAAAATGACACCCCCAGAGAAACTTGGTTAGTACTGTGGAATACAGAAAACTGATCCATCTGACAAAAAGTTATAAAGGTCAGACCTCGACAGAGAGCAGGGAAAACAAAAACTCTTTAAAAATAGGAGGGACCTTTTTTCCCTAGTTGATTTTCTCTAGCTTTATGAGAGAAAATGGAAACTCAACTCACATTAGCACCAATCCAAAATGGACACACTGATTCAGGTTTAAAATAAAACTCTCCAAAGTGGCGTTCACTCCATTGTACTGGTCAAACTCATACAAATTCAGATGTTAGCCCTATAGGTAATGGCATTGGGTGGAGAGGCCTTTGGCAATTGGTTATGCTATTGGGTAAAAATGCTCACGAGCTTGTTGGTGCTGTGATAAGGAAGACCAGAAGGGACCTCTCTCCCTCCCACCAAATGAAAACATAGGAAAAAAAATCATCTATGAACCGGGATAGCCCTTACCAGACACTAACTTGACTTTGGACTTCTTGGCTCTGTAAGTGTGAGAAATGAGGATGATGATAATGTAGTGATGGTGATGTCTGTGTCTGTCTGTCTATCTGTCTGCCCATAGCTATTTTAGTAGTACTAAGGATTGAACCTAGAGTCTTTAACACAGTAGGTAAGTACTCCGTCACTGGCAGCCGGAATGGATTAAGAAAAAGACTGCTCTGTTAGGAATGTTTCTCCTCAAGCAACCATCAACCACACCAAAAGCATTCGCAAGCCAAATGTCTGTCTACAACATACACATAGAAGACTACGGATGATTAAAAGTTATTGCTATACTCACACAACTGTATTGCCTGTCCCTCTGGGGCTAGTGTCATTCATGTCTTCAAAAGTACTTTCTGCTATCCCATTCTGAGCACACTAGTGTCAATACTGAAATAGAATTTCCATAGATGTTCTTATTCTGTGTGATGGGTTACAGTTGTTTAATAATATTGGGATATGAAAACCCAAGAAAGACCACTAATGCACTATTTTACCCAAAATATGTAATAAAAATGTGTCACTTAAACTCCTCACTGCCCCTTCTGACCAACCAACAACAGGAGGTTGTTCCTTGCTAAAGTAAGTTCCGTCTAATATCACCTGGGGGATCAGGTTAGCATTGGGAAATAAGTCTGTTAATAACAGAAGATAGAGCATTTAGGGAAACATGAATGACAGTACTTAAATTCACAAAAATGGTCAGCACAAATCTTGACTAGGGTTGATCCAGCCATGGCTGACATATTCCAGATATCTATTGGGAAGGATAGATGCCAAGAGGATGGGTGATTCCTAAATGACTATGGTGATGTGTTAAGGAGATCACTTGAAACATATCTATGCATTTATATAATTTCCATAGGCGGTCTCTGTGATCAAGTCCCTTGATTATGCAGGATGTAGAAATTGCGGATGACAAATGAACCCAAATAAAGTCCTGAGACATATGGCTTTGAACTGGGGGATGTTTCAGAAAGGAAGGAGGGAGGGACACAGAGATGTAAGAAAGAGAGTGTCACAGATGAATGATGTCACCTCGGGGCTCTAGGAGACCCATCTCTGATATTGACATTTGACTACCTGTACCCACACAGGATTCTACAGACGTGCCCAACTATGAGAAAGAAGGAGCCTTGTATACTTTAAATCATAATTATAAATTTTATTCTTTCTAAACTTTATCTGACCTGTGTTAATTAAGGCTCCAGGCTAGTATTAACATCAGTGGGTTTTCTGACAAGAGAGATTGTCTAAGGTACTGGTTCTCAATCACCCTAATATTATGACCCTTTAATATAGTTCCCTGTGTTACGGAGACCCCAACCACAAAATTATTACTATTTTTTGCTACTTCATAACTGCTATTTTACTATTGTTCTGAACCATAATGTAAATATCTGATATGCAGAATATCTTACATGCAACCCCTTGTAAAACAGTCATTAGACCACAAAGGTAAGAATTCACAGGTTGAGAAACATTGGTCTAAGGTTTCCAAGTTAATAAGCAGCATTAGTGAGTCCAGAACTCATGCTTTCTGTCCTGCCATTACTACTTTAGAGCCCTTTGAGATGAGTCTATTTCCCACCATCTGTAATGCCTCCAAAATGCCACTCTATTAAGTTTTATCAAGTGTATTAAAAGTATGACAGTGACCTATCGTAAGAGTTAAGGTTTATCCTTCTACATTTGATCCAAAGAAATAGTTAGTGCTACTTATCCAGTCCCCTCACTATTTTTTATGGAAAGCAAGCTGTATAGAATTCATGGCCAGTACACATTAGCACTGGGTCTCCAACATTGATCTCATTTGTGTAATCACTGTGGACATTCAAGCTGAATCCTAAATGTGTAAGTCATACGTCATTACCAAGAGTAGGCGAAAACCTCCGTCCTCTGTCAGATGTGCTCTGAACCCCTAACATACGTCTATCCTTTCTTCTGTCTTTTTAAAAAATAATTGCTTGTCATAATACAAACAAGATCATAGCTAATGGCTGTCAGGGCTGAGGAATTAGGAAAGCAGTGGGATCGGTCCTGAGCTGTACTCAATTTACCACACCTAGCTCAGGAGTTGATATATAGCAGCCAGTTAATATCTGTTGAGTTAATGTATGAACTCTTAGAGTAAAATCAATAATGGCTGCTTACCAGAGCATGTAACATAAGCAAAATGGGCTTTTCATTGGAGCACATCTCTGTACAGCACTTGAGCGATTTATTTTGACTTAGGAAAGATTTTCAGAAATCCTCAGACTAGTTGAAGGCTTTTGCCTAGGTCGACTCCCTGCAGTCAGGAATCCCTGGTATTTGGCGACTAAGGTGCAACCATCAATCAAGCAAGCCTGGGACTTGCTATGGGAAAGGAGAATCTGAAAAAATTGACACACGGTATACTATTCAGGGATGGACTGCATCAGCAGTGAACTACGTTCAGGACACAGAGCAGCAACAGCCACAGAAGGCAAAGCCAGGAGGGGGAGAAATGGACACTTCCACCTAAGAACTTGAGGTGAGTCACAACAGGAGGTCAGAAGCACAGCTGTAATGGGACATGTGACAGCAGCATGGGGACCTGCCAGGTTGAATGCTGAGTTCTGTCATCTGATAAGCAAAGAAGGAATATTCTATCTGTGTGCTCGGGGACATTAGAACTGTAGGAATCCAGAACCAAACAGCATCGCCATAGAATTAAGATCTGTAATTTCATTATTCTTAGTGCCATACACTCCATCTGCAGGTCAAAGGGCAGTGCCTGCAGAGGTCACGGCAAATGGCAGCAAGGACTGTAAGAAAAAGACCCTCTCTTCTCATGCATTTCTTTGTAAGAATGAGACTGTTAACTTCTGCATTGCCCAAAGGAATCTGTCAACAGTGTATCCAAATATATTTTTTAAAGGGTGATTCTTTGAGAAAGCCAGTGAACAGCTGTGGACCCCAAAACCTATTTGGGCTGAGCCTATATCCTGAGACAGCAATTCTAACACTGGAGGCAGAGCAAGGTCAACAAGAAGTTCACAGTGAGAGCTGACAATGTCCTCGAGCGACATGGTGCTCAGGAAAAAGGCAAAAGGAGGCAGAAGGTTGGAGGATATATTGATACATACATACATACATACATACATACATACATACATATATATATATATATATATATATATATATATCCTTAAATTTGATAATGGTGGTGAATTTGTAATGTTAGACAACTCTCCATTTGTCACATCCTGTAAATGTCATTGCCAAGAGACAGGGGCCACTGTATACAATGTAGGGTTCCAGTGCACAGCCCACAGAGACTGAAACCCAGAACCTTCACATGACCCCTTGTGAGCAGTACAACCTGGTTCTTCGGGTCACCCAACCTTGCCTACACTTGACTTTGGCAAAGCCAAACTCATCTGAGGCTGGGTACGCAAATGATGGCCTGGAAGTTAGTTGTGAGCAGAACCCCAACATCTATGCAGGTCATTTCCTGCTATTGACTCCTCCCTGGGAACCCCGCAGACACCAAGCTCAGCACATTTCCTTCGCTCTTAGCACAAGAGTAACAAAACACACCCTGGTACATCTGTCTGCCTTCAGCACTGCCTCCTCTAATCACAAGCTTTACCTGGAGAGTCAGTTGCCTCTGCCAATCATCTGGTCATTACAGGCCGATTTCTTTGATTCCTTGAACTCCACCAATTGAAACAGAGCCTTCCATTTATTTGGTACAGGAGGTATGATTTAAACTGTCACCCAATAACACATAACACTGTTTTAACCTTAAAATAAATCTCATCAAACATATATAAGAATGTAACGTGATTGGATACTTTCTCTGTTCAGTTTCCTTCAACTTCACTGAAAATGCTAAGAGAGATACCAGTAAGCTATCTCAGGTAAATATACTGATGCTAAGCCCACAGCCTGCCCAATCCCTGAGACCAGTCTTGCCGGTTGGTTTCTGACATCTACATGAGCATCATGGTGCACATGCCTCTCCTCCACCCCACCCCAAATGAGCAAATGACATTAGAGACAGTTGTCCCTTCTAAACTGATGAAAGTGACTAGTCAGGAAAACACTGGTGTAATATTTAAATTGTGGCTATGGCAGGCAGGGGTCCTGGCCTGAACTATGACTGTGTTACTTAGACTACCAACAACCCCTCAGCTCTCGACACGTACACACACTTTCTTGGTATAGACTAAGATTTTCGTAGTTCTATGTGCATCTTTATTATTTATTTTATTTTACTTTAGTGGTCGGTGTGTGTGTGTGTGTGTGTGTGTGTGTGTGTGTGTGTGTGTGATATGCATGTGAATAGAGGCACGTGCATAGCACAGAAAGTATGCTTGCAGATGAAAACTTCCAGGTGCTGGTTCTTTCCTTCCACTGTACTTGTCCCAAGGATGACTCCGGCCATCAGAATTTCATTACAGGACCCCTCATCACCCTGAAGTTTCCCTGCAGAGCCTTCTGTGTGTATTAATCATCACGGACTATCACTTTCCCCTTTGCTCATTTTATCCATATGGTTTCCTTTCTACAGCCCTTCTGGACAACTCCAGACAATATGAATCACTTCCTCCTCACTGTTACCTTGGTGTGAGAGCTCCCCTTCAGGACCGTATTCATCATTGTGAGATCTAACGATCTTACCTTTGGTGGAAATTTAAAAATATATATTTTTCCTTTTTTATTGGATATATTTTATTTACATTTAAAAGTTATCACCTTTCCCCGTTTCCCCTTCATAAACCCCCTATACCATTTCCCTTCCCCCTGCTCCTATGAGGTTGCCCCCACCACCCACCCCCTCCCTCCTCCCCATCCCGACATTCCCGTACACAGGGGCATGGAGCCTTGGCAGGTCCAAGAGCCTCTCCTCCCATTGATGCACAAGGCCATCTTCTGCTACATGTGCAGCTGGAGCCGTGGGTCTCTCCACATGGACTCTGGATAGTGGTTAGTCCCCGGGAGCTCTGGTTTGTTGATATTGCTGTTTAAAGATCATTTAGTGTTTTCGAAATTGAAACAATACTAGATATGGCTATAGTCCCTTTCTTCTTTCCATCATTTGAATAGAGTTTTGTATCACTTGTAACTAAAATTGTCACTAAATCAATGATGCACTCAGACTTACAGAAACACTGTAAGTTTACATTTTTTGTCACCTAATTAGGTTATGAATTCTTTGAGCTCAGAAACTGTGTCTCACTCACATTTATGACCCCAGTGCCGAGAATCTTGCCCTATAAAGAGCTAACATGATTATTGCTTAATGAATATGTCAACATAAAAATAGAGTGAAAATTTATCATTACCCTCATTTTAAAATGTCAAGAAATTCTATTCCTAAGACACTGATTGCGATACAGGTGTCCTATACATTTTTTTCCAGGTTATCGAAATTGACAAATTAATGAGTTTGGGCAATGCACAGGCTATTAAAGTACTCAAGATATATATATATATATATATATATATATATATATATATATATATATATATATATATATTCATTGAACCACACAGCTGGCTGTGCCTCCATTTACAGCAGAAGTGTCTGAGTGCAAATAATGACGATAATAAAACATTTCATGCTCACACTAAGTAAATATCAGAGTCCACAGCCACACGCATTCCCCAAGACAACGCAGTCACATTTTCCAAGCCAAGCAAGGCTTACTGAGCTGGACAGACACATCTCACAACAAAGAAGACAAAGCATGGGCTTCGAGAATTACAATCTCCTCACAATAACAATAGAACAAACAGAAAAGGGACGCAGGCAACATTAATGTTTGACTCCCTCTACATGTGATGGGAGGTTCTCATGAACTGTGCAAAGGAAGAATCTTAGGTCATAATTAACCTTAGCAGAAACCCGAAGGAAAAGGAGCTCAGCACAGTGCACATCACACAGTGTGTCCAGAAAAGATTGCCACTGTTGGAGAATGCTGAGAATTCCCTTCTTAGCTCCTGGAATCTGAAGGCCCATCTAATATTGGGATCTCTGCAAGATGCTGAACAATCCAAGACTGGTGTGGAAAAGAGCATGCCTCCCTAAATTAGCTCTTTAACCATATTTTAAAAAATACATAGATTTCCATTCCAGTACTATGTGGATTTGCACGATGAAATCTCGGTCTCAAAATCAAGTTCCACGATGCAAAGCAGCCAGACCTCAAAAATTCAAATGGTGTGAAATACCAATTCTGACGGTCACCATTCATTAAGCGGAAAGTCTCAAATGCCAGCTTTGCACTGTTCAGCATCAGCAGCACATTCTTACTGTGAAATACTTGAACCTGCAGCAATTTTCTCTTCCCACCAGTCACAAATATACATGTGATACTTCACGATTTCTCAAGATGCTGGAAGCCACTTGATCTCCCCTTCACACCCCCCTGCATGGGTATCAGTGACCTTCCTAGGTCGGAATTCACACTGTGAGTAAATATTCATTGTCAAATACCATATTTAATCATACTAACAGGGTCATTGCCAGCAACAGGGCAAAGGGTTTCTACTAATCCTAAACAGCTTTTGTTGCTGATTGGCTTGGAGTATTTTTTCAAAGAAAAAAATTCCTTTATGTCTTTAGAGATAAAGCAAAAACTGGAAAGACAATGGCTGGAAAATAAGTATATATGTACATATATATGCATACATATATATACACACATATATATATTCATATATATATATAACAGACATAAAATATCTAAATCTTACTTACATATTACATAACCTACTTACTATAACATAATTTCAAAAAGAAATGAAGAATGCTTTGGTTTAAGTGTTGCCTTCAAACCCTAACTGTATAGAAAATCTTTATTTTTTGAAATATTCCATTATAGTAACCTTATAATGTATCTTAATAATTTATATTCTTTGCTCCTCTTCAAAATCCTTTCAGGTTCTCCCCATTACATCTCCCTCACATCTTCATGTCTTTCTAATAATTAATTAATTAATTAATGACTAATTCTTTTATTCTAGTAAGCCGAGTAAGTGTTATTCATCTCTTCAAGTATATGGTGCCATCCATGTTTTGTTTCTCACATACAAGTTGCAAAATAAAGAAACATGCTTATTTTTGTATGAGAATAAATACATAGCCATTAGATACTATATTTTAGATGTTTAAGGATCATGCTCTGTAATGAATACATAATTTTAAATGTGAAAAAAGTCGAATGCTGCAGAAAGGTAGAAATAAGTCATTAATTCTATTTTTGAAATCTGTTTATTCCATCTTCCAATTTTTCAATCTGCAAATATCATTACTATCATTAAGCATCAGTTACAGAATGTATTTACAAATTTCCCTCTTGTCAGAGAGAGAGAGAGAGAGAGAGAGAGAGAGAGAGAGAGAGAGAGAGAGAGAGAGAGAGAGAGAATCTTAGCTGTTGGTCCCATTCTTCAATTTCCTCCATCTTATATATTTATTATGAAGCACAGTCTAAAGGGTACAGATGGATGATCAGGTGAAGAGGGTCGCAGGACCAGTTCAGTACGGTTCTGTGTAGCATCTACAGAATGCAGTGTGGCATAGGACTCTCTAGGCATGTGTTTCCCAACATACAGATGCAGGACCCTCCTCATTTTGGAGTCTTTACAAATATTCATTACAAAATCCATAATACTTTAGCTCATGTCATCATCTGGAAATTGAGTATTTGCCTCTTGGGCCTGGGGGTTAAGGTGGGGCTCACATTTCTATTACTAAAATCAAAAAGCTGTTTCCACTGATAGTCAACTCACATCTTAATGCTATCCAGGGACCCACCAAGAGTCATCTAATTAGCATCAAGTAGCCTTGAAAGTGGCATTTAAGTGTTCTTGGTCCAGAGACTGAGGAACAAGATCAAATTTGCATCATTTTATTTAACAGCATAAATAACAAACATCAAATCACAATGTAATAATGAAATACAATTATATTATATCACAGTCTTCTGGATTCTTACTTATTCATAGAGACAATCTTACACTGTCCATGGAAGCACAGGTCTGCTTTCCAAGAACAAGGCTCCCTTTTGATTCTTTATTTCAATTCACTGTTTCATTCAAAAGATTAAAGTCAGCTTGGACCTCAAATTTGACTGCGAAATTTAAGGACTTGATATTATAAAAAGTTTTGAGAAAGGTCGGTACCTCCTGCAGCTCAGTGCTGTCCTGTGTGCTCTAGATAGTGTCCAATGACAGGAAACAACACTTAAGCCTCTGACTAATATTTACAACTTGGAGCATTGTTGGGTCTTTAAAGATGAGGTGTCATTAGTGCTACATGTCATAAATGTATATTTATCAATTAGTGACTGTGGTGATTTACATATGCTTGGCACACGGAGTGGCACTATTAGGAGGCGTGGCTTAGTTTGAGTAGGTGGGGCCTTGATGGAGGAAGTCAGATGAAGATGTGGAACTCTCAGCTCCTCCTGCACCATGCCTGCCTGGATGCTGCCATGCTTCCTGCCTTGATGATAACGGACTGAACCTCTGAACCTGTGAGCTGGCCCCAGTTAAAAGTTCTTCTTGTAAGACTTGCATTGGTCATGGTGTCCATAGCAGTAAAACCCCAACTAAGACATAAGATAAAAATTTTGCTTTTTACTTCCTTGTATATTTATGTGCAAATGTGTTCAAAACATTCTATTAGGTTATTTGGGGGAAATGTAATGATGTTAAAGTAGGTTGACAAATTTTTTAGTATGGTTGCCTTCAGGGAGTGGAGTTTAATTCACTTTCCCTGAGAATATGCAATATTTGATGACTCTTTCAAAAAAAAAGTAAAAAGGGTGTTGTGTGATTATGAGGCTGAATTATAAAAATTATTGTGATTGCTGTGTAGTTTTCTCATGGAACAAGATGTCATGTTGAGAGAAAAGCTCACACATCTACATGAAGAAGTACAGACAAGCAGACATAACAGCCTCCTCCAACAATTATCTCTTTCATTGCTTTGTTTTTATTTTATCTTTAAATTCGTTTTTGATTAAAATTTAGCCATTTTCCTCTTCCTTCTCATTCCTCCAGTCTCTCCTATGCCACCCTTAAGTACAAAGTCTATTATGGATCTACCCATGTGAGCACACACACACACACACACACACACACAAAGAGAGAAAGAAACATACATATCATAACTATCATATATACAAAAATAAAAAACACAATCTTCTGAGACCATCTAGTGTTTCTTATGTGTATGTGTTGTTAGGGATGATCACTTGGTACTAGATAACCAATCAAGGTTTTATTCAACTTTATTAGAAATACTGTCTGGGATCTCAAATAGGCATTGCCTAGGGAAACCCACTGCGGTTTGAGGCTGTTAGTTATTCAACCATCCTCAACCTATATTGAGGTCCATCACACCATGCAGAGGTCCTGATGATGTATACTTACAAAATTTCCTCAGAGGAAAAGACATGGGAATATAAATGTATTTCAAAGACAAATTTTGTTTTTCTTTTTCCTTGATTCCCTGTTCCTTTAGGCTTAAAAAAATGGTGGCTGCAATTTGTGACAGACAAAGGAATTGAAAGTGATCGGGTTTAATTACCATGCCACTGGGAAATATACTTGCACGTCCCACCGTACTTGGCAGAAAAGGGAATAATATCTGTTCAAGGATTATGTCAGTTTCAAAGTTGTTCTCATTGTTATACTTTGAAAGTTATGAACTTCTTGACTAGAAATTAGAGATTATTATTAAATCAATTTTAAGATTTAAAATAATCTCTATTAAATATCACTTAAGCTATTTTACATATTAAATATAATCAATAGTTACTGGTACATGAATATAATACATTACATTAGATATAAATGATGTATATAAATGATAATATCTCTATGAGAATGTTTCTAAATAAAACATGGACGTGCTTCCAAAATTGTTATGAGACAAAATTCAGGCCACATAGGTATTCACCTCATCATTACAGGCAATTAAATAAGCACTCATTTAATATGTATTTGAAGTTTTATAATATATACTTGGAAATAATCAAAGGTAAATGCAAAAGCCATATATATGCATCTTGGTGGTGAGCTTGCAGCTAGCCAACATTATGGTAATCCCCAACACTCATAACTTTTGAGGTGAAGCAGCCTCTATGCACCAAAATCATTACACACAAATTCATGAAAACACCCATAAAAATAATGTAAATTATTTAGGGAAGTTTTCCAAGTATACCCTGCAAACCTATGATAAAAACATGAAGCTGTTTCTGAGGTACAGGAAACTAAACAGTTAGCAGTTAACAGTAGACACACTATCATTCACCCAGTGACTCTCATCCCATGAATGCCTTTGCCAGTGAGGTGTGTTTCTTTTCTTGTCTTTACAGTTTTCTTCAGATAAAGATTTTGAATTGGGGCCACATGTTTTTATTCTGTCCCATGCACACATGGATCATTTTAGAATAGATGCGAGGGAATATTTTGGGTGTAAGAATCTGAACATGTTCTGCAGGGATAAACAATGGTATCTTCCCCTTAGAATTTTTCTAGCAG
This sequence comes from Micromys minutus, assembly GCF_963924665.1. Classification (NCBI taxonomy): domain Eukaryota; kingdom Metazoa; phylum Chordata; class Mammalia; order Rodentia; family Muridae; genus Micromys; species Micromys minutus. Next base: position 44,625,564 of record NC_137955.1, on the reverse strand, counting down.
AGGTCCATCCTCATCAGAAAACTAAATGGCAATTTTCATGCACTTTGGCAGCTATTGACCAGTGATCTTTGGTATTTTTGACAGTGTGATAATTAAAATGTAATGTACAGTGTCTTATGTGGGACAATCTGAATTTCTAAACTGAACAATCCATTAGACAAATAGCAGAGTCCAGCCACAGAGGACAAAAATCACTTACTTTCCATCATGACTAGTGTGCTCTAATTCCTTACAGCACTTACTCATTTCTTTACTGCCATTGTTGAAATTATTCTGAGTCTCACACCAAAATACAAAGTACTAACCACCCTATTTCATAAATGGAAAAATAAATGAGACTCAAGGAAATAGTGCATGTCTTTTCAGCCAGTGGCCAACATCAGTCCAGCATTTTGCATTAGATTTCTCCTTATTTTGCATCATTATTAATGATTTGGTGTAGTGGATTTTTATTTTTTTACTGTGTGTTTGTAGGATCATGTCTGTGCAGGTGTGCATATACATGCATGCAAATAAATGAGGACTAAAAGGCAAGCCTTAGGGCTCATTTTAAGAAAGGAGATTCACTTCTTTTGAGGCAGCCCTCCTTGGTCTGAAGTTTAAGAATTCTGCTAAAATGTGCAGTAAGCATCCTCCAGGAATCTTCCTCCCTAACAAGGTTGATACCAAACCTGCCTCATTATGTCTGGCTTCTTCTTGATAACCAGGCTTCCTGGTTCTGGAGATTAAATGCAGGTCCTCCTTTCATGGCAAGCATTTATTATAGAGAGCTATCTCTGGGGACATAGATGCCATAATTATTGTACACTACAAATCCTACTTTAAAATTTATTTGTTTTACATTTCAAGTATTTTGCATTTATCTATCTATCTATCTATCTATCTATCTGTTTATTTATTCATTAATTCATTGATTCATTTATTTTTTTCTTTTGGCATACTGAGGAAGACACCCAAAAGCTTGAGTTATCATGGAAGTACATTTCAATGGAGTTATAAATGAGACTCTTTTTTTTTCCCATTAGAACTTTATTAGGTCAAGTTGTTCTTGACTTTGTATGTCCCAGGCAGGATTTGAACTTGAAGTTGACCAATTTCACTGTCCGAGGTAGCTGGAATTACACACATGCACTGAGATGCCTGTGCATGCGTGTGTGTGTGTGTGTGTGTGTGTGTGTGTTTGTGTTTTATGGGCTAGACTATTATATTCTCATCAATGTTAACACTGTAGAATGGTCTGAAAAAAAATTACTACTTTACCTTATTTTTTTTTGAGATGAAAACATTGGGAACATAACATGCATCATAATTTTATAATTATAGCACTATCTGTACAGTAAATCCCCCATGTATATCCTGAATCCTATGATGAACATTTCGGCTTTCCACGTCTGCCACGCCTCAGAATCTGGTAACCTGCTCAGCACTCAGCAAACCTACCCAATGTTCGGGAAGTCCAACCCCTGTGAGGCTCACACTGCGCAGAACTCAAAAGGCAAACTTCAGCAGTTACTAGAAAAGCAAGTTCTCTACACATGTTTTTCTTAATTAATCACATTACATCCTAAATCACTGCAGAGTTTTAAAATTTACGCAGTGTTATTGATTCAAAGCTCGACATTTATATTTGGAATGCCAAAATTCATTTGGACCCTAAGATCTGTCTTTTCCTAACAAGTGTCTACTTAGCAATTCTACCTTTGAGAAGTCTCTCTCTGCCCTAGGTTTCCATTGTCTACTTCCTTATTTCTCCTTCTTTGTATTATTTTCCAGCCCCCATGGAACTGTAATATCGAATAAAATTTCAAATATTATGACATGTAGTTACAATAAGCTTATTCTATTACAAGTGTTCTAAAATGTTTAAACAAACTTAAAACCAAAGACAAACAACACTTAGAAAAAAATGTGACATTACTGTTTATCCAAAACAATTGTTTTTTTAGGTGGAAAATATTATCTTTCTTTATGAAATAAAAACTATCCAATTGTTTTTCTTGAGGTGAGAGGTCCAATATTTAATTAGGTTAGCTGTTTTTTTTTCCTACCTCTATCTTGTTGATAAACTTTCCCTGTCTCTAAAGATAACTGGTAAATAAGGTTTTAATCCATAATAGCATTCTTCCCAGTGTGAAACCCTTGTTAGCCTGTGTGTGCTATCAAGACACAGTAGCAATTTCTTGAGATCAAAATTTGTGTTTCATACAATTGTGCAAGGCTCTGAAGGAAATCATATGTCAAAATTAACAAGCACATTTTAACCTTGTTTATAAATTTAAAATTCTCCGTTATATAAACAACTCAAAGTGTGTGCATGAATCCCTGAGTTCTGTTCTCGGCACTGGCTAACCCAGTTGATCTGGTGAGCGTCTGTAATTCTGGTACTTGGGAGATGGAGGTGGGAAAATCCGGGGTTCGAGTTCATATCCAGCTACATAGCAAGTTCAAAGCCAGCCTATGACTCCATATATAGCTTTTAGAAATCTAAAAATAAAAATAAACATTGTTGATAAATATAGATTTGGGCTAAAAATGTGCAAAACATTTAACAATATATCATTTCTGTTTGTTTCCAGAAAGGTCCCAGGTCGATCAATCTCTGTGTTTCTTAGAAGCAATTGAAAAATTTGCATTTGTGGTTCCATTAGCCTTTGAGGTTATCCTAAAGAATATTATGTGCCCACAGACTGGTCCTCAAATGAGATAAAGGGAATGACAACACGCTCAAAGGTTTTATCTTTTATCGTTTTATTAAAAGTTTGTGTATGACTGTATTTCCTGCAATTCTATCCGTGCATCAAGTGCATGCTCGGCAGAAGAGGGCATCATATCTCCTGAAACTGGGGTTACAGGGGGCTAGAAATGCCAGGCCTCAAACCCTGGTCCTTTGGAAGAGCAGCTGATACCCTCAACCACTGAGTCTCCCTTCTCTCCAGCTTCCATGGTTTAAGTTACAGGAAGTTTTGAGTTAAGTACTTTTCCGGAAACCAGTAGGAGTCCTTACTGTGCACCTGGCTGAAGGTCTTCAGGAACATTAACTTATTAACAAGCAAGCAGAGGCTGTTCTGTTATCAACCCCCGCCCCTCGCCAAGCCCTTTCCAGAGGGCAAACCCGGGAACTGGACAAGTGGACCCCGTAGACAAGTGGAGGGATGAGCTGTTGCCTGAACCCTGTTCTTTCCATCGCTGCGATACCCTTTACTGCGGAGCATCAGTGAAGAAGACAACTCATTACTCAGAAGCAATCCAGGTCCAGAACGAGCCAGAGATGCGGGAAGCAAAAGATAAGTTCCTTCTCTTAGCGAAAGCGTGCTCACACACTGACCGGACGTAACATTCGGATATTTGTTTGGAAGAGAGAAAGCTAAGCAGAGGGGGAGCTCTCCAGCAAGCTTAGTACTTAGGTGTTTGATTGTCTTCTATGACCACGAGAAAACACTCTTAATTAGCTCCATCATATTTTCCTTGATTTCCAAAACTCTGGGCATCCCCGGTCACCTGCCTGCTTCAAAGAAGCCCGGGGACCCCTCCGCAAAAGTGGCTAAGGGACATATTACCAGAAGCTAGCTGTGCTGCCTCCAAATCCACTCACCTCATTTTAATCCATAATCTCCCAATTAAATATTTGTAAATCAAGGGATATACTCCTACACCAAGAAGAGGGTTTTATTATTTTGTGGTTAAATGCCTGCTTTGGTAAAACCCCTTTATAACTATTAATACTATATAACTACATATAACTACTTATACTACAATAGTATAAACTATTAAAACACCCACCAAAATTAATTACAGAGGAGCCCATGTTAAACAGCTAGGGACGCATTATGAGAATTGAAAGGATTCTTCTGTCAGCAAGCTTCTCCTGTGGTTTAGATTCCCGGCTCTCTTTAAAGACACAGAAACTGCAAATCTAGGGGTGGGGCAACCAAGTTCTCCTGCCATGCACAGGAATGGACTCCTAGTTTAGAACATAATCTGGTTGGTATAAGGTTGGGGAGCAGAAAGGAATACGGCAGGGAATTTCTGATTTCCTAACTGGACTAACTCATCGCAGCCCACGGGTCTCTTAGGCTTCACTTGGACAGGAATTTGCTGTTTGTCTGTCTGTGCATGTGTTTATTTGCTTGTTTTCCAACTACTGTGACAGTCACGTGACAGTAATACCTCTGCAGCGAGTGACGAACAGAGCAGGGAATGGGTAGCTCTCGACCCTGTTCAAACCCATTCTGTCTGCTCTGTAATTTTTCCAGTTGATCTTTTTCGTAATCTGAGTGTTTTTTTTTTTTTTTTTTTTTTGCAACAATCATTTACTTATTGGATCGACTAATCATTTATTAACTTAATCAGCAAACAAGTGGCTACTGGCATCTGCTGACGTCAGCAATTCCTCTAGAAAATCCAAAGCCCAGTTCTGAAAGGCCCTCTTGTGTGACAGAAGCTCTGCCTCTGCCCCCCTGGGGAGGGCGTGTTGCTTATGGCATCCTCAAGAGGCGACACAGACAGGCTTCGTTTATGGAGTGGTAATTACTCTCAAAACGATGCTAAATTTAAATTGTACAAGTGACTGAATTTCAATTCCGAATAACCAATCTACACATCATCTTATTGGCAAATCATTATCTAATTTCTACGCACCACACATATAATTTGCACAATTGAGAAAAGATGTCTCTCATTTAGCTATCTGAAAAAAAAAAGTGGAGCAGCTCTCTGAACTCTGAGCACAGTTTTAAAGTCCCAGTGACATGGCAAAGAGGAGGTGGAAAGATGAACACCAATTACAAATGTATTTGCAAGTTTTATTTTCAAGATATCAACTCATGATTAAGTCACTATTTAGCTGCACGAATATCCACAGAAGATGAGTAACAAAATATTGACTTTTATATATCTAGCTTTACATCATATACAATAGCACCACTAAGGCCAAGTTGCCGGGGTTTCTACATGACTTGGGACCAACCCCAGCATAGTCCAGTGTCCCCTGATCACATTGCAATCTGTCCTTCTTATATGACAACTCAGCACATGGCCACACACCTTCAGTAGGACCTACGGACAGTTATTTCCACTGTTAATTCCACAGGATATTTTACACTGGACAAAATGTATAGATTTCATTGGTCAGCAAGAAAACCTCAAGTTTATCGTTGAAATTGACTACATTAGTAAAAATAGAGAGAGAAAACTACATTCCGCCAGCACTAGAGAACGAGAAAATAAAAGTATGGCATAGATGTAATCAGCCGCAAAGACAAGTTCTGTGCACATACAGTGACTTCATTGGCTTCTTTTGCTTTGTCAGACAGGGCCTTGTTATATAGTTCTGTGCTGACCTTAATTAGCGGTCAGCTGGCCATTTGCAGGCACCATGGGTATGAGCCATTGTCTCTGCCTACGTGCATGATTTCTAATACATGTGGTTCCTCTTCTACAGGGGGAAATTTGGCTTTAAATGTGAAAAGTATTTACTGGTTTGATGAGGAGAAATTCCAATTTTCCCTTGTCAATTCTCGAGTCCCCGAAAATAACGGCAGTCACTCTACACATTTCTTCTTGGCACAGAACAAAGAGCCCAGGAGCACACAAGTGAAGAGCCCCAGGGAGAGGAAGGACTCATTGCGGAGACAATGAGGCATAAAAGAGTTAAGGAATATTTTCAAGGTCATACACAGAGTCGTTAATGGAGTAGAGAACAAAACCATAAGTTTTGGCTCTTAGATAGAAACTGTAATGTCCAGGGGATGTTTCTAATCTTACACTCTCGTAAAAGTACCAGAATGAAGCAGTTGGCATCAGATGATAGATAGAGATGATGATATAGATATAGATTATGATATAGATATAGATATAGATTATGATATAGATATAGATTATGATATAGATATAGATACAGATATAGATATAGATATAGATATAGATATAGATATAGATATATAGATGATATAGATATAGATATAGATTATGATATAGATATAGATTATGATATAGATATAGATATAGATGATATAAATATAGATACAGATATAGCTATAGATATAGATATAGATATAGATATAGATAGAAATAGGGATAGACATATAGATAGATAGAGATAGGGATAGAGACAGAGACTGAGACAGACATAGGGATAGTTCAAACTACACTCGCTTATCTAAGATGATGGATGACCCCAAGAGGGCATATTTTAAAAGCCAATGAGAGACACTGTAAACACCAACTGCAGTCTTCAAAGGGAAGCCAGCCGACAGTGGAGGAAAGCAGGTAAGCACATTTCCAGTTTGGTTGCTCTTACTCATCCTTTGCAGTGGCTTTGTGCATCTATATAGACCATCTAACTTCAAGATGAAAATTCTCTAAACTTGAGGAAACCAACTCTGTTTTTGAGGCGTGGCTTCTGCATGAACACGGGGGAGGGGAAGCTACTTCTTCCTATCCTGCTCTTCACTGTGGCTCACAGAAGGGTTTGAATCAAACTGCACTTTGCAAGAAAAAATAATTCGTAAGTTGAACTGTACGCGTTCTTAATCTAGGCAATAATTAGCGTTCTTACCTCCAGTAACCATTTAGGAAAACAGTCAGCAAGAGAAAGAGAAACTGGTAGCTCTTAGTCATTACATTCCTCACTCAGAAATGCAAATCCAAGTAATCCTATGAAAATGAGCAATGGGCTCAAAGTCCTTATGGGAATTTTATTGCCAGGTAACCTAGTTATTTGTGTGTGTGTGTGTGTGTGTGTGTGTGTGTGTGTGTGTGTGTGTCAAATTTGCCTATGGCTTGGCCTGTGAGCAAAGGTTTATAGATAAAGGCCAACTTACCTTTATTACTAAGTGGTTTTCTTTTTTAAATTAAAAACCTCTTTAATGTGTGTGTGTGTGTGTGTGTGTGTGTGTGTGTGTGTGTGTGTGTGTACATGAGTTTCAGTGCCACAGAGACCATGGGTGTTGGATCTCCCTGGAGCCACAGTTACAGGCACTTGTGAGCTTCCCAATGGGATTGCTGGAAACTAAACTTAAGTTCTCTGAAAGAACAGCACATACTCTCTAACCCTCTCCTGGTTCTGTTTGTTTGTTTGTGTTGTTGTTGTTGTTGATTTGACAGAAGGGAGAGTATTATAGAAAGAACTTAACTGAGAGAAAGCCAACCTAAGCCTGGTCTATAGGCAAGCCAGTGGTTCATTTTCTTGACTAATCTTTGATGTAGGAAGACCTAGACCACTCTTGGTGGCACTAACCTCAGAACGTGAGCAAGCCAGCAAGCAGCACCTCTCCTTGGCTCTGCTTCAATTCCTCCAGATTCCTTTCTCAAGCTTTTGTCTTCTCCCAAAGAAGGGACTTGTAAGTTGTGAGATGAAATAATCCCTTTCTCCCCAACTTTTGAGACTTTAATTGCTTATCACACTTGACTAAAGAGCGTTAGTAGAGCCTCTAGATTGAAAGATGCAGAAAGGATAAAATGCATGACTTGAACAATATTTTAAATATATCTTCACATCATGGAGAAACACCATTAAAACACCGTCTTCAGTAGCACACACAAATGATATGAATGTGCATGTATGTAGTGAAAATTTGTGTTCATTTCTGTAGACAGCCTCTCTCCCTGTGTGTTTGAAATCCAATTAAATGTGGTGTTTTAAACCACTGCACTCATGGTGAGTTTTCATAGAAGCCAATGGAAACTAACACACCGTGTTTTCCTTAGGCCAACTGCAAGTGTGTCTCAGCTCAGGGCGAGCTCTTGAAAGCTTAAGGAAAAAAACACAACTTCATAAGTGGCTGAATGTGACTCTGACATGGCGCCACATACCATTCCCTGCTACTGACATCCCTGGACTTCTCCTGAGCCCTCCACAATCCAGACTTCTGGACATGTCCTTCTGTCTGTCTCTGTGTTTTTATCTGTCTATGTCTATCTCTGTCTGTGCCTGTCTATCTGTGTCTGTCTGTCTGTCTTCTTTCTTCTTTTTTCTTTCTTTTTTCTTTTTTCTTTTCTGTCTTTTCTTTTTTGATTTCCTCATACAGTTCCCACAATTGACTTTTCACCCTTCAGCAAATCTTGAAAAAAAAAATTTTGTCTGTATCAAAGGATGCTAAATGTAGTGGTTCACTTACATATTCACTTAACCTGACTTAGGTTGGTGGTGCTGTTAAAATATATTTTTCAGAGTGCCAGATAGTGGCTCAGCTGACCGATGAGGAAATCAGCAACAAAAACAATTTTAACTACTAAGTGTTTATACTATTGTAGTCTGCACTGTACACTTGAATCATAGATCATTAAATTCATACCAGAAAAAGGAGTCCTGGTAAACAGAAACCATATTTTCTGGTACCAACTCAGGTTATAAATTTATCAGTGCTGTCTGGTCCTGGGCTGCAGTGAATACTTCAAGCTCTTTCTCCAAGAAGTAAGTTACCAGCATTTTCACTAGGTCCACCATCTTTCCCATCCTCTCTCCTTCCTTCCCCTTTCCTTCCATCTACCGGTCTTTTCTTTGGTCTTTCTCCTTCCTACCTCTCTTCCTTTATTCCATTATCCATCCCTCTTCTTGCTTCCTTCCTGCCTGGCTGCCTGACTTTACTATATCCTAATAATTAATATTACAACAATCATGGAATGAAAAGCTTAGGTTTTACAAAAGGCACACAGACCTGAGAAAAATCTCAGTGTGCGTTTTGCCCCTGTAATGAGAATTTAGTCATATATGATGTCTTTTATTCTTCAGTTAATTTATGCTGAGTAGTTTCTTCTTTCACTGGGTTTTCAACACCTCTTCGGCTCGTAATGCGTGCAGACCCATGATGAGAATGAGCAGGAAGTGTGGGTATGAACACATTGCAGTGGTACCAGTATGCATGGGGCAGAGCAAGTCAGATCCAGGGGTATCACTTCAGTACTGGGTCTATTCTGGGTGTGGTTTACATCTATGTCCCTAAGACTTAATAATTATTGTGAGGCACTGAAAGGAATAGAAGAGGTGGGGCCTGTGGGAGGGGATGGTGATGAGATGAAGTCACCAGATCTTTGGAAGGACTAGGACACCAGAGCGCACCCTCATGATGGAATCCTATTGTCTTTGTTAAAGAAAGGGCAAAAAGGTCACGTTGTAGCTTCTCATGTTCTATGACTTCAGGCACAGCCCTGACACTCTGCCAGAAAACCAGGTTTCACCTGATGAAGGCAGAGCTGACAGGCACCTTTTCTTTGGAAGTCCCCAAGGTGGTGGCATTCTTCAGTTGGCAATGGATGATAATGCCGCAAACTTCACTTCCCCTCTCTCCTCAGAACAAATCGTAATGACACAAGACCTCAACCGTACCCTGCAGGTGAGAGGACACCTGTGGATGAAATGTCTTCATAGTCACATGCACTTTTGTCAGAGGACACAGGAAGCTGGTTTGCTGCTAATTCATGCAGCTGTGACCGAAAATCATACCCCCATTGTCTCTGGATCCTTGCTACATATCTGAACAACCAAGAACTCAGCAATGGTAGCAAATGCCACTTCTGCCCACACTTAATGAATGGAACTATCACTATGAGGCCAAAAGCTATGTGTGGAGTGTGGGGTGCATGAGCTGATCAACTGTGCAACACAAAGAACCTGCAGCTCCTCAGCCTCAGACTACCTCACTGCTGGTTTTCAAAAGTATTTGTTTATTTTTAAACATTATTTTTCAGACTATAATATAATTACTATATAATATGATATAATTACATCATTTTGTCCTTCCCTTCTCTGCCTCCAAACCCTTCATATACTTCTCCCCTTTCTCAAATTCATGGTCTCTAGTTTTTACTAATTTACACATCTATATCTATATCTATATTATATCTATATCTATCTGTCTCTCTCTCTCTGTGTATACACAAAATCAGTGATGTTTTAATGCAGAAAAATTAACGGTTATACCTCACCTATTAATCACTTTTGTACCCTGTGATGTGAGGTGTGTGTGATGTCAGGTGTGTGTGATGTGAGGTGTGTGTGATGTGAGGTGTGTGTGATGTGAGGTGTGTGTGATGTGAGGTGTGTGTGATGTCAGGTGTGTGTGATGTCAGGTGTGTGTGATGTCAGGTGTGTGTGATGTGAGGTGTGTGTGATGTGAGGTGTGTGTGATGTCAGGTGTGTGTGATGTCAGGTGTGTGTGATGTCAGGTGTGTGTGATGTCAGGTGTGTGTGATGTGAGGTGTGTGTGATGTCAAGTGTGTGTGATGTGAGGTGTGTGTGATGTGAGGTGTGTGTGATGTCAGGTGTGTGTGATGTCAGGTGTGTGGTAGGTAGGCGTGCACCTACCTACATCTGTTCATGGACAAGCATTGACGTTTTGCAGTCTTGCCCTCTTGACTAGCACTATCTACAAAATAGAAATTTTTAAGAAAAGACCACAGATTATGTATGCTATATTACACTCAGGGGAACATTTTAAATGCAAAAGGTAGGTGTCCCGTCACGAGAGGGAGTGAGATGGATGCCTTTCAGTACCTCTGCTATATTTCAGTCTAGTTTAAGCACTTTGAATGTGGATTCCAGAGCTCACACATCAAAGCAAACTGCCATAAGGCATATTTGTCCTTGAATCTATGTTAGTTTTCAACTGAGTTTTGAAGGTATTCCCAAAGGATACCTAGGAAGGTCAATTTTTCTATTTGACTGACTGATAAATAGCATTGAGAAGTATGTGTACTGACCCTGCAACCTTAGCTACTCCATCTGTTGACTGAGCCTATATTACAACACTCCCACCTACTTCTCCTGTTGACTGAGCCTATATTACAACACTCCCACCTACTTCTCCTGTTGACTGAGCCTGTATTACAATACTCCCGACCTATTTCTCCTGCTGACTGAGCCCACATTATGATATCTCCTACTTTGTCTGTTGACTAAGCCTGTATTACAGCATGCTACTTTGTCCTACATTGTTCAAACAGTATTTGCCAAATATAGGTCAATGACAAAAAATATAGAAATAAGTATTATGCAGAATATCCAAGACCTATTTGTCAACTAAGGCAACATTTTAATCATTTTTCCCTAAATCCCTATCCACAATGTAAAGATTCCGAGTTGAATGGCAAGTTCCTTAACTTCTGTTAATAACATGAGATGAGGCTGACATGTCTTGTCATACCAATTTTTTCAATACAGTATTAGCCTCCTAAAGGCTTCCGTTTGACGCTTTGAACAGTTAAGGACAGCAGGTTGTCTGCGGTCTCCTCGTTAGTGAGCGGCCGTGGTGACAAGCGCCCTCCACTCTGCTGTGTCTACATTACATTCTTCTGAACAGGGCAATGAAGGAAAGCCAAGGGCCAGAGAACAGCCCTTCCATTCGGAAGTCACAACGAAAAGGCACAGGGGACCATGAGCTACTCAGACAAGGCTCCTATAAGCTATGTATGGCTAAGCCTGGGCAAAAACTCACATAGCGCAGCTTAGCACGATTTTTTCTCTCAACAACAAACATGTCATACTCGTTTTTACCATGAGAAGATTTCAAGCTTACTAAAATTGATAATAATAAAATACCCAATAGGAGATAATGATTAAAGATTGAATCGGAGGCCTGGAGAGAAACAGACTCCTAAGTTCCTCTGGGCAGCATTCCCAGCATTACGACCGAGTCCTTTCTTCATCTCAGACCCCATGGAGAACGCAGAGGAGGAAGTGTTACCCACACTGCACTGTTCTGCGCAGACTCCGTTGTGGTGGGAAAGCACTCCCTTCACTGACTGGCCAACTGGGTTTCTCTTTTCTCATTCTATACTCTAGAAGGACGTCTTTCCTCTGAATCAAATGAGTGGGTCGCAGACATCGGTGTACACCAGAATTCTAGCCAGCATGCTCAGAAAATCTGACACCAAAATTCCCGAATTCCATTAAGGCTACAATCCAGGTTCCTTTCTACCCTGAACCTCACAAGAATGCCCAGACACAGGAAGAGAGGATGAGTTGAGGGCAGCTTTGTGAGGGTTGCTGTCATGCCCTCCAGAGGGCTCCTAATGCTGATGGTATTAACCAAAACTGGAATGGGTACCATATCTGTGTTCATCATTAACTACAACAACTTATCAACAGAACACAGTCATTGCAACCTATTTGCAACAATTAGATCCTTAAAGAAACTTAGTTTAATATGGTCTTTGCACAGTTGATAAGGTGCCCAAAGAGTGAATTGCACACTTTATTAAGATACTGTAAATCGTAACACTCTTCTGGAGATTAAAATATCAACTCGTTTCAATAATCTTATCCTCTTGCATCCATCCATCTATAACAATGTAGCAGACACTTTGCTCACCAGACTGAGATGTAGTAATAAAGGTTTATGCCAATGGGAGATCCTATACAGTCAAGCTAAATATGCACACACACACACACACACACACACACACACACACACACACACACACTCCATGCTGCAGGATAAGGCATTCAGTTGAAATCATTACATTATAAATAGTTAATAATTATATTTTCAAATCCCAGTAATAAGATGATTTGGACATTCATAAATATGTATAATCTTTCTGTACCAACACTGTCGACATAATTTGTTTTCCAACCCCACTGATTTTCTCTAGGCAGATGTATCATTTTCCAATTATGAAATTAAACATTCGATTTGAAAATATGTTGGCAGTCTAATTCCAGGTTTAATAACTTTCTGTGTATTTTCGGGAATATATGCTGCTAAGTTTTAGGAGGAAATTATAAAACCTAAAATGGTTAATGAATTTCAAAGAATGTAATCAGCTCCTGGGTTAAACAGTTAAGGGGAAATAGCTGAGGAAATCTTTGGAAAGAAAAACCACAGAGAACTAGAGACTCAGACATCCTGGACCTGAACAGACCACAGTAGTATCAGACTGGAGGGAAATGCAGGAAACACTGAAACCACAGATCTTAGACTCATGGATATTAGTCACAGAGTCTGACAGAAACTCACGGCGAGCTTCCCTTATAGAAGAAAGACCATGTACAGTTAATGGAATCAGAACATATCAAGAGTTCGACACACCATGGGCGATCCAGGGTTAGTTCCTTACATGCTTTGCACAAAAAAAAAAAAACAAAACAAAACAAAACAAACAAAACAAACAAAAAAAAAAACTAATGTTATTAAATTAATGGTGAATATATCTGTAATTTTGATTAGAGACCAGCCAATTCTAAGGGCTGTGTTAATGACAACAGTAATGGGAGGAAATGGCACATCACCTGTAGCCAATCAGAGACAGTTGTCTATTAATTATTATTAATGCATTAAAGGCCTTTTATCCCTTTTCAATTACAGAGACAGCAATTTTCTTACAAACACCCTTCTTATGGGTATTCTAACCAACACATATTTTCTATCATTATTTTTTCCTATTTTCATACATGGTACATTTTACAGAGGTTTTTCCACATGAAAGTTTTGTTGTAAGCTGAAGTAAATATTTAATTTCTTCATTTCTCTGTCTTTGCTCTGCCAAGATTGTACAAATTATTATGTATAGCTTTTTTCATTTCTGAAGTTTTATTTAGACAAGATCTATTCTGTGGAGTCTATTTTGGCAAGGTAGAGATCATGAGTTCTCCCCCCCCCCAACTTTTTTTATAACCCCTATATTTTATACTGGACAAATGCAATGTTAATAGAAATATCAGATTCAGAAAGAGTTCATACTGCTGAGCCTATGGAATAGCTCAGAGTGCATTATTTATTTTTCTCTGATGTTTATCTATTTATTAAGAAGTTACAGGTAATTTTCAGAATTCTTTGAGAGGTAAGTGGACCCTAAGAGTGTGCAGGTTTCTTTCAAGTAGAGCCTGAGAAATGCCCTGCAGGTCTTCCCTTTAAGACAGTAGCACATCTCTTAACTTGAGAAGAGCAGAGGCCTATGAAGTCTTTGTTCAGTGAAAAGCATCCTCACCCTCATCCTCGGTCCAACCGAGAAAGGGCATCTTTCTTCAAAATTCCATCACAGAGCATAGAACCTACTGCAGAATTAAAAATACAGTCACCAGAACCAAACAATATTGTGGATGCCAATGCTGCATGCTGACAGGAGCCTGATATAGCTGTCTCCTGAGAGGCTCTGCCAGAGCCTGACAAATACAGAGGCAGATGCTCTCAGCCAACCACTGGACTGAAAACTGGGTCCCCAATGAAGGAGTTAGAAAAGGAACTAAAGGAGCTGAAGGGGTTTTCAACCCCACAGAAAGAACAACAATATCAACCAACCAGACCACCCCACCCCGGAGCTCCCAGGGACTAAACCACCATCCAAAGAGTACAAATGGAGGGACTTATGGCTCCAGCTGCATATGTGACAGAGGATGACCTTATTGGGCATCAATGGGAAAAGAGGCCTTTGGTCCTGTGAGGGCTAGATGCCCCAGTATAGGAGAATGCCCGGGTGGGGAGGTGGGAGGGAGTGAGTGGGTGGGGGAGCACTCTCATAGAGACAGAGGGGATGTGATAGGGGGATTTTAGGGGGAAAATAGGAATGGGAATAACATTTGAAACGTTAGTAAAGAAAATATCTATTTTAAAAAATTGCTGGACTCCAGACTACCACACTCTAGTGTAGACACACTATGGTTATAGCATCAGAAGTAAATTAATTTGGGATTAAATAAGAGAAATGAGAAGTTTTCTCAAATACCAGACTAGGAGGTGACCCAGTCCAGTGTCCTCAACAAGACTAGAGTCTTGCAAAGTCAGTTTGATGATCCCAGGGATGGTTTTTTGTGCGACAGTTTTTGTTGATGTTTGTAAATCTGACCCAAACACCAATGGAGAAAACTAAATGGCAGGAATCTCTCTTAATGAGTGACTTAGTTTCAGTCACTTGAACTAGTAAGTGAGGGGAGAAAATAAATCTTCAAAGGTCTCCACACCCCTGAATCAACATGAGCCCTGTGTTGTTCATCAAGAAGTTCAGTTTCCTTCACTTTTCTGCTTCATACATGATGGCAAACAGCACAAGTGGCTCATAACACCAAGGGAAGGAGTCAGGTGCTACTGAGAGATCTCTTCAGCCTGTGGAGTTTGAAACTATCACAATGCAAACTAACAGGCAGCTCTGGCTTCAGATGCTACTTGCTGTCTTGTTTTTATTTCACTAATCTGAAAAGAGGAGAAGGGCTTTCTTCTCTATAGTGTGTGCTGTAGGAAGGAGGGGAGTGAATGGCTGACAGGCAAAATCAGCGGCCATCTTTCCACAGCAAAACGGCCCTACTGCCAACTTTCAGAATTCTCCTTCAGGAAGAACATGGAGTCACCTTGGTCTTGACACTGTAAACAGCTCCACGCCTTGTTCTGAGATCACTGTTAATATTACCAAATTCGTCTGACACACCCTACCGGTTGACATCCCAAAGTCTATTCTAGAAATATGTTTTAGCACCTTGCTTTTCATTATGGAATGTTCCCAACATATGATTTCTCAGAGCCTAAGAACTTTTATTTTATTTTTTAATGTTTTGAGAATCCCATGCATGGGAACTGTATTTAAACAATCCATCCTGCTCTCTTGGAATATGAAGATGGTATTTATACATCCATGCTCCATTTGTCTCAGATCACACACAGTCTCCGACTTTTCATTTGGGAATCAAAATTCCAAATCCCTTGGTTCTGAGTGACCAGCGTTTTCTAAAGTTGACGAAAATCACAAACACTGGCCCACTGAACGCCATCAGCAGCAACACCGACATGTTATACTGACACACAATCCTGTAAAATGATATGATGAAGCCACTTCATGAACTTTCCCCCAAAATTCCTAACTCTAGACTAATTTTGGGGGAAAAATGAGATGTGTATCAAATGAAGAACATTTTATAAAATGCCTGCGTAGTATTCCCAGTAACTGTCAAGCTCATAAAAAGGGAGGAAAGGCAGACACTCTCAGGGTGAGGAAGAAGGGCACTGACTAGTCTCCAGTCAGCCCTGGATGGATCCTGGACAAAACCACAGGGGAATGGAGGAAGGCTTGGTAACCAGATGCTTTGGAGAGGATTGTGTGTCAGGACTGGATTGTGTATCATGACTAATGTAGGACATTCCTGGAGGTAGCAGACGGTGAGCCCATGGGAGGGAACTCTACTATCCTCACACCCTAACCACTCTAACACTGTTGTAAAATTCAAAAGCAAACTTCAACCCAGTCAAGGCAATAAAAACTGACAAAAGTGGATACAACCTTCACATGTTTTATAAAAGACATAAACACGTCTGACCCCCACCTCCCATCTTTGGTATGGTCCTCTCTAGACCAGAGCCTTGGCATCTGAGGCCATTTCATGTCATCCATATGAAAACATGTGAGGTGTAGATGCTGGAGGCTGTGTTTAAGTTAATGTAAAAATCAAACCTTTGTTACATTGATTGCAAAGCAATCGTGGACTTTCCCTATTTGTTTAAAGGTCATGCACTGCTTTCTCACCACCAATAACCCTACAGCTACCTATAGCTTACACTGAAACAATAGTTGTCTTTCGCTCTGTCCTCACTTTCCAGTGCTTCATTGATGTCTAGCTGAAGGGTGTTTGAAGCTAATACAATGGACAAGAAAGAGAAAGAGGGAGGGAGGAGGGAGGGAGAGGGACAGAGAGAGTCAGAGAGAGAGAAAGAGAGAGAGAGAGAGAGAGAGAGAGAGAGAGAGAGAGAGAGAGAGAGAGAGAGAGAACGATGAAGCTATGTAAACTAAGAATCACTTGCTGGGTGTGATGCAGGCTGCTTACAGGCAAACGATAAAGAAGAAGAGGAAAAAAACATAGGAGGGGGAACAGGAGAATAAAAAGGAGGAGGAAGAGGAGGAAGAGAGATGGGGAGGAGAAGGGAGAGGAGAAGGGGAAGAAAGAGGAGGAGGAAGAAGAGGAGGAGGAGGGAAAAGGAAGAGGAGGAAGAGGAGGAGGAAGAGAGATGGGGAGGAGGAGGGAGAAAAGAAGGGGAAGAAAGAACAGAAGAAAGAGGAGGAGGAGGAAGAGGAAGAGGAGGGGAGGATGAATGTGATGAGATCAGGTTTCTTGCAGCATGCCTTGTGGGCAGTGAGCAAGTATTAGAGCCCTAGGGAGCCCTAGGAGCTTGGTAACCAGAGTCCCTCAGATGGAGGTTAGCTCTGTTTACAATTTCTTACACATTTGAAATATCCACTTCACTTAAGGGAGGATTATGGGAAGACTTGACAACTGTTTGATGTTTGAAGGGCAATTCATTCATTTCTTTATTTCTTCTTAAAGTACCTGGTACCTGCCTGTGTTGTTTAGGCTTTCCTTTTATATTGTGCAGCTGGTTTCCTTAACAATAGTCAGTACAATCTGCTAAATTATCAGTGAATTTATTTACTAAAACAATGCCAGTGCCCCTGATAAGAATTAGTTCTTGTAAATTTTGAGACTTCCCCATCTCAGCTCAGGCAAACCTCTGGATTTAATGTGGCTGAACCAGAGCCCTCCATTCCTAACTCCAAATAACAAAAACAAAACAAAACAGCTCCCCATCATTGCAGAAAATTCCACCAATGTCACCAGGATCTAAAGAGTTCCCTAGTGTCTTCAAGGTTGGGGAGACAGCATGTCATTTCTGGAGGGGTATAGATTGCCTACATACCCTTCCACATAAATGTCGTAATATTTTTCAACTTTTTTACTGTTTATTAGAGGCTTTGCATTAAGCAAAAACACAACCAGGCTGTCTTTAAGTCAGTGTTAAAGAGAGTGGAGGACCCAGATATACCAATACTGGGCATATACCCAAAAGAAGCTTCAACATCTAACAAGGACACATGCTCCACCAAGTTTATAGCAGCCTTATTTATAATAGCCAGAGGCTGGAAAGAACCCATATTCCTTCAATAGAGGAATGGATACAGAAATTAGGGTACATACACACAATGGAGTACTACTCAGCTGTTAAAAACAATGATTTCATGAAATTCCTAGACAAACAGATGGAACTTGAAGCTGTCATCCTGAGTGAGGTAACCAGTCACGAAAGAACACACATGGTATGCATCCACTGATAAGCGGATACTAGCCCAAATGCTTGGGAATAGCCAAGATACAATTTATACCACATGAAGCTCAAGAAGGAAGACCAAAGTGTGGATGCTTCACTGCTTCTTAGAAGGAGGAACAAAATACTCACAGGAGGAAATATAGAGACAAAATGTTGAGCAGAAACTGAAGGAAAGGCAATCCAGAGACTGCCCTGCTTGGGTATCCATTCCACACACAGTCACCAAACCCTGACAATATTGTGAGTGCCAAGAAGTCAACCGTTGGACTGATAACTGGATCCACAATGGAGGAGTTAGAGAAAGGACTGAAAGAGCTGAAGAAATGTGCAACCCTGTAAGAAGAAGAACAATATCAACCAATCAGACACCCCTTCCCCCCACCCTGCAGAGATCACAGGGACTAAACCACCATCCAAAGAGTACACAAGGAGGGATTCATGGCTCAAGCCGACTATGTATCAGAGGATGGCCTTGTTGGGCATTAATAGCAGGGGGGCCCTTGATCCTGTCAACTTGTTGCCCTTGTGTAAGGGAATGCCAGGTGGGGAGGTGGGAGGAAGTGGGTGGGTGGGTCGGGAAGCACCCTCATAGAAGCAGGGGGAGGAGGATGAGATAGGGACTTTTTAGAGGGAAAACCAGAAAAGGGGATAACATTTGAAATGTAAATAAAAACATATCCAATGAAAGGGGACAAAACATACCTATTACTGACAGTCACTAGGAGCCTGAAAAATTCCTCAGACCACTTTCCCAGCAGCAGCCATTAAACATTCATGCTTTATCTAGGAAGGGACCAAGCAGTCACAGACAGACCCAGGTTGTACCCAACTAACTTGTGAAAAACAATAACAACAAAATCTTTCCAATTGTATGTTACCATGTTCCTTCAGTTTGTATTTGCTCAGGCTTTCATACATGAGCATTATACATGTAACTTCCACCCCCTTCTCATGTTGCTATTTTCATTATAGAATTCCTATCTTTAACATCTTTAAGATGGTCTGTGGCTGAAAACTGAGTTTATTGGATAAAGCCAGGTTCTTTTAAAGCTGCAAAGAACTATTCACATCGGAAGAACTCGCCTCCTAACACGAGCTACGTTTTGAGTTATACTGTACTTCCAATGTCTTCTTCAGCAATTAATTATCAATTTTTTTACACTTGGAGACTATGTCAGAAAATCGCATAGCAGCTCATGAAGATGCACTATGGCATGCTATAAAGCGAAAAGTAAGATGCAAAAGAAAATCTCCACTTCTGCCTGAAAAGTATTCAATAGCTAATTTACACAATAAAATAATTCACACATCTCTACACCTGATTTTCAACTGTGAATGCAGGGAAAATAAACATCAATTGTTCATCTTTTTCAGTCTTTAATACAGCATTATACTCCCAGTAACACACAATGGGATGCCACCTAGTCGCACATTCTCATTTTCGAGCTTCCAAAGTCCTTCTGTGATGTCCAACTTCTAAGCTATGGCTGAGTCTCTAAAACAAACTGACATCTGGGAGGCTGAAGCAGCCAGAGCCTACTGTGGTCTGGAGTACTAACGTTAAGCTCAATGGTTGGTAGCCACTGTGCCACTAAATCCCAAATAAAACAAGAACAGTTGTAAATTTAGTACTCTTAGAACTTTTCTAAAAGAAATGAAACTGAGTCAAACAAGGAGACACCTTGTAATTCTCCGACTTGGGAGATGGCAGGAAGAGAGTTTATGTTCTTCCTGTCAGTCAGCCTGGGCTACGTATCTGAACTACATATACTTTTGAGGAAGGGAATGTTTCAGAGAGTGACTGTGGTAGACACTCTGTTAAAATGCCATCCAAGCTCCTGCCCTTTGGTTCTCCCTCTGGCCCCTCCTCTCCCCCTTCCCTTCCCCACTCTCCCTCATGGTCAGCCTCTATATCTCTATTTCTCTCCTCTCCTCCCCTCTCCTCCTCTCCTCTCCTCCCCTCTTCTCCTCTTCCCTCCTCCTCCGCCTCCTCCTCCTCCTCCTCCTCCTCCTCTACTTCTTCCTCTTCTCTCTCTCTCTCTCTCTCTCTCTCTCTCTCTCTCTCTATCTATCTATCTATCTATCTCTATCTCTATCTCTCTCTGCCTCTAGTACCCTTTCAACCTCCTCTATTACCTGAATAAACTCTATTCTGTACAAACACAACAAAACAAAACTCCATTCAAGAATACGCTGCATCTGCACAGAGGCACAAGGACTAGGCTTCATGCGTTTTCCTTATCAAATGTCATCCTTTGTCAGCTACCACTCAAATATTTAAACAATCATTACATGCTGGAGCACAAACTTGTTCCCATCAACTGTCTCCAGATAATTAATCTGTGTTTAGAGGGATTCCAGAAAAGTGGCAAAGATTTCCAGAGTGTGGTTCCCTCACGGACAGAGGAATCCTGGGAAAAGTTCCTTTCTCCTTGCAGACCTGAAGACGGGCGGCTCTTTGCACATGCACCCTGCAAGGAAAAAGAAAAGCATACAAGGGAAGGGAATATGTGTAACACACCATGGTTTTTTAAAGATGATTTTAAAGTTACAGGAGATGGAAATGGGCAGTTCCGGTCACAGGGCACAGGTTATGATGTCAGGTCTACTGTTTGTAGATGATTTTTCTTGAAGATGGAGGGTAGACATGTAAGGGGAGGCCCAGAAGACAGATGGGTGGTGTAACGGGCAAGGCAGCGTTTCATAATAAAGACTTTCACAGACAGAATTAAGGCCCCACAGCATGAGCTGGCACTGTGGCACTAAATGCACATGTTCTTGTCTATCGTCATCGACGATTAATTAAATACATACGTATGTGAATACTTCGTGCCCATGTTCCCGAAAGGTAAGTAAATAATGTTGATTATGTATTTTTACTAGTTTTAAATTCTATGCACTCATGTATTTCTTAACAGTTATAATGTCGGAGACATGTATTAGATTCCCACTACATTAGAATATAAGGATTATGCATTGGAGGCTTCCCTTTCTCTGAAGAGAGAGGGGGGAGAAGGAGACAGATGAGGGGGGAGGGCTGGGAGGAGAGGAGGGGAGGGAAACTGCCATTCAGATATAAAGTTAATTAATTAATTAATTAAAATGCAGAGTTGTGGAGGCCAGTGCTTAACTGACACATTTATAAAACAACACCCACACCTGAGATCCAGTGCACGCTGCAGAAAAGGAGGAAAAGACCATAAGAGCCAGAGAATTAGGGGAATGGTGTGAGGCAGTGTCTCCTAGGAACAGAGGAAGCTACGCTGTGGTGGGAACTTTAGTCTCTTTAAAAACATATAAAGAAATGTTATCGGAATAGGTTTTAAGCTTGGGTGTGGGACATGGGGCTGCTTCAAACGGTCCACAGCAGCAACTATGACCTGTCTCATCCACTTGAAGGAGTGTGTTTCCTTCCAGCTGAAGACACGTGCTTTTTATTTGGAACCCTGGGGTCATGCTGCCGTCTCCTCCCCTCCTCCCCACTGGCACTGCTGTGGACTGTCCTCTGGTTGGAGATATTCTGTGAAGACTGGACCTGCCCCAAGGAAGTCCTAGTCAGCAGGAAGTACTCTAACAATATCAATGCCCCCTTTCCCCTCTAACCTTTCTAATGTCGGGAGTGTGAAAGGTTAAAAAAGAACCCAATAAAGCAGCCAAAAGTCCAATTACACTATGCCTATACAATTGTGCCAACATGTCTGCCTACACATGTACTGGACAAGGAAAATGATAGACATGTTAATGTGGAAATGAAAAGACACAAAAGGCCCCACCAAAGGTATTAATAATGCCGAGAGTGAATAAACACGCTTACCCAGGAAAGAGCACACCAATTGGTTATCCAGTACCAAGTGGTCAGCTCTGAAGACATACATACATGTAACACATAGGTTGAGCAGATTATATTTAAGAATCGGCATGGATACATATTTACATAATGTATAAAATAGCAATTAATAAAAAAAGAGTGTATGTGTTTGAAAGAGACCAAAGGTGTGTGTGAGTGTTTAGAGGAAGAAATACGGATCTAGTCATATTATTGCACTTGAAAGTAAATTAAAATCATTAAGGATTAGTACATAGAGGTTAGTTCGCACAGCCCTTCGTCACTTGCAATGAGACAAGTGAGATACTGTGAAATTTCTCTTCCTCTTCGGTTACCAATATGTTTAGATATGCTCTTCTGCATGAAAATCAATGCAGGGAGGTATAAAGAAGGCTCGTGATTTTTCTGTAAGATATATCTTCGGAAGCACCTTATTCAGAGATTTTAAATGGAAAGATCATAAATAATAATAACCAAGGTAAAGGAATTAATATAGATTCAAAACAGTCATTTTAAGTGCTATTTGGCAGTATGACCAAATATATATATTTAAAATATATATATTCAAAATTTTGAGTTCTAGTTTAAAATGAATAAAATATGACTTGGCTGCATAATATATGCCCATCAAAACAATGCTACAGAGTTTAACAAGAAAAAATGCTGAATAGAAATATGCTGCAGACGTATTTTTAGTAAGGGAAAGGAAAATGAAAAGACAGATCCTACACTTGCAGTTTAAATAGTATAAAACTCTTAATTATTAAAATTTATCTTGCAGAAGAAATTGGTTGGGTTGAGTGTCCTACTTAGATTTGCATGTCAACATCATAAAGTCTAGAGTCACCTAAAAAGGGAGTCTCAGTTGAGGGACTGCCCAGATCAGATTGTGCTGTGTGTATTATCTGGGAGGGTTTGTCTAGATTGTTAATTGATAAAAGTATATCTAGATATAAGCATTTCCAGGTTTGCTTTCTATACCTGTCTAATGGTCTTCTGGTCATAAGCAAAAACAACTTAGAGAGGTAATGGTTTATTTTCACCTTATAGCTTAGAGTGTACCCTGAAGTAAAGGCAGAACAGGAACCTAGAGTCAGGAACTGAAGCAGAGGCCGTGGAGGGGTGCTGCTTACTGGCTTGCTCTCCATGGGTTGCTTGCTGAGCTTGCCTTCTTGTATGATGCATAATCCCTTGTCTAGAGCTGCTAATGCCCTACATTAACCATCAATTAAGAAAATGTCCCACAGACTTGTCTAAAGGCCACTCTAATGAAGGTGCTATCTCAGTCGGTTCCTTCATCATTTCCCTTCACGATGGACTGCAGTGATCTGGATGGGTAAGCCAAACAAACCCCTTACTTTCTGTCTTAATCAGGGTGTTTATTCCTGCACAAAACATCATGACCAAAAAGCAAGTTGGTGTGTAAAGGGTTTATTCAGCTTACACTTCCACATTGCTGTTCATCACCAAAGAAAGTCAGAACTAGGTAGGTTGATGTTAAGGTGATACAGGATTGGACAGTGGAGAGGTAGGCAGGGAAAAGGCTAGGAAACGGAAGAGGAGAGAGAGGAGATTCTGGGAGGAATGAAGATGGAGGCAGATGTGTATGTTTCTCTCGGCGCATCTCTACCTTGATGAGGAGGTTATTATTCCTACGGGTTTCTATGGGTCTTTTTATCTTATACACAAGGGTGGTTTATGTCTTTGTCCATTAGTTGTGAGCTTATTGTGTGAAGGGTTTGTGGATTGGGAATTTAATATATAAACTTGTTTGATAAGCTGCAGAGCTGTGTAGTCGTGTTTGTACTGGGCCGTGGAGGAAAAGAACATGTTGGGGCAGTTGTATCCACCTGGGACAGAAACAACAGGGGTAGTAGAATGAACTGTGTCAAAATGCATGGAAGCTACGTAAGGCCACCAGGTTAGAGATACCAGCAGTGCCAGGGAGCCGGCAAAGTGTGGGATAAAAAGTTACGCAGTCCCTTTAAAATTTACTGCAACAGGACTGGAATTCAAGCAGGCCAGGAAGCAGGAGCTGATACAGAGGCCATGGAGGGATGTTGCTTACTGGCTTGCTTCCTCCGCGCTTGCTCAGTTTGCTCAGAATGGGTTGGGACCTTCCTGCTTGATCACTAGTTGAAAAAAATGCCTTACAGCTGGATCTCATGGAGACATTTCCTCAGAGAGGCTCCTTTCTCTGTGATAGCTGCAGCTTCTGTGAAGTTGACACATAAAACCAGCCAGTACACTTTCCAAGTTAATTTAGTTCCAGATCTTTATCACAGGAATAATAAAGAACAATGTGAGAACTCGGACAGCTTGAGTAAAGCCATGCCCTGGTCTTGTACTAGTTAGCAATGATGACAGGTCTGAGTGTCATCTTGTAGACAGAGTGGTTAATTACCCCCACGACGTCCAGGCCACTACTGCTCAAGTGAGGATGTCTTTTCAGACAGTCATTGCCGAAATTCGCAGGGTTCACAGCTGAGTATGTTTCATGATTACTTTTCTCTTCCAGAGGCTCGCCCCTTCTGGCACTAGGAAATGTGGCCAGTAGGAATGAAGCTTCTGGCAATGCTAGATTAATAGTTGTATTTTATGATTCAGGGACATGATGTCTTAGGCAAAAGGGTCTCACTGTGATGTTCTGGAGAGTGACAAATAACACTGACAACTAGGAGACCACATGGGTCAACAACTCAGAGGAAACCCATTCTTGGCCTTTGGATTTCTCTTACCCTGTGATGTTTCATGGGGACATTGTTGAGTAATTATAGGGTGATTATATATAGTTCTCTCCCCCCAACCCTGTCTCCTCCCTCCTGGTGTGTGTGTGTGTGTGTGTGTGTGTGTGTGTGTGTGTGTGTGTGTGTAATGTTTATGATGGGCTAGCACCTAGGCTGAGCTGTGGATACATGGCCAGCCTACTCTGTCCACAGACACAGCTTAGCTTACCCAAGCCTCTCTGGAAGATCAGGAGATGGTTTCTTTCTCTCTCACAGTAATCATGGCACAGTTACTGTATCTGCCATGATTCCATTTTAGAAATGCAAAGTGGAAGACGGCCCTCTCAGAAGGGAATTCTTCAATTTACATAGTTCATGGAGATTTCTTTCAGGAATCTATTGATTTATTAACACTCTCTAAAGCAAGGCGGCTTCCTACGATAGTTTTATGTCAGATAAATCATTGAGGTGGTTATAAATAAAGCATTACACCTTAAATCCCTCAGTACCCAACCCAGAAAGCTAAGTGCCATTGGTTTTTCAAAGAAATGTTGGAAAAATTAATTGATGCTGATATTTGAGTTCTTCTCTAACATTAAAAGCGCGGGAGCACGGCAGTTACAGAAAAGGCTCTGACACTAGGCAGGGGAAAGGAAAACTCTAACTATTCCAGAACTTATTTTGGTCAAAATCCACTGACATCTATTTTTAAAAGGGAAAAAGAAAATCAGATAAAAGAAAAGAAAAAAAAAAAGGCAGGGTAAATCCTCCTCAGGACCCCTTTCCTTCAGATTTAGCTGTTTTCAAGGCAATGACATTTTTTTTGAGTTTGATAAGATTTTATTTAAAATTTGCAAGGTTGAAGGCAGGATCTGAGTTTTTGTTAAAAGAAATTTGCAGTTTATATTCAGCCTTTAGCTTTATGTTGAATCATAAGAGCAAAGGAAATTTCTGTTTCAGATCCTCACTTCAGTATGAGAAGCCAAGTGTCTGGCAATATGCGACAAGGTTACTTGTCGCAGCCTGGTCTGAGGCTCAAGGCCAGCCTTCGGGCAATGGGAGGGCAGCTCCAGATAATACAACAAGGATGCCCCCCCCCCCCCACATCGCGGTCTGCACGGGATCCTAAGGGTCCTGCATTTCACAGCTGGAAAACGTGAAAGGGCGCCAACTCCTCACCCCTGACAAATCCAACTTCACTAACGCTGGGGCTAGCAAGTGTAAAACGTGTGGAACAAATGCGCGAGATGCTCTATGCTTAACAGAACAGCTCACGTGCTAAAAATTAAGTCAAGAAACATGCTTTAGTATTTTAAAAAATGTGACTTCCAAAACAAGATGCACAGCACATTCTTGCGTGTGGTACTGTAAACTCCGACTGACGATCGCTACTGGGAGGCCAAACAGGTGTGAAGGGGGCAAGCCCACTGCCATGCTGGTCTGCGCCCAGTTTTTCACATAGGCTACTGAATGTAGCCCGAAGGAAATAAGGGTCTACAAACTTAACAACTTTGTTACTCTAAACGTGAAGATCCCAAAAACGTCTAAACAACATTTAGTCTTCTTTTGAAAAACTTCAGGCTACAACCACGGTCAAAAACGGTGTGATTACAAACTCCAGGCAGCGCCGAGGTCAGAGGTTATACACAGACAGTTATTTACTTGAGATGCTAATCATCAGTCTTGAGAGTCAAGCATCAGTCTTGGATCGATGAACTCTCTCCAGAGCACAGTGAACCTCTTCCCCTGTGTCACAGCGTACTCCACCACCTCCTTTCCCTTTTCATTGTGATAGACCAAATCAAACGTCTCCGGCTCTTTCAAAGCTGGTAAGGAGGAGAGGACGCCTATAGCCACTTGCTGGGTCTCTGGATCGTGGCTTAGTAGTTTTCTTTCCTTGAAGTCAGTGACATCAGGGGAGTAGTAGTCAGATGTGTGATCCAAAATCTGAAATGCAACCTTTTCTCCGACTTGAGGGGCAGCTGCCAACGGTGGTAAGAGACTATAGTCCTCCTTGGGGTTCTCTGCTGGGTTCTGGATCACCATGGATGATGAGTTTGTTAGACTAGCATTTAACTGTCTCTGCTTCTGGCTCTCGGAGCTTCTCTCTAAGATGCAGGAGGCTGCTTGCTCTAACCCTTGCCCTTGGTCCTGAACATCCTGGCTCCTCAGTCTCTTCCCAAACAAGAAGTCCTCTACTCGCCCCAATATTCTTCCCAAACTGGTGGGGACAGGTGCACTGGGAGGACCAAGAGCTTCTCTGCCTCTGCTTGAGTCAGAAGACTTCCATCCCCTAAAACCTGACGTCTCCAGTGACAGCCCTGGACCAGAATACCCTTGCCCAGCAAAGAGGCCTGTTGTGTTTAAGAAGTCAGATGCTCCCTCGAGCGTGCTCTTGGACACCGGGAACTGGTCTTCCGCCTCTGAACTGGAGTCTGAGCTGGGGGATGAGGCTCTGGAGGCCTTGCCCTTGCCGGAGCTGAAGGTAAGGCCAGGCTTCGAGGCCTGTCTGCTGGCGGCTGCAGTTCTTGTAGCAGGTCCTTCTTTCAACAGCTCAGCTGACAGTTTCTCTGATAAGGTGAGCCCCTGCATCACGACACCGAAGTGGCTGTCGCTGACTGACTCCGGACAGGACTCAGATGCTTTCAGCCCTGGGCTGCTTCTCCTCCGGGCTTTAGCAAACCTGCTTCTGGGGGAGGCAATGGGGAAGCGGCGGTTCTGCGAGCCCCCCTCTTTAGGCGTCTGTTGTTTGGGAGAAGACTTGGAGGCCCTGCTCTGCTTCTTCTGTTCCCGTTTCTCCTTTCTTTTGGAAGACTTCTTTTTGGTCTCCTCCTCGCCGTCCTCGGCTGGGCTGCCTGCCACTTTGCTTTTTCTCTTGCTCTCTGTGCGCCCCGTCTCATGGGGGAAGAGTTTTGTCTCCGGGTCCAAGGCTCTCCAGTGATGGTTGCTGTCCTCCTGCGTCTTCCAGTGCTTCCTGGAACCCCGGTCGGATTCCTCGTCCTCCGTCCACCTACGAGCCCGCTTCTTCGCTTTCCGACGCGGGACACTGGAGTCACCACCGTTGCCTCCTATCAAATTCTCAGGGAGCCCTTGGTCTCCTTCTAACCTAACCCGGAGGCAGTCGTTGTCTCTCACCAGGCGAGCGCTCTCGGCGGGGGGCAGCAGCCCCCCTTCCAGATAGAGGCCCAGGAACACCCCAGAACTGAAGCCGAAGCGCTGTCGGATGAGGCCGATGAGGTCCCCGACCACTCGGCATCTCTTCAGGTCAGCCAGAAGCCAGGAGACCGTGCAGTGTGGCGTGGCCGGCGGCGGGTCGTCAAACTGAAGCCGTAGCCTAACCGTCTCGGAGGCTGCCATCTTGCTTGTGCTCAACGGAAGCCGGGCGACCACATTTTAATGTTGTTAATATTCAGTGACAACATTTCCCCCTTAATATTCAAGTAGCGTTTCAGGAAGAAGATAAAATGAATTAAAATGTCTGAGGAAGGGATACCAAAGTGTGGTAGTGTTGACTGTCAGAATCCTTTTTTTTTTCTTAAGATTTATTTATTATATATACAGCATTCTGCCTGCATGGACACCCGCAGGCCAGAAGAGGGCACCAGATCCCATTACAGATGGTTGTGAGTCACCATGTGGTTGCTGGGAATTGAAGTCAGGACCTCTGAAGAACAGCCAGTGCTCTTAACCTCTGAGCCATCTCTCCAGCCCCGATTGTCAGACTCTTAAATAACTTAGGCAGCAAGTCCAGAAGCACAGCAGTGAGGGACTATTTAGCCTCTGGGCATGCCTGTACGGGACAATCTATGTTGAGTAGGTCACTTAGGATGGAAATACTCATTCCAAACATGTATAGCTTCATCTCCGAATGTTGTGTCCAGGACTGCACAGAAAAGAACCAGCCAGAGTGACAGTGGTTCTGCATCCTGATTGTGGAACTGAGGTGACCAGCTTTTACAGGCTCCTGCCGCCTTCACCCCCCTGCCGTGGTACCTTCAACTCTGACCAAGTATAAAGCCTTGTCCACTGACATGGCTTTTGACAGAGTACTTTATCAAAGCAACAGATAAAATAACTAACTTCTACAACATTCAATCCCTCACACAAGAAAGTGGCATTACATAAATGACCTGCTTCCTGCAGAGCTGGACTTCCCTAGCTATCTGAGATGTCATAGATGAAAATGACCTCATGGTCCAAGCATGAGACTTCTGGGCCATTCACCAATGGGCAGGTTACTAAGACTGTCAAATGGGAGCGAAGAACAAGGACTTATCAACATCTATAATTGTTCTGAATCTAAAGAATGGCATTTTTACCCAACCCGAGGGATGAATGCAGCAGAAACTGTTAAAACAGGATCATTAATCAACACTCTAGTTCAAAAACAGGTAAGTAAACCTGTGATGCAGATATGGGCTGAGACTGAACCATCTGCACACAACCAAGACATTCTAAATGCCTCCAAGACTTGGCGAAGGTATTTAAAAAGGAACATAAATCACCAGTAAGGGGAAAGCAGCCCTAGCAGCTCTAACTTGTGATTTACATACTGAACTGGTTACAGGCCACACAGGTAGCCTTACTGTGATCCAGGGGTGCCAGTCAGGACTAGACGGATCCTCCTCGTGTTAGCAAATGTTCTTGTCCTGAATCACTCAGAATATTTACTTTTGCTTCTTAGTAGACCCACTGAGCATCTATTTTTTTTTTTAGTATTAAGAACAGTTACTGCAATTATTATAGAAATAAATCACCAGACTTCCAGCGCTTAATTAAGACATGATATGTGTATTGCCTTTCCATATGTACATGTCTTGGTAATGTAGATTCTAGGCTACATTAGGAAGGACTACTACTCAGGAGACTATTTTACATTACATGGCTATCCTCAAAATTTAATAAGAAACGTGAAATACAGGCACATTTTTGGGGAGCTGGGGACATTTGTACTTCCTGTTGGCAACATGTTTAAGCATTTTTACTTGAAACTGAAAATAATCGAGTGTGCAGACGCTCAGGGTACATAGACGACTGATTTCTAAGCCCATATGTAAAATATTGTCCATCAAGGTTTCTGTTTGTGGAGTACTTAAAACCCAAGAGATTTCCCTCATAAAAATTTTATTTCAAAACATTTTTATAGGATTTTCAAACTAAGCCAATTAAATACATACATATATCATAATTCATGTGCTTAGATACAGCTACATAAATATATGTACCCAACCACAGACATCTGAAGCTAAAGACAGACAAACAGATAGACAAATGGATGGGCAGATAGAATGTACAGATATAGAGATGTATCTATTCAAGACTCAAGACTTTCCCCATCTTGACATTAAAGATACTCCTATATATTGTATCTCATTTAATCTATTTAGTTCCTACCTAGCACAATGCTAAGGATATTGAGTCCTTCAGGAGAGGCTGTGGGAGGGATAGTAGCCATTAACTGGAGCGTAGGCTAAATTACAGTAACTTGACATTTCATAACTGAGAAACATTGAATTCCAGGTCTATCTAACCTAGACTTCATGTTTACAGGATGAACTCAAATGTCCAATCCTACCTTGCTTCTCTACACAAAGACTTAATGACCCAACACTGTGCCAATGGCACTGACTACAAACATCTTCTTTTATTCCCAGAGAGGAAAGTCTCACACGAGTCTACTGCTAGTCTTAAGTGTATGGCATGTGACAAGATACATTACAGTTTTGAGACTTAGTGAGGTTAACATGTGAATGGAAATCAGCAGTGCCTACATACTCTGTGCTATGACTTTGTTCACAGGTGTATAATATTTAATGTCTGATTCTTTCCTGCCATCCTGTGATACCTCAGGAACTCTGACTAACACCTCTGTATATTAAGGTTAATTCTTTTAGACAAGACTCATATCCTGAGCCTTCCCATCCATAAGACAGGTATAACCCATTTATTGTTTCCTTTATAAACTCCAATAAACTTTTATAATGTTCTCCTAGGGTGTTCTTTTATAATTATATCTGCATTTTACCTGCCTCTTTTCATTTGGCTCCTTTTTTGCAAATATAGGTGCATTTTATACTTTCCAGTTACAGAAGCTATGTGAAAACCTCGGAGTTTCTGTTTTAGGATTTCATCTGGGTATTTAAGTGCACTCATGTGCTAGTTCCTGGAGCCTACGGGTTATTCCTCTAGGCTTCCTGGGTGCAAGATTTGAAATTTTAATAATGGCACCCCAGCGCTTCTCCATCCTTTCTCCTCTGTTGCTAAGGATTGGCTACTTACTGTCTTAGTCTCAGTGTAGTCGACTGTGTAAGGCCTATAATTCCAGAATCCAACAAAATATTTCCACTGTCTCACTACTGAAAATGTTTATATTAGTCCTACCTTAACAACTTAAATAATTCTGCCTGTTTTCCTGGTAAAATAACTAGTTTTTAAGCCATAATTATTTCAAGTTTCTCAAATATATTTTCATATAACATGGGATAAAAATAAACCTTGGCCTTCCAGCAACTATTAACCTACTAAGTTTAATACATTCGTTTTCTAGAATTGAGCCATCTTTGCCTTTCTGAAATCCAACTCAATTTTCTGGTTAGTTTCAAACCTTGTTCTGAGTGTTGTTCTGCTGATGAACACAGAGACTGATCTCCAGTTCCATTTACTATTTATTCTCCACTCAGTAGAGTCTTGCATTTTAAAAATAGTAATAAAAATGAAGTTCTCAAAGGCAGTATTTCTTGGCTCACTCAACTTGATTTATCATTTCGTTGGCTTGTCATTCCTAACTGCCATCCCCCATAATCTCTGT
This sequence comes from Micromys minutus, assembly GCF_963924665.1. Taxonomy (NCBI): domain Eukaryota; kingdom Metazoa; phylum Chordata; class Mammalia; order Rodentia; family Muridae; genus Micromys; species Micromys minutus. Next base: position 44,594,184 of record NC_137955.1, on the reverse strand, counting down.
TTCATCCAGTTACTTAGTGCTGTCCGTGCTTATGAGTGATCATCAGGAGAGCATTCTAGTTTGTTCTAGTCCATATGCCTCGGGGTGAGTGATGATGCTCTTGATATACAGACTAAGTGTGAACCCTCGGTTGAGTTCTGACCAGGCCGGCTACTGTATGAACTGAGCTTTTGTTCATGTTTTTGCCTGTGAAGTGGGTATCTCTGCTCATCTCCATACAGCTGTGCTGGCTCAGGAAAGTTCATAGTGTTTCTGTAAATAATGATGTCATAGTTTTTCTTGATGAATGGAACACAGATGTTTGTTTCTCTGTCAGTTTTTGTCTTGGCATGAAACAAATGCTCGATTGGGAGATATAATACATTCAGCTCTGAGGTCACTCTTTTCTAACACAACCATTGAAGCCTACAATAAAGATGCTGGGGACCCTGCAGAGGTCTTCAATTCCCACACAATCTGAAGTGAACTGTGACACAACAATTTAAGTGACGGGGGAGAGTAAACTGATAATTCCAATCCTAAGCTCTCTGGGTAAGGCTTTCTTTCGTACTTCTCTTTTCCTGAACCTAGGGACAGACCCTCGTATGCGAGGTAGTCTACCAATGAACTGCACCCATGCCTATTTCTACATATTTTTATTTTCAGACAAGCCTCTAAAATTTGACTAAGTTATGTTTGAGGTTATTCTAGAGCCTAGACAGGCCTTGGATTTCTACCGTGCTGGCATCAGCTTCCCAAGTCAGTGGGGCTGTGGGCCTGGTACACCACGCTCCTTCTTCTGAATAGTTACCGCAGAAAGAGCTGTTCTCAACTCAGCACTGGTTAGTTATCAGAATGCACTGGTAACTTGTTCACGCAAAAAAAGCCCCAAGTCTATCAACATTTCCTTGGGAATTATTCCCACTGTTCTTTTTCACAGACTTCCTCTTATTCCTTTGATCCATGGCACTTATTATTATTATTATTATTATAATTATTATCATTATTATTATTATTATTATTATTATTATGGAGTGAACATGTTTCATTCAGTTACAAAAAATTCATATAAGAAAGGCTATTAGTATTCTTATGAGAAAATACCGGAGCCATGACCCGGATGGAGATAGTAGGAAAAATTATATGGTAAGATTAACAACGTAGGAGGGCAAGGATACAGAGTGGACCTTCATCTCCCCAAGAAGAAGAGGGTCTGCCTAACTCCACAGGATCCATAAATATAAAAGTATTTGGAAATAGGATGTTTGCAGATGCCACTAGATAAAAATGGGATCACTGTGGATTAACAAGACCTCATCCAGCATGGTGAAAGCGTTCAAAGGACAGTGGTACATTGATGCCAGAGGAAGAGTCTGTGCAGGTTCATCTCCTCATTATAGGAAAGCTAGGGTCAGGGAACGGCGCTCAGGAATCCTCTTTTACAGTCCCTCGATGTCTCACTGCTCTGCCAGTACCCAGACCCAAGAGGTAAGTCACTTCGTCATTCTGAAATGCCCATTGGTTTGCTTGTTCAGGGAGCTGTTCGGAAGGTGGCACCTTGACTCAGAAGCAGGAGAGGGCACAGAGATTCACAGTGTCAGTGACGTAAACAAAGAGCCAGATGGTCCGCCACCAGCAACAAGCAAACGTTGATTCGGAGTCAAATGATGCCCCGTCTGGGATGAAAACAGGGGCATGTTCTGAGCTGCGCGCAAGCCAGCGTAAATGTAGAGCAATCGACGGAAGGCGGAAGAAAGCCTGTCCACTTGAGGCACGATGCCAAAGTGTGCTGTGGTGCTAGCGTTGAAGCAGAGAGTCTTCCGTTCCCGGGGCAGTGCTTTTGTTTCTAACTGCTAAACAGGTTCGTTAATGTATCTGGAAAATGGCGCCTTAGAACCCAACTCCATGGTCCGTAAGGCCCAGTGAAAGTTGTTCCAGAAAGCACATCATGACCACGGGAACTTAAACTTCCTCTCTGCCCGCTGTACCCACAATGCTGAATGCTGAAATCCAAAATTACTCCTGGAAAGCACTGCACTTGTCCTTCGGAGTTTTATTTGTCCCTCCCCATTTTCTGATTGATGAGTAGGGGAAAGTCGACTGGTGTGTACTGATCAGATTCCCTGGGCAAGCAAAGGGAACAGGATCAGCGATGTAGATGACTTGCCAAGGAAGGGGGTAGCTGCGTTTAACACTCCACAAATAGAATTAATTGACTTGCTGTCCAAGTCATATGATGGAGCTATTCTAAATCTGGGAATGAAACCAGAATTTCTCCCCATCAATTCTCCTTTCTATTCACTAGACCATGCAGTCCCGAAGTTTTTATTCTCAGATGATAATCAATTTAAATGAGGGAACTCCTGCCAAACTCAATGCTCTAATTACATAGTCAGGAAGAACTGATAATAATGAAGGCAATGTTCTACACTTACAAACTGTTAGGCGATGCTGATTTACACACCGGGATCCCATTTTCTCTAAAATATATTCACACACATATTTTAGAAGTCTGAATACGTCTATTGAAATTCATCACTAATAATCACTGTAGCCCAAATTTTAACTATGAAAATTATTTCCCACGGTTCTATTGATTTTTTGATTTTCAAGTAATTCAAAGGTACCAATAAAACAAGAGGACACTGGCGGAGTGATCTCAGGGTCTCCTAGCATAAGAGACGGGAAAAGTCTTGAACACCCCTTTTTCCTACATCCTTTTGTGTGGGCGTGAAAACTTGCAGATATTCAAATACAATTATAGCAGGGGTCTAAGAGAAAACATCAAGGCCAGTGAATTGCGTGTTTAAGATAGCATTCATGCTTGACAGAGCTTTTAGAAATTCTCCCTTCTTGTTGCCTAGAATTTTGCTTTTTCTCTCTTTTAATTATCAAATTCCATGGTTACTTTCACCAATAAAACAGCAATGTCCTGTTGAAAGAAGAATATTCTAACGGCTTACAAGGCTTCCATTCTCCTTGCATTTCCTCATCCCCTAAGGGAAGCTCTTCTGCCAGACCCCATTCACGGCCAACAAAATCGTGCCAAAAAGGCTTGACATGGTAAAGCAACCCATGGATAAATATGTAAGCTATATTTGTGAAGGAATAGAAAGCTAAATTTGCTGAACAAGAACTGTGCACCATGTTTTATTAGTGACGCATGTCACCACAAGTTATAAATACTGTAGGGCACTGAAATGACTTCTGTCATTTTTCCCACAGAGAGATATTGAGGTATTGATGGAGTTTTAAATTAAATATATGTTTTAGGGTTCATCATTTGGTGGGCCTGTGATATTCTGGTGCACAGTAGAAATATAACGCACTTCATATGGACCCTTCAAACCCAGCCTCTGATGACCTCCGATCTGATCTTCCTAGTTTTCTCTTTCTAGTATGTATTTTACCCACTCTTCTAGTTGCTCCTTCTAACAAGCCTCACTCATCCCCGACTTCTGTCTTAGTTTCCCATACGCCACTGGTTATGTTAAACTGATCTCATTCCTGTATTAACATTCTAACCCCCCAATTAAACAGGATGTGCTTGTATTTGAAAGGGATGTTTTTTTTTATAGATGTAATCACTTAAGAGATTCACACTGGAGTACTGTGGACTCCCAATCATATACAGCTGTTGAAGACAGAAGGCCATCTGAGCCTTGGAGCTAGGCACCACAGCTTTAAATGTCTGGTTTTCCATCAGACTGGAAACCTAACACCCGGGCCTGATTCAGACCCCCAAGGAGCTTCAGAAAAGCCCAGCCCTGCTGACACCTTGACCTTAAACATCTGGCCTCTAGAACAGTAGGAAAACTATTGCTGTAAGCGACCCTGGTCATCACGTTATGAAAGAACACCCCAATAAACCTGGACTGTGTTTAATGGACAGGCCCGTACTATAGAATTCATATGCCCATAGGAACAATTCCCTGTAAATGTTCACTTCTAATAGGCTTATTCGTAGACTCTTTATCATGAGGATATTTTCCAGAAACAGACCAACTGAACCCCTATGCTCATGGCATAGTTATTTTTAATTTACCACCAAGAATTATTATAGGGTACCACGCGTGTCTTCATGTTCTCTGTTTCCTTGCTGGCCCGGAGGAAACCTGCTCATCCATCCACTGTATGCCAATCATACAGCAGGTAACATTTATTCTGAATGGCTCCAAACAATAAAACTATCATCCATTATTCACAAGTCAGCTTCTCCTGTTATTGTCTTTCCCAGGGATGAGAACGTGGCAAGCAAAGTTCTCAAGCCTTACGGATATCCATATTTTATTATTTGGTTTGTTAAAAATTTAGCAACTGGGCTAATCTTACAAAACAATCAGATTGTTACTGAGCAAGACACTATGTAATTAGGTGCCGAACCATGGGTACACATGTTACACCCTGTCAGCGATCAGAGCAGCCTCAGATCAATGGGGACTGGCCAGAGTCTTGCTGTGTGCCTTTGCTGTTCTCTCTTGGGATTTCTTTGTTGTCTGTAGATTAATCTTTGTTTGGGATATTAAGGACTTAGAATTCATTTAAATATTGAAAGCTTACGTAAGCATCTTTGTCCATGAGGAGCACTTTTTAACAGAAATGAACAATGAGAACTTTCAGTCCATAGAAAGAACCGTCAAGAGCAGCCATTGACCAAACTCGACTTTACTCCACCTGTGCTCCAATAAACATGTGACTGATGGGTTGTGAAACACAACTCTGGCATCCTATGGCGTAGGTTTTCCCTATTTGCTCTGGTTTCCTTCTCCACTTGGAAGACCCCGTGTATTCACAATGGTTCAAACCCTTGCAGTAATGATTGGTAGGCTTGATCCAATAATTCATGTTATCACCCCACGGAAAATTAATGCAATAATATCCCCTTTCAAACACCACTGTGTTCATTCTTATTAATATCATATTTCCCTCTATGCCAAGATCTCCTCCTCACCACATCCTTATGAAATTTGAAAGAAAGAAACACGGTACTCTTCAGGGAAAGAACGCATCAGGTCACTCAATTTTTAAACAAAATTTGTGTGATTGTATTGTTCAGGACGTCGTTTTAGGTGCTGTGAATTCAGCTGTATCCCTAATGTCCACCAGTCTTGAGTGTAAAAATAAATAAAATAATTTGCACTAAAGTTTTGCATTAATTGGGCGTTAAACATTTTAGTGAGTCGGCCAAACAATGTGATTCACAGAAAGTGGTTGTCTTTTACAATTTACGTGACAGGTGGTCTTGGATTTAATGTCACGGGTGTGAAGGCTCTCTCAGAGTATGAAGGCTCTCTCCAAATGCGAAGTAGCCGAGGCTGACGCCTGGTTCTTCAATATTTTGTCTCACTTCTAGACCTATCTTTGAGTCCGTTAACCCCTATTAATCTCTATTTGCTTATTTGTAAATTCTTAACACATTAAGCATTCATTTGAAATTTAAATAACAAAGGAATCTGAAGAGATAATTAACAGGTCGTATGGATTATGAAATGTATTATCCTCAAACAGACAATTAAAAATAAGCTGTGTTTATATTTCTGCATTTTCATTGAACAATACACTTTAAATAAATAGACTAACTAAATTATCTCTAATAAATGCAGGTTTAAAAAAAGCTCCATGTGCACATTTAAATGGCATAGAAATAGGTTTAAATAATTGGTTTCACTGAGAAAAAAGTGGTATTTTAATGTATATGATTTTAAAGATTTTCATGTATTTATTTATGCATATTGATATGTGTGTGCTTACATAAGTTTATGTGCACCATGTGAATTCAGGACCCTGAGAAGGCAAGACAGTATGAGATCCCTCCGAAGTGGGGTAACATGCAGTGATTAACAGGGGGAACTAAACTCAGGTCCTCTGACAGACCAGTGAGGCCCTTAAGCACTGATTCACCTCTGCAGTCCCCTAATGTGTCTGATTTTAAGGAACTGAGTTCTTGAAATGGAGAACAAATGTAAACAGTCAAGTTTGTCTTGTTTTGTTCTGTTTTCAGTGAAATCCAGCAGTTTCTCAGTGGTCCCTTGGTACTAGATGATGATGAACAGCTTGTAACATGTTATGCATGACTCTGAAACTTCCCTAAAATTAAAAAAAAAAAAGATTTTGACACTCTGATGAGAAGTGAAGAGAGAAAGTATTTTAAAAGATCGCCCTACTATTTACGGCATTTTATAAGCTATCTTATGGCTCTGCAAATCATTTTAGTATATTACTCTTGTAACTATTGAGAAGGTATGGATGTTTTATATTACTCTTATGGTAAGTACTGAGTAGGTATGCTTATGTGTGAAAGAGAAAAATTCATGACATAAATGTCTAAACAAACACCTGATACATTTACTTTTTAGATTTTATTTTCACAAGATGTTAATCCAAACTTCTAAACAAGTATTTTAAAGAAATACATTAAACAACTAAAAGCTAACTTTCTCACCAAAGACTAACAAGAGCATTCAAAGCCAAGTGTAAGCTTGTCTTCATGCATTTAATCTTCATCATTTTCCCCCAGGAACTTAGCACCATGCACACTACAAGAATTACCATCATTCATGTCATGGTGATTACTTCAGTAGGAGACAACCAATGGTTCCTCCAAAACACAGGCTCAGTTGCAATATAATTTGTATGTTTAAACTTTAAACACACATGAACTTCATTTTGAAGCACTTTCTTAAACAGATGTACTTAAGATTCTAATCATTATTATTAGTGGGAATTATTTGCTAACAATTTCAGTAGGTAGTTACAGTATCAATCAAAAGTAGGCTGGGAGACACAAGTTAGCAAGAACCAAGGAGTCTAGTAGTTGGCTGGGCTAGGAGAGGGATTCGCCTCACTCTGCTGTTCAGGAATCACACACAAGTGCAGTAGTCCACCTCAGTTTCCAAGCACATGACACACAGACAGCAAATGAGTGCAGGGCTCTCCCTTGATTTCAAAGCACACAATACACACACAGCACAGTTAAGCCCAAGGGCAAATGTTACAGGTTGTGCCCCAAGTACTACCAAATAAAGAAACAACACTTACTATGTGAATTTTTTATAGGCCACATGTATAATTGATTGTAGCTGGGTTCACTCACAATTACTTCATATTTCCATGGTTACAGTGAGCAACCAGTCTCTATAAAGCATGAATACCTCAACTGAGTCATCAAAGCACACTTAAAGAGAGTATGGGAAAGAACCCTATGCTGTACTTTGTCTTGAGCTACTAACAAGTCCCTTTGGGTGTGAACAGAATATTCACCTCATGACTATGAATTACTGACAAGCATTAACATCTTGAGGTAGTACTGAGAAAAACCTTGGACTTTTCAAGTCGTGTATCTGATCCCCTACTTCTTAGTTGATGAATTGCATCCTTATAAAATTGCCTGACTCACAGATATTCACAATTCATGTATCTCCACAGCAACAAGTCTGTCTTCCATTCAAGAATAGGAGTGCATTTAACATATTAGAGAGAGAGTCACTGAAGAAATGTTCTCACTCACCACATCAATTTGTCTTGGCACAACAAGAGAAAACATAACTGATATGTTATTACTGATATACGTATATATTTAGTGATATACAAATTTCATGCTTTGATGTTTACATATATTATGTCATACTGGCCATTTTACATAAAAACTAACAATAGTTTATTTGCATATTATCCCTTTTCTGATCAATATTTTATAATAATTGATATTCCATTTTAAACCTGAACAGTGATTCGCTTTGTATTGTTTTAACTGGAAGCGCAGCTTCTCCTTCTTCTGTGTATGTATGAATGTGGCTATTTCAATCCTCACTTTTGAAAAATAGCACAGCTGTCAGATTTCGGTTCTTCCCTGAGGATGCCAATCATCTGTCATCTATGTGGTTTTCTGCTTTAATTTTTCCTATCTATATTTAATTACTATTGAAATTCTGCACCATTTTCATTGGATGCCATTTTACTTACTATTTTTCTCCTTTCTCTATGTGACAGTGAAGGTTCTAGTTACTTACTGGTTACTCTGTTTATTACTTTGTGTCACAGTGTCATAGACTATTTGATCTCCAAATTTATTCTGTCATGCCGTCTTGAAAATATGAGGTTAATTTCAAATACTTAGTTATATCCCATGGCTTCTGTTAACACTTCTACTGCATCTTTAATTTTATTGCTTTATATTCCATGCACTTATTTTCTCTGGGACAACATGTATATATATTGAAGGATTTAATGGATTATATTACACATTTGTTCTATAATTCTGGAATACCCACCTTTCTCTGTCTGGATATTCCCTTGACTAAAGGATTGGAAATGATGTTTCACGGGGTCTAATGATATCTGTGTAGATAATGAGATAGCGTGCAGACAGTATAAAGGATAACAGGTACCATATCTGGGCCAGACAGGTCATCAGCTTCTAAAGGATGAGAGTTTGACATCATCCTTTGCTTTATTCTCTTGTGCAATACACATGCAATAGTGCTTAGATTCCAACTATGACAAAAACAAAATAAAAAACCAAGCACTTTCTTACAGTCACCTCTTGTAAAATGATTCCAACATGGCTCCGGCTAGCAGATTAAAGCTCACCATTTCAGAACTATGGATTTCCAAGAGTGACTATGTCGGGCTACATAGGCTGAAGGAATTCTTCTTAGTCCCATGTACAGTGTTATTTTTTTTCAAACTCTGAATGGCAATGTCAAGCAAGTGGGTCAGGGCAATGATAAAGTTAGAACATGGGTAAATGCTGCCCCATCACAGACACTGAGTAAGTATTTCTTGGATGGAAAGTGAGTCTTCACAGAGGAAGCTGCATTGTTAGTTTTTCTGCCCTTATTGGGATGATTTTCCGCTAAGTCAGAGGCAAGAGTACTTTTAGTAAACTGTGGATGAAAGATGCCAGGGTGCTGACGAACAGGAATCACATGTGATTTAAAGTGCTTCATGGCATAAATGCTGGGAGATTTTTTTCTGCATACAATGCACTGTACTCAGTATAGTGACCACAGAATCATGTAACACCTAAGAAGGGTGTCTGTAAGCCTCCGAGCCAGTTAGCACAAGTACTAAAGAGACACAGACCCACCAAAAACTTCTAACAGATTCATCCACTCATGAGATATTCAGTGTGTCCCATCCCATGACTGGATAAGAAGTGGCAGTGGGGACCAGGTTGTACTTTCATCCCATTGACGAAACTTTTACATTGATGCTTTCATTGAGCTCTTCAATATGTGAAACAACGATTAATAAAAATGGAGCAAGTTGAGATAATTACACAAAGACAGCTCTTTTTAAAAGCAAAACAATAGCACCTCCTCCTAAGAGTTTCAGAGCTTTGGAATCCTGAACAGTCTCACCTCAAACTGAGTCTTACATCCAGACACTTAACAAGTTGTATTTATAACCCATGTAAACATCCTATGATTCCCTTCTATTCAGTGTGTTCAGACCGCACTGCAGCTAACAATCCAGTGTGCACATTTCTAATGAGAAGGTGCAGACAGTGTTTCCTGACTGTTTCCTAAGGATGATCTTTACATCCACCTGCGATAAAGAAAGAACAGATTTAAGAATCTCATCTCCTGCAGAAATAATATAAGGCTTAGACACATTTGGGGCTGCTTTTCCATAATTATCTTTTACAATTGTATCTCTCCCAGTGAACACATTCGTTTGTTGTTGTGGTTCCTCGTGCTAAATAGCATGCTGGCAGAATGTCTCGCTAGCCGACAGGTACCAGTTAAGCCCGGTGCTTCTGTGTAAGCATGCACAGTGGTTGTATTCTCTGAGCCAATACAGAACAAATGTATTAATGAGCAAATTCTTCATCACCTCGGGTGAGTAACAGGGTTGACTACGTTTACCAAGCACACAGCATCAGACTGACAGTAGAAAACAACAAAAAGGCCTATTCTTCAGTAGTCAGCAGATTAACTGAGTAAGAACAGAAAACCTAAAGCCAAGGTTCTGAGTTTTTCTTATCTATGATAATTCAACAATTACACTTTTCATTTGTACAATGCAACCATGATTGGCACCCTCCAGGTGTGCAATGGGGACTCCATAGGCAGCAATCAAACTGATTTTCTTTTGGAATCTGCTTCTAGGCACTTAACTATGCTGTGCAGGAAGAACTTAGACCTTCACTGCACATGCATTAGTGTTAAGATAGTCCAGAGAGATAATCAACCTACAATGCATAAAGCTAGAGAAGTTAGGTATGGAGGAAGGGACTGGGGGGAAACAGAGATATCCTGGAAAGGAAAAATAGAATGGATTTTATACGTGGACTGGAGGCAGGATCAGAAAAATGGAAACAGCAAGATGGGGGAGGGAGAGGAGAGATGGGGTGGAGGGAGGGGATGCAGGGAGAGGCAACTGGAATTGGGCATTTGAAGGATGCTATTATTTGAAGTGAACGCCTCAATAAAATTTGAAAGTGGTCCTAATGAAGTCTCCTAATAATGGGGTAGATGGAGTCTCAACTGGACAACTCTTTTCACCAAGCAAGGCTTCTATCACAGTGATTGGGTTACATCCAATTGAATTCCTGGCCCAGGGGGTCAAATGGAAATTCCCGAACAACCCAGGCCATTTCCAAGACAATAAGTTGATCTCTACAAACAGACAATTGAGTCTGTTGCTGAAGGCAACACCTATACAACTCATTGAAAATGGAGAAGTCAAGCCAGTGCCTAGATGAAGTCTTCACCCCTATATCCTAGTTGTTTATGGTCTGGGAAGGTAATTGGAAGACTACCAAAACAGAAATGAAAACACCAATCCATCCATACAAAGCTTTGTCCTGGCTAAAAGATACTCTAGGGCAATGGTGGCACAGAACTTGTGGTAGTAGCCAATCAATCTTTGATTTGTCTCCTTGTCCACTCCATGAGATGGAACCCAAGACTGGTGACAAACAAGCAGAGAAGAGACCAAGCGTAAGACCAAACACTGCTGTGTGAAATGGTACCAATAAAATGACTAATGACTTTTACTATTCTCATAGCTCAGTGCCTTATTCAGTCATCATCAGAGACGCTTCCCCTGCTGCAGGTGCAAAAAGATGTGGAGACCCACAGCTAGGATTTATGCTCACAGGAGCGTGTGCACATTCACACACACACACACACACACACACACACACACACAGGTGTTGGGGGGTGCTCAAAACACACAGCTTGAAATGACATGTCTCCATCAATGCTTAAGGAACCTCTCAGAAGAGGAGACAGTAAGAGTGAGAAAGCCAGAAGGGATGAAGGACACCAGGAGAACAAGTGTCCTCATTGCCTGGTCCAGCCTTGATGTGACGTTTTTTGTTTTATCTCATATTCTATTTTGTCTTGTATGGATGTTATCTCTTAGACACTTATTGTTTTTCTAATGAAAGACAAAAAGGAAATAGATCTAGAGAGGAGGTGTTGGGAAGAAGGAAGGGAATCTAAACAGGATATATTGTATGAGAAAAGTATTTATGTTCAATAAAAAACACTGCTTCAGTATCAAAATAAATATAATCGTAAAACATCAAACAAGTAAGGTTCAGTAATTCTCAGTTGAACTCAGTTATCCCGAATTAACAACTCCATGACTAATCATATATTTTGTAAAATATAAAAAAATACATTTATGTGAATCTGGTGATTTGAATAATTTTTTTCAGACTTCTGTAATCCCATTTTTTATTGTATAACATATACCTATGTATTTATTGCAATGTCGTTTAGAAGTATAATTTATTAATTCACATCTAATTATAATATCAGCTGTTATACAAAAATCTAATATATGGTTTTACATTGATTTTTTTTATTGAAAAAATTCATAAAATATATTACGATGACAGTTTCCTCCTCCAACTACTTCTACCTCTACGCCCACCCAGTTCCACGGCCGCCCTCCTCCCCTTCCCTCTCTCCCTTCTTCCCTCTCTCCCTCCTTCCCTCTCTCCCTTCCCCCTTCTCTTCCTCAAGACAAAACACACAAACAAAAAAATACAAAACCAGAAATAAAGAACTTAAAAATCAAGTGTGCATGCACAGACACACACACAAATACAAAACACACAAACGCACACAAAATAAAACTCATAAAAACACAAAAATTGGATTCCATAATATACAAGCAAAAGACCAGTAAGTAAAAAAATAATGTCCAAAACAAAGCAATTTGAGACAAAATATCAACAAAAATACTGTTGACTTCCTATCATCTACTGCTGGGTATGGCATCTAGCCTTTGGAATAATTAATCTACTCTGTGGGGATCTATTGGAGAAAAGTCTTTGAAAGCAGTTGTCAGCTGGAGACAGCTTCTTCATTAGGGATGGAATCCCATGCCCACTGCCTCTCTCAGCACTGGGACCCCATCTGGCTTGAACCTGTTCAGGCCTCTTGCATGAGGCCACTGTCCCTGTGAATTCACACGTGCAACAGTCCCGTTGTACCTGTAAGATCTTTGCTGACTTATATAGTAAACAGATATTTACTACTTCCCTGTTGTTACCTATTTGATTATGTTTCCTTTCGCCATGAACAGCACTGAATTGAAGATTTACATCTAGTATACACTAGTATATTGTAATTTATGCCACTGGGTTTTGTTTTGTTTTGTTTTTTTCACAGATTTCAACAGTATTTTGTGAATTTTTATTTTTCCCCTTATATGAACAACTGTTTGTCTTTATTTTAATCTATTTTATTTTACTCATTCTTTCTATTGCAATCTAGCCAGTAAAAATAAGAAAATGAATCCTAGGAATTCTAGAGAGCGGTTTGGTCGTGGTTGTGAAGATTCGAGTGACTGTTTCACCCTTTGAGAGTCTTTGTGCTTTTTGGAGTAAGATATATAAAGACTGATTCAGACTCTTCAAAAAAAAAATCTGTTTCAACTGGAAGCAGATCATGTTTAGTCACATGTTGCACACTAACACAGGAATGGCACACTACCACACACACAGCTCTTGAAATAGTCTATTGTGTTAACAGCCACTTCAGTTGCGCATAAGCAATAATCTTAGAGGAGGTAGGTAAGAGAGCGGAGGTGGCGTGCCAGGGAAATACTGAGGAGACTTAGGAGAACAGGGACTCTGAGAGTAGGTCAGAGGAGGGGCAGCGACCATTAGCTATGTGCAGTGGTTGGTCAAGCACAGAATGAACTTCACAGTCATTGTGTGCTTGCATTCGGCTCCTGTTTGGTGGGCTTTTTTGAGGGGGTTCATTTGTTTTCTTATTTCTAGGTGGGTTTGTTGTTATACTGGGGTTTTTGGTTTTTTTTTTTTTTTTTTTTTTTTTTTTGAGGACGAACATAAAGTTAAGTGAGTAGTAAGGAGTAGGGTCTGGAAGGACTTGGGGGAGGGAGGAGTATGATCAAATGTATTTGATTTTTAAAATTGCTTTATATGATAAAATATATAAAACTAACGTTGGAAAAAGCTGTGTGGAAGCATATAAAATGCTATTTTACAGGCGACTGTGTGTCTCTCTCTCTCTCTCTCTCTCTCTCTCTCTCTCTGTGTGTGTGTGTGTGTGTGTGTATTCTGAATACTATCATCTCAGTGGTTGTTGGGGAAATGTGCTCATAAACTACTTAGAGGCATCTCTAACATAATAGACGCAAGCATTCATCACCCTATGATTCTGAATACCATAGTTAAGACGCTCTCCTAAATAAGAGACAGCCATTCCACCCATTCCACTATTATTAAGTAAGCTATGATGGAACGGGAAAAACAAGCGAATTGTAATTACCTTTAAGTGCTCGGGTCATGGGTGATACTATTTATGCTGTGCTTGCATTTTCAACCTCCAGATAAACACACATTAACTTATAGTAAAATATACACTTAAGGCCTAAGAAACTACACTTATACTCTACCCATTTAAACGCTGTCTAATGATAACAGTATGCTCATGAATTTAAATAGTAACCATCCAGAACTTGGTCTTTTTTTTTGTTGTTGTTGTTGTTGCTGAGAATCAACAGTGTTCCTGGTTTTAAAACGTTTTCTGTTTTCTGGGCTTTCCCGCCATTACTCCACGTCTCTCCATCCCGAACCATGATCAAGGATGTTTATGCTGTCCAGTTAGACATTGTCTTTTGCCTTTCTACTTAGATAAGTGAAAATTCAGTTTTTTTTTTTATACTCTCACATTTTCCATCTGCCCCTCAAGCTTTGTTTTTCACAAGGTCCTTGTGCTTTTCAGTTTTGAAATGTTGTAAACCAATATACACGAGCCTTATTGGTCCTGTCACAGAAGCCGCTCAGCCTTACTTCCCCCGGTGTAGCAGAGCCCACAGAAACAAGAGCATGCAGTAGTGTTCAAAGGTGTGAGGTGTGGCGGTTCTAAATGACAATCTTGGGAACATGTATTTCTAACTAATACAACCCAGGAACTGTTAGCTGGAAGAACATAACAAATCTGAGTTTGGAAGGCTGTCTCCATTCTGAACTCTGTGCATATGGACCAGTTTTGCCCACGCCATTCCAGGGCCCAACGGACCAACAGGAATTCACAGCATTGTTCTACTTACTGTCCAACAAAGATTAAAACAGGCATTGTTATCACAATCGCTAAGGTCATAGGCTAACTTTGACCACTCAATAATGTGTTTGAATGAGATCTGGACCTCTTCCCAGAAACGGTTTTCACACTTATTTCCAAGTCAGTCCCAAAGAAACGTGGAAAAAAAGCCTACCAGTCATTCTGAAGGCACATCAACAAATCACATCAGACGTAGCTCAGCCTGACTGTGACGTCATAGCGAAGCTTGGATGGGAACCCGTATGCAGCGAGGTCAACAGAAATCTTACCCCTCCCTCCAAAGTGATTCTTCCTAAATGTCTAGGAGCACAGAGCCCTTCCTTTCCTTGCGCCAACTGTGACACGCTCATTAAATGTCAAACGTTGGAAACGTAATGTGCAGATTTGAAGTCAAGACCCTAGCTAACCATATTTCATTCAAGTAGCTAATGAACACCCACCACCTGCCAGATGATGTCTGAGGAGAACTCGCCCTCCCCAACCCCTTTAGTAGCTCAGACAGACTCTGCCCACGCTGACAGTCGAGAGAGGGCGCAGATATATAAACAGGCAATTACAACCTTGCGAAATATGAACCGAGATCAATTATTACTCAGACTAGCCCCAGCTCCCACAGGGAATTCTTTCTTTTGGAATCAGCTCCTCTCAAGATTTTTCTGTAGCTCTGGGTCTTCAAACGGTTTCATGCCAACTGTTCTGTGGTATTTTTCATAGCTGCCAGAACTTGGAAGTCTGTTACGAGATGCTTGCTATTCTAATTCTTCCCCTTCCAGCTGGTCTGTCGACCACCTCGGATGCACCTGCCTCTGTTTTTCTCCAGCTCTCTAGCAGAGACACAGACAGTGAAAAAAGTATAAATTATAGTCACTCAAGTCTTAGACATATGTAGCGAAATTCTGCATTTGCTTAACCATGGTAACATTGCTCTGTGCCTGATCACGAATATTTTTTTTCTTTTTTTAGTAAAATCAACTACTTAAAAAAACTTTATAATTTTATTTATCGTGTACAGGTGTTTATCCTTCGTTGCTGTCTCTCTGAATACTACATATGTTCTGGACATTTGCAGAGGCTAGAGAAGGGCTTTGGATTTCTTGGGACTGATGTTACAGATGGTTGTGACCCAACATGTTTGTGCTAAGAACTGAACTCATATCCTCTGGAAAAACAACCCGTGTTCTTAACTGCTGATCTGTCTCCTGAACACAAGATGAACTATTAAGTTTCATCCTCTGTAACCTCCATGCTCTATGTGTCTACATGAATTCTTGAAATTACATGTGTTCCCATGTGCAATTGTTTTTGTATAACAATTTGCCAAACAAATTTGTATCTTTATATTGGTCATCTTTACATAGCTTGTATTAAGTACTCAGGTAACATTTCAACAGGTTCAAATCTGCTGATAGCTATAAGACAAGACTATAAATATTCACACTATGCAAGAAATACAAAATAACTAAAATAGCTATGCATCAGGGTAGGTCAGAAATTTTCCGCATATGATGTCCATGTTAAAATGATGATGTTGGGAGAAATGGACATCTCACTTGGTTAACACCTGCCTCCCCTCTCTTTCATTCTTTCTCTGAAAGAAATAACTCATGTTAGGACTTCCATATAACAAAATATGCATTCCTGTCCTGTGTTATGCTCCTGTGTCCCTATATTTTCTGCCTTAGACAAATGAGGACAGCCCTTACCAGAACCTGTCCCTTCAACCTTAAACTTTCTTGACTTCCAAACCAAGAACCAAATAAAATTCTGTTATATATATATATATATATATATATATATATATATATATATATATATATATATATATATATACAGCTCTGATACACAGAAGACATGCTCAAAATAAGAATAAAGTACTGGAGTTATGTAGAGTTGGACTGTGTTTAAAATACGTCACATAAGCAAAAAGAGCAGAGTTGAGATTTTCCCAAAAACAAGTAAATGAAGTGAGAATGGAAAAGGAGCTAGATACGGTGATAAAGACCTGAAATGCCAGTAATTGTTCCTGTCTTGATGATAATGGGCTGAAGCTCTGAACTTGTAAGCCAGCCCCATTTAAATGCTGTCCTTGTAAGACTTGCCTTGGTGTTTTGGTCATGGTGTCTGTTCACAGCAGTTAAACCCTAACTAAGACAGACTTGATGCATTGTTCTTTTAGGTTGTATGTCATTTATCTGAATTCTTATGTGGACTGCTTCTGGTTACCCGTGCTGTAGGGTTTGACATATTTGTGTATTTCTAAGAACTTGAGATGTATCATTAAGGTATTGATTTAAGATCTGCCTTAGTTTTTAGTGTAAGCATTTATAAGCACACACTTTCATTTTAGAACTGTCTCAGGTATATCCTAAGGATTCTTATATATTATGCTTTTTTTTACTTAGTTCCATAAATTTAAACTTCACTCCTTATTCTTATAATGACCCACAAAGTGATCATGTAATACCTGATCTTAGCCTACACTGAAAATCAATAGTAACAAAACAACATAGTACTGTCACCAAAAAACTGAAGACCTATAAAAGAGAGGACCCAGAAATAAATAAACTGAAATTGACATAGTCAGTCACCTATTTGCCAGAAAATTCCAAAACCAAATATTATAAAAATTAATTTAAAAATAGCACCAGAATTTAGCACATAGAGAAATTCATATGTAATCAGTTAAAATTTATATCTTTCATCCTGTATAAAATCAATTCAAAATGGATCAAAGACCTATATATTTGATCTGCAATCCTGAAGTCACCAGAGAAAAATATAGGCCAAACACACCAAGATTTAGGTATAGGTACAGACTTCCTGAAAAAAAGCTACAGCAATATAGGAAACATTTCCAGATATTTACAAAAGGGAGTGAATTAAATTAAAAATCTTTTCTCCACAAACATAAACAACAAGCAAAGGGAAATGACAGCGGACAGAATGGGAAACAACCTGGTCAATTATGCATATGCTAAAGGGCATTCATATCTAGAATCAACAGAGAACTAAAGACAAATAAATCCACATGTGATCTCCACATCGGTAAGTTCTCAATGGAACAAGGCAAATGACAAATAGGTAGTTTTTCAAAAGTACTTAACTTTCAAGAAAATAAAAGTCTAAATGATACTAGGTGTTTCTCACAACCTGGCTCGAATAACTACTAATAGGAAAGTCACCCAAAACTAAAATATAACATGTGAAGGAAGAATCCTCATATATTCCCAGAAACATTAATTGGATAGCTGCTGTGGAGATTGCTAATGAGTTTCACTAGAAAGTAAAATAAACAACTTGTATATGTTCATTTTATATATGATATGAAAGCAGATATTAGAGTAAAGGAGAGGGAAATAATAGGGGGAAGGAACTAGAAACACAGAGTTAAAGTAATGTAATTCTACTTCAATTAGAAATATATTGTTTAAAAAAGAGGGGGATGGGGTAAATATGATCAGAGTGTAAGGCATGCACACATGCATGCACACACCCCATGCAGCCATTTTGTATGCAGTTGCTAAAACAGAAGCAACAACGAAAACCCTAAGAGTATCAACAACTACAAACAAAAGAGCCAAGAAGATACTGGTAGAGAGAGACATTCGATCCACTGACAGCAGAAATGCAGTCAGAAGAAAAGCTGTTGCGATGTATCCCCGTGGCTAGAAATAATGAGAAAGAAGGTCCGTGGACTGTGATTCACTGGAGAGAAACATTAAACAGTTATGCCAAACTGTAAATGGTTGTGACATGTCCGGAAGCATGGGGTTCTCACATATGGACAGGGAGCCTGGATGCTCTCATAATCTAGGATTTGGTGAAGAATATCTTATTTTAATGCCTCTGTGCTGCTGAAATATCACAGTCTAAATGTGTATTCACCAATGCTAGCACACCATTCTACTAATGATACCAGCACAGCACGCATGCACACACACACACACACACACACACACACACACACACACACACACACACCATACCACGAGCCACACACACGACTTCTGAATGAGTCCTTAATGAACTGAGGCCCAACATTCTAAAATCAAACGTGTGCAGCAATGAAGCCTTGTGAAGCTGACTGATCGCTGCTCAGAGTGTGGAAACCCCAGAGCCGAGTTAAACGTACAGATGCATGATCCAGACTTAATAAGCAATCTCTGTGCCGCGATCAGATGCTAGTAAGCAGGAGCCTCAGAAAATAATTAGAAAATGAGTCCATTTAGAAATGTGCATACCATGCCAGCAGAAAGAGTAACTCAGCCAGGGAACGTCATGGGACTCAAGATATCCAGTATAACTTTCTAATTGACCCCAAATAGCATTTAATCATCCAGGCATACAAAGGGCCTAAAGCTCTTTTCTCTGTCAGGACATAGGGATGAATCTCCGTGAATAGAAGATGTCTCACAGTTGGGTTAGGTGCCACCCAGGGCAACTGTAAACATAACGGCATCTTGCCAAATGAACAAATGACAATGATTCGGTGGATGTGTGGAGAGCAGTGAGCCGGTAATTATGGTCTGCAGTAAAACAAGACTGTAATAAGAGGGATGACCTGCTGCACTTCCCATGAACGAATCTCACGCTGCTGTGTCAAACGCAGTATTCATCTTAATCCTGTGGGAAATGTACTGAAGAGAGTGCTGATGCCTACATGAGAATATCGACTCTGACAACACTTTATACTCTAAACAGTGAGAAGCCCTTGTCACCCTGACCAACTTGGTATCTTAAATATAAGGATGTACACTTAAGATAGGGTGCATTCTCCTCTTTTTATGTCATATTTCTTGATATCTGCTGGGTTTGACTTGTTTTGAGAAGGGGTCACCTGTAGTGGAGTTGACATCAAACTCATTTTGCCAACAACGGCAATGCATTCCTGAGCATCTTGTCACCTACTCCTGAGTACTGGCATTCCAGGCCTGCATCACCACAACTCGCTCCTCTTCCTTAATATATAAGAAAATTGATTCTCAGTGCCTACGGAGTCAGTTTTCCATGGTGTTAAATATATTTCTGGAGTGTTTACTAATGTTGCCATTTTAGCTATTGTGTTAAATTACGTGGTTATGTCATAAGCTTAAAGAGTAGTTAAGTGTAACTATGACGCTGACTTGGATGAAGAAGAAAGGCCTTCATTCAAAATGTGCATAAAGTTTGGGATAGTGTTCATATTTTTTATCAAGGATTTGCTACAGCAAATTAATTTTTTCAGCTTAATCCTGAAAATCAATCTTATAATTGTAAGTAAATGTCAAACCATTTGCCAGAAGCAACTTTTTGAAAATTAAATGTGCATTGAATTAAATGTTTTAATGTGGATTACTACTTTTAACAAATGTTGATTTATAAATTAAAAACAAGCATATTCTCCACTCACTATAAAACATAATTTGCAAGTCCATCAATTGCGTCATGTCAGAAAAATCATTAACTTGAAAAACAACTTTGTTTCTAATGCTTATTATGAGACAAAAGTAATTTGGAAACCAACCAAATTGTAGGTGTGCCTGTGCGCACGGGCATTTATATACAGGTATTCTACTGATTAAAATTAAGAGCAACACACCACTTAAGTGAGTTAATTAAGTATTGTCATACAGCCTTAAATGAAAGCGTAAAATCAGAGTAAATTACTCAACACTTCATTTTAGAACCGAGAAAACCATTTTTAATGAAAGACAGGCATTACGTTAGTTGTGTGACACAGAAGATGCTTATTACGCAACAATATTATATTTTTGTATAGATGATCTGAAATGTAATACAATGTCTAGAATGTTATATACGTTTCTTATATTCTAAGCCTTAGGAAATGAAATGTATTAAAAACAAAATGTTTGTATTTAAAAGCTGATATTCTAAAGTTACATGGATCTTACAGGTAGCCAATGCATACTGCCATGGTTTCTTAGAGGGCCATTACATTTGGGGCCTATATGAGACTAGAAGGACAAAGAGACCTATGGACTCACAGTACCAAGCATTCAAATCTCTTCGCATTACTTTCTGCTGTGCTCAGCCTGCTCATAGCCTGCCCAACCAAAACATCCTGCTCTCTTCTTAGAAACACAGTCTGGCCCAAAACAAACTGGGCAGACACTATTAAACTGAGATAAGTTAGTTCGATTCTGCTTTAGGAACTTACAACATCAACTCCAGGTTAAGGGGACCTTGAAACTGCAGGTGGGATTAGGCTGTTTCCTTCCATCCTTGTTTCCCAGATGTTCACGTCTGTTGCTCCTTCCCTATCTCAGGTTGAAATTTTACAGGTCTTCATCAAATACTGTCTGAACAAAGATAGTGCCCATGCATAACTGAAGATGTTTCAAAAGGCTTGAAACACATCTGTTTTGTGTACTGAGAATCTATATCTACAAATTTCCAGTATATCCTGTGTTGTTTGCTTATTTATTTGTTTGTTTATTGTGGTTACTAGGGGTCCAATCATTGCTTATAATGTGATTTTTAAAAAAAATTAATCTTACAGTTTTTTTTCCACTTTGAAATTTAAAGTCAAGTGCAACAGCGGACCATGCGGTTCCTATGTTGATACTTCCTGGACCTGGTTAGCTAGACACTAGCATACGATATCAACAAGTTGTTTATCGTCCATTGAAGATTGAAGAGTGGACATCGCGGGTTAGACATGCCAGCAGAAGAGAAAAGACATGCATTTTCACATTTAGTGCTCTTTAAAGTATTTTATTAAAATGCCATTTCCCATAAACTTCAAGTGTTTCTACTGCGCAGCGAAGCAATTCAGAGGGAAGACATTGTGTAGGGATAACTAAGCGCCTCATCTCATGGAGGAATTCTCTGCGCAATCGGAGGAGTCAAGATCCTGCCTGTTTGCAGCTCATCTTCCCAAGATGCAAAAAGAAGGGGAAATAAATCAGTAAACTATGTATGTCCCAGTGCAGGTTGAACTTAAAGGCAGCAGGTACGTGAGTAAAATTTGCTCTTTCAGTGTAGTGGGTCATGCCTTCCTTCTGGAAAATGTGTTAATAAGGTTACATCAGCATTTGAGGGGCCGGGACCTGAAATTCTATGTTCATTTTACCCTTGCTTTTCTTGCCTCATTTGTAATGCCTGTGATCCTTCTCCTCTTTCCACCTTGCAAGTTAAGCAGAAGATACTGGAAAACTACTCTTGTTAAGAAGTCAGCTTGAAAACAAGTCCTTTCATAAAAGGGCTAGCAGGAAAACTACCCTTGGCTGACACGGCATGGCCCATTTTATCTTTCAAGCTCCCCACTCCATACTCTCCTCAAGAGCAGACTTGTTCTCCCACAGTGGTCCCTGCTCTGTTTTACTGTCAGAGACCATGACATCTGCATGGAATTTAATAGAAAACACACTGGGTTTTTCAAGGGTTGGGATCCAAGCCAGTCATGCAACGGAGCCTGTGAGCCACTCAGGTGTAGACAAAGTTAAGACAGGAAAGTGACAGCAATGTCAGCATTTTGTTGATGATCAAGCAATAGACGGTTCCTTGCTTTGAGTAAGGCATCTAAGCTTGTGAGAACCAGCGCTGTCATAGAGCACAGCGCGGCTCTAAGACAAAGGAACGGAGCTTAGATCAAAGGGCCTTTTAGCACAGGGCGTGATCACTGAGCACCAAACCCAACAGCAACAGAAAAACTACAGACATGTCACACAACAAATCTCTATGATAAATTCATGCTACATAGTTTTCTGCTTATGGGTCACAAAAGATCCCAAATTACCACTCTTCTATAGGACACCACAAACACACACACACACACACACACACACACACACACACTACATATGCACAGCATTACCACCATTACTACCATCGCCAACAACAATAAAACAGAAGCTACCTAATCACATTTTTATGGAGTATATTCTTCCAGAACAGACTGAAATATTAAGTTCTGCTTCATCTATCAAACCGTGAAAGAATTTCACAATCTGAAATGATCTCTGTTCACTTTTCATTTCATAAATTTGACCCTCCTCCTTCCCCAACTTGTTATAAAAATTAATTCAATTATTCCTGTCCTTAGCTGGGTTTTTCATAAGCTAAAATGTATAGCCACTTATCCCCCATCTAGCAGCTTCCTGTAACTTTTATGCCAGCATCTACTTTCTAAAATAGTCCACATCTGTTTTGGAACAAGGATTTTAGTAAGTATTTTAACTAAAAATCAACAGGACTTTAAATTAAAGCTACATTTTTTACTCTTTACTGCAAATCAATGAGAGTCACATTTATTCACTGATCCAGGGAAATCATATAAGAATATGCATAATTAACTGAATGTATAATCAAATAAGGCTATGATACAATTGCTAACAAAACAGAATTTCCATTCTAGAATTTTTCCTTTATGCTTGCTAATGTACCTTGCAATTATTTTATGAGAGACTAATTTTGATTCTATGTGAATATGGTTTTTTTGCCTGCATGTATGCACTTTATATGTTACAACATATAAGCAATGCCCACAGAAGCCAAAGGAGAGCATAAGGTGTCTGACACTGGAGTAACAGGAAGGTGGAGAACCACCCTGGAGTCCTGGGAATCTAACCTGGTTCATCTTCTAGAGCAGTAAGTTTCTTAACTCTGAGCCTTCTCTCCAGACGTTTTGGCCTCTTCTATCTTCTACATAGTTCATGTGTTTGTTCTATTGGTGCGATATGTCATTTTGGGAAAGATAAAATCAAATGCTCAGGGCTATGTCAACTCACTCCTAACACAGTGCAACAACTCATGACAAAGTAGATTTTCAAGAAGCATTGAATTTGTCTCTATTCTCAAGTTGCACATGTTTTCGAGTACCTACAGGGAATGATCTGGGAAAGTGAAGATACCTTTACATCACAGAATACCGAGTGTCCAAGGGACATGAATTTATTAAAAACAGTGAGGGCTGATGAAAGTCCAAGTCCACATGAGTGGAATACCATTGAGGAATGGAAACATTTACATTTGGATGAGCTGGTTGCTAATTCACACAATTCTTTAATGTCAAACCTGTTATAGAGTGTAGATGTAGATATCATATAGAATATAGATGTGCCTACAATTTATATTAAAGTTGTAGCCACAACACCTGCAAGCAGACATGTGGAGGGAGCTGTGTAGAGCATACAGTGAAGTAATCCAAGCAGCACCCAGCCAATGGAAGAAGAAATCCTCTGAGCAAGAGATAAGACACCTGACAGTTAGAGCTAAGGTGATTGAAATCAAATTCATGTTCAGTGTTTTAATTGAAAAAATGGCAACAATCTTCCCATTCAAGCCCCAGATTTACTCCAAGCCAGAACACACAGTCATCCAAATAGAAAACTCATCCAAATAGCAGAAAATAAAATGTCAAAGGAAAATGCTACCCATATCTGGCTGTGAAGTCACAATAATAGAATATGCTTACATCGTCTAAACTAAGATAAATGCGTCCCTGTTTCTGTTTTTGAGATCAGTTGGAATCCAGCTGTAACTCAACCCAGTACAAATGTACTATAGATAGAGGAGATCTCTGAAGAATCTGTCTTAAAGCTGTTCTCTAAACATACAGAGTTTAGGGAACATCATGGTTATACTTACCAAAAGAATTCCATCTAAGAATTATATACAAATACAAAATCCCTATGAAATGGAGATACATGAAGAAATATTATTAAGAAGCGACGTCTAGGCCAGCAAGATGATTTTAAGTAAACGAGGCTGGGCCATCAGTAAACCAGGATGAAGGACTGAGCTTTCCTTGCCTGGGCAGCTCAGCAAACATCCAAAGCGGGTAATCATTTTCAGGAGCACATCTGAGCCAACCTGACTGCGCATGCTACTGGGAGATGTGAAGGGTCAGAAGGGCAGAAGAACAAGGCTCTGCCACCAATGGTGACTCTGACGGATGGGGGATGGGGGTGAAGGCAGTGTTCTGTTGTCCCCTGCTGCCAGATAAACGGCAAAGTCTGTGGGTCAGAGTCTATGTAATACTAAGTAGTGTCCCCGTACATACTTGACACAATGGAGTGAGTGGCTACTGTCTTGTGCCCTTTCCACCCTTTATCCCAGAAAAAAAAAGGAGAGGGAAATTGAGGAAAGGAGAAAAAGAAAGGAGGGAGAGAGGCAGGGATGGAGGAAAGAGAGACAGAGAGACACACAGAAAGACAGAGACAAAACAATGCCAATTGATTTACATCATCGAAGCCCGGAGTCAAACAATGCATGAGCACCATAATCTGATTAAAAGTCTAACTGGTTCCATTATCTAAATTAGTGGTTCTGTGCTCCATGCCTGCAGATGGGAGAAACAGTTAGGGATGCCACAATTCCGCTGAAGGAGTAGGGGCAGAGAGGCAGGTAGAAGCCAGTGGACCCGAGTCCACTGCATCTGCTGGATGCAAGCATGCAACGCACTCAGGGCTCTGAAGTCATGTTAAGCATCCGTGGAAGCACATTCTTTGCCCTGAAGGGAAGCATGATTATACAATTTAAAAAAAAAAAAAAAAATCAATGCTTGGGTATGATCCAAAAGCAGAATTGGAGATGTGAACAAAATTACAACTCCAATAAGAAAACTATTTCTACAGAGTTTTAAGTTTTGGTTAAGGGAAGATTCGTGCTAGAGGGAAGTACCATGAATCCCTTCTCCTCAACTCAACCTTGAGCCTCCATTTCATTTCTTTCCAGAGACTAGAACGAGTCAATAACCTGGAAGATGATTGTGATTCCTTAATATAGTTTTATCGTTTATAACATGGAATCGATTAGCAGTAGTTAAAAAATGAAATGAATGAACAGAAGATGGAGAGGATCTATAGTGATTATTAGTATTATTAGAAAAGTTTTTAACATGAACATAAGAATTTCATAAATTAATTAATGTTCATCTGGGGAACAGAGGAATTGAATTTGACCAATCTGAACTGTTTTTACATGCTTTTACAATGAAGTAGCGAAGAAATATTGAAGCACACATGTTTAGCAGAATAAAGCGATGTCCCCAGACAAGAGAGCATAGAATACACACCCACAGACAGAAAATCCATCTGTCATCCAGAATTTATCCCTAAATATGAATTACACATGCAAATGAAATTAAAACAAAAGAAAGCATCAGGTGTTCGGTCATAACATGGTTTCTCCTAAGGGCAGAGGGCTGTGGTCAAGACGGGGGTTTGAGAAGGTGAGGGAGAGGTATGGGAAAAAAAGCCCGAATTGTCTCACGAGCACAGGAACCTTCTCCTATGCAGTACAAATGGCCTTTCCTTGCCTTGCTTTCCTCTTGGTTGGTGGTTCCCTAGACACAGGCTCTGTGAGTTAGTCTAGGAAATCTCTATATAAATATATCTGCACAGTGATAATCGAGTAAATAGTTAAGCAGTTGGGTGATATCAGGCCTTGGAAATAAAGGAGAATAAAAGGGCATGGAATTTAAAAGAAAGAAAGAAGTCTTTTTAAATCCTTTTCTTTAAAGATTTATTTTAAATTATGTGCATGTGCACACATGAGAGCAATTGCTGGAAGAGGCCAGAAGAACACATGAGATCATGTGTGGCTGCTGTCACAGGTGATCTGAGATGGTCTGATGTTGGCACTGGGAATCAAACCCAGCCTCCCTGTGGTGCCATCTCTCCAGCCCCACTTTAAACCTCATAACGGAAAAAACAAATCAACAACAACAACAAAACCCAGACAACAACAACAACAAACATTGCACAATGTTTCCCCCAGTACTTCGTAAAAGCAGGAACAAGGCTGACAGTCAGTAGGACACAGGCAACAGCAAGTGTGCTTCTTCATCTAGGACTTTTCAATGATCTGCTGAAGAATGAAGGTGTCCAGAAGGCCAACAGCAAACTAACCTCAGTACCTCTGTCAGAATAAGCTTGGGTGCCGAAGGCAGTTAAATCCTTTGCCTGGTGAGACTGGAATAAATTACTTCCCTTTGTGGCTGCTGAAGCAACTGTTGTCACAGTCATAGGGTCTGGATAAAGCCAAGCCAAAGAAAGCACTTCTGCCCCTTGAACCGCGTCCCCTTCACCAGGGCCATGGCAGCCATCTTGACAGAAAACATCTCAGCAGATGCCCTCTCTGATCTTGCCACCTTAAGTTCAGGCTTTCCCCTGAACTTAGAACTCCACCCTTCAGGTGAGACACATAGCCACAGTAACACGTCTCGGCCAGCTTTCCAGATGTCTCTCTATATCCACCCTCATCCAGCCTGACCCTCACCACGAAATTCAGAGACAAACATGAGTTCTATGCTTTCTGTTTGCTTGAATTGAAACCTAAGATGTGATCCAGCCTAATCCAACAGTATATTCATTACTGATTTGGTACGCAGATGATATGGAATTGGAGACACATTTTAATGGCTATATACCCCCATTGCATCATGGTAAAGAAAGTCAATCTGAGATACAAAGTCAAGTTTCCTTGACCCTTCATGAAATTGGTCATCTCCCATTCCTCTATATCCCTCCAAAAAATGGAGCTTACAGGGAAAACTGTAGCAGAGAACAAATTCATATGAATTAACTGAAAGAAAATACTTTATTTCCAAAACACGATCCATGTTATGTTACTTTCTTCTCATCAATGTGTGCTTATATATTGTATTTAATTCTGTGTTAAATTATTTCATGTATTCGGAGACAGGATCAAATGAAACTCCCCTGGCAGGACTATCATTAAAGAGGTTTTATCCTGTAAGAAGAGTTATCTGCAAGTCAAATTTTATTTATTTTTTATTTTGGCCTATAAAACATATACAACTTTGTAACAAGTTTCTTCAAATTTGAGGATTTATAAACTGCAGGCTTTGGAAGGTATCCTATGAAGCAAAGGAATGCCAGGCTCAGTCTGTGGGCTAATCCATTACAATCTCATGGGGCCAATATTCCTCCATCAAGGGAAATGATTCTGAATAGGAAGTAAGGCTCAAAGAGGCATGGGCAATTCAGAATGGGACAGTGATGGGAAGACCGCTGAGGTCTGTGGCAGACTCTGACAATGTCTACTATACATCATAAAATAAATCCTGTCTCAGTAACATTCTTAGTGAGAGCATTACTGTCCAAACCATTTAACCAGTTATCAAACCACCGTCCCCTTGTTGTCATGCTGACTCTGACCTGTAAGACATCATGTAGAGATTCGATATTAAAATCCTTATGCCAGAACTTGAGTTGAAGCCAAGTGTACAGAAGCTACAATAGTTAATGTCCAGTATGGGTAGTGCCTGTGTACAGACAGCAACACCCACAACAGATCAATGGGAGAGTAAAAGAATGACTGGAAATGTGGAAGAGTCAGTCAACTCAGTGAATGATCACTCATGAACAAAGGTGTGTGTGTCTGCTCTCTAGAAATCTCTGCATATTGCAGCGTTAAATTCTCTACAATAAAATTCTAGGAAAGTGTTTTCTTAATCACTCATAAAAGATTAAACAAAATTTATCCAAGATGGAACTTTATATCCTCTACATGTGAACTGTTGGGTAACTACTTTGGGTAATTTGTTTGGGTAGTTAGTCATTGTTTTAGCTGTTTGACTTTCTATATATGAATTACCATTACAACACTTAGCAATAATTTCTAAGCTAAGTGTCAATGTCCATGACCTGATATCAGCATAAGTGACACTTAAATTCACATGGTCATGTCATTTAGAAACATTGACATTTCTATTCAACTGAGAAAATCTAAAGTCATTCCAGTTTAACTCATCCTTACGCTATTTTAATCATCTAATTCAGCAATGCATATGCTGTAACTACATCCTACCAATCTATTCCAGGAGCAAAACTGCCCCTAAATAAGCAAAGAGTACACTCAGCTCACTGAGAATGACTTAGCAGGTCTCCTTCAGCAGGGCAGATTCCTCATCCTTTGAGGAGTGGTACACATAACAATGTGCACTACAAACAAGCTGTGGCAGATGTAAGGTATTGAAGCTTTATTTGATCATCTCATAGAAACCATAAAACTGTCGGGTGGGTCATTATAATCTCCATCAGAAAAACAAAGCAAAGCAGAATCTGGAGGAAATAGGAAAAAAAAAGTGGATGTACAGAAGTCTGAATAATGTCACACATACCTACATGGTACCTATATTATCCTCACAATATCCTGACCATTACATACACATACATGAATATTATGCAAGTACATTACCAGCAGGGCCCCCATGTACCCAAGCAGAACATGAATTTGGGATGTTCTTTCCTCAACTTCTCAGCAGCTGTAATTATACACAGCTTGAAGATGTCTTGTGATACCTTTTGTGGGTATCTTCTTCCTTCCTTCCTTCCTTCCTTCCTTCCTTCCTTCCTTCCTTTCATTCTTTCTTTCATTCCTCCTCTGTCTCTCTCTTCACCTTCCCTCCTGCATTGTTGTTGCTCTTGTTCTGGCCTGACCTTGAACGTGCTATGATGCTGGAGATAATATTGGCCTTCCGACCTCCAGTTGCTACCTACTATGTACTAGGATTACACGTGTGGGCCATGACATTCCATTTACATGATATGAAGAATCAGACCAAGGTTTTCATACATGCTAGGCAAGCATTCTGCCAACTGGACTGCATCCCTTTCCCTAGAAGTTATACTGTAGAAGAATAATAGTATCTTTGGCTAAGATGAAAATTTAGTGACTTATTTAAAAACCTGTCAAATAGTATATGAGTTGCAATCTTCCAGACAATTTAATAATAATGTGAAGAGCATTGAGTATTGTAAATAAGCAGATAAGAACTCCCAGTTTGGTAGGAAGTATTTTCATGATGCTTAGTGTAGTATTAGCTGTTCAGATGGTTGCCAATCACCCCACCTGTAGCATTCATGACTTCTTGTAACAACTTTCCTCTGAGGACCCTCTCTCTAATGAAAGGCTTGTATTAACAATAGAAGCAAGGATCAGATGAAACTACAGAATCCGATTCTGACATTAAGATGACATGAAACAGAGAACCTACCCTAAGCCATGCCCCCTGGGTCACCACCACAGAACATTTTTTTCAAAAATTTATTTTGAAGTATCCCTCTGCCTGTTTGTCTGTATGGGTGTATGTGCATGTGAATGCGGTTGATTGAAGAGGCCAGAAGAGGGCTTCTGATCCCCACGGAGGATGACAAACCATCACTTGTGACCCACCTGTCCCAGGTACAAGGAACTGAACTCAGGTCATCTGCAACAGCAGTAGGCACAGTTTATCAAGGAGCCACCTGTCCAACATCTATATGTGTTATTTACATTAGAATATAGTTAACAATAGATTTTTCATAAACCAGCTGCTAGGTTAAGATGATTCATATGTTTTAGTTATTGACAATTTGTGTTTAATTATTTCCTTGAATCCATATTATACTCATAACTTCAATACTTTCATCAGCAATTCAACATTTGAAATGAATGTAATGCTTGAGACTACTGGATTAAATGAGGATTACAACTACACACAGTAAATATTTCAAGCTGACATTTAATACCCCGCAAACAGCTAATGGAAAGAGTGATGTAGGAAACCATTAACAACAGAGAAAAACATTTTAAAATTACTATGATTTGGATGTTGCTGTGTTTCTGTCACAAAGCGTGTTATAGAAGTCTGCTCTTCTCTGAAGGGAAATGGAGAAGGATGAATCTGAGGGTAAGAGGAGGAGTCAGGAAAAGTAGAGGGAGGGAAAACTGAATGTATTGTGTGAGAGCAAAATCCATTTTCATTAAACAAACAAGTGTTATTGTCAATCAGAAATTTTCTTGGCATAAATCTGTCCCCAGATATTTTTTTAGTTTGATCCTGAAAGTGTTACAGCTATAACAAACAACATACCACAAGCACACACACACACACACACACACACACACACACACACAAACAGCCAAATTATTATCACTGAATTTTATTGCTAAATTGAAGAAGAAAGTATGTTATTATATAATTATCATATGTTAATCCTACCTATGCATGAGCATGGGGGATCTTTTCATCTACTGAGACCTGGGAAAAGGGAGGCACCCCAAGAATCGATGGGGCTGACCTTAGTATATGAAACCTGAAGAGGCCACTTCCTGTTAGCCAGGCAGGACCCAGGTAGAGCAATAGGGACAACCAAACTACCCACAAACTTTGACCTTAAATTTACTGTGTATACAAGGAATGTAGGCAACAGTGACAGAGCAGAGACTGGGGGAATTTCCAAACAGCGGATGGAGCTTGGGGACACTTACGGAACAATAGGAGGAAGGATTGCAGGTGCCCAGAGGGGATCAAACTCCATGGAATAAGCCAACAAACATGGACCCTGTGGGTTCTCAGTGACTGAACCATCAACCAAAGAGCATCCACAGAGGACACTTAGGGCAATACCAAAAGCCATTGCCTGTGTGTGGGATATGTTCTTCTCACTGGGCTGCCTTGTTTGCCCTCAGTGGGAGATGTGCCTATCCCGAAAGAGACTTGATATGCCAGGGTTGGGGGGATACCCAGGGGCCCCTACCCACTCAGAGAAGATGGGGAGGAGTGGAGGAGGAAGAACTATGGGAAGGGGAGACTGGGAACAGTGCAGTGTGTGGGATGTAAAGTGAATGAATAAAAAATTAAAATAAATTAAAAACAGTTATTATTTTTTTAAAAAGATCATATGTTCAGCTTGTATATATCATACTTTTGTTACCAAAGTGACTGGTATACATTTTATTGTTTGATAAATATTTCATAAGGTAGAACAATCCTCTCATGCCAGAGAGTATGTATTAAAGCCATTATTCATTACAGTGTTGAAAAGTCTTTTAGGCTATTAGGTGTCATAGTAGTAAGAAAGTGTTCAGGATTAACTTCCAGGATTAGCTCCATGAAAGGATCATGAATGGTACATACGGGAACACTCATGTAACCAGTGAGAAGTACAATGTAAGGTTCAGTATAAACACAGAAAACTATTCTTAATAAAAATCATTACAGAGATATCTTTATATACACGTGTTTAATCATTAAAAAAACAAACGACAGCAAAGGGTTAAAAGAAAAACAGTGCTATGTTTGGGACACAGGAGGAGTATGTAGAAACCATGGCACAGAGTGTATGCTTAATAAAATAACATTAACAAACTAAAACTAATGAAATGCAATGATTACTAAAAGTATGTTGTTTCTGGTGTCTTCAAACATAGAGTAAGTTCCGAAATAAAACAGGAAATGGACTAAGTCACAAACACATAGAGAACCAGTCAGCAGCCAGGTGACGATAAAAGGAAGACACATAAGTAAGATATCAATGGTAGTAATCAAGAATGCTTTGAAAGGAACACCAATTTATCGAAAGAAGGAAAGAAAGCAGCGGTTTCCTGTGACCCTCAAATCTCCTGGCTCCAAACTGAGAAATTCCTCTTTGGCTTTCTTGTTGCTGTGAAAAATGTTATGTATTCTACAGAATGCAGATCTACAGGAACCGTGGCTTCTTATTGGGAGCAGAACACGAAGGCAAATTTATAACCTACCTGGACAAATTCTTAGGCAGATTTACCAAGGACTTGATGATACAATTGGCAATTTTTTTTAATCCAAATTACCAGCAAAAAGTTTTCAAAAACTCAGAAATCAGAGAAAAAAGTGAGAACAAGGAACGCCAAAATAAAACATCTGTTCTTTTGAAACATTCTATCAAAAATGAAAATTTAAGAAACAGGCTGGATGAATATAAACCCAAACCCTCATTAGATGAGAGTTTGATTCCAGAATAAGGATACAGAGAAAAAAAAATCTCCCTGTAGTTAAGGATCCTGATGCACACTCTGGAGGAAGGATGAAGGTCACAGACTGATCAATATTAGTGTCCATTAGAGATGGACTGAGAAACCACAATGAAATACCACAACCCATGATCCAGCGTGAATGAAATTCAAGTATAGAGAAACTACAACATGCTTTCGAAGATCCAGAGAAATCAGAACCCACTGGCAGTGTCGGTAAAACCCAGAAGCATGTCTAGAAAATTTGGAGGGGTGTGATACACTAGGAAATACTAAATACACCTAGAAATATGTATCCCAGCCAAGACTGCTTGGAAAACCAGGAGGATTCCGGTGTCCACCTAACCTACAAGGTGAGTGTTAAGGACAGCGTGGCCAAATCAGTGAAGCCCTGACTCAAAACAACCCAAAACCAATTTAAATTTGGATGAGATACAGCAACTTTTTATCATTTACAGCACCCTAGGCTCAATCCCCAGGACAACTCACACAGATAAACTGTACCCCATTTCTAGCATACAGCTCTGGGAAAAAAGCATTTTATATCTGTAAGGAAATATTTATTACAAATTTATTCGTAATATCTATCCACCAGAAACAATACAAAAGCCCATTACTTAGTAAGTGGATAAGTATGTGCGATACATTCACATACTGAATATCAATTGGATGTTTTTAACACCTTTCTGATGTACACTACAATAAGCTGATCATTGTAATTTCCAATGCATTATGCTGAGTGGCAGAAAACCACCACAGAAAAAAGCTAAACAGTGTAATTCTACTTACATTAAACTCTGGAGAAGAGAAATAATGGAGATGAAAATTAGATAGGGGTCTGTGTTTGTGGAGGTTAAAAGGTGACTACCATAGAAAGGAAAGAGATTATTTTAGCTTACTGTTTATTATAGTCTGTCCCTGAGAAAAGCCAAGGCAGAAACTTAACATGGAAACCATGTTTCTCCTGCCTTGCTTGGATACCTTCTTACACGGACCAGCAACTATGCTTAACGTTTCTCCAACTCTCAATGGGTTGGGTCATAAGTGCATTTCACCATTCATTAATTTTTATCACTGAAAAAAAAATCATTGCTTGAATAAATTTTTTCTGTTTGTCTCTTCAGAAGGAAAATTTGTGTGTTTTCATGTATTTAAATATTTAAACATGTTAAAATATAAATCTACTTTTCCAGGTGGCTAAGATATTTTGCATCTATACCAGGAAACTGCCAGACTCCTAGATGGCCTAAGTCTCTGCTTATCGTGTTTAATTATTGCTTATTATTACTTATCTGAACCATTCTATGAGATGTATGAATTGAAGTTCGTTATGGTTTCATTGTTATTTCCTTAATGGTCAAGTTACCTTCAACATCTTTTTGAGTTTTTTATTCGTGCTAATTAATTTGACATGTGATGGATGAATTTTCACCAGAAGCTAAGAAATATCATTTTATCATGGCTAGGGCACAAATAACAGACCAAAGACCCAATTCCACCCCAAGTCTAGATTGGCAACCCTCTGGCCTAACTGGTATTCCTTATAGGAAGATGGTGAACCAAAGGGTGGTACAGCTCTGGAAAGTACAAACATGCCTTGGTGGCAACTCACAAATGCTACATCCCTAGAGTATCCTGTCCAACTTGTGGGCAGCTCTATTGGGGATGCTCCTTTTAGCATTGCCTACTGATTATTATAATCTTGGAAAGGACCCTTGTCAATCATGAAAGCATCCTAACTTTCCAAAGCCTTGGAACTTTCCCTAGCTTGGTAAGTCATATGAAGTCCCTTTCCCTTTCCAAGAAAGAATACTTCAATTTGGAGGAAAAAGCACACAACGCCCCAGCATATCCGTTTTTGGCAGCATGCCGTTCTGACTCTTTTACTTGTCATTACTGTTGCATCCTCATCATCCCTGTCATCATCATCCTTCTCATCATTATCATAATTGTTAAATTTTGAGACAGGATCTTGCTATGTGACCCAGGCTGACCTTAAACTCACAATCCTCCTGCCTCAACCTCCTAAGCACTTCAAATAGAGGCATGTACCAATACAGTAACCTTTAGACATCATTTAACCGTACTGTCTCTTACCCATGAGCTTAGGCAGTTCTTCACTCAGAGGATATGAGCCCCTTCCAGAGCAGGGGATGAGATGATGTTGTTCAGTGATCTGTAACTTTCCTTTACTCCATCAATATACCACCCACAGGAAAAAATAACTTTGCTAAAGGTCATTTAACATCATCCTTCCCTTTAGGTATGAATATTTTTCTTTTATATTTTCGACAAAAACTATAGATTTATATTTATAGGTACAAAACATTTTTATTTAATTTTCTCAAATTTAAATACAGTGATTTTCTTTTATTACCATAAACAAGCTAATCAAAATCATTTGTTATTATACTCAATTCTCTATCAACTTCATGAAAATCAAATGGATACATTCATGCATAGCTATTACTAGAATCTTTATTCTGTTTCTTTGATCTGTTTCCTTCCAATACTAATGTGTCTTGATTACTGTACGTGGTCAAGAAGCTTAACATTCGCTACTATGATTCTTCAAGCATAACTTACTTTACCAAGATAGTTATGCCTTCCCCGTATAATGTTACTGTTTATTCAAAAATGTTATTTATTGCATCAAATGATGAAATTATGTGAATATATCTCATAAGGCAGATAACATATACATTGCAGTCATTTTTTATTGTGACCCAACTTTGTACCATACAACAGAGACAAGATGGTCATGACAAACTATTCCTTTCCCACATTATGGGTTTGATTAGGTAATTTTTGACACTTACCTACATCTATCTTAATAAGCTATTCCGGCTGCAGTTTTCCTGTTACATTTGTCTGAGTGGGCATTAGAATAATGTGGCTTCATGAAATCACTTGGTAAGTTCTGTCTCGCTTCTATTTTCCACACAAAAGAAGATATTATATAAGTTGCTGCTATTTCTACTTTAAATTTGTTATCATAAATCTTCATTGGAACAGTCTCATGCAGGAAGTTTTAAATTATGGGCTCAGTGTCAAAATAGCTGTAGGGGTATCCTGGCCACTTATTTAACTGAAACTTTGTGCTGGTCATTTCAAAGTCTTTGGTATTTGTTCTACTTCATCCATCTCATTGGCCGGATGTAGAGCTGTCCATGGTAGCTCTTATTTTATTATCTACATGGTCATAGAAACATTTCTCATTTGTTTTGATCACGGTAATTTCTGCCATCTTGTGTTACAAATCTCAATCACATTGGCCATTCCCATGACATTTTGGATTTCGAATGCACCCCACAAGTCCCCATAAAGAAGGATGGTTTCTAGCCTGTGGCACAATTAGGATAGAGGAACCTTTTTGGTTCAGATCCCAGTCCCTTCCTGTATTTTCTCTGCAAACTTTTTCCACCAGACACCCCTCATTATATTCTGTCTGCACCAATCAAATGGCAATGGGCTGATGCCTAGGGATGAGTGAGACCAAAAGGCAAACTTCTCATGCTTAAAGTGGAACCATCCTAAAGATACATCTGGTCTGTCATTTTATCACTAATAGTCACCTCTGAGATGGCCCATTGCCTTTTAACATTATTTTCATTGTATTTTCATTCTTGTTGCTCTATCTCCTCTTTGTCTAAGTTCTTCAGCTGAATGTAGGATATGTCTTATTTTGCATTTTATATTTTAAGCATCTGGTGCTGGAAGATACTTTCCCAATGGTGTCCCTTTTGTGCCCACAACATTTTAATTTTTATTTGTCAATATGTCTTATTTCTCATGAACCTTCCTCTTTGATCCCAGGATTCTTCAGAAGTGTGATATTTAATTTTCAAAAGTTTCGAGGTATCACCCTTCTTCAGATCAACACATAAAATGATCTGGATTGTACCAAGAAGAGAATGAGGTATTTTTGTATAAGAAACGTTTAAACCTATACTTTAGAGAAAACTTAGAAGAAAACATGAAGAGTCGGTTGACAATTAGTTAATCCCAGCTTCCAGAAAGTCTCACAGGAAATAACTTTGGAAGGTGTGTGGAGGGGGTAGGTTTATCTTGTGAAACTTAAGAAATACAGAGTTGTGCTTCCTGTATTGATAGAAAGCACTTAGTACACCAGAATGAGTAATGCTGAAAAAGGAAACACAGTGTTTTCTCCTCTGACTAGGTTCAGACGCCACCAACTGCCTCTGTGAAACTGTGCTGCCCTCATCCTGAGGAGAGGGCATCGCTGAAGACATACAACGAAAACAAGAGAGGATGCACCTGAACTTCTGTTCCCTTGACGCCAAGACATTATGTAAATTAAAGTTCATGCAAAGAAAAGAAGCTCCCAAAAGAAAATTTCTGCACCTAAAAGCAGAGATAACACTATATCATTTTTGCTGATGTTCTTTTAAACCCCCTTACATTATAATAATCTAAGAAATAACTTCCTTTAAAGGCCTGAGACATATGGAAGTAGGAACACTGAGAGGGAGGGACTTGAAGGAGAGGATGGAGGGGAAACTCTGATCAGGGTGTAAAGTAAATAAATTACTATTTTTTAAAAGTCCTGAAATAGATTCGTTTGAGCCAATGCATTTCATTGTTGCATGCTATTTGAGTTTACAGAGGGTACCACTGGGATTAGAGAGGACATATCTCAGCTGTCAGAGAGAACAATTTCATTACCCTCCTTACACCTTATGCTTTAGGATGAAAGCCAGGTTCAATGAAGTCATGGCCACCCTGAAGTCTGTCATTGTTTTTTCAAATACTCTATGCTAAACATGAAATATAAGCATTAAGTATTGTATTGAATCTACCTAAGAGAAAATGCTTTCATATGTGTTTGTGTTTGATGTTAAGTTATGTCTAAATATCTACATTTTGAAATCATATCCCTTCTTTTACAACACCATTTGCGATGTAGACTGTAATGGTGAATCCTGCCTGAAATCTCCTCAGAGTCAAGTAAATACAACAGCAAACTAATCCCACTTGAAATTAAAGAAAGGAAGCAATAGTAAAATCATCCAACTATCATTATGAAAATAACATGATTAAAATTACATATTATCGAATTCAGTCACGTGTTACATTTACATATGCCAGATGGATGATACATAGATAACGAGTAGATATATACCTACATACATATATGCATGCATACCATGTGACTATATTGTGCCTTCTAAAAATTTGCTTTTATCCTTAGAAAATCTCAAAGTAAGTATTCTGACCATATCCACTCTTCATTCTCTCCTTCGATTCCTCCAGGAAGCTTCTCCATATCTCAGATCCGTGCCTTCCTGTACTTTAATTTGCTGAGATAAATTAGTGCTGGTCATGGGTAGGGCCACCCACTGGTACATAAGCAACTCACTGTAGTCAAATCTTCGAAGAAAGTCGACTCTTACTCAATTCCACAGCCATCACTAGAAGTGGGCTTTGTAAGATCCTCCTCCATCTCTACTGGGTCTTATCTGATTTGACTGTGTAGTCTTATAGAGGCAATCAGATCAAATATAATGTCACGTGTACAACGGCCTTGTTGTGTCCACAGAGCTTTGCTTAGCAGCAAGCAGTGGCCAACAACCTCTGTATCTTACAGTATCCCCCACCTCTTCCACCAGGCTCTCTGAGCTTCAGGGGGAGTGGACATAACATACATCGCCCAAATCCCTCTTTGGGCTGAGCATTTCATAGCCACTTACTCCCTGCATTTCATACTGTGTCTGGTAAAATAAGGAAGTGACATTCCTTTCTTCTAGTAATCAATTTGATCTTTA
This sequence comes from Micromys minutus, assembly GCF_963924665.1. Classification (NCBI taxonomy): domain Eukaryota; kingdom Metazoa; phylum Chordata; class Mammalia; order Rodentia; family Muridae; genus Micromys; species Micromys minutus. Next base: position 44,556,125 of record NC_137955.1, on the reverse strand, counting down.
GAGCCCGGAAGGGGTAGGGTAGGGCTCGGTCCACATCACACCCATGGATTGCAGTCAAATCAAGAGTGTCTGGATGGAGAAGTGGTCGCAGGCTTGGGGACTAGATAAAATAGTGGAGCAGCCAGGGTGGCAACACAGGATCTGAAGTTCACTATTTTCACTCCCTTCCCTGACTTAAAGAAAGACTTATATCTTGTAGGTACACTCAAAGCTCCAAATGGGGAGAACGAGAGGAAATAGGAAAGGAGGAGCAAGGGAGGGGCAGAAACCCTGAGAACCCATGAGAATGGTAGGGCTTTTGAAACCTTCCTCCATAACCAAGAAAGAAACGAGTCTGTTCCACACTGATTAAAAATAAGTAAAAAAACCAGCCTTTAGCCATATAAGATAACATCCTAAATTAGTTGATACAGTTTTCAACCACCAGGAAGCAGTATTTAAATATAAATAGTTACTCTTCAACAACTAAGTTCAACCCTTCCATTTACATCTACTGGGAAAGTTAAAAATAGATATTTATTTTTAAAATAAACTATAAAAGTGAAAAACAATGTTTTCTATTTGGTACAGATAGTTCATCTAGAACATAATTAATCTTAATACATGTAGAGTAAACTGATGTGCAGGTATACACACAAACACATGTTCAAAAACAGACATGTTTTCACATACATACATGCATGTGGGAAAACTCACATGTGGGAAAGCACACAGGCATTCACAAATACTCAAGTGCAAGCACATATATACACAGACACACACAGAAGAACTAAAAGTACACACCCATACATATACATGAGACACATATACAAGTGAGTATGCACATATGCATTCATATATGAAAACTCACAAACATGCATGCTTGCATGTGCACACATACATGTTGGAGAACTAAAAATCACACACATATACACACACACATACAAGTGCCTATGTTTGCACATTTGTAATAACTTGTATATGCATCTAAAAAGGACATGTACAAACACATAAATCCATACACATACATGCATGCACACATCCAAACACACAAGATGCACATATTTATTAAAAACAAATGAACTGGTATAAAATATCTCAAAAGATTCTTAAGTTAATAATTTTATAATAATGCCTCTCCTATAGTATTAACTGTTACTGGAAAGTAAGAATCCTTTCAGAACACATTATAAAATTATTGATGTTCGTAAAAGTAACTAAGATTCATGGAAAACTACTTCTTAATCTACATTTTACATCTGAGTAAATAATGAAGTTATGAAATCTGAATAGCAAAGACATTAAATATCTTTTATAATTTTTGTATGTTTTATAAATAAATTAGCATTTACTAGGCAAACACTTTGTAATCTCAACTCAACTTTAAAAAACTTGAGATTAAATTGCTAACATCTGAGCACACCAAAAACTTACACAAGAACTGCCCATGCTGCAGGGCACCCACACTGCAGGGCACCCACACTGCCGGGCACCCAGACTGCAGGACACCCACACTGCAGGGCACCCACACTGCAGGGCTCCCACACTGCAGGGCACCCACACTGCAGGGCTCCCACACTGCAGGACACCCACACTGCAGGGCACCCACACTGCAGGGCACCCACACTGCAGGGCACCCATCTTGCAGGGCACTCACACTGCAGGGCACCCACACTGCAGGGCACCCACACTGCAGGGCACCCACACTGCAGGGCACCCATCTTGCAGGGCACTCACACTGCAGGGCACCCACACTGCAGGGCACTCACACTGCAGGGCACCCACACTGCAGGGCACCCACACTGCAGGGCTCCCACACTGCAGGGCACCCACACTGCAGGGCACCCACACAGCAGGGCACCCATCTTGCAGGGCACTCATGCTGCAAGGCAGCTGAACAGTCACAAATATTTTGGGATTAAATGTTGGAGGAAGGAGGCAGAGTGTTGGTTGTGGTAGATTTGGGAGTATTTAGGGAAAGGGAGGTTAAATATAATCAAAATATATTTATGGCATTTTCAATGAATTAATGCAAATATTATTAACAGGCATTGTGGCTACACACACCCAGGGCACCTTGCTATATGAGGTAAAATGTTTCCAGAGTTAGCACTCTGTAACAACCTGCCAATGAGAGTCAGCAGGCACAGGGGAATGCCTTAGGCTTATTAGGAATGAATGTTGGTGAATAATGCCTTTAATTTTAAAATAGAAATTATCCAATATCCGAAAGTCCGAGTGCTTACTTTGGAGTTACACTTCACTTTGTACACCTCTCCTACCGAGCAGCCACAGAAAAACTGTAAACCACATCTTCACGTTGGCAGGACTATATTGGTAATTAGCACTTATAATAACAACTCTCCATTACTTGTCTCATTGTTTCAGCAAAGAGACACAAAGAATTCCAGGAAGGAGAGGTCTTGTAATTCTAGAGTTACAAGGAACAGTCTATCACTATTTGGCAGGACACAGCAGCAGGGGAAAGTGGCAGCTAGTCACACTGAATTCACACTGAGGAGGCAGAGAAAACTGAATTTGAGGGCTCAGACCACCTCCTGTTTTTTATGTTTCAGAATCCCAGCCCCACACTGAAGGTGGGTCTTTCTTCTCAGTCTGATCAAAACAATCCCTCACAGACCTTCGCAGAGAGTTGTCGCCAACAAGCTGATGTTAACTTCCAGGAGAATAAACCCAGCACACTGTATCTAAAGCACTATACAGTGTCAAAAGGACGCTATTAACCTGTTAGTCTGTATAGCTGGTGACATTCCTGCAGTTCTGGGCCCGAGTTGTCCACTGTGCAGATCACCCAGTTCTCACAATGATAGAAGGTCATCTGGATCTTCTCAATAAACAACAAAAAATGGAAAAGCAAAATAAATCTCTGTGTGCACAGGACACTATAGATTGTCCTGAAGCTGTTTGTATTTTCATGTTAATCCCACTTCCCCACGAAGGGCTGCCTAGTCAGATACTCTTGAGGTGACTTCAGCTGAACTTTCCCATGATAATTAGTAAAATAAAGGAAAGCCAGTGACTGGGCAGGGCAAGGGAGGTGTACGGAGGAGAGGTCAGGAAATGAGGGTGAAGGCCATTGCAACATGGAGATTTACAAAGACCAGCTAGACCCAGGTAGGATTAATTGGTGTTAAATAGCTATGAACATTAAGGATTTTATAGATCTAATATCTCATATAGACGGGCAGTTTGTATCTTTGTCTATTTGATACAGTCTTGTTGTGTATAGGATTTGTGGACTGAGAGTTGAATATATAAAACTGTATGAAAAGCTATCAGGCTGTAGAGTTGTGTTTGTGTTGAGTTTTGGGGTAAACGAACACCCAGGACAGAGGTGGAAAGCAGACAGAGAAAGACCGCCAAGGGAAGAGGGTTGAGTGGACAGGGTTGGGCCATTAGGGCTCAGGCTGGGTGGCTCAGGCTGAGCTACAGAGGTGTGCAGGTCTCTGTATCAGGGTCAGGCCTGAGGAGTGAGACCTCAGGGCTGGTAAAGAGATAAACCCATTTTTATTTATTTCTTAATGTTTACTGCAACATCACACTCATTCCTGGTTAGCTTTGGCCAGCTTTTCGCTCCTAAGAGTTACAGTTACAAACACTGCATCTGGGCACGCAAGAATCTTAGTGATCAACAGTTAATTAATTTTAGATAAAATTATAAACCCATTGATGATTATAGGTAAAGGTTTTATTTACATTTTTAATACATTTCCTACATTTAGGCCATAGATTGGTTCAATCTATAAAAATATTGTCCAACCACACATACACAGTCTTAGGCACCAGAGTGAGACATTCAGAGGACAGATTACGGACTATGCATTGAGATCAATCACAGGTGGAGACACACCAAGCTAAAAGGCAAAAGAAAATGAAACAGCTGCAGGGTCAGAGAAGATCATGGCAGGGCTCCCAAGCTCAAGATACTTCAGCCAAGGTGACATAGTTTGCTTGTAAACTACTGTTGGGCACTCACTGATAAGCAGATACTAGCCCCAGAAAGCTCTGAATACCCACAAAACAATTCACAGACCTTATGAAGCTCAAAAAGAAGGAAGGCCAGAATGTGGATGCCTCAGCCCTTCTCATAAGGAAGAACAAAATTTTCATGGGAGGAAATACAGGGACAAATAGAGGAGCAGGGAGTGGAGAAAAGATCATCCAGAGACTGCCTCACCTGGGGATCCATCCCATATGCAGCCACCAAATCCAAGCACTATTGCTGATTCTAAGAAGTGCTTACTGGCAGGAACCTGATACGGATGCCTCCTCAGAGGCTCTGCCAGAGTCATACAGATACAGTTGAGGATGCTTGCAGCTAAGGGATCCCAATGAAAGAGCTGAAGAAAGAGAAAGAACTGAAGGAGCTGAAAGGTTCTGCAACCTCATGGGAAGAACAACATTATCAAGTAACCAAACCCTCCAGAACTCCCAGGGACTAAAACACCAACCAATGAATACACATGCAGAGAGAGACCAATGGTTTCAGGTACATATGCAGCAGAGGATAGCATTGTCTGGCATCAATGGGAGGAGAGGCCTTTGGTCCACTGAAGGCACATTTTCCCAGTGTAGGGAAATGCCAAGGCACTGAGGTGGGAGAGGGTGATTGGGAGAGGGAGCACCTTCATGGAGGCAATGGGATGGAGAGCGGAGATGGGAGTGGAGGAAAAGGTGATAGCATTTGAAATGTAAATACAAAGAATATATAATACTTTCAGTTCAAAGGAAAAAAAAAAGAAAGAAAACTACTGTTGTAAGTGCTTCGTGTCTGCATCTGCTGATCTATAAAACTTGATCTATAGGACTTGAGGGGAGCACAGTATGTAAATTGAGGCTCCTAGATCCTGTTGATTTGGCACCTTTCACCACGAGAAAACCTTACGGTGACCAGCTGCCCCGACAGTGTCCCCATCATATCTCTTTACACATATCACCTTTCTCATAGCAGTGAAAGGCTGCTCCCTTCGCGTCAATCCAGTGAGACTCAGTAGTAAATATTTAAGCAGGAAAGACCCTGTGTTTCAGAATATCACTGGACAGTTTTTCAGGATTCCACATGGGCTGGTGTCAAGGTTCTCCATAAAGATAATGATATAACCTGTTTATTAATTGCTGTCCAAATTCTCAGAGCTAGGCAAATAGCTTTGATTCAATATCAGTTCCAAAGATATTGACCGATTTTTGGCATAAAACGCAATGCATCAAGCGATTGATCATTTGGAGGGAGGAGCCGACTCAGAATGCACCAGTTGAAGAAGACACACAGTGGCCTCTCACCCTGGATGGACTGAATCTAGACAGACACAGCAGTAGCCAATGCACAGTTCTAAAGCTGAGCTTAGAAAACCAAACACATCTGAACTGTATGGAAACCCACAGCTCTGTCTCCGTGTGTATGGAGAAAGTGTTCTTAGTCGGTTTTAGCAATAGGTGTATAATACAAAATAACAAACAGCAAGGGGTTCCCCCAAATGATGTCACCCCGGGATTCTACCATCCAGCGTGGTCTCTGGTCCAGCTGCTTGTGAATTACCAGGGAACTCAACACAGTCTGGTCCTATGACTTCCAGAATCCTTCACAGGTTCCAAAGCTGTGGTGTGCACACCCGAATTTGAGAGGCAGTTTCCAAGCCTCAAGTGGACCCATAACTTCTACCAAGACCCCTTATCCACAATTACGACACCGGTCTGTTGGAACAAGCTTGAACAGAACTGCTGAAACAACGAAGAATATCCCCAGTTTTGGAATGTGTAACTCATCACGTGTTACCAATACAGCGGCCCTAGTCATGTTTGGCTTTTCATCACTTAAAGTCAGGATAATCTGAGTAAGAGAATGTACCTAAAATACACCACAAACTGTGGGCCACCAGGAAGAGAAAGCAATTTAAAGTGTGCTTCGAATTTTATTGAAATACATTGGATCCTATAAAATGTTAATAAGACAACCAAAACAAGTTAGTAGGATGAGTTGTTAATATAACTACTAGCAAGGTAAAATTCCCTCTGTGGAACACGTCTTATTCTTACTGGAAAGTTTAGCTTTGCAGTCAGGCAGAAATCCATAAGATAATTCTCGTCAAACTGCTGAGTAGTGGAGACCAGGATTAAATCTGGTCTAAGCTAGGATCCTGCTGTAAGAGCTAAAGCAAAAACGGAACAAGTCTTCGACGAAACCCCAGGTGAACAGTGTAAACCCCGCAGAGACTTACCACTATCTGCACGTTCACAAAAAGTCACATTGCCAATCCTTTTAAAAATTCTGAACAAGCAGATGTGGCGTGAGAGACAAGTCTAACTGTCCATGAGAAAGCACTGCCCTGTGAGCAGTTCCTGATCCACCCTCTACTTGAAGCCTCTGCTGAAGTCAGTATCTGTAGGGAATGGTGCCTGGGTAGACAGGGAGCCACCGACAGAGCCACAGCATCAGAGGAAAGAGGTGTTCCTAATACTAAGGGACCGTACTCCTGTGAACACCTTCTAATCTTGGCAGATATTCTCATCTATTTGCTGCGCAGAAACTAACCAGCTTCCTGAAGCCTGTTTCACTGTGTGTGTGTGTGGGGGAGGGGTGACCTGGGTCTACAATCCTGACCTCCATGAAGTGACTGACAACAATGTTCTAATGGAAATAATACAAGCATCATTATGTCGTTATGTGTGGTCATTAACGTGGATTGCCAGTGTGACAGTCTGGAGTCACCTAGAAGAATAGGCTCTAGCATGACTGTGAGGGATTATCTATCTACTTCAGGTTTGCTGAGGTAGCAGCATATACCCTTGTGTGGGTGGGCAGAACCATCCAATGGGCTGATGGCTTGCAGGATGGAGCTAGCTGAAGCAGCATTCATGTCTCCCTGCTTCCCGACTGTGGATACAATGTAACCAGCTGCATTGCAAACCTGCCACTAGGCCAGGCCTCTGCTCAAAACTGTGGAGCAAAACTAACAATTATCCCTTTAATTTTTTTTGTCAGTAACCTGCTGTGATTTAAGTAAATAACTACCTCACTTTTTTATAGTCAAATCCATACATTTTTTGATCATATCTCACTAATTCTAAGCACTTTATCTTATATTTAGAAGCAGATTAGAAATGCTAATTGACATTTGCCAACTTACTGGGTCAATGGTATTTTTAAAGGACACGCTTACTAAGCCTTCTAATGTTAATGGAACTTAGCGCGCTATCAGCACAAATACACACAGTATGCTCTGTTTATTTCCCATCCTTCGTCCACTGTCCTTCCCACTTTAAAAGTTTCCCAGTCCTAAGTAATAATAATTTGACTTTGAGGTCAAGTGTTTGGTTCGGTTTCCACATACCAAAACAAGAGTATGAGAAATAACTGTAGTTTGACCTATTTCTAAATTATGAGCTATCAGGAGCCCCAAATGGTTAAAACATGACTCTCCTAAGATAATAAATTGGGTACTAGGGAAATCAACAAAATCCCCATTTCTGTCACTCTCAAGCTAACTGAGCTTCCTCCAAACTCTAACTTTCTGTATTCCATATTGTCATGTAATGGACAATATATGTAATGTTTAGCCAAAGGCCTATATCTACTCAAATGAAGACCTAGGTAATATTTAAGAACAAAATATTTACAGAAGGTTTAAAGCCTCTTTCTCCCCAAAGACTTTAAGAAAAATACAGTGTTTATGGTGTTATTGATATTTCCCAACTTAATGGGTCAATGGCGTTTTTAAAAGACTTTGTAGGCCTCTAAGGAACACACACAACATTCCACAATAGATCCCAAAGTCTAAACAGGCAGCTCCTGATGCCAAATGAAGATTTGCACTTGTGGATCTGAGTTTCAGTGCAGTCAGTCTCCATATGTAATTATGTCATTAAGAAATTTTAAGAGCATGTTCTGTGTAAAGCAGCCTGGACCAGAGCTTCCGTCTCCCGTTGCCTCTGATCATGGCACAAGTCAACTCGTGCAATGCTTTGTTCCCTAGACCTGGGCCATTCATAGAAGCCAGGTGTTTTACACACACACACATCTGTGTACCACAAACATGCCTGGTGCAGTGGTGGTCAGAACAAACAAGGTGTTAGATTCCCTAGAACCAAAGTTATGGGTGCGTGTGAGCTGCCATGTAGGTGCTGGGAGTTGAACCTGGGTTCTCTGGAAGAGCAGGTAGTGTTCTTAATCACTGAGCCAACTCTTCATCCACATGAAATTGCTTTTTACTCCTAAAATCCATGTATAAGAAGTTCTGTTAACAACCTTAGTCAGTTTCCTTGGGAAGTGCTCATGTGTGCTCAAGCGAAGGTCAGAGTTTACTTTAATGTACACAGGAAGCTGTCATATTCATGAGTAGGCACCATCATTAGTGTCACTGAAGTGACATTTCAAGGAACCTTACCTTCCGGTGGTCTTAACATCTAGAGAAAGAGAAGAAAATCAGACTCACGTTAGGAGGACAGGTCTAAGTATAGTAAATTTGCTCACCAGTTTCTAGACCTGGATAGCCAGAATGTCATCACCTCTTTACCACCAAGAAGTTGGATTGCTGTAAGGGAGGGGGACTTAATCTAAACTATTTCCTGTGAACACTACATAGCTCATCCTATTACAGGACCATGTAGACATGGAGCAAATATTTGTTCAATAAAACAAACCCCATCCACTCAATGGCAGCTGCTACAAACTGATGTAGATCCCACATACTCACAAAATTCCATCGTGGGTACCCTACACCATCAAGACCTCAGAATATTTTATTTGGAAATATGGGGATCATTACAATGTGGACACTGAGGACAAAGTCCTAAGACTGCAGAGCTAGGCTGGCACTGAATATGGCAAGTGTCTACATGGAATAGAAGGGCATTGGAAGACAACAGTAGATGCCAGCAAAGTCTATGGAAGAGAGGTAACAGTCTCCTCTTGGTCCTGAAGGACACCTGGCCTAGACTTCTCAGCTGCAGAACTGGAAGGGAATGTATGAGGAGGCCCTTGTCAGAAAAGTTTTAGCAACCAGCAATGTAGCCTAGATAGTCTATATCTTGATATTTTTTTTATAAACTAGGATTTAATTTTTTTATATAAAGAGAACAGTGTTCCAAGGCTAAGAGAAAATGTCAAATTGCACATTGTTGAGATTTTATATCTAGATTTTTAGTGCATAATATGTTTTCTCTTGCAGAAGCAAGAACGGGTCAATAAAATTAGTCAAGGATAATTAACACAAGCCCTTTAAGAAGAAAATAAACAAAATTTACACATTCTTAAAAAGAAAACAAAACACATTATTATAGTATGTCCATGATCCACTGTGGTTTGTCCAGGGTATAACAATGAGGAAAAGAATAAATTAAAAATACATGAACAGGTGAAATATTAACTTCACAAAATACTGAAAATCAGAACTTAAAACTAGAACAAAGTACAAGAAATTATTATTTCTTTACCAGCTCTACTTGAAGCACTTAGCAATTTTTTATTAACTCTGTGTCTGTCTTTCAGTTTCTCTCTCTCTCTCTCTCTCTCTCTCTCTCTCTCTCTCTCTCTCTCTGTCTCTCTCTCTCTCTCTCTCTATCACACACACACACACACACCCACTCCAGAGGAAAAGCAACAAATATGCCATATGTTGTTGGCTTGGCATAAATACAAGCAGGCACATACAGTGGAGTTTTCCACATGTCAGAGAACTATTTATGAAATTTCATCTCCTATTCTGCAGGTGGCAAAGTTGCTGAATTTTTAAAGGGCTAATTTTTTAATATGTACTATGTAGAAACAAAAGATGCCCTTTCTATATAAGAAGGGTAACTTGCTGATATCCATACAGTACCTTTCGAATTAATTCCTGAATGGTGTTGTTGGGGGGGGGGGCTAAAGAAATTATTTCAGTGATCACAATTCAATTGATCCTGGCCATTGCTTAGAACTCTGTAGAATGTATTAGAGCTTACCTTTATTCCAGCCTGATGCTAATGGACACCAAGACTCATCACTTTTACATCTCATCTTCGGAAGCTGACTTCCCTGGAAGGTGCAATTTTGGGCTCTATGTTTTCTGCCTATTTATTTTAGTTAGAATGGATTTTAAACCATTTATCCAATTGTTTTCTTATACTCAATTATTGCCATGTTTAATGGAGAAAAACTGCAGGATCCAGGAAATCATGTCCGTCAAGAAAAACAAAAGAAGATATTCATTTTTAAATTATGTTTATTATAGTGTCCGGATCATGCACAAATTTAGAGATTTTTACTTATGAGAGTCAACAAATCCCACAGTTCCAGCAATTCTGGTTTAAATTGGTTTTTCTCATTCATAATAAAAGGAGCCTCAACTAAGCAGAAAGCACCCAAGAAAGTCAGCATAGAGTCTGAAACCCAGACCTGGTTGTGAATAGTGAAGTGTTTAGATTTACTCTGTTTGCAAAGTAACAGGTATGCTCCTGTGGGTGTGTCCCAGAGCTCAAGGCAGAGGTTCAGGGAATATGTCAGAGCACACAGGAGACCTTTTCCAGCCTTCACCAAATCTTATCTTGTGTCTGGAAACACTGAAAACAGGAAAGAAAAGGCATTTGTGACTACAGAGGTACAACCCACCCATGGCCAGTATTTTGGAACTGATTGACCACTAAATCAGAAGTCTGGGCAGAGTCAACAGCCACATCCAGTCAACAGACACAGGGTGTCCCCAGCAGCCAGATACAATGCAAAGGCTTTCAAATATGCCAGACAGCTGGGAGGAAGGGATATAGAGACTGTGACAAGCTAAGCTGATAACATGGATTTTCTTTTTTTACTCCAAGCCACAAAGCACAAGAACATCATAAAAAGGTCTGTATTGCCCTCTGACTAAAACCTTCAAAGCAAAGAGAGACATGAGTGAAAGAAAGAACAGGTTCTCGTTCTGTGTCAATTAAAATTGACAAGCACATTCTATCTTATAAAGAAACTAAAAAATAATTCCACAAAGATACAATTCTAAGATCATAGATGGGTGATTAAAAAAAAAAAGCTAATAACTATCAGCATCTCATCTATACAGAAACATGGACCTGTCAGTGTTGTTTATACAAAACAAGCATCTTGTGTCACTTGTGAGTGGTTGTTTGATACAACTAAACATCTGAAATAAATAATAATCATTTTGGCAGAGCAGAATGAAAATGAGAACAAATGACATCAATGCAGAATGGTTTTGCTTTTTTTGTTTGTTTGTTTTTTTTTTTAGAAAAACAACAGGAATCTTTCTTCATTTCTTCTGAAACCTTTTATGAAACCGAGCAATAATAGAGAAGACAGCACCAAGCGACAACTCAATGTCACAGCGCAGTCCCCAGGCATTTGCGTTTTATTTAATACAGAGCATGAAGTACATTACCTGCCATTTGCGATATACTTCTTTGGAGGCCAGGCATGGCATCTCTTCTGTGATGTAAGCACATCTGGAGCTTCTGTAATTATTAACTACAATAGATAATTGGGTGTGTCCACTTGGCTAGGTGATGTACCCAACAGCTGGCCATTTAGGCTCACAGAGACAAGGCCTTTCCCTGTCCAAGGTTACTCTATATTGTCTAAAACAAGGGCTTCACAACCTATGCTGTCCCCTAAGATACTCCACCTGATAAGATTTTCACCACATCTGCAGAAAGAAGGATGGGACTGCTTCTTGGAGAGCAATGAAATGATACACCTGTCTAGCAACACCCACATAAGATATACAAATAAATAAAATTTCCCTCAAACTAGAAAGGCTGCCATCCTATGCATATGTCAAGGTCCATCGGGACTGTAGGGATTATGTATAATATTAATATCCCACGAGGAGAAACAAGGACTGAAACTTTATCAGACACACTAGACAGAAGCAAATGCAAAACCTCCATCTTGCCCTTATTAAGATGTGGCCACTTACTTAGCACCCATGTATATCTCAAGGGATGAGCAGTGAGAGAAACACCACTGTCTCGGAGCTTTAGTCTCTGTCCCTACAATTGATGTGGCTACTCAAACTGTCTTCTCTCTATTCTCCAGTTTACTAGTGTGAACCTGCCCTTCACCCCTTTGCCTATTCAATCATCACAACCTAGTTCTGCCTCACACTGCTGCAGCCTGTACCACATCTCAGAGACAGAGCTCGTTTGAGACATAGTGACCGGGGTCTATCAGCAGAACTTTACAACTCTCTCACCTTCAGTCTCTTGAACTCTGATGGGGCATGATGAAAACTTTATAACCATATGTAACATAGACAGGTATGGAGGTAGGTAGGTAGGTAGGTAGGTAGGTAGGTAGGTAGGTAGATAGATAGATGATAGATAGATGATAGATAGATAGATGATAGATACATAGATGATAAATAGATAGACAGATGATAAATAGATAGATGATAGATAGATGGTTGATAGATAAATGATTGATAGATGATAGATAAATAGATGATAGATGATAGATAGATAGACAATAGATAAATAAATGATAGATGACAGATAGACAGATAGATGATAGATAGATAGATACATAGATACATAGATACATAGACAGACAGATAGATAGATAGATAGATAGATAGATAGATAGATAGATAGATAGATAGATAGATAGATGATGGATAGATAGATGATTGATAGATAGATGATAGATAGATAGATAGATAGATAGATAGACAGACATATAGATAGATAGATGATGGATAGATAGATGATTGATAGATAGATAGATAGATAGATAGATAGATAGATAGATGATGGATAGATAGATAGACAGACAGACAGACAGACAGATAGATAGATAGATAGATGATTGATAGATAGATGATAGATAGATAGATAGATAGATAGATAGATAGATAGATAGATGATGGATAGATAGATGATAGATAGATAGATGATTGATAGATAGATGATAGATAGATAGATAGATAGATGATGAATAGATAGATGATAGATAGATAGATAGATAGATAGATAGATAGATAGATAGATAGATAGTTGATAGGCAGGTACTTTTATTGCATGATAATAGCATATGATCTGAGAGTTACTAAGTAATGTTGGAAAAGGGGTTCTTACATTTGCCTTGAGCAGCTATCAAAGAAGTGTAGGACTCCTTGAGAAACTGTTAGTTTTATTTAAAATTTTTATTGAATTTATTGTTATTCAATAAATGTTGATATCATGGGGAAGACTATTATGTCTCTGACATTGTGTGCTCATGGCCGAGGTGTACTACAAAATGACTTCTACCTTAGGATGGAACCTGTGGGGAGCTATCACTCTACACTTCTGTCTTCAACTCTGACCTGAACTTGAGTTCTGTTTTCTTGCCCCATGGATTCTATATTTGTCAGTTCCCATATTTTGGTCACCATTTAAAAATAACATTCCTTCTTGGAATGTATGCAGTATGTGTGTGTATGTGTGCACATGTAAAGAATATGGTCACACCATGCATGTCATTAATGTGTGTACACCTGTTCTCTTTCTCAGAATTGCTCTCTTCTTTATGATTTCTAATATCACTGCAAGCATGTCAGCTGAATTCTCTTTTTTCGGTTTCAATATAAAATATTTTCTATGGGCTCATGTGTTTAAATATTTAGTTCCCAGATTGTGTGCAGTTTGGGAAGCATCTCAGGGGCGGATCCTCACTGGGGGAAATGGATCAATGTGTGCTGCTATGAAGATTTTATAGTCAAGTTCCACTTCTTGCTCACTCTCTGACTCCAAATCCTTCCTCTGTCATGTTGTTTCTTGTCAGGCATTTGGCCATAGCGACAGCAAGAAAACTGATACACTGAGTCTCCAAGAGAAGTCTGACTTTGTCATGACTGAAGGAGATGGAACAAGGTGATCATGACGTGTGTCCTCAACCTACTATTGCGCTTGATGACAGTTTACTTCTCCCATTCTCCATCCAGGGGTGGCATGCCTTAAGAGGTCGTGTTTCTACAGAGGCTGTCTGGAAATCCAGCTCTACCCAGGTCCTGCTGTCGTGTGGTGTCTTCTGCCCATGGCTCCCATCAGGCTGAAGGCACATTTGTGTTTCTGGAATTTGCCTGGCCTGCTGTTGCTGCCAAGTCTTCACTTGGGCGATGTGGATTCCATTTGTGATTCTGGTAAACACAATATGTTTAAAAGGTACTGATGGGAAAAGGAATCCCAAAAACTGTCTTGATATTCAAAACCCTGGCTGGAACAAGCTATTTATTTTTCAATCAGCACGAGACAATTTGGTGGGGACAAAGGGCAGCTGAATTCATTCCACAATTTCTAGAAAGGGCAAGTAAAAGATTCTAAGTGTATTCTTTCCAGTCAGCTAGCTATGATCCATTTTGTTCTACCTGAAGTCATTCATGAGGTTGTTTTTCCCTCTTGTTCATTTATTTCTGTTCTCCCTGTATACACTTAAAATTGTTTTCTTCCTCTTCACTGTTCTAAATACAGTTAGAAATATATGCAATGTATGCAATGCCCACTTTCTTTGGTCCCATTTTTATTGTTGTTAGTTTGCTATTTGAGTCAAGGTTCCATGTCATTCAGATTGGTCTTGAATCCGTTATTCAGCCTAGACTGACGCTGAACTTCAGCTCCTCCTGCCTTCAGCTCCCCAGTGTGAGGATAAAATGTCTGTGTGCCACTGGGGATTCAACTTGAGGCGTTTGCATGCCAGGCAAACACTTTGTATACACCCCCCTCACCATGTCTGTTATTTTTCAGTTGTTAATTTCTCAATGCCTATTACAGCCCAAGCAGCAACCTGCAATATACCAAAAGAACGTCACAAATGCATCTTTATTATACAATTCATTATAAGCAAAACTAAGTGCTGTACCTGCCTATGAGAGAAGCACTGGGGAAGTAAACATGGGGGCATTTGGAATTAGAGTTCATCTTCGGAGATAGAGTGAGTGTGACTGAGCTTAAAGATCCGTCTGACAATACATGGGACTATCTCAAAACCAAATAAGCCCCCAAACAATAAAGGGAAAGTGAGATCTTTTGAAAGTCGATTCTTCAAATTCGAAACAAACAATCATAGACAAACTGTCTTGCTATCCTGACTGAAGAAAATCTAGTGGCAGAAACAAAAAAAATGACAAGAATTTATAGGGAAGGTGAATCGGATACAATAGGAAGATTCAGTTGTGTAAATCCAGGGCACTTCTCTATGCAGTGAAATCAGTGCATCTGTGACAATCTGCACTGAGAAATCACCACCACCATAGAGCAGAAGCCCTTTCGGGTATCCGCTGCACACACATACATCTAGTGAAAATTTCCAAAACCATTTGTCATGGGAAATGGTGTCCTAAATATTGACATAATACTGGTTATAGTGTACATTTGAAAACATGGTTAAGAGAGAGAGAATTGTAGAGAATGGCTAAAATGTACATTTTTGAAATTCTCTTCATTAAGACTGTTAATTACTTACAAGGAACAGGAGAGGCATCTGGGAATGAGCAGTGATCGTATGTTAAGCCATACTCTTTAAGAGATGAGAGCCCTGCCCATTTCTCGGAGAATCACCCCTCCAGTTTCTCTGTGTCTTTCCTACCTGCCTATCTGTCTTTCTTCCAATGTTTTTGTTTTCCTTTCTCTTGTTAAATCAGCTTGAAATAAGGGAAACACATTTACAGTTGGAGAACTCAAAGCCTCTCAAAACTGGGAAGTGCCCACAATCTGCACAGAATACACCTGTTCTGCAAACCACACCCTGCCCCCAACCCAGCCTCCCATTCTATAGAAAGCTTACATCAAAGCATTTCTGTTTCTACCACTTGGTCTAACTCTTTTTGTCACAAGGACTGGTGACACCATCTCCAAGAAGCACTGCTTGAAGAGTCTCTGGATGGTTCTCAGGCATTCTCCCTGATGCTGCCTTTAGTAGCATATACCTAGGCTCCATAGTCCTATAAGTTCCTTCCTATGTTCTATAAGTTCACTCCTTCCACAAGTGTGACATGCAATCTGGATCGTCAAAATATATTGCTTATGTAATTGAATGCTTGTATACATACATATTCTACATTACTGATTGGGTAATGTGCCTTTTGAATTCAAAACCGGCACCATAAGTCGACTCATCTCTTAAGAGCTGTTCCATATGGCTTTCCCCAGTGGTTGGTGCCTACACTACCTTGGACCATCCTAATCTTAGTCTTCTCTCCCTCCCTCCCTCCCTCCCTCCCTCTCTCTCTCTCTCTCTCTCTCTCTCTCTGTCTGTCTGTCTGCCTGTCTCATTCTGTACCCAATGAGCTATGTGACTTAGCAATAAGTTATCATCCAACAGAACCAACATGTGGTCACCTCTCTCCCTTACCGTCCCCTCCTAGCATGAACCGTCACCTGAACTGATGACACAGTTTGTTAACAGGTCTTGCTGCGCCCATCATTCCTTCCTTATCATAGACATAGGCTGACCTAAGGCTATAACAGGCTATGCCCTATTAGTTCAAAACCTTCCCTAGGCTACAAGGACCTCTAACATGGAGCTGGAGATTAATTCCCTAAAGTAAATTACATTGTCTTTCTTACTGCCACCACATCTAAGATGCTAGTCCTAAGGGAGGATGAGCATCCCCTTTTCCATTTCCAGAACTCCACTGTCTAACCCAGCTTTACTGTTGCTTCATTTCCCACAGCACACATCAGTTTCTTTACATTATAGTTGACATCATCACACTCCAAAGTCAGGAAAAGCAGGAGCCATCATGTTTTGATAACTAATATATTCCAAGAAAACCCAAGACTCTCTAACTTCAACAAGAAACTCAGCAAGTGTTTGTTAATCTGAAGAAGCTAACCTCTACCAACTGCACTGATTGAAAAAAATACCCCCTAAACTATATAAAATTGAATATAATGCTTCATGCCCAACATCAGCTACCCCAGCCCACCATCAGTGAACTGAAACTGAAAGTCTGCACTGGGCTTGGATCCAGGTTTTATGCTTTAGCCTTGAAGAACGTCTTCAGTTTCTCTCACAAAGTTCTTTATCTCTAACATCAGGACCACCTTCCACATCTTTGGCTGTATTGTTTTTAAGATTGAGCAAAGCTGAGGGACAGTTATATGATGACTATGATGACGACCCACTATCTCCTCCTGAAACTGGTGATGAGATGTCACTTTTCATAAAGCAAGTGTTAAAAAAATATACCATAATCATAATGTGCAGCTGCATTCAAAGCCCCAGATAAACCTTGTTAAGTCACAGTTCCTTAAAGAGTGATGGTTACTCGGGCTTTCCCATTCAAGCAGAAAAGCTTGTGATGCCCAGAGGGCAGCCTTCAACCAGGGATTAATAGGAGATGCCAAAAGAATCTGGGGGAAAGTCATCATTTCAGGTTGAAACAGGGACAGCAGCAGCTTGTTTTAGCAACAGAGAAATGAGAGAATCCATCATGAAGAACAAAACCCCAAACCCAGACTAGCATCTTGGTTCATCCGCTTTTTTTTTTTTTTTTTTTTTGCAGATCACAGTGAATCACTGACTTGACCTCCCCTCTTTGAAAAAACAGGAAGAGCCCACAGGATCATTGTGATGATTAGTGAACAGCCACATACAAATCAAGTTACCTTTTCAGCAACAATTGTTTTGGACAACTAAGCAAGGGAAAACAAAGACGGGTTTAACATATATGCACACGTGGTTAAGAGCAGTTTTACCTCCAAATCAGTAACTGCCAGGGAAAGGAGGGTTGTATACAGATTCTTTGTAGGTAGAAATGCAAAGAAAATATGAAGCTGAGGAGGTGTATATACATGACTCATGTCTCTTACATTTTTCTAAATAGGGTCTTTCTATGTAGTCAAGGCTGATCTGGAACGACAAAGCCTCCGGATCCTATGTTCTGGTATGTTATAGCACATGTGTCTGATCTCTGACTCAGGACTTTGGAAACCAGTGCCCAGTAACCCTGGCAGTTATGAACCTAGGTGCTTTGGGAAGAGAGGTATCAGATCCTTGTCTGTGTCATCTAGCATTCTCATAGACATCCCTGCTCTCTCATTTAATTATGCATTCCATATGTGATTGTACGTGTGTATACAAACAAGTCACAACACACATGTGGGAGACAAAGGAAAATGTTTAGAAGTTGAGTCTCTCCTTCAAACAAGTGGGGGCCTAGGTTTGTACACAAGTAGCCATACTTTTACCAAGTCCCCTTACCAACTAAGCCATCTCACCATCCCTGAGTCATACACTTCCTTAAGCATCATTCCTGACCAAATTAGTCAGAGGTATGGGTCAGGAGTTTAGCAATTGCAGTTAACCTCAGCAGATAAAGAAGACATAGTTATAAGCACTCTGAGACTTCCACTCTAAGAACATGACCCCACTGGGAGAGAATTGAGCTTGATTATCTATTGGTTCACCTTAAATCATGAGTTTATGAAGTATGGTCACAAGAAAACACAAGTGAGTGAACATGATTTTCATTTAAAAGATCACACCGGTTGGATAGTATATAGAATCCTCAATTCCAATACACACACACACACACACACACACAAAACAACAACTTGTAAGAATGTGAGAATTCATGACACAACCAGAGAAATACAGTAAATAAGCAAAAACTGTATAAATCACTAAGTCAACAAACAAACATGGATTACCCACAGAGAGAATTTGTAATAGGAAGTAATTCAAATACAGAAAAAAAATGGGAAAATGCAAAAGACAAATGCAAGTTTTGCTTTACCAGCTAATAAATTAGTGAATCTCTAGGTGACTCAAGATGTGACCAAAGGACAGTTATGGGCTGTAAGAAACTTCCAGTGCTCTAGGTTATCCTGTGTAGTGTGGGTAGTGTGGCCTTTATCACTCTTGGTGCAAAGATGCCAAAGGCTTAAAGAATGCCCATGTTTCTCTAAACCCTAAAACCTCAGCCCAAGGTGGATTGTATCAGCATTCTCAGTGAAGCGCCCAGGCATGGAAAGAGCTAGAAAGTATGAGAGGGAGGAATATGAAGTAAACATAGCAAATAAAAAAGTGAAATAGAGCCGATATCTGGGATGCATTTCTGCACCAATCTGTGTCTGAGGAGTTCAAAATTCAATCAGAAAAATAAAGAGGAAGAGAAGTGGGAGGAAGAGCAGGAACAAGAAGAGCAAGAGGAAGAGGAGAAAGAGGAGGGTGCACCAACCCACACACATATACATAAACACACATGTACACGTGTGTGCACGCACACCACACACACACACACACACACACACGCACACACACACACACACACACACATGCACTTTCTCTTCAGATTGAGACACAATCTACCAATAATATGGTTAAATCTGAGTTTTATATATCTCTTCTAAGTGTAAACTTAGCACGGATACACTTAAGTTTCAATTGATTAATTACTATCATAGGAATAAAGACTAAAGTCCCATCAGTTTGGGAAGTCAAGGCAATAGAAACTGAAGTTACAGAAATCTATTTTGTATTAACAAAGACTGTTTATTCTTGTTTACCAAGTTCTCACAAAACCCACCTGGAAATAAATACCAACAGTAGAATTAAAATAATTTCTTAAATGTTTTTGATCATTTCTGTTGGCTACATGTACTTTAAAGTCTTTCTTTCTGTCTTTTTTTTTTTTTTTTTTTTTTTTTGAGATGTAAATCTGACTTAGATTGGCCTCAATCCCAATGTACCGCCTCTATGTCCTGTGTGCTTGGATACACACCTGGCTTTAAAAGCCAGTTTCATATTACTTTCGGCTGTACTTTAATGTCCCATCTGCACAGTAAATCATTGCTACACCGACATGTGTACCCTCATGTGACCAAAACAGTAATGCCCTCATGGGAAGAGTTCTCAGTGGAGCTGAGGATGACAAGAGCCAGTCAGCCATGTCTCAAGGTATTTCCACAGGGATCAAGGGCAGATACAAAGGTACTGAAGCAGACATTGACCTGTTTTGTGTGAGACAGGAAGCCTGTAACAGGGCTTGGGCCATAGCTTTGCAGGCTGCATAAAAGACTCTCTTTGTGGAACACAGGAGGGTTGGGGAGGGTCCTGAACAGAAATATAATAGAGTATGACTGCCCCCTTGCCAATGACGTCACATTTGTTTTCTAATGAGACCCAGGATAATGTAAAGTTTCCGACTCTTCCTCATGTCTGTGAACTTTGTGGGCAGCAAGCAGCATAGTTGATATGCATTAAGTGTGCGCTTATCCACTCAGTGTCAAGTTTAATAAATCTGACCTATGCCTATCTGATCAGGGACACACGCGCTATTAAAAAAATAAAATAAACAGTCCCAGTATAAAGGATGTTACGCCCATCCGCTCTGTGGGCTGTTCCCAAATAGTATATGTGCATGTGCATAAAAGAAGAATATAAAAACAAAACAAAAACTATATTGTTATTTCAGCACAAGCTTTCCAACGGTAATCCACAGAAAACCTGGCAGAGCCACTCAAGGTCAGCAAATCCTAAAGGGACAAAGACAACTTTTAAGAAAGGGAAGCATCCATCAATGCATGCATCCTGATTCCTTAGGAGTGGTTCTTAGGGGCCAGGAGCAAGGCTGGCACTCCCCGTGGCATTGCTGTGTCAGTCGGACCTGCAAGTGGCTGCAGCAGAGCCCTGCCCCAGAGAGCTTGCTTCAACCCAGCTACATGCTGTATTTGGGGATGGCCCATCCTTGTTTTCCCACCCACGTCCCTGTAGGTTTAATTCGTTTTTTTTTTTTTTTTTTTTTTTTCCGTTACCATGGTATCTCTACAAGTCTTCTTAAGCATCTCCCCAAACACAGGACTCTAATTAACAATAAAAATAGATGGCTCTGTATAAGTGATGCATGCACACAGAGTCCCATCATCTAAAAGGTAAATTCTCAACTGAGAGGAAAATGGTTTGTTGTTTGGTTGGTTGGTTGGTTGGTTGGTTGGTTGGTTGGTTGGTTGGTTTGTTCAAACAGAAGAGTAGAATCATAAAAACTTGAATTGTTAGTGAAATGGGTGATCCAAAAGTTCCATCAACAATAGGAGACTCCAATGTAAGCAAAAGTACAGCAATAATGCCCCACCTTTTCCAGTTAACAGTACACACATTTTATTGAGCTGCAGTCTTATCACAGACCCACAATCTTACCTCAGAGACTACAGATATTCTAGGCCTACCTAATCTTTCTTTCATCGAGTTAATTGAATTACAGAACAAAATGACGAGAGTGGAAACCCTTAATGTATTTAGTGTTGCAGTCAGCTTCTCAGCTTCTCATGCTGTCAGATTAAATGTCGTCCGTGTCAGCCAGTTAAGAAACGCAACGACGTTAAGTTCTGCTCTGATCAAGTCTGAAGCTGAGGGTTGGAGCCCTGAGGACTTCATTACAAACACGTGGCTTGAACCTGCCTCGGGCTTGCCAGCTTACATCCTAAGCTCCCTCACCTATAGCATCTCCAGTTCCCTTCCGTGCTAATGTCTCCTGTCCACTGATGACTCGCTCACCTCTGAATTATCCCAGGACACTCTCTGTACAGGAGCTAAGGTCCACCTAACAATCTTCCTAGAATCGATCGTGCAAAACACCATGAAGTAGTTAAACAAAATGACAGCCATAACGAACGGTGTCCCCATCACTCCACAGATCCAAGGTTCAGAAGAACATTAGGAGAACTAACTAATCCCTCATTCACAGCGTAAACGATGTACTTTTACAAACCGAACCCCCGGATCTCTACGGCTCCGTTATTCTCCATTCCTCACCTCATGGCCAATTTTCCCATTCAGAAAACTGCCTCAAACATCTTCTGTGTTTGTTTTCCCAGAATGCTCTTCTCTTACTTTGTCCTTCCACTTTGTCCCACTAGCTTCTTTGGATGCACTGTATAGTACATTAGCTTTTCACCTCAGTATTCACTCTTCTTCCCAGAATCCTGCTTTCTTCCCACTTCATTTTTCTCAGTATCCCAACGTCATTCATCAACGGGCTAAACTTTCACTGTATCTAAAATTGAGCATCCTGTGAGCAGAGGCTTGCTCTACCTTGTTAAGCTCCAAATGCATGCACTTCCCTCAATACTGTCATTAGGTACTTTCTACCTGGAACTGACTAGCCGCATTTCCCCTAGTCTTTTATTTGTCTTTTATTTTAAGAGCCATCACAATAAGAAATTGATGCCGAGCTTGAAGTGTTGTCTGTGACTCGGTCAGATTAAGTCTCGTAAAACAATCAGGACTCAACTGGATTCCTAAAATAGTCATGTGAAAATCCAGATAACTTTATTGGGCTGTAAACCTGCAAACTCATCCAAAGCCTAGACCATTGCTAGTTGTGGATTTAGTAGTTGAGTCTAATCTGACTCCAAATGCTTCGGGGAGGAGGATCATATCAGTGTTTCCCCAAAGCCACTTCAATTTCTCATAAAAACCTTACAATCCAGGAGTTATAAAAATGAAAAAGGATTACTAGTTCCTACAGGTGATTCTCACTATAGGGCTTCTTCTCACAAGTAGTGCTCATGGTATATGGTAGTGAGATATTGTACTAAGTATTCATGGTATATTAGTATTTCTGGATCCTTAGAAAAATGAAGGTGTTGTTTATAATATACCGCATTTTTCTTTTACAACACAGATGTTTTATAAGAAAGTACATTGACCACAGCAGCAACTAAGGCTTACTTTAATTCTTCTATTGATAAACGATTGGATGGTCCAGTCAAGAGAGAAACCATTATTTCATACAAACAGCTTGGTTTGTTTGCTTGTTTGTGCTTAGATCCAACTATTCCAGCCACCTGCATAATTCCATTAACTGAACAACTCACCTCTTAGCAAACAAAATCTCTGTTACAATGGCCATCTATTAATATCACATTTGTGGAATATTGCAAAAGACAAGAATACATTTTTTAACTCAGATTTGCAACAAACTAAAGAGCTACATATTTCTAAGTTCATTTCTAATTTTACCATTAGAAATTTCAGCAACTTCTTTTAATTGAATATTGTATGATCGCAGCTAAAATTATCTTAAAGAGGTGAGAAATGTTCCAATTACAAATTAGGAAGAAGCAAAACTCCTGTACTGGCTTTTATTTTTAAACTGTATCCTATGGGAAACAGAGGTAGATGGGTTGCTTTCTTACAAGTGTGAAAATCTACCCTGCAATGCATGTGCAAAGACACTAAACTGACTAATTTAGAAAGCAATTAAAACCTGCAAGTTACTTTGATTCAACCAGAGACCTCGGTGACCGCAGTGTGGTGTTTAAATGCATTAGTTCGGAGAGACAGCTGCCAAATCTCCATTACTTCAAAGCTTTGTATAAAATGTTTCACCCTACCAATATAACAAGCATAAGTCACCTCAGCACACCTGCCTAAATGGCCATCAACACATCGCCCCTGCAGCGGGCAGTCTGTCATCTCAGCCCAACAGAATCTGTTTGTATTCTAAAGGATAAATGAAGATAATGTTCTCAGATATCTATACTTCCAACCACAATCAAGTGACAGACTTATAAGGGGGCAAAAGAATATTCTTCCCTCCAACGTCCTGTAACTTTACAATTCTAGGAAACAGCTTTAAGGAGCAAACAGCCCCCTATGCATCCCGATTATGCGCTGGACCACTTGCATTCCTGCAGAGTATTCACAGACTATTTAATTCTTCTCTTTTCAATGTCCTACACTGTTTATGAACTTTCAGGTTTCAGAGCCCCTGTGAGGCCTCTCGGCTGTGTTCTGGATATGTGCAATCTATCACCTAACAGGCTCTTCTCCTTAAACCTCTGGTAAACCTCTTCAGCCAGACAGAGCCTAACACAACTGTTTATATCTCAATATGAAGTGGATCTACCAAACTTTCCCTTCCTAAAATCTTAACTCAGTCTCAGTGACGGCTCAGGTGGCTCTGGCATGCCACCTCTTAGAGGCCCTCTCATCTGTTGGAAACCCACCCTCCGAATACAGTCAATGTCCTACGGGCCAGCTCATCTCTTGTCAAGATCACTGCAAGGGACTCCTGACTGAGCTAGCTGTTCCAGTTCCATCCCCAAACAATTAGGGCAGGGGGAAAATGAAAAGAAAAGAGTCCTTCAAAAACCTGAACCGGAATGGGCCACTTCTCACCAAACCCCCACAGAATGAAAGCCATAAAACGTTCAGAGTGAATCGCAAAGGCCACTTGGCTTGACCTCCCAGTTCAACTCAACACCACCCTGGTATCTCCTGCTGTGTGCCCCGCCTGCACACCCCAGCCAGTTCATCTCCTGAACGTTCTCACTCCTCAGGAAGACAGATTACGGGTTCTTCAACCATCCCTCGATTACCTACCCATCCTCTGCCTATCGTCCTTCCTGGAAATTTATGTTAGAGGACATCTTTCAGTGAGACTCTCTGATCACTCTTCTCACAACTACCAAAGATGCACCTTCCCTCCCATACACAATCCATACAAGTTGCTTTGTGACTGTTAAGGACACACCACTTCCTGAAATATTCTACACTCAAGTCAAGTGAAATTGGGTTTAGCCAAAAAAAAAAAAAAAAAAAAAAAAAAAAAAAGATGTCTGTTAATGTGGGTCATTAGTTGTGAAAAATTCTTCGAATCTTTTTCAAATGCTATATATAATGCTAGTTTTTTTTTTCTTTTAATATAAAGGTAGTTTCAACCATAATTTATACTTGCTGAAATATTTCCCAGACAGAGCCCCTTGGTAATACTGAAGTGCCCACTAACCACATGACCCTAGTCCACTTCAACAGACCCATGGTTTTGAAAAAGCTAAACAAAAGAAAATAACTCATATTTCATGAGTTAAAGGAGATCACAGTGTGCATAATGTTTAGGAAACTTCAAACTTTGACACATTCCTTATCATCAACACTAAAACAGTCTTTTTGTCCTTTAGCTAGGGTTGTACAAAGGGTAAGCATTTTGAAAAGTGACTCAAACCACAATAATCATGCTCCCGTTAGTGATTTCCCTTCCTTTCCATACTCCATCTCTCTGTCGGAGGCGGCTTCTGTCTATCATAGCTATGAGGCCATTGCTTCTAGGCTTAACTCCAATCTACTTCCTTCCACACACAAGGAAACCCTTCCAATCTCAGCCTCTTGACAATTCTCAGACTGCTTTATAGTTACTGTAAATCCTTTCTGAATACATTTAGGGCAATGCAAACAAGAGCTGCGTTAAATTCAACGTCAACAAAACAGAACGGATACCGTTTGGAGACACAAGTTAAAATGAAAAGCCCTCCACATCCAATCCCAAAGGAAACTTAAGGCTAACATAATATATTCAGCCCATTCATACTCCAAGAATGAAAGAACAGGGCTCAGATCTAGCTTCCGAAGCTTGGGAAAGTACACCCCCATTCTACTCCCGCTATAGAACAGAAGTCATCCCTTCTACTGTATTTCCCCTGAGTTTTATATGTTCGAGTGGTTTCCTCCTAATAAACATGAAGACTTTCTCTTCAAGAAAAAAGAAAATCATACATCGATATTCATGTGCAATCTCCATGGTACCCAGCACATTGTTATGCAAATAGATACTCAATAATAAACTGCTGAATAGATAGATAGATACTCGATAATAAAACTGGTGATTGCCACACAATTGCTGTTTCTTAGCACAAATGTTGTATCCTGAAAATATTCTCTTTTAGAGCTTGAGGGATGTAGGTCTCAAAGGATTTTGCTCAACAGGAGTAAATCAAATTACAGGGCCAAAAATATCACACCAGGACCCCAAGCACAATAGATTCCCTAGCTAAGGAACCAATTATTTTTGATTGGAATAGGCATTACATGGGCAGATGCTACTAGGACAATAAAATTATTAATAACTTCCCACAGTAAATTCAATTATTCAGATAATAGGTGCTTACATATAAGCTATAGGGGCAGAACAACTATGGGAGGAAGTTCTTTCCTTTTAATCCTGAGTTTTATGAAAAATAATAAGTCCAAGCCCGGGGAATTGAAGTTACCAATTCCTAAGCAAACATCAGTGTGCTCTAAGAACACAGTCAGTATAAATCCGTGTGCTCTAAACACACAGTCAGCACGGATCAATGTGCTCTAAGCACACAGTCAGCATAAATCAGTGTGCTCTAAGCACACAGTCAGCATGCATCAGTGTGCTCTAAGCAGACAGCATAGAATTCAAGTTGTCTATAGGGCTTTGCTTCTCCCATAATAGTAAATTTCTGTCCAGACTGAATTCCAGAATATTGTAATCATGTGTATGAAGAAAATATAATAGAAGATAATACACAATTAGCGACAGTAAAAAAAAAAAAAACTGGGTTGTTTGAGACAAAGTTTAGTTGCTGTAAAGAATTAATTTATACTGCTAACTCTTCAAAAATTCTGTATGAAATCTGTGTGAGGGTTTGAAGTCAAAAGAAGTGCACATAGGCGAATAGGCACGTTTTTAAAGGTTTCTTTTAGGATCCACCTGGGGTAGAACCTGAAGTCCTTTAAGCAGCTGAGGGCTACTCTTCTGGTCCCTTACAGCTCCATCAGACCCTGATCCTGATTATGAACCAGAGCATGATGCAGTTATTTTCTTAGAGCTCAGGGCAGAGTCTCCAAGTCGTAACTGCTGCTTGTTTTTTGCTTGTTTGTTTTTGTTTGTGTGTGTGTGTTCATCAAAATCAGATGACATTTTCCTCCAAGGAAAAGAAGAAAGTTCCAAGAGCCAGGTCAGAGAAAGACAGAAGCAAATATTCATTTACATATAAAGTCCAACAAACACAAACGATGCTACAATTCATAGAAATACATACTACATTATTTAGTGCAGACTATCATTAAACTGAACCACAAAAAGAAAAAAAAAAAAAAAAAAAGGAAGTCACATCGAGCAAAGAGGGCACTGAATGATATATTTAGAAATCCCTTGACCGAGATTCATGAAACTTGAGTACACTTGTAACGAGGAAATTACTATTTTATCCCAAGATGTCACCTCTCGAAAGAAACACTTCTTTCTTAGTCTTAAGTCCCCCGGGACAGTCTGGCAGTCTCAGCAGTGGCTTCACAGTTAACGTTACTGGACTGAAACACTTGTGTACACACAATCTGTGTTTAAGAGACTCTCACAGTACTGTGGACTAGTTAACCCTTTACTCTGAAGGATCTCTCTTAAGCAAGGCAAGACACTAGAGACTTCTCTGGGCTCTACAACCTAGAAGCCATTAACATTAGAATCATGCCCTGCTTGGAAAAAAAAAAAAATCCTCAGCTAAGTGCCTAAACTGTTTCCCTCAGAGTATAAGTATCTGCCATTGAGAAATTACCACAAGCAACCCATCAAACCTCAGGTGATTTATTGCTTTTAAATTTGTAAGATGGGTTAAAAGGAAGTATGTTTGCACTGAGATATTCTTTTCAGGATGATCATCAAACTTCTATCATTAAGGGGAAGAGATTCTCAAACAACTCAGAAATACTACCTGGTTTGAAGGGAAACAAAGTATGAACTCAAGAAGGATTAGGAAGTGAGACTTTCAGAGGAGTTGAAGTCAGGATGGGATGAATGCGAGACAGAAAGGGATCCTAGGCCTCAAGTTACGGTCTTTGGCTTTGAAAGAGAAGGGAGGAGTAGGTCCGTCGAGGAATATGGTCACCCCAGAAACTGGGAGAGGAGGAACATAAGTTTCCACAAATATCACAGCCTGTATGGTGCCTGAATGTAAATGAGACACGAGGTAGACCTCTGGTGTGCAGCACTTTAGGAGCATATTATGTGATGATTAACAGCACTGAGACATGGTGAGTTCTTACAGTGACAGCAGGTGACTGTTAATAACTAATGCTCTCCATTGAAGACTATATACAGGTGAGGGCAGGCACAAGATAAGGCAAGGCCTGTCATAGGGCAGTGAATAAAATTTCAGGGGACCAATCACTGGGTGAGGAGTAGGTGGGACTTCCAGGTCAGAGAAGGGGAAGAGGAGAAGATGAAGAAGGAAGAAGATGGTCCACACCCATGTGGCTTTAAATAGCCACAGGTAGCAATAAGTATCTTATAATGGATGGATTATTATTGGACAATTTATCTTATGTAGGTGGACAGTTTGTATCAAAATCAATTGGTTCAGAGTTTATTGTGTGGCATTTTCCTTTATCTAGCAACTCAGCTGAGTTCAAGAGAAAGGTACCATAGCCTGCCATGAAAGTAGGACTTTGTGGGGCTGGTGTCACAACGACTTAGCAAGTTGGATGGAGAGGTTTCGAGAGCTCCCGGCCAGAGAGTCTGCCGAGATGAAAACACTCCGCTAGTACCATGTAGGCCGCTGGTGCTGGCGCTTGTGTGGAATGGTGCCTGAAACCATTGGCCAATTTTCTAACATTCACCACTAAAGTTCTCCAATATAAGAAACCCTGGGAAAACCAAGCAATACAATTATCCAAAAATTAACAAAAAAATTCCCCATGCAGAATTCTGAAACCTCAGCGATTACATAAATGCCACACTCTATTTAAAAATCAGAAGGATTTAGAAAATGCCTACAGTGCTGAAATTCTCTTTTTAAAAAATTCACTTCAGGAAGCTACTAGGAGAGTTTGAAGAGACTTTATATCTAAAATGTTCGGCGTGGTGCTTGGTACATGCTAAGTTTCAAATTTAATGCTACTGAATATATTCTATTGTGTTTCCCCAGGGACAGGCATGGAACCTTTGTCCCAAAGGTACTCTTCTCTGTGTTGAATTAATCTCAAGCCATACCAGTGCCCATGCAAAATGCACAAGCAGAGAGGGAAGTCACATGCCACTGCGATGCACTTAGAAGTCTTAGTAAATCAATAGCTGTGTACTACTCTGTGTGATTCAGATCAATACATGATTCCAATCATGCACACAATCTGAGTAGCTGCCTCTGTGACACCGTCTCAGGAGCTGTAGAAAAGCTGGAACAATCTTCCCGGGCATCAGTTAGCACATCTATCATTGCGACAGAGGCATGACCTGGATGGCATCATTCCTTCTCATCCCGGCTCCCTTTCAATACCACAAGCCTGTCTATAGCACCACACGATTCTGATCAAGGCTGTGGTTCCGTGGTTCCGTTCTTCCTGGACTGCCAAGGCATCACGACCTTGCCGAGAGTGCCCAGCTGGTTGGCCCATGCAAAATGCGCTGAAGCCAGGGAAGGATTCAACAAGTCAAGTCATTCCAGAAAAGCACGAACTTGCTAAAGGCTCAAGTGCTAATTTTATATCAAGTTAATTCTAAGCCAGAAAAAAAAATGCCCTTTGCTCAGATGTTGGACACGATTCAGAGAAAACGTCCAATGATTACTTGAGGCAAGAAATAATTGCTGGTTTTGTTTTTATTTGGGGGAAGGAAATACAAATCACAGAAAACATTGTGGGCTCAGAAGAACATGTCAGATTATTATAATCAGCCAATCAGAGCCTTAATGAGCTGTTTAAGATTTCCTTTCTCCCTTCCACGTGGGGATGATGGCAGTTCAGTCTGGCAGAAGACGCTGGGGCTACCATGTGAGCAGTAAGTGATCAGCACTTTTAAAATTACCATTTATTAGTGCTGCAAGGAGCTCCAAGAGCCAGTCTCTTTGGCTGTTGGTCACGGAATGGAAGAGTTCAACGCTTAATTCCTTGAACAGCAGCATTGTAGAACTGAGGCACTGGGAACAAAATAAGAAAATGTAAGAAAGCAAAACACCATTCTAACTCTCTGAATACAGTCACTAATTGGTATTGGCACATAAGTCTCAAAGTCCCTGTTCTTCTGGAAGATGACTGTGGTGGCTTGAATAGGAATCTCACCCACAGATTCATGTGCTTCCATACTTGGTCCATAGAGAGTGGCACTATTAAGAGGTGTGGTCTTGTGGAAGTAGGCATGGCTTCTTGGAGAAAGTGTGTCACTAAGGGGTGGGCTTTGAGGTCTCAGAAGCTAAACCTAGTTTCCTTCCTGCTTCCTGCTGATCTGAAAGTAGACCTCTCAGCTCCTTCTCCAATACTATGTCTGCCTGCGTGATAATAATGGACTGAACCACTGAACTGCCACCAGCCTCAATTAAATGATTTCCTTTGTAAGAGTTGCCTTTGATCATGCAGTCTCTCCACAGTAATAAAACCTTTAAAAAGCCTATGACAGGCCCTGCTGAGGCAGGCTATCAATTATATATATATACATATACATATATACATACATATTATTTATATTATTTGCAGACACATAAAAACATACATACGTACACATATGTATGTATACTCAAATGTATACACACATATGTATGCATACACACACACACACATACACACAGAGTGACCTGGGGTAGGAAGAGACGTTGCGGGGGCTGCATCCAGCCTTACAACCTCTTGGCAGAACCACAGGGAACAGGTGCAGGACTTGGTCTCCCACAACTGCTATTTACATATGCATCCGTGATTTTCTCTTTGGGAGACACATGGCCATGACTGAAGACATCATTGGCTATGACAACTGGGGGATGGAATCCAACAGACACACACTGAACGAGAGGCCTAGAATGTGGCCACATGTCCTGATGCAGAGGATAATTCAGATGCCCTTCAGTCCACGATATCAAGAGTACTAAGGTGCACAAAGTTTAAGCTCTATGAAAGCAGGGTCTGGCAAAGCTTGCTCATTCCATTAGAAGTGGAACCACAGACACGTAGTTACCGAGCTGCACAGGCAGAGATATCAGAGTCCTAAATCTGCTTACAGCAAACATGCTTTTGCAACATCCCCCTGTCATAAACAAGCCTGGTGATAAATGAAAGCTCTCTGGATTCCCTCCTCTGTACAAAAAGTTGCTAAAAATATTTCCAGAGCCAGTGTGGCTCACAGAGAACAGCAAGAAACATGTGATTTCCACATCTCCTAGACAACAGAGACTCCTTTCCTGTCCACTGCTACAATTCTGCTCAGTGGGTTGTCACCATCAGCTGGTCTGTACATACGTCCTGACTGAGGGTGTCTGCCAGAGAGCCCTCCTTTCTGCACCCCAGCTACTTTAAGAACTAACACGTTTGTAATTGTAGGGAGCTCATGACAATTGGTGGCTTCTGAAGAGTAGGAGAGCATTTGTTTTCTATGGGTGTGGCTCCTGGCAGCTTACCATGTTTCAGTAGATGTCTCCACCAGGATGTGGGCATCACAAATTGAACTTGGGGGTGGTGATGGTGGTGCTGTGTGTGTGTGTGTGTGTGTGTGTGTGTGTGTGTGTGTGTGTGTAAGAGAGGCAGATAGACTGAGAGACTTTAAATTGAGAAGGGGTATAGAGGTTGGAGGTTAGATTTAGGAAGTGTTAAGTGGAGTATTATGGGGTAGACATGATCAAAATAAATAGCATGCATATTTTAAATATGCATAGAATGAATAAAGATGTTAGGTTAAAATGTGTAGAAGCATGAAATATTGAAAAGGCAAGTTTTCCTGTTATCACCACTATTCCAAAGAAATGTCCCAATACCTCTTATGACAACTTTACTTTCTATTCTAAATGACCTTTAAAAATATCTGTTTCCTTTTCTGATAATGTTCATATTTTATTAAATTAAAATATAGCACGTCTTCAACACTCAATTCAGCAGCTGGATGATTGAAGACCAGTTAAAACAAGACACAATTATAAGAGGAAGAGTTTGCTCTGAACTTTTTAGGGGAAGACAAAGAACTGGTATGTCCTGGCAGATACTTTCTGGATGTATTTTCTAGAAAATCTGTTCTGTTTAGACAGTAATTCAATAGATTCACCCACGGCTCCTCAGTAAGCACAACAGAAAAGCAAAAGGTTTTAGCATAAAATGTGGAACACAGTCAAGCTGAAGTATTTCCAATATAAGGACAGGCAGGGGAGATGGCTCAGCAGTTATGAGGATGCTTTCAGAGGACCGAAGTTCAGTTGCTAGCACCCACATCTAATGATCCAGATTCAGGCGATCTTAAAGCCTCTTCTGGCCTCTGCAGGCACACAGGCATTTGGAACACACACACACACACACACACACACACACACACACACATGATGAAAACACAAATCTAAAAGTAAATAGGCTGTAAAGAGTATCCTACTTCCTCCTGAAATGGTGAGGCTTCTGATAGGCAGCAGGAATCCTGTGGTGTAGACAAACACATAGGCAAAATATCCAAACATGTATAAAAGGTTTTAATGTAAAAAAAATTTCTAGAAATAAACAGTTTGAAATTGCACTTTTTGTTTTGACAATTGAGATCATTCCTACCATCTAAGATATGAATCATCCCTTTGCTAAAAGCAGTCATGTTGGGGCTGGAAAGACAACTCAACTGCAGCCAATTCCCAGCATGCTCATGGAGGCTCACGAGCGTCTCTAACAACAGTCCCAGGAGATATAATGCCCTTCTCTGCCCATGGGTGTGGCGTGTATTTGGAGCACAGGCACTTTCAGGCAAAATAAATACGATCTCATGCAAAACTGAATGGGTGGCTCTGCAGCATTTTGCTGCCTATCTGTCTCAGAGATGTTCGGTAAACCGATCGCTTCTCTGATACACGTGGTTCAGCGTTACCCACCGCTGTAAGCATCCACAGCATGTCGGTTTTTGCGCAGAAAGGGGGATAGGATAGAGGAAAGGAGGGAGTTATCTACAGAAAAGAGGAAGGGGTGGAAATGAAGCAGCTCTGTCTTTCAGGGCCTGCTATATCATCGGAGAAAAAGACTATTCGGTAGCAAAACTTCAACGGTCTATCCCTCACCTGCCATTAAGTGAGAACAGCCGGA
The DNA here is from genome assembly GCF_963924665.1 of Micromys minutus. Taxonomy (NCBI): domain Eukaryota; kingdom Metazoa; phylum Chordata; class Mammalia; order Rodentia; family Muridae; genus Micromys; species Micromys minutus. Next base: position 44,523,394 of record NC_137955.1, on the reverse strand, counting down.
TTTAAAAGACTTTTCCTCATCCTGAACACTACGGCATGAGAAAAACTTCCTAACCTCAAAACCACAGGAAACGGAGAAGCGGGATCAAGTATCGCAGTGCCAGGGAGATGTAGTGATTTTAAACACAGGAAATCAGCCAGGTAGCCTGTCCTAAGACATGACAAATCCTCTTATTAATTATGAAGAGAAAATATGACCCAGATATATTTTAAAGTAGACATGAAAGAATGTTTAGCATTAGTGACTAACTGGAATAGTCCCAAACACATAATAATTATTATTATAAATTATTTATCCCAAATCGATTTGCACAGATAGAAGACAAGTACGATTTTTGGCCTCAGATAGTGGATCATGGATATATTCCCTTAACACAGTTGAATAGCTTAACTTTTTTTGTATGAAAGTACAAAGACGTTATTCTTTCACAAACAAAGGTTTCCAATTTGGTGAATCGTTCTGGGAGAAGCCTGTGTTCTTCTGGGTTTCAAATCTTAGATGCAGACTAGCTATTAGTCTGTTATTGTATTCAGTTCTTCAACCTGAAATTATTTCCGGGCCCACAGCCTCGGGTCTTGCTTTGTAACTCCGTAATTCATAGTTAGATTCATGCAAACATACCCACCACTTCTTATGGTTCTTAGTCTAAGAATGGATAACTCTATTCAAAACATTCATGCCTAGAAAGAATGAGTGTTGGAAAGCATTTTAGACTCTGGGACCAGTGACAAACGTGGACCTGAATGTGCTCCCTTTCCCCCAGCTCAGGGATGACACTTGAACTCCCAGTGTGGTGACATTGACAGACAGGGCTACGGAGAAGGAAATAAGGTTTACAGAATTTTACAACTTAGGAGTCTTGTCATGTAGTTAGTGCCCTTAGGAGAACAGACACCAGAAATGCATTGCATCATGTTTTCCTATAGTAGCCCAAGGTGACTAACACCATGGTCATGGATAGATCCTAGTAGGTCTATAATGATGTAAGGCCTCAAATGCTGGTTCTCTGTCATAGCTGTCTTTGCTTCAACAGGGTCTTATAAAGAACATCCTTGGTGATAAATTAAGCAGATAAAGTAGTGAAAAGTGTGCACACTTTACATTTTCATATCATGACAAATCAATATCAAATGATATATTATATTATATTCAGTATGTTGTTTGCAAAAGTAGAAGAGCCACTGCTTCCTCATGATGTGCCCCTGAGTGATAGATAAATCATGGCATGGTAGGTGTTTAGAGAGAAGCTGGTTATATGATAGGTAGACATAAAACGAATGGCACATGTAATTTTCAGCAAGGCAAATCGGATCGTTTGAATCAGAATAGCCCCATATACTTAAATACTTGATTCCCAGTTGCTAAAGCTGTTTGAGAAAGATTAGGAGGTGTGGCCTTGTTGGAATAGGTGTGGCCTTGTAGGAAGTGTATCTCTAGGGGTCTGTTTTCAGGTTTTAAAAGCCCACCCCATTTCTCGTTTTCCCTCTGTTTGCCCTGTGCTTGTCCACTCGACGTGTCTCAGAGGCTCCCATCCTAGAACCATGTCTGTCTGCCCACTGCTATGTTCTATGCAATAGGGGTCAACAATCTACTCACTCCACTAAAGCTGGAAGCCCAACACGCCTTGTCTTTCCTAAGCTGCTACAGTTATGGCAACAGAAAGGTAAGACAGTGACCTTACTCTACATGCACGTACTTCATAGAAAACTAATTCCATCTTCAGGGTCATTTCTCAACATTTAAACAAAGGATTAAAATGTCTGTGTAACATGCACATGCACACATACATTGTAAACGAAATTGACCAAAAGAGAAGAAACTTTGCATGAAAGCTGATATAGGAACAGTCAAACTTGCTTGATCAATTATTTTTTTAACATTTAGGTTTATTATTATTATTATCATTATTTTTATTATTATTACCATTATTTATTATTATTATCATCATTATTATTATTCTCTCATACATTACATCCGTTCTGCAGCTTCTTCTCCCTCCACTCCTCCAAGTCATTTCCTACACCTCCCCTGTCTCCCAGATCAGCTCCTCCTTGAGCAATTACTTTTCTAAGCACACCAAGCATTTATGAGCTTTTACTAATGTTATGGCTTGTGATGTATGCTCAAAGGCAGCTCTATAAGGGGACATTATCAATGAAATGGTTTCTAGTGATGCTATGACACAGGAAAAGATTGGTGCAGAGTTCAGCTCTAGCAGCTGATGGGAGCAGAGCAGAGACCCACAACCAAACATTAGGCAGAGACAACCAAGGTTGGAAGTCTCTATCTGGTTCCTGTCCTCAGAGAGTCAGGGAACCCTGAAGAAAACAGGGAGGAGAGGAAGCCAGAAAGATCAGGACATGAGGATGGCCCTACTTGCAGAATCAATTAAGCAGGGCTCATGGGAGCTTAGAGACTGAAAGAGCAATCATGGGGCCTGCATGGGTCTGCACAGGGTCCTCTGCATGTATGTTATTGTTGTTGGTTTGATGTTCTACAGAACCTTCTGACAGTGGGGGTGTCTCTCACCCTTTTGCTTGCTCTTAGGACCCTTTTCCTCCTACCGGGTTGCTTCCTCCAGCCTTGATGTGAGGGTTTGCACCTAGTCTTATTGAATCTTGTGCCATGTTCAATTAATGCTCCTGGGAGGTCTGTTCTTTTCTGGGGTAAGACTGGGGTGGTGGTCAGGTAGGATCCATATAGGGGAGAGGGGATGTGGGGGGAAGTTGGAGAAAAGAGGGGGGGAAGCTATGGCTGGGGTAGATCATATGGGAGAGTAATAAATAAAATTTTTAATTCCCAAAAGGAGTTAAATGCAGTAATATTCACTAAATATATCTAAATATCACTAAAATAAATCACTAAATATGGGGTGGGAGGTAACATGGCAAATGTTTGGCATTTAATAATATTACTGATTTTCTGCTCAAGTACAGCTCTTTTCTGCTATATACTCTTGCTTTGGTTCCTAACACATTTCTTCTAATATTTTTAAACTTCATTATTATATAGTCATCTTAAATACATATAAGTCAAGTTCCAAAAAATAACCACAACTAATGCTATATTATTGAGCTCAGGAATTTTCCTGTTTCACTTTTTAGTTTGAATAATCTTCCTTCAGAGTTTTATATCATTTTAATAATGTTTTTTATAAATTAAATAGTTTTCTATAAGTTTAATAATAAATTTTAATAATTTCCCTCGGAGTTCTATGTAAATAACCAACTAATCAGCCAATAGCTTTTACGTTATTGGCTTTCTTTCAGTCATTTGTTTCTTACATATTTTTCTTTGTTTATAGTAGTGGTTGTGGCTACAGAAACTATATTTTATATAAAACTATATTTTATATTAAACTATATTTTAATCATGACCGAAACAGTAGCAAAATTTCAGGATGAATTCAGGTTGAGAATATTTTCCTCAATTTCTCCTATACTGAGAGTTCTTGATTGTACATAACTATGGAAATTGTCACATTTTAGGCATTGACTAGAAGTGTTCGCTGGTGTATTTCTCTATATTCCTCATTTCCTTTCCCTTCCATGGGACTGCCATGTCGGTAGAGCTCTGTGCTTTTCTGTCCATGGGACTCTAATTGGCTTTACCTGCTTGGAAGAACGGACGAGCCAGGCCCCACTGTCTTCCCACCTCTGCCTTCCCAAATGTCTGAGCCGGCAGCTACATATTCCCCATGATGTTCCCAGTAGCCCAGGCTGGTGGATTATGGAGGCTGCCCTCTACTGTCTTCTCCGCCATCATTCCTCTATTCGCACACCTACAGTTTTGGAGACCTAGAGGACCATCCATCTCTTCTGTCTATACTGAGAGTCAGATAACACTTCTGCCTGTTCATGACAAACAGGGTAACTAGAGAGGAAACTGGTGGAGGGGGCGTCAGTATGGCCCCACGTGAGGACCGGTGACTGAAGCTAAAGACTAGGTCCTAACTAAGTTCTCCAGTGTTTGGCTTCTCAACTTTCCTATTAACTGTGTGTCCAGTGTGCTCCTTTAAGTTCTCTCTGTTGCAAATCCTGAAGTGACTTGTAACTGACATTTTTTTTAAACCATTTCAAGGTTCTTAGGAAGGATAATAGCACGGGTGTTGGCAATGGCCAGTTTCACCTGCTTCTGTTCATATTTTTTCCCATAATGCCTTCTGCCAAGCACATGACTCATTATTCACTGGACACTTTCCCACTATATGTGTTAAATACATGTCTGTACTGGGTAGATAGGTTCTCTAAGTTATACCTGCTTTCTGATGGAAATTATGGCACATGGCTTCTACAAGCCATTGTGGTATCTCAATGGCACTTTTAAAACTTTTGAATTAGTACTGAAAATCAGATGAGATTTAACTCAAAAAAAAATTTGAGAGATATTTTCTAATTACCATTATTGTCAATATTTGAATATCCTTAGAGATGCTCTGTCTGCAACACTGACATTATCTGTTGTGAAACATTTACTTCATGTCACCATCCAATCTATGGAAACAATATTCCTCCCATTCAGTGACAATCTCTGTTTATTGTCATTATCATTTCATTAAAGTCTCTTTGAGAATGTCAATTATTTGTAAGTCAAACAACATCACCAAACCTTGAAACAATGATTATGAATAAACTTTATTTAGCTTTGGGAAGATCTCTACAATACAAGTAAAATAAAACACAAATCATAAACAAGTTCCATATACATTTTATATATTATTTTATACATATCCGGTATTTACACATATCTATTCCCCTAAGAACTAGAAATATTTAAGCACCACAGGGTATTAAGTAAAAATTATTAGCGTTTTCAGATAATGGGATTGACGAGCTGGATGTTGTAAGAGAAGAAACACATGAAACAATTATCTTATATTCAAGCTTTATCCTTTTAAAACTTGGGTGTATAATACCCAACTGTTTCCCACACAGACACGCAAAGAGAGACCCTGAGCAAAAAAAAGAAAAATGTATGCAGGAGACTTATTTTAAATAGCAATATGGCCACTGCACAGTTTTCCTTGGACCTGGTTCTGAAACTGTGTCTCCCCACTGCCCTTTCCTCTCACCCTTTAGCACGTTGTGACATTTCTCGTAAACATTTGTTAGCTTATCTCTGGGATGGGCTCCCTGGAGGAAGCTCTATCAAGCAAAGCTAGGTTGAAGGGAGCCCAAGGAATAAGCAGTTTGTTCGGAGGCTTGCCTTCCATCTTCAGGATCAATGCCCAAAGGACACAGGTCCAGCAAATGTTTGACAGTGTTCTGTAGTCCAGACCTTACACTGAGGACAAGTGATTCAAATAACTGTAAAGTGCATACACTAAGGAAGTCACAACTGCCCAGTGCAGCCACTAGCCTTTGCTCGGTGTTCAATCGGCTTACCTATAATGTTTTGCATTTACCAACAGAGTAGTACAACCATGGGAGAGGCATGGGGATTTGGGAATACTATTCTTTGCAAGATGCAGAGGGAAAATGGGTCCTCCTGGGAACATCACCACTAGCTTGAATATCTCGAATTAATAACTTTTTTTTTTAATTTATGTCATTACAATTTCTCCAGAAGCTCTTCCCAGGACTCTTCAAGGCCTCCTCAGTCTTTGATCCCTTCTGCCAGCCAGCTTCAACCAGCCAGCATGGCCAGCTGCCTGTGGAGCAGTCTGGGGTTGCCATGGAGACCGTGCCAGCATGAAAGAGGGAGGGTGAGGCCCATGCCAAGCATAGCAGGGAAACACGATGGCTGAGCCACCATTCTTGAGGTCCATGTGATAGGCAGAGGTCAGCAAGAGGAAGTGAGAGGGGAAGGAGGTATTTAGACTGAGCGAGTGTTGCTCCATTGCTTCCACCAAAATGAGACAATATGCTAGGTCTCGGGGAATATTCAATCATCTAACTTACCGGGGCTGGGAGAGGGCCTAACAGCTAAGGATACTTAAGCACACAACCTCTTGTGACTTCAGCCCTAGGAATTCCAGTTCCGGAGGATCTAAGACCTTCTTTTGGCCTCCTCTGCCCTGGGAATGCATGTGATGTACAGAAAACTCACTCACGAGCACACACGTGTACAGTTAAATAAATAAAAAGAAATCCACTAGTCAACCTATCTATCACCCAAACACACACACACACACACACACACACACACACACACACACGTGTGTGTTTAATATATGCACAGGCACACCCACTCATGCAAATATCCTCGCCAAAATAAAATGGGTCTGGGTTTTCTTAATATCTGGAAACAGTACTTCTGGAAAGCCAACAAGATTACTTTGGAATGTGCTACCACTTTATTTGAGCACATCATCACAATATTGATCCTCAGTCATGATTCACATTCTCTTCTGTGCCATTGACGAATGAAGCTTTGACATGTTTTTTTCTTTCTTACTTCTGTACAGAAACCAAAGCTCTGCCTTACGGACAAGCATTCTGAAAACAGAAATGGGTTTGTGGATAGAACTAGAGGTTCCAAAGGAGTGACTCCTGAATTCAAGTCTCTGAACCACCCAGCCCTCTCTGACTCTTCTGCCTCTTTAAATGGTGTGCTTAGGGCCACTCACCACTTCTTCGTCCGCTCTGTCTCTTGGCACATGGTAAGAATGGACAGCTCTGTGGTCTGCTTTGCCTCTGAGATAAGGCTGTGTAAGGTATGACTTCATTTAACACTTCATCCGTTTCCCCTAGCGGCCATGGAAACCTGCAGACGTGAAGAACCCATTGGCCGAATGCCCAAGGTACTAGTATTATATAAGACTCCATTTCACGCCGTTGATAATCCAACCTGAAAACGCGCCAAGCTTTTCTCGTTATCTGCTGAAGCCAGGGACTGTTTCCTCAGACCAGACCACATAACCCAGTTAGTTTACTCTCAGTGATACCCATCCTCCTTGCTAAGAGACAAAATATGAACACGTTGTTACGCACTACCACTGAGAACCCTGGGAGCTGTGACCGACCCTCCTTCCGATGCCCACATTGGTGAGCACATAATCACCACCAACAGCGATATGCACGAACTACTGTGCCAGAGGAAGTAAGTTTCTGTGCGAGTTCCACAGGGCTGAGGGTGTGACTGGATCAGTTTTCACAAGAGACTTGAATACAAGGGGTACTGGAAAACAACTGAACACAGATCTGGCCATAACTGTGGGGCTCTGAGGAGCTTAGTGAAGGGCCCAGTGCCAGCATTAGTAGCACCAACAATATGAGCATCAATGGCGTTAAAGGAAAGAACTATGATTTAGCAACCAAAGGCTCTACATCATTAGGACAAGTTGAATTTGGATTTTAGGGGGAAAGGTCAATTTTTTTTCAATGTATGTATCTAACGCAGTATTTTTCACAGTTACACAAAAAAAAATCCTAAAATAATAAAACTCAAATGTATTGCTTAAAATCTTGTTTTATTTGATTTTCACCTGGCTTCTTATATTTTTCCTTGCTGACTGTAACAGTGCTACACATGGATATAAAGAATCTAGACCCTGAATGGGTTGAAGGACCAGCTAGTTGGAGGTTAAGACTTCATTTTCAAGTATTAGAAAAATCATTTACAAAATGCAGAGTACATCTCTTATTTCTTTTGGGAGTGCTGTATATGGAAGGAAGAAAATTTTCCTAATAATTGGTTGAAATTACTTCAAAAGAAATAACAAAAATGACCTTTGCTTCTCTGAAAAGCATGCCCATAAGCCAAATTGAAAAATTCAGCAACTTTTGAGTTATCTTCTTCCCATGACTACAAGCAACCATCAAGATGATGAGGGAAAAAAATCCACTGCTATAAATCAGTTTGAGTATTTATTTTTCTGTTACTGGAGCAAGAAATCTATAACATAACTGATCACTATACTTACATTATACTGATAGGTCACTTAATAGACAGCAGGTCAAGTTTGAATACCAAGCACTAAATCTTAGGGCAGAGACAAAGACCACAGATCAAAAGAAGCATGCTGTCCCATACTCACTCAAGTCTTAGAAAACTCTGAATATGAGTGTTTGAACTTCTAATAGAGAAGGTATCTTTTAATACTCAATTTACCCTGCATGTATAGTACATGTATAACAATTAATAAGGCAATACTTAAACACTGCAAATAACTGAAGTATATTGTTAGTTTAAATCTACCTTATCTTTCCCTAATGTCCTCATATATTTTAAGGAGCCCACAAAGGACTCCTCGGGACATTTAGCCAACCAAACTCTGGGCTCTTATCAGCTCTGATCATATCTTAGACTTCCCTTGCTTTGAAGACCATAACAATTCCAATGGCACTGTTCCTATAACACACAGAATGTTTGCTACACGAACCTGATATCATGAGCATCTCACAGGAATGTGCAAAGGTCAAGTGCTAGTCTCAGCACACTGTAACGAGCTGGATCATTGTTACTGACGATTTTAAGTTTTTCTTGTTCATATTCTTGAATATACAACTACGTTTTAATACCCACAACTGGATACAATGTCCCCTCACTATCTGTAGTGTACTGGTTCCGGCATCTGCCATAATATCAGATAGTAATGTTCCTCAGGTAAAATACTGCAGGGTCTATAGGACCTATGCACGTGCTCTTTGGGTTTATAGCAGCCCTTAATACCACAGCTTTGGAAATAAGACAAACACTGTGATCGGCCGTCACAAAGAATGTCTTATATAAACATAGTCAATGAAAGTCACTGTGGGTTTACTCAGAATAGGTACTAATGGTTGTTTATTTTTAATTTTTGTCCAGGTTTGTTTGAGCCCTTGGTTTCAAAATACCTGATACAGAACGCCAGTTTCATCATCAAAATATCCTAAATGCCACTTAATTACAACCTTAAAAAATATATTCGTATACTTTTATGCAAAAATGCTGAAAATTTGTACATTTATCTTTGTTTTTTAAAGTAAAGTAAAAAAAAAAAAAAAAAAAAAGGACTGACAGCTTGCCTGTTCTTGTTCTTCCTAAAAAAAAAAAAAATCCTAAATGCCATGAACTCTTCGGCAAGAACTCTTTTACACACACAAGCAAACTGCAGAGGTTCTCTCCTTCCACCATATATCCAGAAGCTACAGATGGCTAGTCTTAGTGGCAAGAGCCCTTACACACCGAAACATATCACCCACTAGTCCAAATGTATTTATTTATTTTTAAAGATTTATCTATTGATTTATTTATTTTATGTATATGAGTGCACTGTAGCTGTCTTCAGACATATCAGAAGAGGGCATCAGATCCCGTTACAGATGATTGTGAGCCACCATGTGGTTGCTGGGAATTGAAGTCAGGTCCACTGAAAGAGCAGTCAGTGCTCTTAACTGATGAGCCATTTCTCCAGCTCCCAAATTTATTTTATAAGTAAGTAGTACCTTATATAAATTGTAATTTCAAATATTCATTAGTTGCATTCACTTGCAAATACCTACAACACACACACACACACACACACACACACACACACACACACAAAAACCCACGGTCTAAGCTAGGTCTTTTGTATATGTTATGGTTGTGTCTTTTGTATATGTGATGGTTGTGTACCTTGGTGTTCTTGTGGGACTCCTAGTGAGCGTTGGGGTTTCTCTGGCTCTTTTACATGTTCTTAGTGCCCTTCTCCTCATACTGGGATGCCTTGTTGAGCCTTGATAAGCCTTGTTCCTAGCCTTGTTGTTATGTGTTGTGCTGTGCAGGTTTCACGTGATCTCCCTGGGAGGCTTGACCTTAAATGAAGAGAAACTGAGGAGAAGTAAACCTGGGGGAGAGGGGAGGTGGGAAAAAACAGTAAGAGTTTAGAGGGGAAAACTGTGGTCAGGATATAATGTATAGGAATAAAACTTTAAAAAGTAAAGAAGCAAGAAAGAAAGGGGAAGGGAGAGAGGGAAGGAGAAGAAAGGGGAAAAGAAAAGAAGGAGAGAAGGGAGGAAAGGAAGAAGGAAACACAAAACTCATAAAATACAGTTTTCACAAAAAACAATAACGTATTACAATGATATCTGAATTACATTTTCTGGAGATTAAAGACTAAACTTATATTATAGCTGGGTATAAAACCCCAGGACAGATAGAAAAACTGTTGAAGATAAGAATAGTTGCCTATGGCAGAGTGACTCTGTGTCCCTTCCCAGAGCAACACACATTGCTCAGTATCTCGAGTTGCTTGGGGACTTTATATAATTCTTTCCAGCCATACTAATGTTAATCGAATCATGAGTCCCCTAAGACCCAGCAGTTGGCAAGTCTCGCTTAGTGTTTAGAAAACACAGGAGGATTTGTGTGTCTTCCTTAGTAAGCAGACCAAATGGAAAATTTCGGTGGAGTGTTAAAAAAAACTTAAACATTGCATTCAAGTTATTAATTAGCTCCTAAATTAAGGAGAACAAAAACAATTACACTGAAATTATAAATTCTTTTAGATGAAAGGTGGATGTCAAACTATGTGTGACATCTCATATCTATGACTTCAGCACTCAGAAGGTGAATATCTAACTATAGAAACCTTAAGGCCAGCCTGGGTTACAAAGTGAACTGCAAACCAGCTTGTCTATAGTGTGAGACCCTATTTTAAGAAAACAAAAATTGAAAGGAGTAAAGGGAGGAAAAGGACACAGAGCAGGGGTTCACATGGTTCTATCTGATATCCTCGGGAACACTGTGTTCACGCAGGCCAGAGTGTGTATTTCACAAATTCTCAGAATAACTTATACAGGAACACTTTCAAGGCATAGGAGACCTTTGGCAAATACTCAGCTTGGTGATCCTTTTCTCACTTTCTTTGAGACTCAAAGCCCAAATTGAAAGACCACACAGATGCCAATAGTATACATGAAGGCAGTAAGGAGAGACCAGAATGTCCTCTGGCCTCTCCTTACCACCTTCATGTATACTGATGTTACCAGCCTCTTAACACAGCTACTAACAACTCACACTCATCAGGAATCCTATAACCTCTGGAATAAAAGTGAGTCAGAGGTAATGAAGAAATAACCAACTGGAATATCCAAAACCCCTGATGCACGAACACAGGGCCATTGCAAAGCAGCAAGAGGTAAGGGTTCTCTCCACACTGTTCTTCAGATGGTCAGCCAAAAATTACAATCTCATAAGGAAACTGTCTTACAATACACTTGCTAGGTCAGAAGGACTTTCTCCAATGCAATGCCACATCCAACAAGAACACATCCTACGTGTAAGCATTTTCTGTTTTGAAGACAATTCATTAAGGCATAGGAAATTCAACGAGGCAGGGAATTTTATGACAAGAAAGTCTAAATGACAAATATGAATATTTATAAACACAAATTTATTATATTAATTCTGAGTCACAAGTATGGATAAAATCTAGTCTTAAAGTCAGCTAGTTAGGACCTAACATTTTAATTATGTTGCAGATTTCAAAAAAAACACAATAACCCAAACACTTAAATAAACTCCTTATGAAAGAAAATGCTATGTGTTCCACATACAGGAAACAAGGTCTTATCTCAGAATCAACACTTGGAGAGTAGTAAAGTTTGAAATAATTTAGTTTCAATATTCTAGTGCATATCTGAAACTTAAATCTAAGGGGAAATACATACTTTGGGAAAACAAGTCTGCTCTTGATAATTAAATGTGCTAATCAGTTCTAATGTTACCGTTTCTCATCTGACTTACCCTTAAATGGATATTCATAGAATAGTCTCTCAGTTCTTAGGCAAAGCAGCATTTCCCATGTGGTTCACAATCAATATACAACTGTTCTTTGAGGTAACACTTTTCCATGGAAATATGAAATTGGTGAGGTTCCAAATGTATGTTGAATATTATTCTGCAGCACAGTATCCAGGATCTTTGAATCCTATTCACAATGAGGTAATCTGCTTTGAGAAATAAGTTGCTGTGTCTAAGGATGGCAGGTAATACACATTGATTCTCTTAAGTTTGTCTTAGATTGAATTATTCCTTCAATCTGCCATTAGGGTGAATACAAATACCTCTCAGGAAAGATCATAGAGCAAAAGACCCCCATTAAAGAAGAAGTAGTATACTTGCTAGTTTTGTGTCAACTTGACACAAGCTGGAGTTATCACAGAAAAAGGAGCCAACATTGAGGAAATGCCTCCACGAGATCCAGCTGTAAGGCATTTTCTCCACTAGTGATCAAGAGGGGAGGGCCCAGCCCGTTGTGGGTGGTGCCATCCCTGGGCTGGTAGACCTGGGTTCTATAAGAAAGCAGGCTGAGCAAGCCATGAGAAGCAAGCCAGTAAGTAACATCCCTCCATGGCCTCTGCATCAGCTCTTGCTTCCTGACCTGCTTGAGTTCCAGTCCTGACTTCCTTTGGTGATGAACAGCAATGTGGAAAATGTATGTTGAATAAACCCTTTCCTCCCCAACTTGCCTCTTGGTGGTGATGTTTTGTGCAGGAATAGAAACCCTGACTAGGACAGATGGCTAGAAGGCTGTACATGAACTAGAAAGAAAGCCCTTACCAGAAAACAAGTGTGCAAAATTTCTCAACCTCTAGATCTGTAATAAGAAACCTTTGGTCTGTTTTGAGACCCACTATGGCATCTTCTTTTGAGGCCAGCCTAAGCTTTACCAAGAGTCTTTCCGTATTTTGACTAATGACATTCCCCAAAGTTAGGTGGTACCACAGACAAAATGCCCTTTGGCATGCTTGTACCTAATGTGGGAAAACATGGTATGTTTCTAGGTCTTGATTTAAGTCTAATTTATGCCATTCAGTATTCTAGTCAATTTGTAATGTTACAGATCATCCACAGACACTTTGTTAAAACACCATCTGTTCCCTGCCATCTTCAAGATCTTCACAAAGTCTTCTGGCACCATGGGACTCTGCACACCCCTCCACTGCACACTGAAACATCTGAAAGCCTACTGTGTGCCCATGTTTGGAACCAGTGTGCATGTACAGCTTACTTGACTTGATCACAGGTGTTTCCACATGCTGGTAGCACCACTTAAACTGTTAAGTAGCATGTGCTTAACTCCAAATGACCATCTCATCTTCAATGTCCCTGATGCCCTGCAAGAACACAGAAGCAGACTTATCCTTTCAAAATGACCTGCAGCAGTCACCCTCAGAGACACACCAGCAATAAACAACAAGGTAGCAACAATGTGCTGTTCACTAGAAAAAACATGCAATCACTCCCATACAACACATCCTAATCAAGTTATTGGTATGAATGTTGAACATTAATAAGCTACAGAATTTTTTAATGAATTCATAGTCCTCAGAGAAGTTTGTTCTAAATACAAGAAGGAGAAGGATGAGGAATATGCAATAGATGCAGTTGTGCAAACATGAAAGATGCTGAGAGAGATTGTGGCTATAGCTTAGCTCTAACATCTTTGGACCAGAGTGTGAATCACAACAAGTCACCGAACCCAGACCCAGCCCACCTCAAAAGCTGTGATAATAAATGCCTGGACTGTATCCTGTTGTTTGCAATCATGTTGCTGTTGTGGAAGGGTGTCCTGAAGACCCGTAAGCTCAGTAAAATCCTGGACAGACATCTGCTGTCCTGCTTTCAGGAGTGTAATAAACTAATGAATGAGCTATGAACCCGCAAATGAGTAACATTGTTTCTATTTCCTCCAACAACAGGTGCTTCTCGGCTCTGACAGCACTTCACCCTCTTGTGGCTTGGCGTCACTCCCCATGTTCTGTGTGCGAGCTGGGATGCTGTAGAAGACAATCTGTAAGCCTATAGGAAAGACAAGCCAACCCGCCTTGCTATGCTGTGGGAAGGAGTGAGCACACTGAACACTGAAGGGTTCCGGAGTCCTCCTGGCCATTAATATATTTTAAGGGAGCTTGCACACAGAGGAAGGAAAATATGTCCAACCTGATAGAAAAAAATATGGCTGTATGTAACACCTTCTACGTTTTTAAAACCTGATTTTGAACAGATGAGTAGAGAAAAGCCCACACCTCAAAGGGTCTCAAAACTGTATTCACTTTCTAACCAAGCTCCCAGCTCAGTGTTCACGTAACAATCTGCTGTGTAGCCGGTACCACCTAACTGTCCCTTATACCAACCACCTTCCTGTTCCTTCCTTTCAGTCTGCCTCCACCTAACATCCACAAGTGCAAAGTAAGATCACCCCTGTACATGCTCTAAGTGCTCAGACCCCCCAAATACTGTAGTTCTACAATTTGTCACACACCTGAGCTAAAGAAAAAGGACTTTAGACTTATAAGGAAAATAAACCACCACATCTAAAATAAACAGCAGCAGAACTACGTCTTCTCAAATACATAAAACCTTCCTTCTCACTAAGTAATATACCCAGTGGGGACTTTTAATTTCCCTTCCTCACTTTCTTCAAGCATTTGGAGACTGTAACAAACACAGTTTTACAACATCCCTTCTCTTCTTCCTATTATTGGCAGGCTACAGTTGGAGCAAGAAGAATCTCTGCAATCCTAGTCAAAGAATTTTTAAAGAACTATTCCGAAGACAAAAAAATAAAATAACATAGAAGCCAAAAGCACAGTTCACACTTCTAGAACTGTTCTGATAAAGCCCCATCAGCACCAGACATAGCAGCCCTCCAGGAGAAAAAATAATATTCTAGAGGTAGCTCAACAGACTTCACTGTTGGGGAGCAACGGGGCTCCATGCTACCAAACTTTGTGCAAGAAAAATCCAGTGAAAGTGCTTGACCCGGTATAACATAGCTTTCAATATGTGACGTCATGTAAAGGGCTAAGTAGTCAACACTGAGACTCCTTCTTTTGTGTAATACCCAATGGGGTGCCATGCCATTAGTGAAATGGGCGTGCCCTAACTGTGTGTGTACTGGAGGTCAACACTCTGTTTTACAGGCAAGAAAATATGTTTTATTCTGACTCATAAAAACTGCCATGTTATTGGAGTATATCTAAACTTCCAAAGAACACTTTTTTAAACTTAATTGTGCCCCGATGCAGTTTTCACATTAATTGCCGTATCATAGCCACAAACCCTGGAGGGTTTCATCCCAATAGGCAAATGATAAGACAACCTGGAGGTCAGGTGAACAGAAATCCTCAACGCCATTGTCATTTGGATCACTGAACCAGTAGACCCTCTCGGTTCTGTTCTGAATAAGCTCTCAGTATTAATCCAACACAGACGACAACAACAATAGAAAAAAATCCTTACAAAGGATCATGGACTAGTCTAGACAACAAAAACAAGGCTCATAACATAAAACTTGTTACGGTTTGCAGATTTACTATGTGCCAATCACTAGCTAAAATTTTAGAAACAATGATAAAATAAATTCCCAAATGGAATAATTCTGGTAAAAAAAATTTTAAAGCTTACTCTGTATAATGGGTGGGGGGCACATTTCTCTGGGGGTAACTGAAGAATGTAAAGAAAACAATGTACTTTTCCTTAGATAAGTGTCAAATCCTACTTCTGCAAAGAACATGCAAAACACTGAGAAAAGTGTCTAGAGAAAAAAGTGTAAGAGAAAGTCAAAAACTTTTCCTGCAGTTTTCTTCTTGCATAAAAATTTGGTACTTCAAAAAGAGGGTAGTGTTGTGATGGCTTGTATATGCTTGGCCCAGGGAATGCCACTATTAGAGGGTGTGGCCCTGTTGGAGTGGGTGTGGCCTACTGGAGTAGGTTTGTCACTGTGGGCTTGGGCTTTGTCTAGCTTCCTAGAAGCCAGTATTCTGCTAACAGCCTTCAGATGAAAATGTAGAACTCTCAGCTCCTCCTGCACCATGCCTCCCTGGATGCTGCCATGCTTCCTGCCTTGGTGACTGTGAACTGAACCTCTGAACCTGTAAGCCAGCCCCAACTGAATGTAGTCATTAATAAGACTTGTCTAGGTCATGGTGTCTCTTTACAGCAGTAAAACCCTAACTAAGACAAGTATGAAGCCCCATTGCTCCTCAATAGTCACGATGGCCACAAACACCTGGTCTTCTGAAGAAAAGGTCCTGGCACTGTATCACATGGGGAAAAAAAGCAAAAGTGGGAATAAAAAATAAATGACTTGACGTTTTATTATTTCATAGAAAGAAGAGCTAGCACTCTTGATGTCTCTTTACTAGGTTCTTTGCTAAGTATTTTTTCAGTTTATTGTTTCTTAATTTTTCCCTCAATGCAACTGGAAATGTGGGAATAAGTATACCCACTCCACTTAGAGTGTCAGTAGCTTTCCTCTCTATACCCACCCCATTACTTCATTTATCACCAAGACACAGAATCAGTGAGTGGTAATGTGTTTTTTTTTTCTTTCATAAAAGCCACATGATACAGTTTAGAACCATGTTCCCCAATCAGAATTAATGAAATAAGGTCTACTGCGGCTAAAACAAGGGAAAATGGAGATAATCACTAAAAAAAGAACTATTTCAATCACTAAGAGAGAAAAGGAGAAATGCAGGATTCCCAAAAGAAAAGTGTACAAGTTGATGGGATGTTTAACCTTAACAATATTTTTAAGTGAAGCAAACAAAGCCCCAGAAAAACACAATGTCTTTGAAATCCGAAGGGCGTTCACTGTACAATTACAAGGCGCATGGTTGTCAACGTCATGGGAAAAGAAATCTTACTTTCTCTGTGATAAAATATAAATGATACAACTTCTTTGGAAGAAACCTTCACAACATCTGAACAGTTTTCAGGAAGTGCCCCCAGGGACTCAAGAACCAAGAACCATATCTATTCGGACTTCTTACAAGCAGATGGCTGAATTATAGCTGTTTTCTGTTTACACAACTTGGTTTACTGTTGAAGAACTGTTCTGTCTGGAAATTAAACTACTCTATGTTGAAGACCACAGCTACTATGTTACTCTAATATCTGAAGAACCAAATAAAATATTTGATGAGGAAAATTTGTTATAAGGAGTGGGCATTCTTAGGTTGAGTGATCATACCCAGAATCATGTGAAACATATTTATTTTTAATGTGATTTTTTTCTTTCTAACTCTGCCCATGATTGTGCCTATTAGTACTGAGACATTAAACACCAATTGGACTCTAAGTAACTTCACTGAGGTGAAATGTGCTCTGCATAAAAGCTATCTTGGATCAGTACTTGTATGTGGTTTGGGAAGTTAGCTTCTGACAGGATCCTTTTTGTAGCCAATGTCACTTAGGAGTTCATGCAATTAATTTTAGTTAAAAATTAACATAGAGAATAAGAAATAAACCCTAAGGACAAGTCACTTCAGAGTTAGCCATGTATAACTCAGGTGAATTTCATGAGTCATCGTCACTATAAATCAGTGATGGCAGTAAGCACTCCCCTGCCAGTTTCTCAGATAGTGGCAAAACAGAATGAAATATTTAAAGAACTCAACTACTAAATAATATCCTGTGAATGCTTCCATGTCCTGAATTCTGCAATGCAGGATCCTTTTAGATCACGCCAATAGGAAACACTTCTTTCTCACTTCCGATGTTTCTTTCCAGGTGAGGGGAACTTAATTAATGAAACACTTCTGGCCTCTGTCCAACCTTTCACTTGCTCAGCCTCTGGAACAGGTTGCCTTGCTTCTTCTTTGATCCTCTGGAGATATCCTTGTCTGCAGAGAACAAGACTGGGATCTACCAACTCAGAGACAGCTCAGTCTCCAGTCTCCAAGGGGAGGAAGACCAATGATGGACCAAGGACCTGAGATGTCCCTCAGTATTCACATAAACTATGTTTAGTCCTTAGAGGGGACTTCTTTATTATCAATTTCCCTTCTAATTCCTCGGCCTTTCCAGATGGCTACTTAAAGACACCAATAATCAATATTATTTCCCTGCACTTCATAATTTTGAAATAAACTATAAATATTATCTACTAATGATGTCGCATGTTTAATGGTGTTGCATGTTTAATGGTGTTGCATGTTTAATGGTGTTGCATGTTTAATGGTGTTGCATGTTTAATCGTGTTGCATGTAGACATGAAGAGTCTCCTGAACCAACAGAAGTAATATGTAATGTGTACACGAAATTTATGATAACCAACACTCATATTTTAAATCTAATTTCTAAGGTCAGTTGGTGTCGCTACAATTATTAAACAAATAAAACAATACTAATGCGAAAACCCCAGCCCCTTCCCCATGGAAGATAACCATACTCAGTAATTCCAATGACATAATTAACAGTTCCTTATGACTTTATGCTACAAAGCATTGCTTTTGGAAAGTAGCACGCTCGTGTCATTCAAAATGTGCAGAAATTTTTGACGCACACATATCTAAAGTGACTTAACCAAATATAACTGGCTCACCTGTTTACTTTGCTCAGAAAACAAGGTAATGCCTCTTACTATAACACGCATTTTACTCTGAGAACATAACTGGCAGTTGTCACAACAGAACATAAATTTGAATATAAATAACTATGCTGATTGTCAAAACACTTTCTTGACAGAAGATAAACAGGTCTGCTGTCACAGAGGTCATTTTCTGTAGCAAATTCTAAAAAACATCACAGTGTGGTGACCATATAATGGATGCCACAGAAGGTAACAGCTACACCAACTTGGGAGCATTTGCAGATACCCAAGCACTGCAAACCTTTCACATGCCTGTCCTCGATGCAGACCCCTAGATGAGAGAATCTATGAAAATGACCTCTGATGTTCAAAGAGGCACCAGTGCACACCTCAGTTCTCTTTCTGATGGTGTCACTGGTGACGTCATTTAAAGAGGAGGCCGTCTCCTCCCCATACAGAACTTATGTTCCTTTTCATTCATTCCCTCACAATAATGTTCTGCTGAGAATTCAGCTCTCTGCTTTTAAACTGAGCAGCTGTTTAAGATCTGACCTCACAGAGTGATGCTGATTGAACAGTCTATAATATTCTCCGTACAACATTAATCTTTGTACTAAATTTGATCTTAATCAGGAGGCTGACATAACAATAATAAAGAATATCAAAGTCTTGAAATTTCTCACTTACTGAGATATAATGATTGTTGGAAGAAACAGTGTTAGAAGGTATAAGTTAATTTCCTTTACCTTAATGGTTATATATCTCAGAACATAAAGGAATTATATATTTCAAGATAGGAAATTGTCATTTTGATGCCAATCTACAAAATACTATAATGGTCTATCTATATAAAAATGGTATTATAATAATATTGATTCACAGAGAGCATGGGAATCACAGTGTCAATAATGTACTGATTAGAATAGGTCTTCAGTAGTAAGCATAAGTTTGCAAGCCATGTATTCACATACTTGATATTCAATCCAACATGTTTAGATATTCTACCTTAGTGTACCCATCTTACAATTCAATAAGTTATGTCTGATGACCACATAAATGGTCAAGGGACAACAGCAAAGAGACAAGATTTGGCATCCACTAAAAAGCCACATGATAAGTGGCTCACACATTACGGAATGCAAGACATCATTGCATTATTGAAACTTACTTTTCTAACAACTTTTACAAAAGATCAGAAATATACAGAAAAAATCTGGACCATTTCCTACAACTGGTGTGTGATTGCTATAAGAATTTGAAATAGTGGAATATATTGAAAGATGTATATGCATGCGCACGCGCACACACACACACACACACACACACACACACATACACACACACACACACACACACACACACATACAAAAATAAATATAGCATTCAGCACACAACTTAACCAGGGTAATAAATGGGTGAATGCATGTTTAAGACAGAAGTATTAGGAATTACTGTCTAAGTTATCTGATCATTGTTTATAGCCTGCCAAAAATAAATGATACAAAATATAACTTCAATATCATAATGTTGATGAACCATTTACTACAAATCAATTAACCAAGATAGAAACCTTGAAGTCATGTCAACTACCATGTGATCATCCCACACTTTTGTTATAAGTCTTATAATTTAATGGAGTAAGATCACAGCATAAAATATTCCTATGAGCTTCCTGTGTTGGAGGTGCTGTTCCTGAATATAATTGGATTCATTAAACCTAACCAGGCAGTTTATTAATCAGTAGGCTGGATTGGCAGACAATGTGATGAAAACTATTTATATATGGCATGTTTAATACTTTATAATAATATAAAATACTGTTATGCTGGCATCTAATCAGATAAACTTGAAGCCAACAACAAGAATCAGGAACTGTTTTTCTGAAACCAAGTTTTCACACACAACAGTACACATCTTCTGCACCCATCAAAGGTCTTCACCTTTGGAATAAGGACAGTGGTAACTCTTAAGGAAGCCACTGAGATAATATGCATTTAAAGTTTGCTTACTCATAAGTAAGTTAGTACCTTCAACAAATTGGCTTCAAAACTGGGTAGTATCTGACTTTTATTCATAGTTTGAATTTGAGTTTAAATGTCCAACCATGTGGGATCTTTTTAATGTGAAAATTATGTCAGAAAGAGTAATACAAGTGTTACTTTCCTTTAACTTGAAAATAGAGGAACACAGAGAAGGGAGTGTTCATAGTCTATTTGTAGTGGGGGAGGAGAGCATTCTGGGGAAGCTGGAAATGTAAACATATTCTACATTGGTTCCAGTTGGCTCTTACAACTAGATACCAGAATACATGGCTTTACAGACAAATTACTAGAAATCATTTAAAATTTAAAAGTAATGCTTTTCCTTTATAAAGAAGAACCTGCAAAGTAAAATAATAATAATAATAATAAAATAAAAACTGTGCAGAACTCTTCAGCAATTCCACACGCATGCCCGAGAGCAAAGTGTTACATTTTGGGGAGAGGCAATACACATTCAATTATGTGCACAAAGTAAAATACTAGGAGAATATTATAAATTCATTTTTCACATTTACAGTCCATTATGAAAGTAATATTATACTTAGAAAATATTTAACAAAACTGCAAATTGCCTTTTCCGACTAATATTTTTTTGAATTTCATTTTTCCCTCTCTATGATGAAGCACAGAAGGGGGGAATGATGACATCTGTTGTATTGTGAAAGATGTGAAGTAGCCGATGACGCTGTAATTTGACTTCGAGTGAGTTTTATGGCAAACAATGTAAACATGAATGACACCTGTAATGATCTGGTTTTACAACTTTGCAAACAGACACACACACACACACACACACACACACACACACACACACACACACACACAGTTAAATAACCTCTTCCACAAGACTAGGACAACTTCATTACAGCAACCACCTCATGCTCTTGCTGTAACTGCTTTTCGGTCAGGTACTATCATTTTCAACCCACAATACGGAATAAAAGCCTCATGCAGAATACATGGTGTTTTCTCACGCCCCAGCAGCTGCTCTCTGGAAGCACACACCGGCACACAGTGGTGTCAACTAGTCTGTAAGAATCATGGTTAAAGCTGAAACACTGGACTCAATCAGAGGAAAGGAAAGGAAAGCACCCCTCCTTCGTCTAAGAAGTGCTTCTGATGGAAATTTTACATTGATAAGGCTCCAGGAGTGTGCTCAAAGCACTCCTGCAAAGTTCCCTGAACATGAATAAAGGTGAAACTACATCGGTGTTGGCACAAGAATCGCAGCATTCCCTTTAGCCAAGCAGTGTAGCCTCTGGCTGTGCTTTTTCCCACGCTCACTTGCTATTAGTAACATTACAGTCCTTCTAAATTTCAACGACTAATTCCAGACATAGCCATCTTCATTCAAGCCTTGGATCTTGTAACCCACAGACCAGTAGTACAGACACTGTTCAACATTGACAATGGATCCCGCTTGGCACAGAGAATCACTAAAAGGAATCCGCTTGTTGAAAGCAGCTATTCCATACACGAGGATTCTTGCCTCTGTTGGTCATACTTTCCATATATCTGATCCGCCAAATCATGCACTGGTCTATGTTGGCCATCCAAAAGGAGTCATATCAAACAATCTTCCATTGGATTTTAGTAGTGTGGCTGGGGAGCCTTCTAATTATGGTGATGCATGCTCACTAGCAGACACGTCAACTGAACTACCATCAGTGGAAGGGTGCAAAATGAGGTAACTCATGGGCAGGGGCAACACCTCCCCATTTTCACGGAAGTCAGTGCAGAAAATTCCCAGCGTCTTCCATATCAGTCACACAGTTCCTAAAAGTGAACTGTCCGTCATGCTGATCAGGCCTGATTTTTGCTCACTTCATGGCTCTTTTCTAAGCCAGCATATTTGTTAGAGAACATTAGGCATGCATATGTATTAAAGCCTTGCCGAGCTGAAAGCACAGCAGATCAGTTCAAATGAGGGAAACACAAACCCCTTGCAAGCACAGCATCCCCTTCTATTATCCTCTTCTTCCACACCCTTCATTACCCAGGTGTTTACAGTAAAAACGCAACTTTGGGTATTTTAGAAATAAGTGGCTCGTTGTGGAAAATACAGAGATGCACAACCCCTAAGCCCCCCCAAGTCTGTTTTCCGAACCCCCCACCCTCAGACCAAGGAGGTTGTACCTCCTTCCTAGAGACTTTACTCTGAACAGAGTGGCTCAACATGCTGAGTATCAATCGATGAAAACACATTACACACCAGAAGAAGAGGAAGGTCGGGTGGGGGGGGGGGGCGTGGAGAGCGAAACGCAGCTTTGCTTTCGGCCATTAATTACGGATCACCCAAATACCGCTAACCGTATCTCCCATGCACAAGCACCCTTGCCAAACCTGGGCTGTCAGGCAGCGCTTTCCAAAGCCTCGCTATCTATTGTCAGGACAGAGAAGCCCCCGGAAGCCTGTGAATCCCTCTGAAAATGCTTCCTCGGAAACGCTAAATATAGACCAAAGGGGTCTGGGTCTGGTGAGCAGCGGGAGACGGAAGAAACGGCCATGGACGCATATGACTAAGTCTTTCCATTTTGTTCTAGCCAAACATCATAATGACATTGAACATAAGGGCAAAAGACTGGAAGGAAGTCTTCCCCGCCCCCACCCCGTCTTCTCCCGTATATTAGGGACGTCATGAATGCAACCGGGTTGCTCTGGAGGGTGGCGGGGAGCAGTCGGTGTTGCCCTATATACGCGTCCTCCGAGGTAGAGGGGTGGCAGGGAGGGGAGCACACGGAGAAGCCACTTGGTAACCGCTCCAAGAAAGACACTGACCCCCGGACCCCGTTGCGGGCAGAGCTGTCTTCCGAGGGAAGACCCGGCAGGATCGCGGTCCTCCCCCGGGGCAGACAGCACCCCACAGCCGCCGCCGCCACCCCCTGGCCCCGCTGGCAGCGGAGGACCAACCCCCACCGACAGTGAGCAAGAAGACGACGCCCGGAGGATGCGCCCGGCTCCAGCAGCTCAGCTAAAGCAACTCACCGAACGGCGCGGCGCCCGACTGCTTCCTGGCGAACATGCACCCGCCGCCAAAGACAGCTCCTCAGTCGGGGGAAAGGCGTGCGCGCCGCCGCCCGGCTTCAGAGCAAGGTCCTGACCTTGCCCAGCTGCAGCATCCTCCGCTTTTGTTGTGGGAGCGCGGCCGCGGGACAAGTGATGCTGGCGGGGAGCAGGGGCGAGCGCGGCGGGCGAGAGGCGGCTCCCGACGCGAGTGCGCAGCGCCCGGCCCGGCCGCTCCTCCGAGCGCGGCGAGCGTAGCGCCCCCTGCCCGACTCGGCGGGCGCCGCGGGATGCTCGGCGTTCCGCGGGGCTCCCCGGGCTCGGGCCGGGCTACCAAGCCGCCGCGCCCGCCGCTCCGCTCGGCCGATTGCCGCCGCGGGCGCGAGCCTGGGCCGCCCTGGCGCCCGGCGCCGAGCGCTCTCGAGCTGCGCCCTGCGCGCCGCCCGCGCCACCTGTGTCGCCGCCGCCGCCGCCGCCGAGAGCGAGGCTCCTCCCGCCGCGCGCCGCAGCTCAGCCTCCGGCTCAGCCGCGGCGGCCGACTCCGGCGCCTGGCTAGTGAGCGAGCGTCCGCCCCGCCACCGAAACCTGCCCTGGGTGCGGAGCATGCCCAGTGCCGCCGAGAGAGCGCGGCGCCTCGCCACGCGAATTCCACTTCTGGTTTTCGCGGCGGCAGCAACAGCAGAGGAGATGGGAGGAGGCGGCGGCGGCGGCGCAGGTTGGGAGAGGGCCGAGCATCCCCAGGAGCGGACAGCACCGGAGCTGGAGCCGATGTGGAGAGTTGATTCTCCCCGGGGCAGGTGCCAGTCTGCAAAAGGGCAGCGATTACGGGGGGTTCTAGAGTGGCTTGTGAGTTAAGGAAAGCATGGGGCCAGCCATGCAAGCTAGTGGATGCGGGTGGTTGTTCTTGTAGATTCTAGGGTTCCAAAGAAAGGAACCCATGACGTCTGTGAGAGGTTCTTTCACAGTGTTGGGCCCCATCTCCACCACCCCCAGTGTTCTGATTATGCTTTTCACAGACACCGTCCCCTTATGGAAACTCAGTCTGTTTCTAAAATCTGGAATACGAATAAGCTTCCTACAAGGAAGACCCTTCTTGCCTGATCTAGAGCTTTAACGATTTCCCTTCACCCTCCTGTCGCTTCCTGGCACCCAGTTGCCCTCTTGGAAACCTCCACAACTTTTCCCCTCTTCTCTTCCATTGTCTGGTGCTAAAATGGAAACTTTGTTCATCCTCCACCTCCACCGACCCGGGTGAAGTCTGTGAAGCTTTCTCCATTTCCAACTGAGATTTCCAAATGTCTCTCAGTTAGACAGTCATTAGGCAACGGAGTGCTAAATCTAGCAAGCAGAGTCACACTATGAAAAGTCTTGCTGGAACACGAAACTCATGCCAAGTGCCAAGGCAAGCAGGTCTTCAGGACCTTCGTCTGTGTCCCTGTGTTGGTGCGAAGTCCGTCAGTCACATTCAAGACAAATGCTTCTCAGAACTATTCCACCACTAATCTCCCCTGACCCCCCCCCCCCAAATGTTCACTGTAAAGCTGTGCTCTCTTATCCACTCCTTCCTAGAGCTATTTTCTGAGACACATAGAAACGGGAAAGGAACCACGAACTTGAAATAAGAGAGCTTCCAGCTTCAGTAATCTCAGGGGAGATTCTATTCAGTTTGCAGGAGACGCTCCAACAAAGTCAAAGTACTTGTGGACCCTCTAAAATTCCCCGGAGTTAGTAAAAAGCCGAGGCAAATGTCGAGAAAAGTTAAACAGACTAAATATGCAAAGGAACGGACCCGAGACTGAGCAATGACTGTTCTCAACAGGGAAATGGGCATCGCCATTCCACCTACCTTGAGTAGGCTTGGCCTCACTCGAAAACGTTGTTCTACGGTGTAGCTACTGCTTCGAAGCTGGCATGACGTTAACATAGCCTAATTCCTGTGAGGGAAGATATACAGTCATTTTCAGGTGTTTTATATATCAGCTCCAGCTGACTCTGGAATCTGGGATTTATAGATCACACTAGCCGTCACATCTCCTCTGTGTGTGTGCGTGTGTGTGCATGTGTGTGTGTGTTACATAATAAAAGATGTGCTTAGCCTCTTCGTACATGTTGCTGTTTGTAGTTGTTTGGTTTGTATGTGCTAGCATGTGTGAAAGATATGTGTATGCGTGTGAGACATGTGGTATATGTGAATGTATGTGCTGATGCCTGGAAGGCAGGGGAGAACTTAATGAAGTTCTTTTCTGTCTCTCTTGGCTTTATTCTTTAGACATAGTATTCTGCGGAACCTGTGAAGCTAAGTGTAGGGGCCAACAAGACCCGCCCCAATCCTCCAATCTCCCTCAATACTGAAATTACAGGTGTGCACATGGCTTCACCAATCAAGAGATCTGAACTCCTGAACTCAGATTTACACAAACACACTGATGGAACTCTCTGGGTCCCTGTTTTTCTCTTTTCGAACTTTAACTCAGTAAGTCAGTGGGGACAAGGAACAGGTTAAGATGAAATCAGGTATCACAGTAGGTGCATACATCCTATTCTTAGAGCATATGCATATTTTATATCCAAAAGGGTCTGGTGTGAGAAATAATGGCTTTCCAAAGTTGTTTGCTTTGTTCTATGAGAAGTTGCAAAATCCCCATTGATTTTTTGATCACTATGGCAACATCCATGTTCAGTCCCTGAAGGACTTTTTGTGGTGGGTGTGGGATATTAAAGAAATGCCCTGGACAACAAGGATTTCTCTCATTCTTTGATGCGTTTCATGGAAACATTTATGATTTCTATTCTTCCGGAATTGTTTGTAACTGGAGATATTATTAAGTTCACAATTATTAGATAATGTGAAAACTGGGGTGAGATGCTCCTGAGTGGTGCTGAGTCTTCGGACGACTCGCTGCTGCCACCTTTTGCTCGCTGCCTCCGACAGTTCCAGAGAGGAGCAGAGTCCTGAATTCACACATCCACTCAGGTAACTTCGAAGTGAAAAACTGTTATTGTGGCTCTTCTGTCTGCACATCATTAGAGCGATTAGTTACCGGAATCACATCTAAATGCAGCACGTTTCTCTCAATTTTCCAAAATCAGCTTAAAGTATCAAGCAAACATATTTTCACCCGGAAGTTTGACTTAAAGTTTTGAGAATAAAATTTAATAACAAAACACGTTTTATAAAGTCACATAACACATTTCTTTTCATTAGTACAGATAATGAAATTCAACTAGAAAATAGTGGTTTGACATTTTTTAAAATTTACCACCTGTTGATTTTCTTTTGAAACTTGGAAGTGTTGGGATTCTGTAAACCCCATCCCTCAATTACCTGGCAGTAGCCAGGTATGCTCCGCCCCAGTGACCTGACACTGTAAAAGGGGCTGCTTGACCCCTCCTCTCTCTCTTGGCCTCTCTTGCCTCCTGACTCTCTTGTTCTCCCACCCCTCTCCCTCCTCTTCCCCTTCCCTTCCCCCCTCTCCCTCCATGTGCTCATGGCCAGCCTCTACTTCTCTATTCCCCCCCCCCTCTCTCTCTCTCTCTCTCTCTCTCTCTCTCTCCCCCTCTACCACCCTCTTAACTCTCCCATGACCTGAATAAATTCTATTCTGTACTATACTGTTGTGTGGCTGGTCCCTCAGGGGGAAGGAATTCCCAACATGGATCCCCCCCCCCCCCCCCCCCCCGAGGCATCTCCCTTGCCCCCAGGCCTTGCCATACCTCCATGGACCATATGCCCCCCACTCTCTTCATCCTTCCCCTAATATTGATACAGAAACCCGGGACGTCATCTTTTCACAACATTGGTGCCCAGTGACTTTCCCTTTCATTGGTGCCCCATCATCTTCTCTTTACAGGAAGTCTAACTATATGTCAGCAATTTTATTTCTGTCCTGTATTTGAATGCCAATAGCCGTGATAATTTCTTAAAATTTGTAATTTATAGGGTAGGCAAGGTGTCTCAGAGGTTAAAGACACTGCTTCTGAAAAAAGAACTAAATTTGGCTCCAGCACCCATGTGGGACAGGGTTCAACCACCTATAACTCAGGTTTAAAAGATTGGACACCTGCTTCTAATCTCTACATGTACTACAGTCTAATGCAGACACACACACACACATAATTAAATTAAAGCTTTAAAAAGCATTATTTAAATTCTACAGGGAAGTTTCTATAACAGTAACCCACCTGTGCAATCATGACATGTGATTTATATGATGAATATTAATAATATTAAGTATAAAAGATACAGCATGTTACTTTAGAATTATATGGCATAAAAATGAATAACTAATTGTTTTTGACACCTCTGGTCAGCTGGTGGCGGAGAAATACTAATTTTTCAGGACACCTTGGAGCTGACCTTAGGCAGGAAACTGGCTTTTGTGCTGTGCCCTTTAAGGGCTAGAATTAACCACATTTGCATCTGAAGTTCAGGGCAAATGGCTTAGAACTGAAGCCCAGGAAGGTACATTTACATTTGAAATGTAGTTTTGGACAGCTGATTTAGGCAGTGGCTGCCTCTTATCACCTTTTGTCCTTGATCCTCACACCTGACCTCCGGAAGGATGTTTAAGGATCTTTGATTATTAACTTGCTTGTTCCCTGTCTTAGAACTGATGTAATCTTTCTGCATGCAATTAAAATGGTATATAAGAAAACTAATAAACAGGCTTTGCTTCGGCCAAGAAGCTTAGGCCTCAAGTCCGGCTGAAGTCATATTCCAGCCTTAACTAACTTGTCTTTCTCTTTCAATCCTCACTCTGGTTCCGGGTGGACCTCTCGAGAGTTCGAGCTGGTCTAGGATAACTAATCTTCATTAGGACTGAAAAAAAGTGGTTAACTAATCATTAACCATGCTTGCAAAGACCAGCTTGAGGGTCATTTAGTCATTTGATTAAAATCTTTGCACTCTGAGTAGACTGTTCTTTATTAAACCGAAGCTCATATGATGGGAGCATTCTTTCATTTTTTTGTTTGCTCATTCAGAAAATGTTTATTGAGTATCTATTGTAGTTTACTACTGGGATAAGTTTGTAGAATCAATAAGGAACAATAGAGCAGATGATGAATTCTCTGTGACTATGAACTGGGATTATTGGGTAAGAATAGAAGAAAACATCGAGAGAAGATCCAGCAGAGCCTATGAATGAAAACATCCTCCTAACTGCCTCTTCCCCCTTCTTCTTGCTTGTATGTGCTTCCTTTATTTACAAACTGTTCCTGTCTCCTCAAGCAGTTTGTTTACTATGCCAGGATGACGCCGGCAATGTGTTAATAACATTTCTATTGCTGGGACGAAACCCATAACCAAGGCAACCCATAAGAGGAAGCATTTAATTGGGCTTATTGTTCTAGAGGGTTAGAGTCCATGATGGTAGAGAGAAACTATTGAGGCAGGGTTAGCTGAGAGCTCACATAGTGAACTGCAAGGAGGAGAGGGGGAAGGAGAGAGGAGGAGGAGAGAATTCAAAGTAATGAGAGTCTTTTGAAACCTTAAACCCTACCCCAGTGACCCATGTCTTCCACTAAGTCCACACCTCCTAATCCTTCCCAAAAAGCCATGGAATGGAAGCCAGGTGTTCAAATACATGAGCTTATGGGTCCATTATCAATTATACCCCCCACAGGTAGCATGGGGACGAAGTAGTGCCTGAAGTCCTAACATAAAACCAGGAGAGGTCCTAGTACGTAAGAGCCGAGTCCTTTTGATGTACAACAGAGCCAGTTCTTATCCTGACAGGATGACTCAGGGCTCAGTAACAGGAATAATAAAGTCCCTTGCAAGTATCAAAGTCATGTTTGCACTGAAATCTCTGAATTCCATGTGGTCTGGTCGATGCAGAAAAGGACACACATCAATCAACAGAAATGGACTGTGGCTCAGGGGTCTAGAGACTCATGAGCCTGCTACATTTACAAAAAAATACATCATATTACAGAGATGTGGCTGGAAACGGGCTCTCCTGGATGCTGAAACCTACCCTGTGTGGTCACTCTTGTGGTGATAAAAATACCACCACCAAGGCAACTTATAGCAGGAAGGGTTTATTTGGGCTTATGGTTCCAAGGGGTTAGATTAGATGGTGAACCAGTGAAGGCATGGTGGCAGAACAATTAAGATGACCTTGAGATTCCAACTTACACCTGTCAGAATGGCTAAGACCAATAAAACAACTGACTGCTCTTGCTGGCCCAGATGTAGTGTGAGAGAACACTTCTCCACTGCTGATGGTGAGCAACCTTGTACAGCCATTGTGGGAATCGGTGTGGCAGTTCCTCAGGATGATGGGAGTCAATTTTCCTCCAAGTTGCAGCTGAACTGTACTGGGTGTTGTGGATGTATACCCAGGAACTATACCACTTGCACTGACTTTAGAGACACTTGCTCAACCATTCTCATTGCTGCTCTCTTTACTATAGCCCGAAATCAGACTAACATGCCCATCAATGAATGAACTGATAAAGAAAACATGCTACATTTACACAATGGATGCTAGCTAGTCATTAAAAGATCCTTTTCATGAAATCCACAGATAAATGGATCAAAGAAGAAAAAAGAAATCATATTGAGTGAGGTAACCTAGACACGGGAAGATGAATAGGGGGTGTATTTATTTATTTATGGGTGTCATTAGTTAGCTCATTGCCGTATAACCACAGAGTTTAGGTATAGAGTAGGGGAATGAGAAGGAGGGATCTATTTCCCTAAGAAAGGGAAATAAAATAGACAGTTATGGAAGCATGAGAGTGGGGCAGAAAAAAGATAATCAAACTAGGAAGAGAAAGGAAGAAAAAAGTGATAAAGGAATAAAAGCCCAGCTAGAATTGAGGGCCATTTTTGTGGGGTGATATGAAAACCTATAACAGTAGAAACTTCATTAAAAATACATGTATGAAGACAATCTAAATAAAAAATTTCCCATTTGTCCAATCTTGTCACCAAATTTCTTCCAGTGCCAGAAAGAAATGGGATACATCTAATCAAGTTGTTGGCCAAAGAGCCCCCACGAGAACGCCTAAAAACCCCAGGCTATCGCCAAGGCTTTTAATTGCATTCATCAAAGTGACGATAAAGTTATATTTCTGAAAACATTTATATAACTCATTAAACATTAAGAAGTCAAGCTATTGCCTAGCTAGAGCCTTCATTTCTACTAACCTAGTGTTTGATGTAATGGGATTTGCTCTGTCTGCTACCATAAGATAAAGTAAACCTTTGATATGCAATAACAATGTGCCTGCAAGATACACCACCAGTGCATTAGTGGCACAGAGCTTGTGGGAGTAACCAACCAATACCTGATTGTATTTCAGAGACACTCCATAGATGTAACCCATCCCCTATGCTGTTCAGATGGAAAGAAAAGACTAGACAGGCCAGGGATCTAGAGTAAAACTAAATACTAGTGTTCAGCTAAAGACATGTAGCCATAAAATGACTCCAAATAATATTCTGCTATGTTCATAGATCAGTGCTTTGCTCAGCCATCATCAGACAAGCTTCTTTATGCACAAGATGGGAACAAAGACAGAGACAGAAAGTAAGAGACTTTGGAACACTCACTCTGAAAATGGAATGTCTTTAGCAGTTCCCTCTGCAAAGGGCTCAGGGAACCCTGAAGAAGAGTCAGAAAGAACGTAAGGACCAAAGGGATGGAGGACACCAAAGGAACAAAGCCTTCTAAATACAGCAGAACAAGACCAGTTCACAAAGTCTGTGCTAGCATGGATATGTGCCAAAATGGGGTTCTAGTGCTGAGAGAAGTGGACACATGTACCCCTCTTTCTAATTGACAAACACTCACAAATAAAAACATAGTTTCCTCCAACATTCTCTTTCAGGGTGCAAACCACTGTTAATGTTTAATGAGGTTTAGTTTCCTATGTTCGCAAGTAGATGGCCAAATACAAAACAAACTCAGTTTCATCCATGGAGGGTTTTTGCCTTGTAATGATTTTTCTGGACATCCATCCATCCATCTATTCATCCATCCATCCATCCATCCATCCATCATCCATCCATCCATCCATCCATCCATCCACCCATCCATAATCCATCCACCCATCCATCTACAAATCTATTTATCTATCCATCCATCCATCTATCTCTTTTACTGTACAGGTCCTTTGTATACATACTATGACAGCTGGCTTGTGATTTGTATGAGTTTCCTGTGTGTGCAAGTGTGTACCTGCTTCTGTATACATTTCTTATGTTGTCTTTTGTTTGTTATTGTGTTTGTTTTGTCCAATTTTAGAATTGCCTGTGCTTTCTATTTTACTATATTTTATTTTATTACTATTCTATAAATGCCTGTCTGTTTTCTCAAAGGAGACAGAAAAGATGCAGATGTGGATAGAAAAGATGAGGAGGATCTGAAGGGATTTAGGTAAGGGGAAACCATGGTGAGGATATTTTGTATGAGAAAAGGAGAAACCATGGTAAGGATATTTTATTTGAGGTAAGGGGAAACTATGATGAGGACATTTTGTATGGAGTGAACTATTTTCAATGAAAGAAAACTAGGGAAAAAACTTTTTTAGGTGGAGGTTGCCTGTAATCTCTCTCTATCTCTTACTAATAATATATTGTGTGAGTATTTCCCTCATATAGACTTTCTCTCAAATTAAAATTGAACCCTTTTCAATGAAACAATGGTTGGCATGGTCTGAGATCTCATGTAAGAGTGGATGCTAGTAACCAGTATGGGGTGTGATATATCTGTTAACTGTTTCACAGATGGGATCTCATTCAGAGTGTTGTATAAAGAGCCCACTTCAGAGATTGTTTTACCATTGTCCAGAATGGGGAGTATTTTGTATTGATTACCTTCTTGCTCTCCTTCAGGAGCCTCTGGCAGCCTAGAGCAGTGGAAGATGCTGGCTTCTGAGGTAGAGAGCCATGGTTTGAGAGAAAAGATGGCGGAAGTCTTGCTGTTGAATGACTAATAATGAGGTATGTCCATAACGGCTCATCTCTATAAGAGTGAAATCCCTGAATACAAAGGATGTAACATCAGTGCATTGTGTTGTCTGGGATCTTGCCTCCTCTGGTTCATTTTTCTTTAGCAAGGCACTTTGTGGGGAAGAACTTTCTGTTCTTCATTCATGATGTCTACTTATATCCAAGAAGAGAGGGACACCTGCCAAAAGCTAGTCCATCTGACTTAGAAATTCAACCCCTCTGCCTAGCAAAAGTGGGGAAAACATGAGACCTTTTAGGTTAGGCAAATTCATATGACTATGACTATATCTATGTCTAATGTATATGTAATGCATAGGTACATATAATGTATATGTGTTTGTATATGTATACGTATGATATATGTGTGTATGTATACCTATGTATGTATATGTATGTATATATATATATATATATATATATATATATATATATATATATATATATATATATAATTAGTGCAACTTATTGTCAGGAATATGAACAATATCCACATAATAACAACCAAAAACTAATGAACATATAAGGACTGGAAATAAACTCACGAGTGCTATAGAAGTTGAAATCAGGAGACAGGCTGTTTAGAATGATATTGATCTGTCTGTTCAAAGCAATATAGAAATCAAGGAAGTAATAAATAAACATAAATGGCAACAAATCCACCAAAACACTGGAATTTGTGAGGCTAACTTAGTTGAGTCCAAGAATGTAAGTGTAATAACTGAAGCTAATTTGATTTTTATTCAATACTTTAGATTAGAACATGTTCTAAACATTCAACAAACAAGCACTCAGTGACTTGTGATGAAATTTTCAGGAAGTTTTGTATGGTTAGACTGACTGAGAATATATTCTCAGACAACATTTTAATTAAGCCAGAAATTAATACTTTAAAAAATTGATAACTTTCATTTAGGATTTAAATTTATACCTTGTTTCAAAAATGACCTAAAAGAAAAAAATTGTATTATTTGAATTTTTATAATGCATCATTTTTGAAAACTAGATTTTTACATCTGACCTTAGTATGCCCATTGCACTAAGAACAGGGCATGTTCTTTCTTTTGCTGTTCACCTTTATATAACAAGATTAGCCCTCTGCTCCTAAGTTTCGGCTTCTCCAGTTCAAATTCTGTGTTAGTTTACAAAGGTTGTCAAGGGAAAAAGATATCAGCTCAGGTGAACAGAAGTACAAGATCAAGGTGTGTGCAGGTTTGGTTTCCATGGAGACTTCCCCTGGCTTTCCAATGGCTGCTCCCTTGCAGTTTCTTCTGAACTGTTGTTTCATTCTTTTTTTCCCCAGGTAGTGACTTATGACTCCTCCATCCTCTGGTCTTAATACAAGTACACTCTTCTTGGCCCGGTCTCCAAAGGTAGCCATAATCTAAAATATAAGAACTAAGGCTTCAATTTGTAAGTGGGCCACAATTCTTAGGTAAGAGTGACCATCTGCTGGGTGCCTGTAATGGTAATTGAGGATTTAGATCTCTCCTGCACCCTGCTAATTCATTATTAATTCATTCATTAGCTCATGAAATATTAAGTGCTTATTCAATTGTAGGCCATGCTGTGGGTCCAGGCGTGGCAGGCATCACTGCTATCCTGGAGCTACAAAGGCAAGGAACAGTAAAAAGGACCTCTCGGTGTTATAGCATGTCATTACTGAAGTCAGAAACACAAGCTAGAGATTTAGAGTATGCCGGTTTTGGTTCTGTGTTCAGGAGACCCTTCTCTGAGTCAATGACATTTCAGGTCTGAATACATTAAAGAATCTTGTGAATACCTTAGATGCACGTGGGCCAAAGAGATGAGACAGCAATGGCAAGAGCTGTATAGATGTTGCAGCAAATGTTCAGGGTCCAGATCACGCTGTTTAGGTCAGAGGAAGACTTGATGATGCATAGATGAATTCTGACCAAGTCCTCCCATGGTTTGATCTAAAGTCTGTGTGTGGTGTTCTATTTTCTGTGTGGGGAACAGCTGGGGAAGCAAGTCGGTGTGACGATGCCAGTGTACAGACCAGGACAAAGACATGAGTAGAGGTAGGCATGGTAAGAAAGGTCAGGTCCAGGATGCCTGGACCCACAGCAAACTGTCAGATTCGGGCTAAAGTTATGCTAGTTTTTCTTGGATGTCTTGACAGAAAATCCCTGCATTTGCCAATTGACTATACCAGTGTGTGACCTCCTGCTTTAGTGACAGCCCCTACTATGTTTGTAGCAATGTTTTCATTATATGACCCCTGTATCAATAAGCAGTTTGTGGTTATGTGCATTTCGAAAGCAAGGAGTTCCTGCACAGCTCTGCATGTTAGGAGTGGTTACCATCCTCAGAGCATCTACGAGCAAGAGGTGCTAGGGTTTTAGCTGTCCAGGGGAAACATGTTTCATTCCTTCCTGTGTTGGATTTGAATGACAAACGCCTAGATTTCTATAGCAGAAAAATTCAAGGCAAGCCCATGTATTGTGACAGCATCATTATTACATAAACCTTCGGGGGGTTGTTTGTTTTATACTCCATCTGTTTAACAGAAACACCTCACCTGGTCTTAGGAGGAGCATGGGAAAGCACTACAGCAGAGGGCTGGTAGAAAAGAGAGACGGTCCAAATTCCAGCCGAGAGGAGTCTGAGTGTTCTGGGAGGGCACTTTGCAGTCTGCACTAGAACCCAGACCTGTGGAGTCTCAGAGCACACCGTTTCTCTGACCACCAAGGGGCAGCTACATTATTTTGAAGATTATTTTCCGAGAACAGACATAAACAACCTTTTGATAAACCTACAGGCTGAGAGCAAGGTGGGTGGGTTGTAGTTTTAACTTCTGAGAACTCAGCTCTGCCTGTCTATGAAGAACGTCTAGGGCCAGCTTTACTGTGGTGGAAGTATTTCTGGGGAATCTGACCTGTGTGCCTATGCAGGCTTTAATATCCATCCTGTGTAACTCTGAGCAAAACTTCACAGACTTCACAAATAGAAAATAGTAACTTTCTGCACTGAATTATGTTTGTCAGCAAGTGCTGTATGGGTCACCCACATGAGTTACAAGCACAAAACTTTCTTCTTTTATAACCCTGGAAATTGCATTTTCTTTGAATTAGTAAGATATCAATTAAACTTGTCAAAAATCAGAGCTAGAGTTCCAAACGAACTGAAGTATATGTAATTCAAATGCTGATATAAAAATATAGACAAAAATATCTGAAAATATATTAGCATTAACAACTGTTTAATATAAACATTTTATATTAAAATTGTGTGGGGGCTTTAAGACCTTCATCCTAACTTCTTGTAGGCCAGTCTTCTGTTTGCCTTTAGAACAAGATGTAGAACTCTCAGCTCCTTTTGCACCATGCCTGCTTGGAAGCTGTCATGTTCACACCTGGATGATAATAAATTGAAACTCTGAACACAGCCCCAATTAAATGTTCTTTATAAGGCTTGCCTTGGTCATGGTATCTGTTCACAGCAGTAAAAACCAAACTAGGACAAATACTTTTCCTCCAAAGAAAGAGAACACACACACACACACACACACACACACACACACACACATACACACACACAAACACAGCTGATTTCCAGTGGAGCTTTATCTCCATGAACCAAAAGGAAGTAAATTATTATTCGACAGAAATTAAATACTATCCAATGGAAAATGTGTTATATATGTCCCTGAAAAAATTAGGTGAGCCAACTTTAAATGCTATAGGACCAGTGACAATGGGGAAAAGTCATCTAGCACAAAGTCAATTTTATTAAGTATAATTTGCTGGTTACGTCAGGGCAAGATAGAAATAGATCAGTGGTGTGATGTGTTTTTACTCTAATGTAAAATAGAAAGGTCATAAATCATGCCACTGGAAATTAGAAACTCAATACATATGAGGGATTGGCCACATTACCACAGAGGCTTATCAATACCTCTATTGGCCAGCCTCAAGCTAGAGACTCTCATGAGTAGATCTGTGGAAATACATCC
Source organism: Micromys minutus (assembly GCF_963924665.1). Classification (NCBI taxonomy): domain Eukaryota; kingdom Metazoa; phylum Chordata; class Mammalia; order Rodentia; family Muridae; genus Micromys; species Micromys minutus. Next base: position 44,487,185 of record NC_137955.1, on the reverse strand, counting down.
AGAAATCTATGGATACCAAATACTCAGCTTAGTTACACCTTTTATATTTTCTTATATACTTTACATAACAGTAATATATTAATAATAAAACAAATATAATGTAAATATAAAGGTCCTGAAACTTTTCTATAACTGTAACTTCGAAAGGACTTATGTTTGATAAAAGGGTTTTTGTAACTACAAGTAAAAGAGTAAGATAAAGTTACATTGACTTTAGGTGAACTCAATTCAAAACTAGTGTCTTTATAAGAAAAGAGAATACACACAGACATATCAAAGAAAAAACCATAGGAGATGTCAGCGTCTATAGTCAAGTGATTAGAAGCCTAGAAACACTTGGGATTATGGCTCGTCTTTCCAGAGTGGAGAAGACCAAAGAGTTCTGCCTCCTGGGAAGCTTCAGAAGTCTGGAGTCCCTTTAAGTACTTTGATTTTTGTCTTTAGAACTAAATTAGACACTATATTCATGTCTTGTCATAGCTTCCACTAAAGACCTCTTTACATGTCTGTCCTTGCACAGGGACCAGGAGACAGAAGGGCTGCTCTGAACCCTATAGTAAGGTGTTACTTTCTGAGGTCTAAGGCTTTGAGCATCATGGGAACAGAAACCACAACCTTACAAGATGAAGTTGCTTCTGACATTTAAAAAATATTTTGAAACACACACACACACACACACACTTTGTTCTCTAAGTGTGTGGCTGTGCGTATATTAAGGCACTCACAAAGTATAAATAACTACCTCTAAGTGTTTATGTTCCAAGATGTCCATTAGTAATAGAATCAATGAATTCTCAATTCTCTTATATAAAATGGCATAGGATTTTGCAAACAACCTACATAAATACTTCCTTCTACTTTAAATCATCTTTAGATTATTAAAAATACCTAATTTTGGGAATTAGTGCTATTTAAGTCTACCAGGTCCAGATAGCTCCTTTGATGGAGGGGCAAAGTGGAGGACTCCCTTTTTCCAGCAGAGTTTCCCCTCCTCTGATTTTATCTGGGGAACCTCACCCACTCAGGAAGATCATGTTGCCCTTGGTAAACCTACAAGTTCAACTTCCTCCTTCCTAATAAAAACCCACTCAGCAAGTACCTGGGATTCCTCATCCCTCCAAATAAGGTACTCATAATACTTCATACTCTAGCCAATGATTCAACCTGAAAACTCCTTCCCATTCCCAAGGTTCATATATAGCCTGTGGTCATCCTAAATACAGTATATGTGCACCAACTGTTTCACTGAAGATCAACTAAGAGTTGTATAATTGACTATCCTCTAAGAGAGCTTTAATGCTAAAATCCCCAGAGTAGGTCTGCCTAGGAGAAACAGAAACCCCAGGATCTCACTCCTAGCTGGACCAGGATCCTGCAGACCTCACCTGTTCTAGATTCCACTTCATCCTTCCAACCAGGTGAGTAGTAGTGACTGGACAAAACCAAGGACAAGGATCCAGAGCTAGTCCCCAACAAACATGCCTCAGCTGGAGCCCAACAAAAGCACATACCTAGACCACAGCCTAATACCAAATACAGTATGTTATAGTTTGGATGTGAAGTGTTCCCTCAAAAAATACATGAATTGAAGGTTTGGTTCATGCAAGGAGTGTTCATAGATTGACTTTTGAAAAGTGATCAATCATGGTGGCTGTTGCTTATCAATGAATCTGACCATTGATGAATTCTTAATTTGATGACATTATTGGAAGCTAGTTAACACTTAGGAGGTGGAATGGATTTCGAAGCAGATTGCTCTGAGCGAACCTTTGAAAAAAGTCTCTTGTCCGGTGCCCCATCCTGTCTGCCTTCCTGTTTCATGCCTACTATTTTCTCTCTCGATCCCTATGTGCTCTTACCCACAGAAATCAAGGTAGGTAGCCATGTACCGAGACCACAGAGGCTGTGAGTGTAAACAAACCTTTCCTCATTTTCCTAACTTCCCTAGACATGTGTCAGCTTGAAGGAAACCCCTGAGTACTACACGGTGTCAATGTTAGGTAAGGGACTTTGTGTCACTCCGGAATAACAAGTAAAACTTTACATGTATTCATTTAAATGTGTCTTCTACTGAATGTCGTTTATGGAGTCTGCAGATCTGGAGGACCAATCCTACTGCCACAGGTAAACGAGTCTTACCTGGGTGCTGCCTCTAGCCCCAGGTCTCTGTTTTCACCTTTGCTGCTTCATGTCACTGTTCTTCCTGTCATTGAGAATGTGACAAGAAGTATTTAACTCAAGGATAAATGACTGATCTTATACCTCCTGTGGTCTTCTAGTGCATCCTTTGGCCACAGCCAGATCATGTAAAATCCCAGGTTGCTTAGAGTGGGAGGGAAAAAAAGAAAGAAAGAAAATCATGATTTTTGTTTAACATATTGTGTGAACAATGATTTAAATCATAGTTCGATTATTATCAAGCATATGTTTTTACTGATACATAAATGAAAACTTTCACAGTCAACCATGTTATGGCTGTGTTTATCACTTCTCCCTTTTATGGTCCAGTATAAAAATCATTATCTTTATGACAATGATGAATTTTATATGATGATTAAAATTAGGTGTGGGTGATACCCTATTCAGTGCCTGTGACATGGATTTTGTTCCAGCTTAAATTCAGTCAGAATTTAATATTTAATGGGTTGTTGAAAAGAACCATTTAAAAAAGTTGTAACACTTAAGCAAATAAGCCAATGAAAACAGTGATATTCATTATTGATCTACTTGTTCATACAGGTTAATATTTGACACATGCAGAGAGCTTTCATCTCTGCTCTGAAGTTTCAACAGAAGTAATGAGCTTAGGGTCAAGGTGAGGAGATACCTCAACACCTGCGAATCTGGACACAATACTACCTTTCTTCTGATACCCTAGATGCTAGTATCAGGTGGATATCTCTGTACACCTCGTTCTTTTGTTTTGCTTTGTTTTTGTTGTTGTTGTTTGTTTGTTGGTTGGTCCTGACTGTGGTGTTTCCATGACAGGTTGATTATAAGAACAAAGAAGAAATTAAAGGGGCTGTGCTCTCGGTGACTGAACACAGACAGTGTACAGGAGTTCTTCCTAATCTGAAGAGCTTGTGTTCTAGTTGCTGGATGCATCAAAGAGAGCACTGAAGCCTCCACTATTGCAACCCATGTCCTACTGCTGTGAAGAGACATCATAACCGCCACAGCTCTTAGAAAGGAAAGTTCAGAATTTTAGTCCATTGTCACCATTATGGGAATGATTGGCAGTGTGCGGTGAAGCATGGTGCTGGAGAAGAAGCTGAGAGTGCTGCATCTAGATTTTCAGGGAGAGGGAAGAGAGGGGAAGGGGGAGAGGGAAGGGGGAGGGAGGGGAGGGAGAGGAGGAGAGGGAGAGGGACCCTAGGCTTGGGCTTCTGAAATCCCAAAGCTGGGTGACACAGTTCCTCCAACAAAGCCACAACTACTTCAACAAGGACACACATCCTAATCTCTCTCAAGTAGCACCACTGCCTCTCCCTGATAGCCAGTCATTCAGATTTTGAGCCTATGGGAGCTATTCCTATTCAAAGCATCACATCTACACACTGTGTTTTCCCCGTGTATCCATTTCTATGAAAGCTTAATCTATACACTAAGCATGGTGCTACAAATAATAGTTTAAAATGAAACACAATAGTTAGCATTATTTAAAATTTATGAATTGGTTTTCTATAGAATTTTCTATACAGTGTTTACACAGTGTAATTGCCTGTGGTTTCTTAAGAGCCCAAAGCCAAAGCTGTAGGTAGGATCTCCTATCCTCCATAGACAGAGAATCCCAGGCAGAGTTGCAAGAGAAATGAAGATGGGCTTGTCTGTGTAAAGATTAACGTTTCCCCCTTGCTAAGGATAGTCGTAGACTAGCAAAGTAAATGGTGTGGTCACTGTGGAGACATGCCCTGAGCTGCAGGCATAGAAAAATTCACACATACTCCATCTGCACAAATGATGAAGCTCATCTGAACCTGCTATATGCGTTTCTTGTAGGATTTTTGTGGTGCATCCGTGAGACAAGCATTAAGAAATTCTCTTCTTTCTCCTCTGCACTTAGTCAAGCAAAACTTGGTGTGAATGGGCTCCAGGAAAGTGCCTGAGATGGCAAGTGTATTGCATTTCAAGCCTTGTACTGACAACAGAGAGTCCCTGAAGGGCTGTGGGGGGCCCCACTCCTTCTGAATTCCTGTTCACAGATAAAAGCAAGATGTAGATGTGGAAGGTGGATTTCTGGTCAATGATTACTTTTTAATTTTTAATCTGCTATTTTAATAGATTCAACACGTGTATTTTTGATGGTCATGTATATTTATTATTTTTGAAAGGGGAGAGACTTTGAATTTAAAATCCTACTTTGGCTGGGGATGCCATTAAGCAGAAGACTTTTTACATGAGTCTGCTTAAAATGTTTGTTGCCTGAAGGAAATTAGTTTTTAATTTCATAAGATTATCCTAGATTGTTTCATCTAAAAGGATGTTATAAATCACTTATGTGATCTGCTTTATTTTGTATCTGAAGCATAAAGGAGATAAATTATTTGTCCAAGGTCGAAAGAGTTAGGGTCGACTTCATTCCTCAAGCCATGCATTAATCATAACTTACTTTTAACTAAATACGTTTGGAAAGATGCAAATACAATACAACCACAGCATTGCTATCAACACAGGCCTATTATTGATAGATCAACTACTGAACAATACAGGGAGCTAGTCCAATAACATGACCTGCCCTCAGTCAAAAGGATTATGCAGTTTACTTTGAATGCAGTGATAATAGCGGGTTACTATGAAAATGAGAATGGATTGCTGAAAGCATTGTAAGGTTCCCAAGCAATTTGATACAGACACATACTACTTAAAATTCATGATATCACAGGAAACTGTTGTTCTGGCCTACATTTGTACACACACACACACACACACACACATTTCTGAATATATATATTTATCTCTATATATTTCTGAATATATATATATATATTTCTCTATAAATATTTCTGAATGTACACATTTTTCTCTATATATATTTCTGAATATATATATTTCTGAATATTAGTGGCAGTTTCATTTTTGTAATTATAATATTTCACAAAAGACAAAAAAATATGATTTCCAAACTATAAAGGAATAAAATAAGTTATTCTTCTGAAAATATACAACACATAAAAAATCAGTTACATACATGAGAATAATGGGGTAACTCTTGGACATTTCTGATAACTTCATCAAATAATGTTCTTGCAAAAATTACATTTTTCTTTAATTTTAGAATTCATAATAGATCTAATTCATAGAAAAACCTCATTTCCTTAAATTCTCTGTTGAGTAACAACTAACATTTTACACAAAAAATATAAAATGAGATTATCTTTCAATCTCAACAGTGTGATTTAGTAAAATACAAATTTAAGTTTTAAAAATTCAAGTAGGATATTATGAAATAACTAACAATGATCTTCAACTATAAATACACCAGCATGCTTTCTGATGTCATTAACTATATACACATTGCAGTGGTTACAATGTAGAAATGACCACTATATGTAGTCCTAATACAATGTAAAAAAATAAACTGGAAACGTTGCCACTGAAGATAATGTAAAGTTACGCAAAACTTTGCCCTATTTGCTATGTACTAAAATATGTACCCTTGTACACTTACACTTTAACAATTCACCCACCAGTGTGCTAGTGTTTAGACGTTCCTTTAGGACATTAAGGGAAATGGAAATCTTGATAGTACAGTCTAATGGGGCTGATATCCTCATATAAAGGAATCATATGACACAAACATTTCTTTGCTTTTGTCCCCATCTATAGCCCAAAGTCACCCATCTGGACCTTCATCTTTGACTTGCTAGGTAAAACCATGAGAAAATAAATATCTGTGGTTTAAATCACCAGCCAATGGTATTTTATTATGGGAGATTGAGTAGACTAATACAGGTTTCTTTTGAGGGTTGTCAGGACAATGGCAATGGTTGCAATAATTCATATATAAAAGAAATGTCTATTTTTGCATATATGTGTCTATCGGGATCTATTTCTATTTCTATCTCTATTTATCTCTATCTCTATCTCTATTTATATCTCTATATTATCTCTCTCTCTCTCTCTCTCTCTCTCTCTCTCTATATATATATATATATATATATATATATATATATATATATATATATATGCTTTGTCTGGGCTTTTATTTTAACCTTACAGATAAATATTATGCTTGCCAATTTTAAGTTTTTATGGGCTCTCCATGTGTGTGCATCAGAATCTACATGTGTTTCTTGTGCTTTTTCTTTGGCTCTTTTTCCTGTTTTTCCTATTCTGTTTTGTTTGTCTTATTCAATCATGACTACTTTACATGTTTGTTTTTTAATGAGAATTCAAAGGAAGCATATGGATTTGGTGTGTGGGGAGGTAAGGAAGATCTGGAGAATTTGGGGGAGAGGAAACCATATTCAGAACAAATTGCATGAAAAATACAGTTCAATTAGAAAACGTGGATTGTATTAAAATAATATATAACTGAGGCCAGCACCATACTTCAGTAAGTATGCTTGCTGCCAAGTCTGAAGCTCTAAGCTTGTTCCTCAGAACCTATATGCTGAAGAGAATCATCTCTTTCAGGTTGTCCTCTGACCTGTGTTCATGTGCCTTCACATGTACACACACACACACACACACACACACACACACACACACTTGTTTTTATTTTTTTAATTATGTAAGAAAATGTGAAGGCTATGAACTGGGGTTGTGATGCAGAAACAGGGTAACACTGGGTGGCAGATACAGTGAGAATTTCCATATAGAAGTAAAGGCAAACAGGAGTGGAGATGAAGTCAGGAAGATGCTGAGGAGAGAAGATGAAGTCAGGAAGATGCTGAGGAGAGAAGATGAAGTCAGGAAGATGCTGAGGAGAGAAGATGAAGTCAGGAAGATGCTGAGGAGAGAAGATGAAGTCAGGAAGATGCTGAGGAGAGAAGATGATGTCAGGAAGATGCTGCTTCCCAAATCCTTACAGCTTGTTCTTTCACGGAAGGAATGAGAACAGGAGATAGAAACTGACCAGGCAGTATGGGGTCAAGGACATAGCTTGTCCTTCATTCAAACCTGGAATTTTCTTGGTCCTCTCCTGGGCCAGGGCCAGAAACTTGACACAGGAGCTGTGCTTCCTCCTCAGGTGTGTGTGACATTTCTTCTCACAGTATAAATGACAACCACTGCCTAGAAGCTCTCTATGAGTCATGGCATGGCCACGAGGAAGAGGCACCTGGACACCTTATAAGTCAGCCACGTGGAATGATGAGGGCATGACCTGACTGGTTTGCCCACTGTCTCAACCTAAGAAATGCTTCTTAGAACCAGGTAGGTATTCTTTATAATACCCTGTGTCTAGGATGCTATACAAGACCTCTTCTTGTTCTGTTCTCCTCAAGCTTTCACCTACAAACTTAGCATAAATGTCTAAACTTTATATTATGTTTAAAAGCACAGCCAAGTATATATAATATAATAAATGTAATAGATATATTGTTGCATACAGGCAATTCCATTTGCCTGCTCTCAGAGACCTAGAAATTGCTTACTTCATCACTTGAGGCAGCCACCAGGTGAGCCAGGAGATAAAGGGACCCACTAGGCAGCCAGCCCAGCTCTCTTTCTGTTCTCTGTGCTCCCTGCCCCTATTCTCAATGTGCGCCCTTTTCTCTCCCTGCTTACTCCCTCTCTCTATCACTATAGCTCTGCTTCCAGTCTGTCTGTCTGTCTGTCTACATGTCCAGTAGTTTGCCCCTATTCCTTCTGCAGGTCCTAACTCCCCTCCCCTCCCCCAATAAACCTCTTTTATGCCCGATCTGTTGTAGGATGTAACTTCTCAGGGATAAACCTTGGCATGAGCTTGCATTCTATTTCATAACACATGCATTTGTTATAATTTGTAAAAATAATAATATGTAGGTATAATAATGTTTAAATTATAAATCTCCTAAAGCTTCAGCCTCTCTTTGTTTCACAACAGTTACTCTGAGTAGCTTTGAGTAGCTGCAAGGGTGTGTGTAGCGATCTTTCCTTATAAGCATCAAGTCTAACCTCTAAGCCAGCAGAACTCAGCAGCTACAGAAATGGCTTGAACCCAGGACTGTTATCTCAAAGAAAAAGAAAATGTTGTGTACCTTGAACTACCTGGATGGCTGGATTCCTTTTCAATTTACTTCAGGCTCAGACAGAACTGGCCTAATTTAGGTGCCGGGGGGGGGGGGGTAGTTTAAAAAAAAAAGGCACGGAGCAGGGACACCTGCTGGTGCTGAGGATACAGCTGTGTGCAATGATGGAGGTGTGGTGCTCCAGGTTTCACCTTCTAGAGAGAGCAAGGGAGGAGAGTGGATACTGCTGCCTCATCCTTGGTCTTTGGAGACATTTCCCAAGGGGACTGTCTCTATCTTGTTTAACATGGAGCACACAAGGGACTGGTATAGTTTGATGTCATCAGCTACAAACAGAGGGAGATAGACAAGAGATTTTCTGTACGCAACGTGAGTAAAGGTTATGGGCTTCTAAAAATAAAACCCCAAATGCCAACCATCAGGAAGATTTCTGTTCAGAAATTTGCATATCCAAATCCAAGAGGGAGCCTTAGGATGGATGAGATTGCACCTCAGACTCCTTATTAAGACTTCCTGTTTCTTTATGTTAAAAATGAGTGCGTGGCAGGGCTGACTGTCCCTAAAGCTGTTGCCTATCTGTGGAATCAGTTGCCCTAACTTGCCTTGTCTGGCCTCAGTGGGAGAAGATGGGCCTAACCCTGTAGAGACAAAATGTGCCAGTGTAGGGGGATACACAAGGTGGGACCCCAATGCTGTCAGAGTAGAAGGAGGGAGATGGAGAGAGGGAATGTATGAGGAAGGCACCACAAGGAGCAAAGCAATCAGGATGCAAAGTGAGTGAATAAACAAACAAACAAACAAACAAATAAATGAAGGAAGAAAGAAAGAAAGAAAGAAGGGAAAGAGAGTAAAAAAAAAGAAAAAGACTGTGTACAACAAAGTAAAGGTAGCTATTTCTTAAAATGGTAAAGCCATAAATATTTAAGGCACACAAATACGTTGGAAACAGTGACAATATCAAAGCAATAAGATATAAATACTTGGCAAGTGGCAAATGGTTCTCAAGAAGTGCAGAACTCCAGCTGTCTAACACAACCATCAGCACAAGCGCCTCGCTTCTCAATAAGGTACAAGAGGAAGCAGAGAGAAACAATACCAAGAGACCAAGAGGAAAATAAGATCGGACTACTAGCACAATGAGATAGAACCAGCAGGAAGGAACCAAAGAGAAATCTGGGGGCCAGAGAATATAATCATTGGACCAGTAGACTAATAGACAGCTCTAGTAGCAGACTTCATCAAGAAGACAATTCAGGAAGCAGGACTGGCGCTTTGATGACACTTGATTTCGTAGGAAGAGGATACGCAGCACTTGTCTGTGTACACACAATGCTAGTCTCTGTAGAGGTTAAAAGAAGAGCACAGAGTCTACGGAACCAGCAGACTTCTCAAAATGGGAGAGAAAAGAGAAAATTTTAACTCATGGAGTCCTCAAAAGTAATAAACCCAAATAAATACACAACATGAAATAATATTGTCATCAACTGGTTTGAAAACTAAAAGCAAAGGGAAAAATTAGGAAGTTCTCACAGAACAATGCCAACCTTCATGGACAAGGAAAATAAATTCTAGTTGTCGGCTTCTGAAGAAAAGCTTTTTGAAGAGATTGTGGCTTCCCAGAGAGATGACCTGGTGGGGAAAGGCACTGGCTGCTGTGCTTGACAAACTGAGATCATTCCGAAAACGTTGTGATGGAGGGAAAGAACCGACCGACGCCTGAAAGTTGTCTTCTGACCTCCACTCTCATTCCCTAGCACACAGAAACCTACATATCCAAATAAACAGTTAATAAAGGTAAGAAATTGCAGCGGTAGAATGAAAGCAATAAAGATACAAAAGAAAAGTCAACAAGACATGCTTGGTAAAATTATCTCTCCTGAGTGAAACAAAAATGAGAAATTTCTGCATAAAATATAAACATGATGAGCTTATGTACAATAAGCCCTCAACAAAGTACCAGGAAATAGAATTCATCAGCTAGCTTAAAGGAACATACCCCACAATCCAGCGGGATTTATCTGCTGAGAAGAAACCATAGTTTTTATTATATGGAAATCAACTCATGCAACATACCACATTATAGAACTGAACTCAATTAGTGTATTTAAATAGATGGAGGTTTTAGAATTCATCATTCTTTTTAAATGAAATTATATTAGAAACCAGATACATAAGGATTGATCTCAACACAATAGAACCCTGTTCATAAAAAACCTACGGCTAATCCATACTTAATGGTGGAAACCTGTAAGTTTCCCTGTAAAATCATGAATAAAACAAAGATGCTCACCCTAGCCTGTATTGAGTATGGGAAGTTCTATCTATCACACGTGTTCGAGAGAAATAAAAGGCATGGGAATACAAAGTAAAGATATTTCTGGTTTCAGATCATGTAATTCTATATGGAGAAAACTCTAAAGACTCCATCAAAACATTATTAAAAGTAACCCATGAAGTAAGTATAGCTTTTCTGCATAAGAAAACGTGACATTCACCTTGGGCGGTTGGTACATGCCTTCAATCTCAGCACTCCAGAGGCAGAGGCAGGTAAATCTCTGAGTTCAAGGCCAACCCAGTCTATCCACATAGTGAGTTACAAGCCAGCAATGATTGTACAATGAGACTCTTGTCTCAAATCAACAGCAGCAGGGAGATGTGCAAATCCATTTACACCCACATGTAGTTTACAAAATGAAAATTTACAAGTAATTATTTCAAACTTAAATGGATGAAACTGGATTACTTTATGAAAAGATGGGAACCTTTTAGCATCGATGGGTGATAAACTTACACAAACTGAATTGAGTCTTCCTAATGCTTATAAAGCCTTTCCTGGTTTACTTGAATTACATGATGCTGAAGAAAATTATGCTGATTAATGTGGTGAAGTACTACATGTGCTTAGCTGTGTGACCCAACAGAAACAGAAATTGTATTACATGACATGACTTTTAAAAGGTTGTTTCATTATTGTGTGTGTAGTGTGTGGGTGTATGTGTGTGTGTTGTGTGTGTGTGTGTTGAGTGTGGGCACTTTCCTGCATAAGCCTGTATACAAGATGTCTGCTTTATGCCAGCAGAGACCAGAACAGGGCCTCAGATATTTTGGAGACTGGAGTGATAAATAGTTGTGAACTCCCATGTGGGTGCTAGGAATTCTCTGAAAGGTTCTTGGACCTGGGATCTCTGGAAGAGCAAACCATGCTGTTAAACAGTTGAGCTCTCTTTCCTACCCCTGGATGAACTTATGACTCGTGGAAACAATCTTTGCTGTATAATCTTAGCTTCCTTACATATCAGCAGAGGACAGGAGCACCATCTGATAGCATTATTTTATAAGACAGTAGGTACTCAAACATGCTTTGACCATGTCTCCATTTCAAGGAACTTCTAAGTTATTTTAAAGAAAAAGTCATCATCATCACCATCATCATCACCATCTTCCCCACTGCAATCATCATCTTTACCATCAGCACCACTGTCATGAGCATCATTGGCATCGTGGAATTATATACCCAATGTTCTGATGTTTCCTGGCATCTATGTTCTATCCAAACACATTACCTTGATAAAAGGCCATGACGGTTATCAGAATTATTTTTTAGCAGTCTGAAAGTTCATTCTTTACAGTCATATGTTTGGCCTTGATATAAAATGAAAGTGAGGTTAGATCACTGTTAATAATTAAAAGTTTTGTACAAAAATAATATTTTAAAAAGTTATTTGAATTTGACTTGGGTAACATTAAAAAAAATAAACTTTTACCAGCAAACCAAGAGCTGTTGAATTTGTTTTGTTTATATGAGTGTGATTTGTCATGAGAAGAAACACGGTAAAGAAGAACCCTTGGACCAGCCAAGGTTTTTTGCTCTGAATCTTACAGGAGGTATAATTTCTAAAAGTGAAGAAGATATTCAACACAGGCTCTTGTTATGATTATAGATACTAAACACAAAGTCGAAACAACTATGACTTTAGGTAGGTTTTTGATATAAAATTGATTTTGGATTTTATTCAGCTTTGTGCTTTTAGTATAGATGGATAAAATCACTACAACTGAATGAGTAAGGGAGACACCTCCACAGTCTCTCAATGACCAAACAACAGGTAGGAGGCTGTTGGTTTCCGTTATCCTCAGTGAGCAGCTCTGAGGCAGCAAACCTCCCTTAGCATCCATACCCTTTCACATCACTACGATGAGTTGTAAGTACATACTTAGAGCAAACTTCTTAGTAAACGGACAATGGTTCAATGACATTATTTTGCCGGATTAATGTGGCAGACATGTCTGAGGTTTAGTTTAAATATCTAATTAGAAAACATGGTCTTGAGAGTCAATCTTCCTTTCCAAGAGACACTGTGTTTGTCAAAGCCCAGCACTTTGGAAACCGTTGGTGAAGAGCTCCGTCATCACCCACCTTGCAAAGCCAAGAAAGTTTTATTAGTTGCAAAGACCTAATTAGTGGCTGAGGATCGAGAAGCATACAGCCTTCCAGGGTAAAGTTCACCAGAAAATGCACTGGCACTCAGAACAGGACTGGTATTTCCTTGGTTTGGCTTTACCTCCTGCGGTGTCATTTTCTTTATTTGTTCCAAGTTCTTCATTCTACAGATTAAGAAAAACCAAAACTACAACCCAAGAGAGGAACCTGTGCTCCAAGATCCACAGGCATCTCGTCGGTGAACTCCAGTGTTCTGGGTTCTAATGAGTGATCTCTTACCCATCATGCTCTGAGAGATGAAATCATGGGTGGATGGAAGCTCATCCAGGCTAACAACTATGTCTTCAGCAGCTCCACACTCCTCAGAAATGCACCATTTGTGCTTTATTTCATCCCTCCAAACCTTTTAAATATATATATTATAATATATATATTTGTGTATATGTGTGTGTGCACCTAAATAAATAAATATAATTTGCTCAGTCTGTGTAATGTTACTTGCATTTTCACAACTGACCATTTGTATCCTTCAGTTTTTGACAGCAGCATTCCTTGGGAAGAACACGGATTGAACAGCCACAAATGGCATTTTCTGCTTTGGCAGGTCCTACATAAGCCTGGATTCAGGATCACATAGGTTACAAATGTTACAGGTTATAGATCTCTGATACTGGGGCCTTGAACTCTACCACTCTACTGGTATATGCCTCTTTTATTGCCTAAGAAGTTTTAGGACAAGGCATTGGAAGGGACCTGTTTGTGACCTTTCACAGCGAATCTTGGAACTTCCATGCTAAAGATTCACAGCTCTCTGGAACTCTTCAAAGACCAAGGGCTACAGTTCCTTTCCTGTGACTCTTACTCATTCGAATTTTCTGCACACTGACCTCAGCGTTCTCCCTTGCTTTCTGACTTGCTGTCATTGTCCTTCTTCCTGTTCAGGTTACTCTCTTGAACTGCCAGGCCACACTATGTGCTTTGGTCATAGTCAAGGTTGATGCAAGTCAGGAAGCAGCTTCTCTGGCTCCTCTGTTGTGGTTGTATCTGTAACTGTCAGGTGAGGGGCTTCAGCTCAGCCAGTCCCTCTGCCTCTCTTGCAGCTTGGTCTACTGCCTGCCTAGTCTCACCTTCCTGTCAGAAGGAACCATCTGCCCTGATGCCCGTGGAGCTCAGCTTGTTCATCTCTCTGACTTCTATTATACTTAAATGTTGTATTTATCTATTTGAGACTGTCATAAGGCACACATGAGTTTTTATCATATCTAGCCTGGTCCAACTTCATTCACATCTCCCATCTCCTGCCAACTTCCTCTAGTGTTCTTTTTCTTTATAACCCAGTGTGTTTGACTAATGATGCCCATATCTGAATGATGGTGGGGGAATTCATTCATTGGATTTTTCATGTTGCTAACTCATCCTGCTCTGCCAACAGAAAGTAAGAAATGACCTCAACCCTAGGTGACACTAAGGGCATTTCTCAGCACACTAACTGTTAGGGTTTTACAGAGGAAGAGTATCTTGGTGGATGGGGCCAAGAAATGCCTCAGAAATCATACCAGAGCAACAGACCTCACATAAGAGATGTACCGGGGGTTAGGAGTAGGCAAAAGGCCAACTCTGAGTGGGGGTATCAGAGAGGGAGAGGGGACAGAGATAGAACCAGTGAGGAGGGGCAGTGGTGGCATGGGGTTTATAAAGGGCACTCTACAGGTAGCAACAGTGGAGCTGTGTAACATTTCATGGCTGGTGATGATGTGGCTGTTGGCCAGGGGTAAAGGTGGTTCCTAACCACAAACAAGTGGATAGCCTACTTTTCTAGCTAGAAAAGAGGTACAGACACTAAACATACTATGCCTCCTATGCAGCTGAAGGTTCCCATTAGTCTCTACATTATGAGTTAGTGACATCCCTTTGCTAGGCCACTGCCCAACCCTCACTCTCTGTTCTAGGAGGAAAAAGAGCCACCTATAATTCACTAAGACTTGCTATGGCAAACAGCTCAGTACAAGCTGAACATCCTGGGGAAACAGTCACGACTGGTTACAACTTCCTCCAGTGTACAAAGTAGCTGACCCTGCTTTAAGGTATTTCAGATGGTCATTTGTTTGAACTCCTTGGTTCAAGGTAGCCAAGAACCAGTAAAAGCCCATGAGCTGTCAGTGGGAGGTCAAAACACCCCCTTCCCCAACATTTTCTTCCTTGAAAGAATATAAGCAGCTGAAAGAATGCTTATGATAAGAATTATTATAAACAATATTAACACCACTATTAACATTATTATTAACATCAACATCATTAACAATTCTCAGCCCTTGTCCAGTGGCCCAGTGAGAGATAAGTCTTCCTAATTGTGTCATCTCTGCTGTATGGTCTTGTCTTAAGCTGTATAATTAGAAGAAACTTCAGAAAAGCACATAAGGGTCAAACCGGTATTAGCTTCTCTCTTAATAGGAGAAACATTAGTGGGGCAGGGGCGTCACAGTGGCACTTGTGAAAACTTCTCATGTGGCACATGGCACATAAAACCAGCAAGCAAATACATGAGAAAACATAGAAATAAATCCAACTGGATCAGCAAATCAAATAACAGCCTTGTCTGATGTTTCTTCAACACTGATAAAAACACAGTAGCTTGAGATGAGAATTACTCGGTTGTGTATATCACAGATGCTTCCAAAGAGTAGTCACTGAAGCAAAATGAGAGGTAATTGCAATTGGCTATAACATTTAAGAAGAAGGGACAGTTTTCTTTAGATGGTCAGTGCTATCACACTGGGGGGTTAAGAGGATCATAGGACAGACAATCCAGGTGCTAATTTTATGAACCCTGTCTGTGTCACAGAATAAGGAAAGTAACTTGTATCTAGTTCCTTTAATCAATCAATCAATCAATTATATTAATTAATTGTAATTAATGGTGATTAATTTTCATTTTCCACTTGACATGATTTAGAATCATGTAAAACATACCTGTAGATGTTTTTAAGAAAATTGTTCTAGAAAGGATTAACGTTGGTGGAACATCCACCCTGCATGTGGCCACTGCCATCTAAGGGGGCTCCCAGCTTAGACAGAATAACAAGAGAAAAAGGAAGAAGCCAGCCCAGTGTGGGGCACTGGCTGTTGTGATGGTAATTGCTTCACTCCAGAGCCTAAGTTCCATTAATGGTGGATGCTACCTGTGAAAGTGTGGGCCAAAATGGATTCTTTTACTTCAAATTGTTTCTGTTAGATATTTTGGTCATGGTATTGAAATTCTGATTATCAGAAAGCCCCTGTCTCATAACACTTGTTTAGTATTAGAATGAATCTACACAAATAAATGCTACCCAAGAAAATGCCATGCAACCCAGAAAGTGTATCTGTAGTTTTTTAGGGCTGATGAAACAAGGTAGCACTGTCCAGGTGCCTTATGCAGACATTTATAGGTACAGGAGCTGGAGGCCTCTTAATGATGCCAGTAAGTCTGCTTTTGTCCCCCAGCCTCTAGTTGGCTTGAATATAGCCATCTTCAGGTTGTGCCCTCATCTGGACTTTCTTTTGTTTATTATTTTTTGAGGCTTTTTTTTCTTATAAGGACACTTGTCATGTTAGAAGAGTCTCACCCTTCTGAATAGCCAAGAAACAACTTACAGACCATATGAAGCTCAAAAAAAAAAAAAAAAAAAAAAAAAAAAAAAAAAAGGCCAAAAAGTGGAACCCTCAGTCTTTCTTAGAAAAAACAAAAACAGCAACAACAACAAAAATAACTTAATACAGCACCCTCTCAGAGTGGGGTACACCTAGACCTTAAATCATTAATAACTCAAGAGCTAAGAAGATAGTCTTGTGGTAATTTTTGGTAGTTAAAAATTATGTTTAATCTTTACACACCAAGAAAACTTCGACTATTTTCATGTTACATTTTGTTTTACATATACTTTATGATCATTGTAAATAGTAAGATTTTAATGCATACTATCAAACCTTTAAAAAAATCAAGTACTGACAAAAATATATTCATATATATTTATGCTAAAATGCTTTTAATAATCAGTACATATATCTCTGTTTTGTTTTTTTAAAATAATGTTGTAAGAAAAAAAAAAAAAAGAAGAATCTCACCCTAATGGTTTCTTATTAATTCAATCATTAACTCAAAGACTTCATTTCCAAACAGGGTTACATTCTTTTGGGGGGGGGGCGGTTAGGGTTTTTTAAAATTAGATACTCTGTATTTACATTAAGACATGTATCCCTTTACCCCTGTCACACTCCCACCTCTCCTACCCCTCCATTTGCCTTCACAAAGGTGCACTCCCTCCTAATCACCCTCTCTACCCCACTGCCTTGGCATTCCCCTATATTGGGAAAACATGCCCTCCCTGGAACAAAATCTTCTTCTCACATTGATGCCACACACTGGTATTTTCAGCTACATATGCAACTGGATCATTAGGTCTCTCAATGTGTGCACAAAAGTTGGTGTTTTAGTCTATGGGAGTTTTAGAGGGTTTGGTAGGTTGATAATGTTATTTTTCCCATGAGGTTACAACCCCTTTCTACTTCTTTTCTAAGAAGGACTGAGGCATCTCCATTTTGGCCTTCTTTCTTTTTGAGCTTCATAATGTCTGTGAATTGTTTCTTGAGTATTCAGAGCTTTCTGGGGTTAGTATTCGCTTATTAGTGAGTGCATACCATGTATGTTCTTTTGTGACTGGGTTACTTCACTCAGGATGACAGTCTCTAGTTCCAACCATTTGGCTACACATTTCAGAAGCTGGAAAGAACCCAGATGTCCTTCAACAGATGAATGGATACAGAAATTGTGGTACATTTACACAATGGAGTACTACTCAGCTATTAGAAACAATGACTTCATAAAATTCGTAGGCAGGGTTACATTCTTAAAAACTAAAGGTTGTCAAAAGACATGTATGATAATTCCTGCTCCAGGGTATGTACTCTGGATTTGGCTGGCATATGAGCCAAGAGTGGAAATGCTTTATAATAGGGATAAAAGAGTGGGTAGCATCAGGTATTCATTGTTTGAGGCTGTTGACCTGACCATGTTAGAGATGATCTAGTTGAAGTGGCTTATCCTAAGTTATGAACAAGAGTAAAAATAGATGTGAGTAGTTACTATATACAATCTGAATGTTCTACTGTGATTTTCTCACAGAGGGTGAGTAGACTTTTTAAACCAGAGAAGCTTTAAAAATACCAGTGTTGATATATGGTCTATTTAGTGTCTACTACTATCTTAAAATATACTTTTATATTCAGATTCCAATCACCATTTTCATTATTTCCTTCCTTGTAAAAGGTAATCATTTCAGGGAAGAAAACAAAATAGAATTATCTGTGTCCTTATGGTAAAGGACTCTCTTGTCACATCACATGGTCACCTGGTTACATGATTATCTTGAGAGATGAACAGTGTAGACATCGTTTTGAGGTTCTAAAACAGAATGCTGTGATCCAGCACTTTGACTACTGAAACTAAAACAGAGACAACAACCCCCCATGAGATGCTTTTAAAAGGCTATCTCTAATGTTCATGACAAGAAAGCATAACTCATAGGCCATAGGAATCCACTTTACAGAACATGTCCTATTTTCCCCTACAAGCACCATATACCCCAATACTACTTGCCATTTTATTGATATGAATATATCATAAAGTATTCACCACCTTGTAGATGGTATTATGACTACCCAGCAACATATTCAAAGGAATAGGTTGTTCATTATGACTTTTTCAATAAACTAGGAGTGATTTACATTCTGTTTACAGCAAAAATGTATTTATCATCAGTAATGTGCGTTCATGCTGGTGATGTTTCTTCTATCTATCCTACCTGTCAGATTCTCAACATTGCTAAGACTTCTCTGACTTTTACACAAGTGAGTTGCACATCTCTAAGGTAGAAGTGCTTTAATAATCAAGGAATGTTATGTTTTGCTCTTCACAATTGAGGTAGTCTCTTCCATCTTGACTCTGTGGATTAGTGTCTGTGTATAGAGAACCACCAAGATTCTACACTCTACATTATGTGATATGAGTCAAACAGGTCAGTCCAGTACATAAGAAAGCTAGCATCATATAGGAATGCTTGGAGAGTTAGGAAAAAGGATGCACTTGTTATATGAAGATGAACTAAAGCCTTGTATAGTCCAGGCTACATATGCTCATATTAAAGTCACTTCTTGTGTCCTGTCTGAATGGTACAGGGAAGCATCTGAGATTCGAAAGGAAAGCTCTAAGGTTACATACATGTCTTCTAATCATCTCTAAGGTTACATACATGTCTTCTAATCATCTCTAAGGTTACATACATGTCTTCTAATAATCAGTCATATGGAGACCAGCAGGGAAGGCAGCATGACTAGCCAGCATTGACCACAGGACAGCATGACATTGGAATGAATCATACTACTACAAGGCATCATGTGACTTCCTGTGAAGAAGAGAGCTCAAGGGTTTCTAAAAGCTTTGCTTATTTCCAATGTGAACATCATTCATTCCTTTGCCATTTCCAGAAGACTGAATATGGTAAGAGTATAGGACCTTTTAAGTACACCAGAATGCTTTAAGTTGCAGGGTAATATTTTTATTATTACTACTTGGAGAATTTCATACAAAATACTTTGATTGTTTTAACTCTAAAACTACTCCTCCCAGACACATTAAAAGCATTTACCAAGTTCAAGCACAAAACAAATGTACTAACGGTTATGAGGCTTGCTGTTGGAGTGTGGTCAACCTACAAAGGATCATTGCCTGACAGTAAATTGATTGATCTGCCCCTGGAAATCATTAACTGTCAACCCCTAGCTCTTCAGTTAGGAGTCAGCCTTGTCTTTCCTCCCTCCATGCTGGGATGTTGACTGTCTTGATCCAGAGGAGGTTGCGTGTAGGTTGCTGTGGCTTCATGAGTGTGGTTGTTAGGTTGTGTGTAGGTTGCTGTGGCTTCATGAGTGTGGTTGTTAGGTTGCGTGTAGGTTGCTGTGGCTTCATGAGTGTGGTTGTTAGGTTGTGTGTAGGTTGCTGTGGCTTCATGAGTGTGGTTGTTAGGTTGTGTGTAGGTTGCTGTGGCTTCATGAGTGTGGTTGTTAGGTTGTGTGTAGGTTGCTGTGGCTTCATGAGTGTGGTTGTTAGGTTGTGTGTAGGTTGCTGTGGCTTCATGAGTGTGGTTGTTAGGTTGTGTGTAGCTTGCTGTGGCTTCATGAGTGTGGTTGTTTGGTGATGTCCAGGACAATGTGTTTGGCTCTTGTCCTCCTCAATCTCCTACATCTTACAGTCTTTATATTTTCTCCTTTATGATTATACCCGAGCCTTGTGTATGTACAGTTGGGGGGGGGGATGAAGGAGCAAGTACTTATTGGTTTGAAGGATACTCCTTGGTCATTTCTTTTGTAAGGTATGCTTCTTACTATCATATTTGCAAGACCAGAATTACAGAGTTTGAAGGAATGTACTTTAATCAAGAACAAATGCCTAGTGTTAGAATTAAGACCTTGTGCTAGGAGAAAAATCAATGAATTATTTGAAATACTTCCTGACTGTGTGAATATTTACTCTGAAGAAAAGGGAAAGATTAGTATAGAAATAATAAAAACCATATCTACCAAGAATTGATGAAATTGACCCTTTATTTTCTTGATTATTCAAGAAAAAAACAGGATATTTAAGTAATTTTTCTTTGGAGGAGTTTAATTTTTTAAATCAAACTAGAGGGTTCTTTACTTTGTCTTGAATTTGCTTTTATAAGCTGAAATATTTTTTAAAGGCATCTTCTGTCATACTATCTATAAGTTCCATCATTTATAGATAATCCTTTGGGTTAAAATCCAATTTACCTCTTTTATATTTTTACACTCTCAACAAAATAAAACATACTCACAACAAATATTAAGGTTGAAACTGATAAAACCCACCCAACAACAACACCCAGCTCCATTTACAGTCAGTATAGGATTCTACAATACTTTAAGAGAAGAACTCCAAACAATCCTTTTCAAATTAAAAAAAAAAAGTCAAACAAGGAAAGAAAGGAGAGCATCCCCAGACTCCTACAACACTAGAGCTACTCCCTGAAAGCCAGACAGAGGCACATCAGCAACAAAAGAGAACCAGAAGTTCACAAGTGTAATGAAGTGTATAAATGAACTTAAAGACAAACATAGTATGGTTCAATATATGTATAAAAGGCCTTTGATAAAATGCAACAAGACTTAATGATAAAAGTTCCAGAGAGAATGGGACTGAAGAGCATCTATTTCAGTATAATAAAGACTATGTATGGCAAACCCACAGCGAGCATCATCCTAAATAAAGAAAAGCTGAACAGAATCATCTTAAAATCAGGTATGATACAGGACTGTCTATCATCCCCACTATTCTAACTTATCACACTGCCAATCATTTGACAAGACACAGTCACAAAAGGTACTATGGATTCTGTACTTGTCTGAAAGTTGAAGACTTCATTTCTTGAGGGGACTTCCAGGAAGACTCTAGACATAAATGAATATCACCTAAAATTTTAAGGCAACAAAACAAAACCGAACCCAAACAAACAAACAAACCCATAAACCAATCACCCAGAAATGCCTAAAACAGGCATCAAACCACTGCCCTGGTGTTTGGCTGAGATCCAAGGAAAGCCAGGGAGAGAGGAAGGTTTCATGACAGAACAGGGTAACTCAGCATGTCTGTGAAGGAACAAGCAGAGGATGTTGGGTAAGATTCGTTTGGACCAGGTCAATAAAAGTGAACTTCTCATGACATTGGTTCTGTTGCATGTTCTTCCTCTAGTTGCTCCTGGGTTGGAAGCCACAGCAGTAATTGATAGGGCTGATTGTCATCGCAGGGTCCTGATCATCACTGGGTCCTGAGGAGGTTGTTGTTTGGCTTCTTGAGCTGCTGGTTGCCTTGGCAGTTTTACTGTTCTGCCCTCCTCCACTGGTCTGTATGCTTCCCATTTCTCTACTCAGCGTCCTGACAGACATTATCATTAGCAGTTTCAATAAGCACAATGTAATAGACCCAGTCTTGCCACAGACATTGGCGCAGAAACATCTGGAACAAAATCGCCCCCGTTAATTGCTCCATAACAGCATATATAAATTCCTTGGCTTTACATGTTGAGACAATTAAACACTATAATAAACATGTTTCGAAAGTCTTTCTTTCAAAGTCTCTCCAAAGTCAATACAATTTGGTCTTTGTCATCCAGGAGCTCAGCCTAGGATAAGCATCATTATACTTTCTATATAAGGACTCCCCCTTAAAGAAGAAAGCCTTTGGTCCACATTCTCTCTCTCTCTCTCTCTCTCTCTCTCTCTCTCTCTCTCTCTCTCTCTCTCTCTCTCTCTCTCTCCCCCTCTCTTCCTCCCTCCCCTTCTTTCCCTACTCCCCTCTCCCCTTCTCTCTTAATTGGATATTTTATATATTTACTTTTCAAATGTTATCCCTTTTCCCAGTTCACCCCTCTCTCCTCCCCCTGTTTCTATGAGGATGCTCCCTCTCCTACCTACCCACACCCACCTCACCATCCTGGCATTCCCCTACACTGGAGAAACAAGCCGTCACAGGACCAAGGACTTCTTCTCCTATTGATGCCAGACAATGCCATCTCTGCTATCTATGCAGCTGAAGCCATGGGTCCCTCTATGAGGCTCTACCAGAGCCTTACTGATACAGATGAGGATGCTTGCAACTAACCCTCGGACTGAGCCTGGGAACCACAATGGAGGAATTAGAAAAAGGACTGAAGGAGTTTAAGGGGTTTGTAATCCCATAGGAACAACAATATCAACCAACCAGAACCCCCAGAGCTCCCAGGGACTAAATTTCTATACATCTCTTAGAAACAGGTCACATCATGATTTTCTTTGTCCCTGTGGCTATTTTAAAGCCTTTGGTTTTGGATGATGATTTGTATATGTGTAAACTAGGAGAGCTTTTTTTTTTTCTTTTTAAATTGGATATTTTATGTGTTTGCATTTCAAATGTTATCTGTTTCAGTTTTATGTTGTGTTGTGTTCTGTCTGTCGTACTTTCAGGATTTTACATTCTCATATTTCCAACACCTCCCTCCTTCCCCACAAACTTGTCAGCTGGGCACTGAGCTCCCAGAACTTCCCATGAGCACATCTACCTCATCTCCATTGCAGTGTCATTAGTGGATGTCTGTTTGTAGCTGGATCTGACTCTCAAACACTCCTCATGACTCTTTCCTGTCTTTTTAGTTCCATGGATACACCTCTAATTTAGATTCTCATTAGATTCACCTAGAAAAACACTTGTCCACATTCCAGTCATGCTTGTTCTGACTCAGCATAACCATCCTGTCAGATTAATTTTTTTATGGCTAGATCTGATCATTTCACTTTCCTGTTGAAAAAATTTTATTCTTTTTTATTTTTCAGAGTAAATCTCTAACCTCCTAGTCATGTGGTGGTACGTGTTCTCCAATGTCTCGATATTTCATTTTCCCACTAATGAGTCCTTATACATTTTAACCCAAGTACATCATGTTACTCTGCATTGCTGAACTCCACATCTAAGGAATCTACAAGGGCGACAAATCTTTTGTAGTAAAAGATTTATGCATAGTATACTTATGTCTGGTTCATCCTGTTCATTCTATTGTGCTTAAAATAATTAATTTCATCTGTCAAACAATAAAGAGTGAATGGCTACCTTTAAAAGTGTGTACAATGATCGAGATATGTTGGCATGGTAACAAATATTGGAGCACAAACAACAGTTATATAAAAGGTTATATTTTCCAATATTTATGTGTCTGTTGTACATGTGTGTTCATACATGTGTGTATGTGAATGTTTATGTAGGTGCATAATGTACACATGTAGCCAAGAGGTCAACATTAGATGCCTTTCTTCAATCATTCTCTCCCTCCTCATTTTTTAAGACAAAGATTCCTGCTGACCCTAGGATTTACTGATTCAACTAGACTGGTTAGCTGGTAAACTCTATAGAACCTCTTGTTTCTGTCTCTAGGTTTGGGGAAAACTTGTATGTGGCACATCTTTTCTATATAGGTGCTGAGGATCTGACATCTGGCTCAGGTTCTGAAGCATCTCCTCAGCTTCATCTTACTTTAAAAAATTTAATTAGCAGGGAGTGTGTGATGGTTTGTATATGCTCAGCACAGGGAGTGGAAGGATTAGAAGGTGTGTTCCTCTAGGCATGGGCTTTTAGACCCTCATCCTAGCTGCCTGGAAGCCAGTCTTCTGCTAGCAGCCTTCAGAGGAAAATGGAGAGCTCTCAGCTCTGCCTGTATCATGCCTGCCTGGATGCTGCCATACTCCTGCCTTGGTGATAATGGACTGAACCTCTGAACCTGTAAGCCAGCCCCAATTAAATGTTCTTTTTAAGATTTGTCTTGGTTATGGTGTCTCTTCACAGAAGTAAAACCCTAACACAAAGTATTATGAAGGCTTCCCCCACCCCTCCTCTCAATTAGCTGGAATACTCCTTTCTACAACAAAAGAGTGTGCTCAATGCTAACATGGAGGATCCAGAGCTCTTAGTCTTCCTGACACTCTGCTGTTATGCTGGAAACTGTCTCCTGTCCTGTACCCAGGACTGCTTTTCCATCTCGGGAGTTTTTAACCAGTAGCGTCACATTCCAGGAAATGCAGAAATGGTGAATGTCTCAAACGAATCCTTCCAGCTATTACTACGCCACTCCAGAGTGCATGGGAAATGTGGTCCCTTCCTTCCAGGTAAAATCATTTCTAAATCTCAGTGATACTGAAGTCAGTGATTGGTTCTCACTCCTTTCCCAAGAAACCTAATACTATTTAGCTTATCAGATGCAGTACAACATTTTGGCCTTTATTAGCTAAAGTACATGGTGTTCTTGACCACCAAGCACCTGTAAGACTGCAAAATGTAGCTGTGCTTCCTTCTTAAGATTAATGTGCTAATATTTTTTTTCATAATAACCTGGATCAAAGAGGCATCTGAATCATAGAGATGTTGCTCCACTCTGAGCTGGAACAAATAAAGTTCCCCTGTGTTGGTGTCTTTGAGATCCCCTCAGAAAGGATGCTATTCTGAGGACTTTATCTGATCCCTTGCTGCTCTAGTCACAGTGATTTAAGTGACAATAACCGAGGTGTGACCTTTTCTGCTTATAAGACTGTAATTACACCCCACCTTGAAATCATTACCTGTCTGAACTTGCCCCCACTAAATCTCTTGGCAGGTTGGATTATACTTTTAATGTTGAGGACATAGCAATGCCAGTCCTTTGTGCACCATGGACACTGTACATATTTCTATGAAATGATTAAGCAAAGTGGACTCTTGCAATTTACCTCACAGCTCCCTACAATGCCGCCATTTTGACATTCTGATACAATCTTTGTCTGCTCATACGATTATGGTGTCCATTTTCAGGGTGGCTGTATTTTTTTTTTTTTTTTTTTTTTGTATTTTATGAATATTCTGAGGAAGCTCATCTTGCCAATTATGCTGTTATCTCCCAAATGGCTGTCACCGAGCCTTCTCCCTTTTGCATTTTGATGGTTCTCTAACATCCTTAAGGCTGATGTACAAGGAGCAAAAACTAAGGCAGTGAACAATCCTCAGGGGTAAATATGGATAATGGGCCAATAATTGCTGCTGACTGCAAAAATAGAGTTTGACCCTTTCACTAGTTAAAAGATAATGTCATTTAATTGCCCTAGTTGTGCTCTGGTCCTTTGGGAACTGGATTCAGAAAGATACAGCAACCTTACACCTGGGACCCAGAATCCACTGATTGCAAATGGTTATTTTTAGTCTTCATAACTTCCTGCTTTCGTGTGTTATGGTGTGCAAACTGATAAGATGATGCACCACCACCATTACTATAGCCTGGTGTCCAGAGAAGTCTATGCACAATTCAGGTTTTATTGTAAAGGAAAGCAATATCATCTGGTATATATCAGAAAATAATTTACAAACCGCATTAATGACATTGAAGTAATAATTATTTTAATGAACTTTCTTTGTCATGAAAGAGCTTAACACAACAGTGGGATAATCCATTAGCAGCAGGTCTTCCTACTTGTGTTCTTCAGCAGAGGTTAACTTTAGAGAGATCCCCTTACACATGTTTACATTAGCTGACACAGCATATAATCGATTGATTTTTTTTTAAGAGACATGAAATGTAATTCTTACTTGGATTTTTTTTTTTAATCTTAATTGTTTTTCAACTCTGACATTAAGAACATCTTTACTTTCATTTAAGGTGTGTTTGTGAAGCAATGCAGACACAAATGTCATGGAGACAGTTTTTGTGACTGTTCACAGAACTTATTATCAACAGACACGAAACTCAGACATATTTCATTGGTAACTGTTATTGAATCATCAAACAGTTCGGTGATTACTACGCTAGAGAGGTATTGCCTTCCATTCTTTGTTAGTAGGCATCTGAAACATATTGCAACATTTTTCTATAATTCACTTTTCATTTCAACAACAAAAATATTTGCAATGATTTTTGAGGGCAACATTTTTCTTTACAAATCTATAATTAAGACATTTGTGAGTGAATGTAGAGATGTGTTTTAAAGATCAAAACAGATAGAAAATAAGCAAGTTACTTATAAACTGAAATAATATTTCTCAGGAAACTTCAATGTACTTTTGAAATTAACAAGTCAAATGATTTTGTGCTGACTAATTATACTGGCTGGTTTTGTGTCAACTTGACACAATCTGGAGTTATCACAGAGAAAGGAGCCTCAGTTGAGGAAATGCCTCCATGAGATCCAGCTGTAAGGCATTTTCTCAACTAGTGATCAAAGGGGGAGGGCCCAGCCCATTGTGGGTGGTGCCATCCCTGGGCTTGTAGACCTGGGTTATAAGAAAGAAGCTGAGCAAGCCAGTAAGTGACATCCCTCCATGGTTTCTGTATCAGCTCCTGCTTCCTGACCTGACTGGGTTCCAGTCCTGACTTCCTTTGGTGATGAACAGCAATGTGGAATTGTAAAGCTGAATAAACCCTTTCCTCCCCAACTTGCTTTTAGTCATGATGTTTGTGCAGGAATTGAAACCCTGACTAAGACACTATTATATGTGGTTACATGTTTGCATAGGTTTATATGTGTATGTGTGCATGTGCTTGAAGCTAGGAGACAACTTCTGCCACTTCTTGGGTGCTGTTACACACTGTTATTTCTTGAGACAGCCTTTCATTGGAAAGGAAGTCAGCTGCTGGCTGGGCAGCTATCTGCAGAGTCCTGCCTGTCTCCAGCTGTGCAATGCTGGGATTGCAAGGGAGAGTCACCAGAGCTGTACTTTATACATTTACTGTTTTAATGTTTGAGAATCTTTACATGTGCAATACATACATACATACATGCACAAATACATATATGTGTGTGTGCATTGATTTTAACCCTCTTCCTACACAGCTCCTTTCTTGTCCTCCTCCTCTCAAATTCAATTCATGAACCCTTGTTTTAGGATTACAGTTGTTACACACAGACACACACAGACATAGACATACACAGATACACCAGACACACAGAGACATACCCCCCCACACGAAATACCTACATACACAAACAGACACACACACTGAGACACCCA
Source organism: Micromys minutus (assembly GCF_963924665.1). Classification (NCBI taxonomy): domain Eukaryota; kingdom Metazoa; phylum Chordata; class Mammalia; order Rodentia; family Muridae; genus Micromys; species Micromys minutus. The sequence goes on along the minus strand of NC_137955.1, from coordinate 44,459,965 downwards.
CACCAACACAGACACCCATAGACACATATACACAGGCACCCATACAAGCAAGCATACCCATATAGATATACCCATACACCCACACAGACACACACATAGAAATAAACAGAGAGACACACACAGGAACACACAGACACACTCACACAAACACATATACAGGCATATACACATAGACACCCTCTCAAACACACAGGTACACATACAGGCACACACACACACACACACACACACACACAGAAGCATACAGACACACATATAGGCACACACACAGGGATACCCACACAGATACACCCTTTCATATACACACCCCCACACAAACACACACACAGACACACACAGATGCACACATAGGCATACCCACATAGACACACTCACACAGACACACAGAGGCACACAGAGAGATGCACACCCAAACACACACAGAAACATAGAAGCAAGTACACAGACACACAAAAATAAACACACAGGTATACACACACACACACACACACACACACACACACACACACACACATAGACACACATAGACACCCACATAGGAAAATATACACAGACACACATCCCAACCCTCTCAGACACACACAGACACACACATAGGAAAATGTACACAGACACACACCCCAACCCTCACAGACACACACAGACACACAGGCACACAGAACACACACACAGACACACACACACACACACACACACACACAGGCATACCCATACAGATACACCCATACCCCCCCACACACACATATATGCTGCTAAATCCATTTAGTGATTTTGCATGTACAGGTACTTAAGGTTGGACACTTGGGATTAGATAACCCACCAAGGGGCTCCTCTCTGAAGATAATTGGTTCTCTTTCTCCAAGTAGCTATTGGCTGTCCCTAGGGGTGGGGCCTTATGAAATTTCTCCTGTTCACTCTGGCATGTTGTCACTGTTCAGCTCTTATTTAGATAACAATTTTGTTGAGATTTTTTTGGGTACAGTGTACTGGAATACCAGGAAGACACCACCTGCCAGATTTCCTGGTCTTTGGCCTTTTCCACTCGCTCTTCTATGATGCTTTAAGACTAATCATCACTTTGTAGGTGGACCAAACGAGCCCAAGCACAAGACAGATACTTATTCTCTGCATTTGACCCATTGGAGATCTTCACAGTAGCCCGCTGCAGAACAAGATTCTTCAAAGAGAGCTAAAAGCATACGTATCTATGGATATCAGGGTAAGTATTTAGAATACGCTTAGAAATATATTGACTTAGGGAAATGACGGTAGCGGGTTCTTCACTGGCACCCGTAACCACTCTTGCCAGTGGTAACTGCCCAAATCTGGTTTTCTCCCATGAAGTGAGCCTGAAATCAAACAATGCAGCTGTTTGTTACCCCTAAGATAAAAGTACCCCTGTCGTGTCAATGGGCATGTGTTGTCTGGCTGCTCATTAATGTGGTTCATAATCTTACTGAAGATATTATTACAACTCTAGACGTAACACTTGTAGGAACAGAGCTAGAATTAGCCTAGAAGCCTCCTCCCTGAGGACTGTCTCTCACAATGATCAAAATGTGCTAGGTAAGGTGTCAGAGGAGAAAGGCATGACAATGATCTGGGAGTTCCAGGGATTGAACTCAGGTCTTTAGGTTTGCAAGGCAAACACTTGACTGAGTCTCCCCATCCTACAACGAGAAAAACCTGCATACCACTGTAAAAAGTTATTTTGTCCTTGATGCTAACAAAGATTTTCTGTCTAAGGAGAATACTGGAAATGTCAGGAAGATGACAGTTCCAGCCCTTGGTTTATTTGGGCTTTGCTCAATTCTTTTGATGAAGGAAAATATAGGGATTTAATTTGTTCATGGGAATGTAAGCAATCCTGATATAGGATTTGTGCAAATAGTATTTATTTCATCAAGCACAGGAGTAGAAATAATATACCATTTACAACAGGAAATACATAGTTCCTATAGAGGAGCCGAGTTAGCCTTATTTTGGGTGATCTCAGCCTTGCATATAAGTAGATGGAAGGTGACTTTATCCTTATTTCTCCTTTTATTTCTTTTTACTTTTATAGATATTTTATGTATTTACATTTCAAATATTATCCCCTTTTCCAGTTTATCCCCTCTCACATCCTCCTACCTCTGCTTTTATGAGCTTCCCCTCCCACCCACCCACTCCTACCACAACACACAGGCATTCCCCTACTCTAGAGTATCAAGCCTTCACAGGACCAAGGGTATCTCCACCTACTGATACCAGACAATGGCATCCTCTGCTACACATGCAGCTGGAGCCATGGGTCTCCCCATGTGTATTCTTTGGTTACTGGTTTAGACCCTGGGAGCTCTGGGGAATCTGATTGGTTGATATTGTTCTTCCCATGGGGATTCAAACCCTTTCAGCTCCTTCAGTCCTTTCTCTAGCTCCTCCATTGGATTCCCTGTGGTCTGATGGTTAGCTGTAAGCATCCTCATCTGCATCAGTAAGGCTCTGGCAGAGTCTCTCAGGAGACATCTATGTCAGGCTCCTGTCAGCAAGCACTTCTTGGCATCTGCAATATTGTCTGGGTTTGGTGGCTGCATATAGGATGGATCCCCAAGTGGGGCAGTCTCTGGATGGCCTTTTCTTCAGTCTGTGCTCCACTCTTTGTCCCTGCATTCTTATTTCTTAATGGGGAAGTGTATATACCTGGACACCTTTGAGAAGGTTATGGCTGGGTACAGTCCCAATGCTCTGAGGTGCTCATGTGTTTCCATATGTTTCCTTTATTTCACTGCTTTGTTTGTTTGTAGAGTTTCCTCTATTGTTATCACTCATGAAGTATCACAAATACATAATATTCACACCCCAGCTTTTGGCAGAAAACAAGACTTTGTCATGTCCATTTCTGTTTACAAAAGAAATCTTAGAGTAAATAAAGATCTGCTTTTAGATGTGGCCAGTTTATTTTTATTCTCACATATATCTTTGAATCTTCATTTTCCAAAATCTTATGAGAGACTCCTACACCTGGGCTATGAACAAAATAGTTGAGAAAATTAACTGTACACTTGCAATGATGGAGATTTTCACACCAGGATCTTCCTTTTGTTCCCTTTCAGAAAACTGACTCAAAATGTCCACCTCCTCAAAGAGATGGTTTCTCATTACAGTACCCTTAGAGAGAACCATGGATTTCAGCTGAGATTTCATAGTGGGGAGAAGATCAATTAACTTGTTATCCCTGAAGTAGTATGAGGTTTGGGAAGCTAGTTGGCTCTACTTTTTGTGTAGAAAACATTGGTTTCTGGTCTTGAGGCATACTACATAGCCACTTCTGATTTCTACAGACACCCAACAATCACCGGACTGTCACTGAAATGTATTGGAAGGTTCCTCACAGGAGAATGCATGCTGTTAAGGTTTAAAAAACTAGAAAACAAGAGAGTTTGTCTAACAGAGACAAACTCAATAGAATTTTTGTTGTTTTAGCATATTTTACAGGCATTGTGCAATGATACTTACTATGCAGTGTAGTTATATTTTTCCACAAGGTTTTATTTATTTTTTTACCCCTTGTATTGATATATCCACCTAGAGATGTTAGGCAAGGGAGTTTGTAGCACTGTGGAGACAAAAAATACCACATTCTGTTTTCTATAAAATTATGATACCATTATTTAAAGTTAAAAGTTGTAATTGTTGATCATTTACATACAGCAACCACAAGTGTGCCAGTGTGTGTGTGTGAGTGTGTGTATGTGTGTGTGTGTGTGTGTGTGTGTGTGTGCATGTGTGTGTGTGTGCGTGTGTGTGTGTGTGTGTGTGTGTGTGTGTGTGTGTGTGTGTACTGTGTGTGTAGATTAGAGTTCATTCTCTCCCTCCAACATGTAGATGTGGGGATTTGGCTCAGGTTCTTAGTTTGTCACCATGCTTCCTTTTCTCAAGCTAAGCCATCCTTCTGAGCTTACTCCAAGTTTTAAAAGTGTGAATTGCATCCTTTCTAAAGAGTTTGCTTTTTTTTCTCCTCTCCCCTTTCTTAATTTATCATTTTAAAATGTGAAATCTTCCCAGTTCCCTTACCTGCCTCTCTACTGATGTCACTTTATACTGGTTTAAACTGGTTACGTATACAAACTTTCCTTATTAATTCCTCTCTCCAGATACATCATTTCACGTTCAGAATATCACGTCAGAACCAGATTTTACGACCTTTTAGAAAATGCTACTGATTTAATATTCTCAGTTTTAAGCATTTGCCCTCCAGAATCCATGGTTGGTCTTAATATAAATGATCCATGACATAAGGTATTATTTAGAGGAAACACTGCGATTTTTAAAAGCGTGCATGACAGTTTCTTTTGTTTTCTTTCTGATAATTACCTACAGAGTGTCGTACATCACTGACCTTTACTATGTCATCCATCACAATGGATTTGTTTATTAGGAGTATCCTGTGAATTTGTGAACTTTTTTCAGAATGGGTCTGACAACACTTTACTGGCTTGTTGTCATGGCTCGTCAACTGAGCCGCGCCCAGTTTGGGGCATGCGTTGCAGGTCCTATTTTGAGGATCAACTTATTTCACAAAAATAATCCTGAACCACTTTCCATAATTTGTATGGAAAAGTCATTTGTAGCAGCAGAGAGGGCAGAGCATTTGCCATCCCTCCTGTAGAGAACATACTCCCCTCTCTTGAGAAATTTGGAGTTGTTTGGAAATCAGACCTGAAGCGAAGAGAGTGAAGGAGAACCGGGCAGAATGTTTTTAAGGTGGGCGTGTTTTATACTCTTTCAGCTCTCATTATCATTTCAGATAAATTGTGAAAGAAAGACAAAACCCTATTGTGCAAGAAGCTTTTGCTTTTCTCATTTCAAAATTACAATCACTTGATTGAGAAAATTGAAGATAATAGAGAATTAGTAATGTCATCTATCATTTCTAAATTCTTGAGAAATAATATTTGTGATGAATAAACTATGGTAAACAGAAAAATATGCTATTTGAGATAGAACTACACTAAGAAACTATTGGATCATAATGAGGGTTCTTGAAAAATAATTTGCATAAATACAATCACCCAGATACTTTCTGGAAGGTCTAACTATTTCAAACTTTTATGAAAGAGTTGGTATTTGAGAAACTTCTGTTCAGAAAATTTAGATGTGATGATAATAAAGAATGAGCTTGTTTCTGTTTCTGAAACAAAATTATTTAAAAAATTTGTGAAAATATTGTGAGATTCAGAATTCATTTGAAATAATTTAAAAACAACTTACTTTACCATGCATTAAATTTTCATGATTTTTTAACCACAAAAAGATGCGTTGGTCTTTGTGTCTGAGGATATATGTATGCACATATGAATTTTATTTTGCTAGTTTGTGAATTTTTTTAGTTAGAAATCCTTGGGTTTTAAATGGCTGCACATATATCAATCTGCAGAGAAAGAGGAACACTTCTCCACTGTTGGGTTGTAAACTGATACAACTACTCTGGAAATCAGTCTGGCGATTCCTCAGAAAACTGGACATAGTACTACCTGAAGATCTAGTTATTCCACTTCTGGACATAAACCCCAGAGATGCTCCAGCATATAATAAGGACACAATCTCCACTACGTTCATAGCTGCCTTATTTATAATAGCCAGAAGCTGGAAAGAATCCAGATGTAACTAGTCAGATTTCAATGCATACTATCAAACCTTGAAAAAAATCAAGTACTGACAAAAATATATTCATAAAGTTTTATGCCAAAATGCCTTCAAAAATCTGTACATGCCTCTCTGTTTTTGAAAATAAAGTTGTAAGAAAAAAAGAATGTATATTAATCTATAAAAGTCCTATTTCTAATGGATAATTTCCTGTATTTATATTAGAACATTTACATTACCTATGAGAGCGAGAAGCATCTCTTTTCATGCTGTTGACCTTTATCTACATTTCATTTATTTTGTTTTATATTATTGGTAACTAGACATGGTATCCATTTCTTCCAGGGGAATTTGCTAAGAAATTATTTCGGAAGTACACTTGTTAAAGAGCTGCTTTTATATAATGCAAATATACTTTGCAGAACTCAGAATGGCTTACTGGTTGAAGATCCTCTGGGATTTTATCTCTGTCTGATGTGTTGTTGACTGATTCTTTTGTTGTGCATATTCTAGTCATGGGCATGCAAGGGGAAGATATTTGTGTAAAGGAATCTCTAAACTAATTTATAATAGTTTTAAGTTTTGCAACACACTATTTTAATTGCTAGTGATTTGAGACTATCATGTGTCTAAGATAAACATGGTGGTTCAGATCTGTAATTCCAGCACTTGGAACTCTGAGCCAGGAAGATTGCTGTTAAATATAAAATTGGTCTTAGCTATAAGGTAAGAATCCATCTCAACAATCAAAACCCAAAACAAAACAAAAACCTACTTCAAAAGGGTCTACCTAGTTCTACCTTTAGGTGCATGGGTTCATCAGGTTGAGAAACATAGCCACAGAGAGACATATATCTCAATTTCAATGGCAGGCAAATATTATATAAATAATTAAAATTAAGTGTTGGATCTAAAACAGTATTTTAAGATATACTCAGTAATGTGAATAGAATCTCATTTGCTTCCAGCAGAAAACACTGCAAAGCATTTGTTGATCTGGACCAATCTGAAAGATTCTATCTTTAAATTGACATGTTACACCACTCCTGGGTATACACCTGTGTTGGCTTGAATATGCTTGGCCCAGGGAATGGCACTATTAGGAGGTGTGGCCTTGTTGGAGAGAACATGTCACTGTAGGTATGGGCTTTAAGACCCTCAATCTAATTGTCTGGAAGTCTTCTAGTGGCCTTCAGAAGAAGATGCACAATGCTCAGGTCCTCCTGCACCATGCCTGCCTAGAAGCTACATGCCCCACCTTGATAATAATAGCTTGAACCTCTGAACCTGTAAGCCAGCCCCAACTAAATGTTGTACTTATAAGAGTTGCCTTGGTCATGGTGTCTGTTCAAAGCAGTAAAACCCTAACGAAGAAAACACTCAATGCTATCTCAGAGTCATGTGTAAGTCAATTTTTGTTGCTGCTCTATTCACAGAGGCAATGAAATGGTTTAAGCCTAGGTGTCTCTCAGTAGATGAATGGATCATGAAAATGTGGTCTATATACAGGAAGGGAAAATTGATGGGAGTAAAATATATTGGGAGTCAACTACTGTGGACCCTTGAGTAGTTGAACCACTAGTCAAAGAGCATATAAGGGCTGCATCTATGTACATTTGTAGCAGATGAGCAGTTTGGTCTTCTTGTGGGTCTCCCTACAACTGAAATGGAAACTTAGCCTGACTCTGATGCCTGCCTAGGGATCTAGTTCTCCTAACTGGGCTGCTTTGTCTGGCTTAAGTGGAAGAGGATGTGCCTAGTCCTGTAGTCATTTGAGGTGCCAGAGTAGGTTGGTAACCAGGGTCGTACCACCTCTTCCTCAGAGGTAAAGGGTTGGGGTGGGGGAGGGACTGTGGGAGGTGGGGACTAGGAGGAAAGAGGGAGGCTTGTGATTAGGATGTAAAATGAATAAATACATAAATTGATGGGAAAAAAGACAAATATCAAATGTTCTTTCTCATATTCAGATGTCACCCATTAATTGTTAAACATATTTATTTTTGTGGGTATATTCGCCTATAGGTACTCAAATGATATAAAGGAGCCTGGGAAAAGGGATAAACAAGATTTTAAGCAAGGAGATAGTGAAAGCTAGTATGAAGCAAAGATGTAAGAAACAAAGTAACAAACCTGTTGCTTTGTATACTAATCAAAATCAGTGAACAAAATAAGGTATCTAACTTGAGACCCGTACTTTAAGTATAAGCACTGAAATCTGTCTTTTCAATCCTCACCTTTTAGTAGCCTCTAGAATCAACCTTCTTCAGGACAGTGCAGTTTGTCAGCTCATGGGAGCAGCTGTCAGGATGCCCAGAGCATAGGCCCATGTTTCAAATCACATTACCAGGCCAAGGGAATTCAAAGCATTCTTGATGTCCTGTGAAAAAGAAAAAGAGAATGAAACATCCAACTGTACGCTACAGTTTGTACTGAGATAGACCTTTGAAAGATGTCAGATTCTGTTCAGGAATATTTAAATTCATCAGTTCCTTGTGAGTAATTGAAAGAAGGCCAAATGGCCTGGCTGGCTAGCACAAAGCATTCTGTTGGGACTCTGGGTTGTCTCAAGTCTGTTAGTCAGTCACTAAATAGCCCACACTGTAAGTAGCTTGTTTCATATTGAAATGCATCTTAGAAGGACTCATTACACAACATGTCATCTAACACGTTACCTCTCAGTACTGGTACTTCCAGGTTACAGTGTCCTCTGCATGTAAAGAGCCATAAAATATACCCTTGAAACCCTCTATAGATTGTCACCAGAGGCCACTTAAAACACAGACCTGAATTTGCAATGGAGTTTTGCAATGTAATATTACACAGTAAAATATAAAATTTGATATTGTGTTAATTCTTACATTTGAATTTTAGAATTTGGCTGTGGGGAAGTGAGAAGTGTTGTTTGTGATGATTTAGGCTTGGGAGCTTTCTGTTTTCCATTGCTTTGGAATGAGGCATTGACTACATCAGTGGGTTTTCTAATTGTTATAGCTTCATTAAAGGTTACTTATCTCTGTATATTAAATTATAACCGCAATATTGATGACAATCATGATCTGTTTGCTTTTCCATTATTAATCCCCAGTGAACAGTATTTTCGTAGCAAGGGTTACTTTAGCTCTGGGTTTCTGCTAAAGTGTTCCTTGTGTTTTATTTAATTGCATAAGATAATCTATTGTCTATTTGGATACTTTTTGCCGAAATTGTCATTACTGTTGTCTTATTCTTGACTTTTGAGAGAAATGCTTTAAGGGTTTTTCCTCCAATAATGGGCAGTAGTCGGGATTTGATCAGGACATCTACAACAGAGAGCTTTTGTTTCCTTAGACACAACTCATCAGGAGTGTTGTGTTTCCAAAGTACTTCTGTTATCACGCATTAAGGTTTCAGTACTTTGAGTTTTACAAGCTTCTTTTTCTACTTGTAAATGTGTTTTATTAGTCAGTTCCTAATGTTTTGTTTTCTCTTCCATCTTGGTTAAACTTTAACTTGCTTATTTATGCCAGGATAAAATATTAAATACAGAACTTGATTTTAAAATCTATCCTTAAATTTGTAGTTTTTTTTTATTATAGCAGACTATCCTATTTCTGTGAACTTGGGCTTCTTCTTCTTCCCTCTGCTCACAAAAATCAGTCAGTTGGTTTTTTTGTTAGAGTTAAAGTAAATAGAAAATAACATCCTCTCATAATTTTCACACCTTTATGCAGGCACAACTGACAAACTGTGTGTAATTAAGACATGCAGTAGGGTGTGTTGGTTCATGTACACACCATGGAATGTTACCAATATCCGACTAATTAACATCTATACTCCACAGCTAGCATTGCGTGTAAGATTTTAAGCCCATTTAAGACCCTGTTTAGCATGCTTAACCTCTATTGCTAATTGGTGTCACCATCCTGTATACTAGATATCCTGTTGTGTAGATGAAATTTTGTGCCCCTTACACTAAATCATTAAATATTTCTTCTTTCTTCTTTGCAAATTTTTCTTTCTACTATTTCCTGGATTGATTCTATTTTTTTCTAAAAAATTGTATTCCACTATTCTTAGGTTGTGTTTGTGATCAGTTTCTAAGATTTAAAAGTAACTGCCCAATTATCACATTTTAAGCCCATTTGGTGAAGTAAAAAATATATATTTGGGGATTATTATTTAGATAATTCCATAAACTCTTAACTTCTTATCCTATAATTTATAGTAAGCAACATTTTCAATGTTATTATTTCCTATAACTTTACAAGACATAGTTTCATTTGCTGGTGTTAAAGGCCTTTAATTGTCAGAACCTCCACACTAATGAAGAGAGCCAAGTCCGTTTTTATAAGTGTGGCCTCTGGTAATCTGACAACACTCTAGTAGATGATCCATATCTTTAAACTCATGGGCATCAAAAACTGGATTTGGTGAGTTATTAAAATAAATCAAAAGAGATGAAGTTGTGGGGAGATGGGAGTGTAGAAGATCTGAGAGGAGTAAGGGAGTAAATATGAATAAAATACATTGCAACACTGCATAAAGTTCCAAAGAATTCACAAAATATTACACTAAAAATTCTAAGTACAACTTTTTAAAAACATTTTCCTTAGTATTATATGGCTCCATAAGGTTTGTGTTTCTATGTTTGAAACAGAGTGTGTGGGCTGTGTGTAGTCCAGGATTAACTATGTAGGCTGGGATTGAAGCAATCCTTGCTGTAGGATTATGGCTGTGACTCTCTCTTCCAGTTTTTTTTGGAGGCAATCTTACTAGGTAGCTAAGCCTGGCCTCAGCAGACTACACCATTCACTTATGGAGGATTGTTTTTTTAATGTTAATCTATGTTAGTTCTTTTAGAAACTTCAATTAATGGCCTTGGAGGGATAACTGTTAGAAAGAGATATTAATCAATGAGGGTTTCTTGGTGATAAGATTGTGTTAAAAGAACGTGCCTGGTTTATTTTAGATGGCCAGGCAAGCCACGTGCTTCCCCATGTATTTCATGTGAGGGAGTTGACACAAACATTCTTCCCTCTGTGTTACCATCTCTACATGTCACCTCAGTCGTGTCCTTCATGAATAATGTCGCCTTGCTTTATAAATGTTGTTCAATTCCAGTGTTCTGCATTTGTCACTGTGAGTTTCATTTCTGTGTTGTTTAATAATCCTGTCTTTACTACTACTCAGTAAATGCTGATATCTACCCCTGCCATGCACTCTTAAGAGAAGACAAGGTTATCCCCGAACAACACATCAGCAGCACTTACTGGCTTCAGATGTCTCACACACAGAGTACTTGTTGTATACGAGGACTGTGCAGATATGTGACAAGTCTTTTTGGCTCACTGCAGAGCACAGTAAGCTTCCTTTCCCTGTGTGCTACTGCACATACAGGTGTGCATACATGTTTCTGTCTATCTGCTTACTAAGGGGTCTTTACATATCCTCAGATAATCAAAATCCCCAGCTGCAAGGATCTGGCTTCCTCATGCATACCCCCAACATGGCAACATCAACTCCCATTTACCCCCACATTTCCCAGGTTCTGCTGAGAACTGTATGTGAGTACACAGTTGCTCTCTTCAGAAACATTGGAAGAGGGCATCAGATTTCATGAAAAATGGTTGTGAGCTACCATGTTGTTGCAGGGAATTGAACTCAGCAATACTAACCCTAAGACACAAGATCATTTAAAAATGATCTTATTTGAAATAAAATCAAACTTTTAGATATAGCACAGAGATAATACATAGTTCAACCAATTTCCCCCATTAAACATCTTAAAAGTATCTGAAATAATTAATAAAACTTTTTAAAGATTGGCCTTTGCATGATGCTATTAATCTGTAGACTTTATTCACATTTTGACAACCAACATAAGTTATTTATCCAAATTCCTATTCAGAACTCTTTGTTGCATTCCAGTATCTCTGTATAGTCTCCATCCATATTAAATATTTATTCATCTTTTATTACTTTGAAGTAATCCTGGTTTTTTAACACACATCTTTACATTTGGGATTGTTGGCAACTGTTGAAGGCTAAATTCACAATATGTACTTTGGCCTCAATGAAATGTACTCAGGTCTACCTTTTTGATGGCAAAGTGGCAAGAAGAATAGGATGCTGCCATTCATGTCTAATTGACTTTAATTACACAGCATTTGTTATGGTTAGAGCTGCCAACATGGCAGGATGTAAGATAATTCAGCAGAAGGACATTTGGTATTCCTACAAATGACTATTCAAGTTACACTAGCTGAGTTAGGATGGCACTTCTACTGTGACACCATCTTCTTACTGGGATGCTTGATTGTGTTGTTAGGGGAGTGGAACCGGCCACCAAGTATGTGGTCATCACTGCTCTGTTCTTGTTTGTGGACAGCACCTGACCAGCTTCCTCAAGCTCCCAAGGCTGAGGTTTACACACAATGGCATATTGTATCTGGGCACTGTGAGCCAAAATAAATTCTTCTCCAGTAAGTTGCTTTTTTTGGGGTATTTTATCACGGGGGGGGGGAGGAAATTAAGGTCTTTGGAGCAGTTCTTTTGCCAGAATGTAGAAAAAGTTGTTACTTTGGTCTAGAAATGATAGAGAATTCTGGGAGTAGTGGTTCATTGGCCATTCTGCTTGGAGGACTTTAGAGAGAAGAGAGAACATTGACAGCAGAGACCTTCCTCTTGAGGCTTCAGAGGGAACAGCCGCTCTATAAGGAACTGGGACAGAGACTATGGCTGTGACAGTTCCACCAAAAGTCCTGCTGCCTTGTGCCTGTGCCATGTGAACTTGAGTGAAGTTGATTTTAAAGATAAAGGGTTCATCGTCCTCCTCCTAATCATCACCTTCATTGGTAGCAGTAGTAACAGTATTGATAAAAAATGACATGTGAGCATGCTCACAGTGTGAGACAAGGAGAGTACAGCAGCTGCAACTGTTAATAACATTCACTCCATTAGGGAAAATCATGCTTCGTAGTCAACCTCCCTTCAGAAAGACTCTGAGATGACAGGGATTTAAAAGTTGGATTGAATGAACTTTACATTACAACTTGGAAGATATGCTGAATGGTTTTATGTCATCTGAAAAAAAAAAAAAAACAATACCTTCATCAGATCAGGCTGCATGTATGCTTGAGGGGCATTTTCTTAATTTGTGATTGGTGGGGGAAGGCTCAGCTCAGCCCTGGGGTTGGTGATACTGAATTCTATAAGAAGCAGTCTGAGCAAGCCATAAGGACAGGAGCAAGCCTGTAAGCAGCACCCTAGCATGACCTCTGCATCAGCTCCTGCCTTCAGGTTCCTGCCGTTTTTGAGTTCCTGTCCTGACTTCTTTGTCTCAGACTTGAAGCAATGGGGGCCAACTCACTACAAACTGAAATCTCTGGAATCTGAGAGTGAAAATAAAATTTTACTTTATATAACTTGATTATCTCAAGTATTTTGTCAAAGCAGTAGAAAGGTAATAATCACAGCAAATTTATAAATCCATATTAAAGGCTTGGAACATCAAAGGATCAGCTTTCAAGTAAATATTACTTGTTAAGAATAGCTTGGTATCAAAACACCAATGGCTCAAGCTCTAAGGTCAAAGATTAACAAATGGGACTTAATGAGATTGCAAAGTTTCTGTAAGGCGAAGAACATTTTCAAGAAAACAAAACGGCAGCCAACAGAATGGGAAAAGATATTTACCAACTCCACATCAGATAGAGGCCTAATATCTGAGGTATACAGAGAACTCAAAAAGCTAGACACCAGATAATCAAATAACCCTATTAAAAAATGGGGTACAGAACTAAACAAAACGTTCTCAGTTGAGGAACACCGAATGGCCGAGAAACATCTGAGGAAGTGCTTGACATCCTTAGCCATCAGGGAAATGCAAATCAAAACAACCCTGAGATTCCACCTCACACCAGTCAGATTGGCCAAGATCCAAAACTCAGATGACAACAGATGCTGGCGAGGTTGCGGAGAAAGAGGAACACTTCTCCACTGTTGGTGGGGTTGCAAACTAATACAAGCACTCTGAAACTCAGTCTGGTGATACCTCAGAAAATTGGACATAATAATACCTGAAGATCCAGCTATTCCACTTCTGGGCACATACCCCAGAGACACCTTAGTACACAACAAAGATATATGCACCACAATGTTCATAGCAGCTCTATTTATAATAGCCAGAAGCTGGAAAGAACCCAGATGTCCTTCAGAAGATGAATGGATACAAAAATTGTGGTACATTTACACAATGGAATACTACTCAGCCACCAGAAACAATGACTTGACCAAATTCTTAAGAAAATGGCTGCATCTAGAGAATATCATTCTGAGTGAGATAACCCAGTCACAAAAGAACAGACATAATATGCAGTCACTGATAGTGGGATGCTAACCCCCAGAGGCTCGCACTGCCCCCAGAAACAACTCACAGACTGTAGGAAGTCCAAGAAATAAACAAAACAAAACAAAACAAAAAAATCTTTACACAACAAGAAAACTTTGACTATTTTCACGTTACATTTTGTTTTGCATGTACTTTGTGCTCATTGTAACTATTGGGTTTTCGATGCATACAGTCAAACCTTTAAAAAGATCAAGTATTGACTATTCATATAGATTTATGTAAAAATTATTTTAAAATCTGAAAAAAGGTACTGACAAATATGTATTGTATAATTTCACGCAAAAAATTCTTGAAATCTGTACATTTATCTTTGTTTTGTAAAATAAAGATGTTAAAAAAGAGAATAGCTTGGTATAACTTATTTGGGTAAATTGTATACTTTTGTGATTTATGTATATGTGGCTGTGTTAGATTCTTATTTGAGCACTGAATTCACATACCAAATACAAGGAACATCCCTGTTGGTGTGTTATTTTCTTCCCTGAGTAGAATTTTAGATGTAAAGATAATTGAACACCTCATTTTCTGAGAACATTTTCACTGTTCAAAAATATGACAACCATTTTCTCTAGTACCAACAATAGACTGTTAGATAAAGAAAAGTGATGAACTTCTGAATTCATCTTCTGTATAATTTTGTGGGTTAAAAAAATTCTTCTAGGCAGCAATTGCCAGTCTGAAACCAAAATACATATTTGAAATCTTGTTATTTGTCAGAACAACTTTGTAAAAGTGCTATTTTTGAACATTATCCAAAAATCTTCTGTCTAAAATATATTTCTCTCAAATTTAACTTATATAAAAGATACATATGGGAGCTCTTCACATGACTCATTCAGAGAGAAAGTAGATGTGGTATTTGTGTTCATGGAATAATAAGGTAGCCAATTGAGAAAAGTAGATATGCCCACCTCAGGTTCTCTCCTTATATTTAATTTTTTTAGGCTGATGTGAGAGAAAAGCATTTATTTTAATATTACCTTTATGTTCAGTATTTATCACTGGGGGAAGTCAGTGCAAGAATGCAAGGAAGGAACTCCAGGAAGAAACCTTGGGATTTGTCTTGCTGGCTTGTTCTGAGATTCATGTTCAGGTACCTATATAACCTGAGATCCACCTGCCTTGAAATAGTGCTACCCACCATGAGCATGGCCCCTCCAATTGACCAGCCATGGTGACAATTCACCATAAGCATGCCCAGAGGTCAATCTGATAAAGGCAGGTTTTCAATTAAGCTTCCTTTCCCCAGTTAATTCTAGTTTGTGTCAGATTAACAATACAAACTAACAAACATACTTATTAAGACATACTACAGGAGCCTGGCCCAACTGCCAGCCGGAAAGGCGGCTCGTACAGGCTGAGCAACTGTGACCGGGAACAGATCTTAGGAACTTCTGTTCCCACCCGGAGACGACTTCAGGACACAGAGCAGAGCCTGGCCCAACTGCCAGCCGGAAAGGTGGCTCATACAGGCTGAGCAACTGGTGAGTGGGAGACCTAGGCTGCTGGGGAGCAGAAAGATCTCTGTGGAGTGCACACGGAAAGGGCACCCCCTGCACTGACATGCCCTGTCCTCCCCGATCCAGTGACCGGGAACAGATCTTAGGAACTTCTGTTCCCACCCAGAGACGACTTCAGGACGCAGAGCCGAGCCTGTCCCACCTGCCAGCCGGAAAGGTGGCTCGGAGAGGCTGAGCATCTGTGACCAGGAACAGATCTTAGGAACGTCTGTTCCCACCCGGAGGCGACTTCAGGACGCATTGCAGAGCCTGGCCCAGCTGCCACCCGGAACCTGGGCTGCCGGGGAGCAGAGAGATCTCTGCGGAGTGCACACGGAAAGTGTACCAGGGACACAGGCCAGATACAAGGGAAAGGCAAGAACATATCACTGATAACAAAATGGCAAGAGGAAAGAGAAAGAGTATATCCCAAGGAAACCAAGACAATCTAGCAACACCAGAACCCAGCTCTCCGATAGTAGCAAACATCGGAATTCCAAACACTCCAGAGAAAGAAGACATAGACCTGAAATCATGCCTCAAGACACTGATAGAGTTACTTAAACAAGAAAGGGAGGAAAAGCAAAAAGATTCAGAAGCTTTTAAAGAAGAAACAATAAAAGCACTCAAAGAACTCAAAGAACGAGAGGAAAACAGAACCAAAGAAATAAAGGAATGGAAGAGGGAAATTAAAACAGAAATTGACACAATAAAGAAAATGCTAAAAGAGATAACCCTAGAGTCAGAACACCAAAAAAAAGAAATCAGGAGTCACAGAAGCAAGCATTTCCAACAGATTACAAGACATCGAGGAGAGAATCTCAGGGGCAGAAGACAACATTGCAAACATAGACAAAACAGCCAGAGAAGATGCAAAAAACAAAAAGCTCCTAACCCAAAATGTCCAGGAAATACAAGACACAATGAGAAGACCGAACCTAAGGATAATAGGAATAGAAGAGGGAGAAGAGTATCAACTAAGAGGCACAGTAAATATCTTCAACAAAATCATAGAAGAAAACTTCCCTACACTCAATAATGAGATGACCACGAGCATAAAAGAAGCCTTCAGAACTCCAAATAGGTTGGACCAGAAAAGAAATACCTCCCGACACATAATAGTAAAAACATCAAGTGCCCAAAGTAAAGAAAGAATACTAAAAGCAGTAAGAGAAAAAGGTCAGGTAACATATAAAGGCAGACCAATCAGACTCACACCCGATTTTTCAACAGAGACTATGAAAGCTAGAAGAGCCTGGACAGACATCATGCACTCCTTAAGAGAGCACAAGTGCCAGCCCAAGCTGCTATACCCAGCAAAACTATCAATCACCATCGATGGAGGGTCAAAGATATTTCAAGACAAATCAAAATTCACAAAATATCTGACCATAAACCCAGCACTACAACGAATTATAGGTAGAAAACCCAATACAAGGAGGGAAAATACAGCCTAGTAAAAACAAGAAAACTCCTAAATAAGAAAACTAAAAGAAGAAAAAAACACAGACACAACTCAACCCAAAAAAGCAAAAATGGCAGGAAACAGAAACAATTATTCCTTGATATCTATTAACATAAATCGTCTCAACTCCCCAATAAAGAGACATAGACTATCAGACTGGATACATAAACAAAATCCAGCCTTTTGCTGCATACAGGAAACTCATCTCAGAGACAGAGACAGACACTATCTCAGAGTAAAAGGGTGGGAAAAAAACTTCCAAGCAAACAGCTCCAAGAAGCAAGCTGGAATGGCTATTCTAATATCGAATAAAGTAAATTTCCAACCAAAAGTTATCAAAAAAGATAAAGAAGGACACTTTTTATTCATTACCGGGGAAATCTGTCAGGAGGAACTCTCAATCCTTAATATATATGCTCCAAATAAAAAATCACCCACATTAATAAAAGAAACTCTACTAAAGCTCAAAAAATACATTTCACCCCACACAATAATAGTGAGAGACTTTAATACCCCACTCTCACCAATGGACAGATCAGGGAAACAGAAACTGAACAAGGACACTGCAAAACTAGCAGAGACTTTGAACCAACTAGAATTAATAGATATATACAAAACATACTATCCTAAAGTAAAAGAATATACCTTCTTCTCACCACCCCATGGCACCTTCTCGAAAATTGACCACATAATTGGACATAGAAGCAGCCTTCATCGATATAAGAAGATTGAAATACTCCCATGCATCCTCTCAGATCACCATGGTCTACGGCTGGTCTTTAACAACAACAAAGACAAAAAAATGCCCACATACACATGGAAACTAAACAACTCTCTGTTAAAGGATAGCAGGGTCAAAGAAGAAATAAAGAAAGAAATTAAGGAATTTCTAGAATTCAACGAAAACGATACACAACATACCCAAACCTATGGGATGCAATGAAAGCAGTATTGACAGGAAAACACATAGCCCTAAGTGCTTCCAAAAAGAAGCTGAAGAGAGCTCACATCAGCAACCTGACAGCACAGCTAAAAGCCCTAGAACAAAAGGAAGCAGATATACCCAAAAAGAGTAGACAGCAAGAAATAATCAAAATTAGGGCAGAAATAGACCAAATAGAAACAAAAAGAACCATTGAAAAAATCAACAAAACAAAGAGTTGGTTCTTTGAGAAAATCAACAAGATTGATAAACCCCTAGCCAGACTAACTAAAGGGCAAAGAGAGAGTATCCAAATTAACAAAATCAGAAAGGAAAGTGGTGACATAACAACTGAAACTAAGGAAATTCAAGAAATCATCAGATCCTACTACAAAAACTTATACTCCACAAAATTGGAAAATCTGGAGGAAATGGACGAATTCCTAGACAGATACAAGGTCCCAAAGTTTAACCAGGACCAAGTAAACCATCTAAATAACCCTATAACACCTAAAGAAATAGAAGAAGTCATCAAAAGCCTCCCAACCAAAAAAAGCCCAGGTCCAGACGGGTTCAGTGCAGAATTTTATCAGACATTTATTGGGGATATAACACCAATATTCGCCAAACTATTCCAAAAGATAGAATTAGATGGAATATTACCCAACTCATTTTTTGAGGCTACAATAACCCTCGTACCTAAGCCACACAAAGACCCTACAAGGAAAGAGAACTTCAGACCAATCTCACTTATGAACATTGATGCAAAAATACTCAACAAAATTCTTGCAAACCGAATCCAAGAACACTTCAAAACCATCATTCATCATGACCAAGTAGGCTTCATCCCTGCGATGCAGGGATGGTTTAACATAAGGAAATCCATCAATGTAATCCACCATATAAACAAACTTAGAAACCAAAATCACATGGTCATTTCACTAGACGCTGAGAAAGCATTCGACAAAATCCAACACCCATTCATGTTAAAAGTCCTGGAAAGAACAGGAATCCAAGCCCATATTTAAACATAATAAAAGCAATATACAGCAAACCAACAGCCAACATCAAACTTAATGGCGAGAAACTTAAAGCAATCCCACTAAAATCAGGGACTCGACAAGGCTGCCCACTCTCTCCCTACCTATTCAACATAGTACTGGAAGTCCTGGCTGGAGCAATTAGACAGCAAAAGGAGATCAAGGGGATACAAATCAGAAAGGAAGAGAGAAAAACATAACTCTTTGCCGATGACATGATAGTGTACTTGAGTGACCCCAAAAATTCCACCAGAGAACTCCTACAGCTGATAAACAAGTTCAGCAAAGTGGCCGGATACAAAATTAACTCAAACAAATCAGTAGCCTTCCTATACTCAAAGGACAAACATGTGGAGAAAGAAATTAGGGAAAAGGTACCCTTCACAATTGTTACAAAAACTATGAAATACCTTGGTGTGACTCTAACTAAGCAAGTGAAGGACCTGTATGACAAGAACTTCAAACCTCTAAAGAAAGAAATTTAGGAGGATCTGAGAAAATGGAAAGATCTCCCATGCTCATGGATTGGAAAGATCAACATCTTAAAAATGGCCATCCTACCAAAAGCAATCTACAGATTCAATGCAATCCCCATCAAAATTCCAACCCAGTTCTTCATGGAATTGGAAAGATCAATGTGCAATTTCCAATGGAATAACAAAAGACCTAGAATAGCGAAATCCATCCTCAACAACAACAAAAAAATCTGCGGGAATCACTCTCCCTGACCTCAAGCTATATTACAAGGCAATTGTGCTGAAAACTGCATGGTACTGGTACAGAAATAGGCAAGTGGATCAATGGAATAGAATAGAAGATACAGAAATGAGCCCTCATGTATATGGTCACCTGATTTTTGACAAAGGAGCAGTAAACATTCAATGGAAAAAGGACAGCCTATTCAACAAATGGTGCTGGTCCAACTGGCACTCAGCATGCAAAAGAATGAAAATAGACCCTTTCTTATCTCCTTGTACAAAGCTCAAGTGTAAGTGGATTAAAGATCTCCACATTAAACCAGATACACTGAAACTATTAGATGAGAAAGTAGGGAAAACCTTAGAACACATAGGCACAGGTGAAAATTTCCTGAACAAAACACCAATGGCTCAAGCTCTAAGGTCAAAGATTAACAAATGGGACTTAAAGTTTCTGTAAGGCTAAGGACATCGTCAAGAAAACAAAACGGCAACCAACAGAATGGGAAAAGATTTTTACCAACACCACATCAGATAGAGGACTAATATCCAAGGTGTACAAGGAACTCAAAAATCTAGACACCAGAGAATCAAATAATCCTATTAAAAAATGGGGTACAGAGCTAAACAAAACGTTTTCAGTTGAGGAACACCGAATGGCCGAAAAACATCTGAGGAAGTGCTCGACATCCCTAGCTATCAGGGAAATGCAAATCAAAACAACCCTAAGATTCCACCTCACACCAGTCAGATTTGCCAAGATCCAAAACTCAGATGACAGCAGATGCTGGCGAGGCTGCGGAGAAAGAGGAACACTTCTCCACTGTTGGTGGGGTTGCAAGCTAATACAACCACTCTGGAAATCTGTCTGGCGATACCTCAGAAAATTGGATATAGTACTACCTGAAGACCCAGCTATTCCACTTCTGGGCATATACCCCAGAGACACTTTAATACACAACAAAGATATATGCACCACAATGTTCATAGCGGCTCTATTTATAATAGCCAGAAGCTGGAAGGAACCCACATGTCCTTCAGAAGACGAATGGATACAAAAATTGTGGTACATATACACAATGGAATACTACTCAGCCACCAGAAACAATGACTTAACCAAATTCTTAAGAAAATGGCTGCATCTAGAGAAGATCATCCTGAGTGAGATAACCCAGTCACAAAAGAACAGACATAATATGCAGTCACTGATAGTGGGATGCTAACCCCAGAGGCTTGCACTCCCCCAGAAACAACTCACAGACTGTATGAAGTCCAAGAAATAAAGAAAACAAAAAATATACATATATTCACAAAACAAGAAGACTTTGACTATTTTCATGTTGCGTTTTGTTTTGCATGTACTTTACGCTTATTCCAACTAGTAGGTTTTCAATGCATACTGTCAAGCCCTTGAAAAAAATCAAGTACTGACTAAAAAACATATTCACATGGTTTTATGTAAAATTTATTTTAATGTTTGAAAAAACAGTACTGACAAAAATGTATAATTTTAAGCAAAAAATGTTTAAAATCTGTACATTTATCTTTGTTTTGCAAAATAAAGTCGTTTAAAAAAAAGACATACTACAAATACTTTTCTTTCCTTCTTATTCTATTCATGTAGAATAGTCAAGCTTTTATTACTGTACTTATATGGTACACTTAAGTACTGTCTGAAAATAACATGTGTTAGTTACTTAATTTTTGCACAAATAACCTTATATATTTTAAAGTAAACTAATAGTCTTTATAGTCATTTTGCTCTTGGGCAATAGGTGAATACTTGTGGCCAAGTCTCTCCTCAACTTTCTGCTGCAATACAGCATTAGCAAGGCATCATATTTCATATGCCAAGTCACCAGTATTTTTTATTACAATGGTAAAAAAATCTTATTTGTCTGTCTTTATTAAAATTACTATATCTTACTTACCATTAGTATTCCCATACTCAGTACCTGGATTGGAATTGCTGGATTAAATTTTACACATTTCTAATTTTTTTCCTAAATTTCAAGCATGTGTTCAATGAATTATGATCATATCTATTGCCCCATTACACCTCCAATTTTTTCTATGCATCCTCAATATGCCCTCCTTCCAACATCACATCTTTTTTTCCTCTTTTTAAAACATAACTACATATAGTTAGTGTTGCTCCTATATTTACAGATATGAGGCTATCCTATACGAGTGGATTAAAGACCTACCACAAATCCACAGGAACCTCATGATAAGCTCATGGACAAGTTTCTCTCAAAGGTGGTGTTATCACAAGTTGAGCTCAATGATGCTTGGTAAGGCGAACCAATACACACTTGTCAGTAGCGAAGAATATGGTGGAGCAAACCAAACCAAAGCTTGATGCTCTTCTCCCATTGTCTTGTGGTCATTTTTATAGTCTTTTATCAAACGTCCTTTCACATGTATGCTATGTCAGAATAGCCTTTTACCAGTGTCTGCTTCAGGAAAGAGAGTCTTTCACATGTTTGCTTTAGCGAGACTTTCTTTTACCTGTGTGCCCCAGCAAAACATCTCTTGACATAACTAACTTCCCAAAGAACTAGAAGTTTTCACTTCATTAAGTTCTGTCCCACAAGTTGATATCACCCTTGAATTGAATTCTCATAATTTACAGGATTCTATCTATTATCAAAGAGGGTGAGGTTTATAAAATGGCCATCAACACTTAGGTCATATCAGTGTTTGACTACTACCCCATATTCGAAAATTGGTTGAATAATATACATGAACTGCATACTGATCTTTATTAATCTACACTCTTTGATTTATACCATGCTACAATCTTCTTGTATTTACAGACTCACACCTAACAGCTAGTACATGGGAAAAGGGGTAAGACACAAGACAGAGTTATCTGTGACTGAACTCTCAATTGAGAAAATGTCTGTATCACTACACCTTCTCTTGGTAAGGATTGATGTTGGTAGGTAGAGCCACTGTAATTGGTATCACCCTGGGTAGGTGATTTTGTGCGGTGAAAGAATGCAAGCTGAGCATGCCAGATAGAGCAAGCTAGGAAACAACGTGGTCTCTGCTCCATTTCCTACCTTTTGGTTCCTGCTATGAGTTCTTGCCCTGACTTCCTTTCATAAAGGGCTATAATTCATAGAGTAAAATAAACCCTTTCTTTCTGAGGTTGATTTTTCTCATAGTTTTCTTACAGCAGTAGAAACCTATCAAAGAGAGAAATAAAATTTTGTCAGTGACTGTGAATGCAGAACATCCAGAAAGAAGTGAATGTTCTTGTAGTGAAGGAAAAATCCCATAGGAAGTGAGATGTATTTGACAGCAGAGAAAACGTTAAAATATTATTGGGAGACAGAACTTACAAGCAGAGCAAAGAGTAGAAATATAGAAATTATAAGTACAGATATCAGGTATACTTCATACACTAGTTTTTTAACTATTAGATTCTGAAATTATGAATTGTTATTCTTTTTATTTTTAAAACTGATTACTATTTATAATTTTGCATAATATATTCTATTGCTCTTTTTTCCTCTCTCAACTCCTTTTAGATTTATTCTTCCCTTTCCTACAACTTTGTTATTTCTCTCTTAAAAAAAGAGATTTATTCAAAACAAAACACCAGCACACACACACACACACACACACACACACACACACACACACACACACATATCCAATTAAGCTAGCTGACCAATACTCATCAGAATGGTTATTAAGAATTTCTAGACTTTTTTTCTTGATAATGATGATCACAAGTATTTTTTAAATACTCATGATTTCTCTTGTAGGTTTCATCATGATTAAATTAATAATTGAAACGCATGGTGTCTTTTCATAAATTTCTTCAGGTTACTTAGACCTGCTGAGGTGAATCTGTTGCTTTAAATTTTTATATTGTATAGTGAAATTTAAAGTTTAGCTTCCTGAGTTAAGGTTGGCTTTAATAAAAGCAAACACAGCAGAGCTCCAGATGTACTTGATTGTGTGTAAAAAAAATCTATTTTATTTGCTTCTGTGCATCTCAGTCTTATGAAACCTGACTTTTTAAAAATTAAAGTTAGACAGCAAGCGATGAGGCTACATACAGCATATTTTCTCTCTCTGTTTCTTTGCTTCTAACGCTCCCCAGAGCCACCTCCATCTCTTTCTCAGCAAGCCAACTTCCATTGCTGGCCAAGATATGATACATCAAAATTTACCGTCTTTCCATGTTATTGCTTACTTTTGCAATACTATCTGTTTTTACAAGCTTCCTCCAACCTCCTCTGATAATACCTCTCCAGAGGCCACTTTCTCCTCTTTCTATAACTTATGCTGAGTTTTTATTTTGGAAAAAAAGGAATCTGTTCAGACTTTTATTTAATGAAGGCACAGTTGGAATTTCAGTGTAAACTATCAAAGATTGCAAGCTGGTTTTTGTCAGTCCATGGCTTTTTGGTCTATGTCTGACTCCTGGATAGTGAGTTCATTGACTAACACTCTGAGAATCATCAGTATTGGATAGTTCCATTATATTATAACACTTCTTTTAAAATTTCAAAGAAAAGAAGTTAAGTATTTCTCAGATTCTGGTATTTAAGGTTATAATAGGAAATTTTTATATTTTAGGCCACTGCACTTGAAAATTCGTTTGTATTTCATTGTCTGATGTGTGAGAGACATTTTCCATGCACTCTCATTTTCCTTACAAAAACTAAAATCTCTGCTATGATTTTACATATGACTTACACAGTGTTAACACTCACTAAGTTTGATGGCTGCTCCCATTTGTTGACCTATTTTGAGGAAAACCTTGATGCTTATAATGCAAGTTGTTAAAATCAAAGAAATCACAAGATATCTTTGGAGACGTTTCCAGGTCAAAGACTAAATACCATAGGGCCAATTTCATTTATACTCTTGTTTTCTATAGTAATATTCCAAATAATCACTTCCACCCATGCATGGTAGAATATGTGAGTTTACAGTTTGGAAAAAAGAAAAATTAATGATGAAAACAACTATTTAAATGGAGCAGATGAGTTGTACAAGGCAGGAGAACGGGGAGGTTGCTGTAAGACTCTGCTCTCTAGAAATGTCAGAGGGACTATTCCCATCAGCTGTTATCAACTTGTCTATCTGAATAGGAACTACACAGTGATAATTCTAAAAGACATGGTAACATAAGAGGCAGAAGGCTCACAGGGTCTCAACTCTTAACAAAGGACTACGGGCAACAAAGGAATCCTAGAAGTGATAGAGATGAACCCCAGGGAATAGTACCCTAGTTTGTTACTCACTACCAAGAGGTCAGCCCTGAGGTCACTTACATACAACTAATCTTATATGGATTGAGCAGGTTACACTGATGTATTTAGGAAATACATATATATTTACATGTGTATACATATAACTCAATTTTTAAAAAGGAATAAAATTGAAAGAAAGCAAAAAAAATATTTGGAGGGGTTATATCAAAGAAAGGGAAAAGGAGAAATTAAAAAGTATATTATGAATTACAAAAAGTATTATTATGAAGAGTTATATTAATTATATACACTTTCAAAATTACCATTAGTAAATATTATCTTCAAATTACTGCCTGTCCATTGCCCTAATCTTGTTTTGGAGATAACTCAGAATACCTCTCAACTGTGATTATGTAAAAGGCTTCATGGAAAGTATCTCTCTTTGACCTGGGGCTGTGGTAAACAATAAAAAGGAAAATCTGCACCATACCATGCAACCGCAGGCTACTCTCTGTCCCTGCCGGCTCAGCCTCCCTGGGCTATCCCCATGCACTGACCGCCCATCTCATGGTTCTCTTGTTGCAGACTCAGCTCACATTCCCAGCCACTTCCCCCCATGATTATAGTCACAGTTCCCAGTATTCTGGTAAAATCAAAATTCTAGAGGCTTATAATTTATCAACCAGATTTATACCAGTAAATTCTCACCCCACAAAATGCCTGCACAGTAAACTCAAAGCCAATTGATATTGATATAAACTGCTCACCTAGATAAGACAAATTGTCTTGTAATAATTCATCCCTTATAGATATTCACAGCTACCTGTGGCTATTTAAAGCCACACAGATTCAGGTTGTCCTTCTTTTCCTCCATCTTGGTTTCTTCTTTTGCCTCCCCTCTTCCTCTCTCCAACCTGGAAGTCCTGCCACTCCTCGCCCAGTGATTGGTCTCCTGAAATCTTTATTCATTAGGGGAAGGTGCTGCCACAACCTGGTTTGTTTAGTTACCATCAATGCATCTTATCGCTGATTTAAATGCTGGCTTCATTTAGGATATTTGGTTTTTCAAGGCACTATTTCTATTTTTACTTGGATTGTTAATCTACTCACCTGACACTGATAAACCTGAATTTGTAATAAGTTGTTTTATAATGAAAACACCTGAGTTTAGCAACACATGTCCTAACTCATAGCTCTCGATATAGAAAAGGGTGCTGTGTTATGGAAGGCAACTAGAAAATGAAACATGGCAAGCTTAATAATGAAATAGTCACGGTAGAACTCATGACAAACCTTAGAAATAGAAAGATGATTCTAGTGAGAAAGAACATTATATATACATTTGTTTTATATATACCCACATTTATAATGTAAAATAGTTCAGACTCCTGTAAGAGCAGTGTCTACCCAAATATTAAAAATATTTCTTCAGCTACTGTACACACCATTTTATATAGTCTGTATGTTTTAAAACTTCATCATAATTCTATGGTACTTTGAATCATAATATATATGTTAAATATAGAAAACATCACAAAAAGCCCAACCGTAGAAAGTAAGACGAGAACAAATGAATGAGTGAAGAATTATTTATACACTCAATAACCAAGATCCAAAGTCTTGGTAACCAGTCAGACAACTTTTGTGCTGAAAACTCAATGAGGCATTAGTCAGATAGCTCCCAGATAAAGGCACTTGTTGTCAAGATTGATGGCCTGAGTTCAATGCCCAAGACCTACGTGGTAGAATGAGAGAATCTACTCCTGCAGTTGGCCGCTTGACCTTGAAATACTTGCTGTGGCATAAACATGACTCACCTTATCATAAATACACAAAGAAATGCAACAGAATAAAAAAAACAAAATCAAAATATTTGTAAAGAAAAATGGTAACAGCCATAAGTTTTATAATAATTTTGACAGAGGGAAAGTCATTTTAAAAAGATTTGGAGACAGGGGAGGAGGAACATTTGGAGGGCAGACTGGGAGGCATATGATGACTGGACTGTGAATAAAAGATTATAAAGTAAAAAAAATATTTTATAAAAAAAATAAAATATTTATTTTATTATTTTAAATTTTATGTATGTTGCAGATATTTATATGGACATACACACACCTGTGGGCATACCTGTTGAGGCAAGATTCTTTAGATTCAACAATATAGATATAGGCAACTAAGAGCCACAAACAACAGGTGCTGGGAATGGAACCTGGGTCATCTCCTAAGTAGTATGTGTTTTATCCACTGAAAAATCTCTACACCCTACTGGGATCCGTAATACAGTGATGTTTTAATAAAATTTGGAGTTAGGAAAATTCCTATGTTTTAGTCACATTTATCAATGAGCCCAAATAACACAAGCAGTTTTTTAAAGTTTGTAACTCTGGGAACAGAGCAGAAGTTAACATTGTCCTCTGTTCTGCAGGTAATGATATTAGAGATTGCTGGTAAATGGATATAGGAAATTCTTTGGAAAGTGTGGGAGCAAATATAATATATGCATGCAAAAATAACTCAGGGAAGGTTTGCTAAATTAAGGACAGAGAAGCATAGCTTAAAAAACAAATAACAGGTAGAGGCTGAGCAACTGGTGAGTGAGAGACCTAGGCTGCAGGGGAGGAGAGAGATCTCTGCGGAGTGCACACAGAAAGTGCACACCCTGCCTTGACCTGCCCTGCCTTGCCCGATCCAGCGACTGGGAACAGAAAATTAGAACTTCTGCTTCCACCCGGAGGCGACTTCAGGACGCAGAGCAGAGCCTGGCGCATCTGCCAACCGGAAGGGCGGCTCATAGAGGCTGATCAACTGGTGGGTGGGAGACCTGGGCTGCCAGGGAGCAGAGAGATCTCTGTGGAGTGCACACGGAAAGTGCACACCCTGCCTTGCCCTGCCCTGCCGTGCCTGATACAGCAAACAGAAACAGAACGTTGGAACTTCTGCTCACACCCGACGACTCTGAGGCATAAAACAGGGTTCGGGCCATCTGACACCTGGACCAGTAGAGAACCAGGGACACAGACCAGATACAAGGGAAAGGCAAGAACATATCACTGATAACAAAATGGCAAGAGGAAAGAGAAAGAGTATATCCCAAGGAAACCAAGACAATCTAGCAACACCAGAACCCAGCTCTCCGATAGTAGCAAACATCAGAATTCCAAACACTCCAGAGAAAGAAGACACAGACCTGAAATCATGCCTCAAGACGCTGATAGAGTTACTTAAACAAGAAAGGGAGGAAAAGCAAAAAGATTCAGAAGCTTTTAAAGAAGAAACAAGAAAAACACTCAAAGAACTCAAAGAACGAGACGAAAACAGAACCAAAGAAATAAAGGAATGGAAGAGGGAAATTAAAACAGAAATTGACACAATAAAGAAAATGCTAAAAGAGATAACCCTAGAGTCAGAAAACCAAAAAAAGGAAACAGGAGTCACATAAGCAAGCATTTTCAATAGATTACACGAGATCGAAGAAAGAATCTTGGGGGCAGAAGACAACATTGCACACATAGACAAAACAGCCAGAGAAGATGCAAAAAATAAAAAGCTCCTAACCCAAAATGTCCAGGAAATCCAAGACACAATGAGAAGACCGAACCTAAGGATAATAGGAATAGAAGAGGGAGAAGAGTATCAACTAAGAGGCACAGTAAATATCTTCAACAAAATCATAGAAGAAAATTTCCCTACCCTCAAGAATGAGATGACCACGAGCATAAAAGTAGCGTTCAGAACTCCAAATAGGTTGGACCAGAAAAGAAATACCTCCCGACACATAATAGTAAAAACATCAAGTGCCCAAAGCAAAGAAAGAATACTAAAAGCAGTAAGGGAAAAAGGTCAGGTAACATATAAAGGCAGACCAATCAGACTCACACCCGATTTCTCAACAGAGACTATGAAAGCTAGAAGAGCCTGGACAGACATCATGCACTCCTTAAGAGAGCACAAGTGCCAGCCCAAGCTGCTATACCCAGCAAAACTATCAATCACCATCGATGGAGAGACAAAGATATTTCAAGACAAATCAAAATTCACACAATATCTGACCACAAACCCAGCACTACAAGGAATTAAAGGTGGAAATCCCAATACAATGAGAGAAAATGAAGCCTAGTAAAAACAAGAAAACTCCTAAACAAGAAAACTAAAAGAAAAAAACACAGACACACTCAACCCAAAAAAAGCAATAATGGCAGGAAACAGAAACAAATATTCCTTGATATCTATTAACATAAATGGTCTCAACTCCCCAATAAAGAGACATAGACTATCAGACTGGATACATAAACAAAATCCAGCCTTTTGCTGCATACAGGAAACTCATCTCAGAGACAGAGACAGACACTATCTCAGAGTAAAAGGTTGGGAAAAAAACTTCCAAGCAAACAGCTCCAAGAAGCAAGCTGGAGTGGCTATTCTAATATCGAATAAAGTAAATTTCCAACCAAAAGTTATCAAAAAAGATAAAGAAGGACACTTTTTACTCATTACCGGGGAAATCTGTCAGGAGGAACTCTCAATCCTTAACATATATGCTCCAAATAAAAAATCACCCACATTCATCAAAGAAACCCTACTAAAGCTCAAAAAATACATTTCATCCCACACAATAATAGTGGGAGACTTTAATACCCCACTCTCACGAATGGACAGATTAGGGAAACAGAAACTGAACAAGGACACTGAAAAACTAGCAGAGACTTTGAACCAACTAGAATTAATAGATATATACAGAACATACTATCCTAAAGTAAAAGAATACACCTTCTTCTCACCACCCCATGGCACCTTCTCGAAAATTGACCACATAATTGGACACAGAACGAGCCTTCATCGATATAAGAAGATTGAAATACTCCCATGCATCCTCTCAGATCACCATGGTCTACGGCTGGTCTTTAACAGCAACAAAGACAACAAAAAGCCCACATACACATGGAAACTAAACAACTCTCTGTTAAAGGATAGCAGGATCAAAGAAGAAATAAAGAAAGAAATTAAGGATTTCCTAGAATTTAACGAAAACGAAAACACAACATAACCAAACCTATGGGATGCAATGAAAGAAGTATTGAGAGGAAAACTCATAGCCCTAAGTGCTTCCAAAAAGAAACTGGAGAGAGCTCACATCAGCAACCTGACAGCACAGCTAACAGCCCTAGAACAAAAGGAAGCAGATATACCCAAAAAGAGTAGACGGCAATAAATAATCAAAATTAGGGCAGAAATAGACCAAATAGAAACACAATGAACCACTGGAAAAATCAACAAAACAAAGAGTTGGTTCTTTGAGAAAATCAACAAGATTGATAAACCCCTAGCCAGACTAACTAGAGGGCAAAGAGAGAGTATCCAAATTAACAAAATCAGAAAGGAAAGTGGTGACATAACAACTGAAACTAAGGAAATTCAAGAAATCATCAGATCCTACTACAAAAACTTATACTCCACAAAATTGGAAAATCTGGAAAAAATGGACAAATTCCTAGACAGATACAAGGTCCCAAAGTTAAACCAGGACCAAGTAAACCATCTTACTAACCCTATAACACCTAAAGAAATAGAAGAAGTCATCAAAAGCCTCCCAACCAAAAAAAGCCGAGGTCCAGACGGGTTCAGTGCAGAATTTAATCAGATATTTATTGGGGATATAACACCAATACTCGCCAAACTATTCCAAAAGATAGAATCAGATGGAATATTACCCAACTCATTTTTTGAGGCTACAATAACCCTCGTACCTAAACCACACAAAGACCCTACAAGGAAAGAGAACTTCAGACCAATCTCAGTTATGAACATTGATGCAAAAATACTCAACAAAATCCTTGCAAACCGAATCCAAGAACACTTCAAAACCATCATTCATCATGACCAAGTAGGCTTCATCCCTGGGATGCAGGGATGGTTTAACATAAGGAAATCCATCAATGTAATCCACCATATAAACAAACTCAAAAACCAAAATCACATGGTCATCTCACTAGACGCTGAGAAAGCATTCGACAAAATCCAACACCCCTTCATGTTAAAAGTCCTGGAAAGAACAGGAATCCAAGGCCCATACTTAAACCTAATAAAAGCAATATACAGCAAACCAACAGCCAACATCAAACTTAATGGCGAGAAACTTGAAGCAATCCCACTAAAATCAGGGACTCGACAAGGCTGCCCACTCTCTCCCTACCTATTCAACATAGTACTGGAAGTCCTGGCTGGAGCAATTAGACAGCAAAAGGAGATCAAGGGGATACAAATCGGAAAGGAAGAGAGAAAAACATAACTCTTTGCTGATGACATGATAGTGTACTTGAGTGACCCCAAAAATTCCACCAGAGAACTCCTACAGCTGATAAACAAGTTCAGCAAAGTGGCTGGATATAAAATTAACTAAAACAAATCAGTAGCCTTCCTATACTCAAAGGACAAACATGTGGAGAATGAAATTAGGGAAAAGGTACCCTTCACAATTGTCACAAAAACTATGAAATACCTTGGTGTGACTCTAACTAAGCAAGTGAAGGACCTGTATGACAAGAACTTCAAACCTCTAAAGAAAGAAATTGAGGAGGATCTCAGAAAATGGAAAGATCTCCCATGCTCATGGATTGGAAAGATCAACATCTTAAAAATGGCCATCCTATCAAAAGCAATCTACAGATTCAATGCAATCCCCATCAAAATTCCAACCCAGTTCTTCATGGAATTGGAAAGATCAATGTGCAATTTCCAATGGAATAACAAAAGACCTAGAATAGCGAAATCCATCCTCAACAACAAAAAAAACATTTGCAGGAATCACTATCCCTGACCTCAAGCTACATTACAAGGCAATTGTGCTGAAAACTGCATGGTACTGGTACAGAAATAGGCATGTGGATCAATGGAATAGATTACAAGATCCAGAAATGAGCCCTCATGTATATGGTCACCTGATTTTTGACAAAGGAGCAGTAAACATTCAATGGAAAAAGGACAGCCTATTCAACAAATGTTGTTGGTCCAACTGGCACTCAGCATGCAAAAGAATGTAAATAGACCCTTTCTTATCTCCTTGTACAAAGCTCAAGTGTAAGTGGATCAAAGATCTCCACATTAAGCCAGATACACTGAAACTATTAGATGAGAAAGTAGGGAAAACCTTAGAACACATAGGCACAGGAGAAAATTTTCTGAACAAAAAACAAATGGCTCAAGCTCTAAGGTCAAAGATTAACAAATGGGACTTAATGAGATTGCAAAGTTTCTGTAAGGCTAAGGACATCATCAAGGAAATAAAAGGGCAACCAACAGAATGGGAAAAGATCTTTACCAACACCACATCAGATAGAGGCCTAATATCCAAGGTGTACAAGGAACTCAAAAAGCTAGACACCAGAGAATCAAATAACCCTATTAAAAAATGGGGTACAGAGCTAAACAAAACGTTTTCAGTTGAGGAACACCGAATGGCCGAGAAACATCTGAGGAAGTGCTTGACATCCTTAGCCATCAGGGAAATGCAAATCAAAACAACCCTGAGATTCCACCTCACACCAGTCAGATTGTCCAAGATCCGAAACTCACATGACAGCAGATGCTGGCGAGGCTGCGGAGAAAGAGGAACACTTCTCCACTGTTGGTGGGGTTGCAAGCTAATACAACCACTCTGGAAATCTGTATGGCGATACCTCAGAAAATTGGATATAGTACTACCTGAAGACCCAGCTATTCCACTTCTGGGCATATACCCCAGAGACACTTTAATACACAACAAAGATATATGCACCAAAATGTTCATAGCAGCTCTATTAATAATAGCCAGAAGCTGGAAAGAACCCAGATGTCCTTCAGAAGATGAATGGATACAAAAATTGTGGGACATTTACACAATGGAATACTACTCAGCCACCAGAAACAATGACTTAACAAATTTTTAAGAAAATGGCTGCATCTAGAGAATATCATCCTGAGTGAGATAACCCAGTCACAAAAAACAGACATAATATGCAGTCACTGATATTGGGATGCTAACCCCAGAGGCTTGCAGTCCCCCAGAAACAACTCACAGACTGTATGAAAACAAATATATATATATATATATATATATATATATATATATATATATATATATATATATATATACAAAACAAGAAGACTTTGACTATTTCCATGTTGTGTTTTGTTTTGCATGTACTTTATGCTCATGGTAACTAGTAGGTTTTCAATACATACTGTCAAGCCTTTGAAAAAATCAAGTACTGACTAAAAAATATATTCATATAGTTTTATGTAAAAATTATTTTAAAATCTGAAAAAACAGTAGTGACAAAAATGTATAATGTTAATGTAAAAATGTTAAGCAAAAAATGTTTAATATCTGTACATTTATCTTTGTTTTGTAGAATAAAGGTATTTAAAAAAAATAAATGACATCAAATTCTGGGATTGGATATGGATAAAGAAGAGCCTGACTTTGTGGTAGAAAGATCAAGTAGTACAGACACTGTGGAAATGAACATGAAATGTTCTAAAAAAACATACTAAAAATTAAACTCTCTTAAAACTTAACTATACCTCTCCTAAGCATTTCTCCCAAGATCTACTTTCTGGTGCCAAGATGTTTGCACATTCATCCATGGCTGCTTTATTTGCAGCAGCAAGGGGTGGGAATAAACCTCGATGCCCATCAGCTGATGAATGGATAAGAAGGACATGGTGTATACACACAGAGTAGAATCTTATTCAGCCACAAAGATCAATGGAATTATTAAATTTTCAGGAAAGCGAATGGAACTGGAGAATATTATATTAAGTAGGAAAACCTGGGCTCAGAAAAACACTATATTTTTCTTGAATATGCAGATTTCAGCTTTTAACTTTTATAGATGTATATTTATGAGTGTGGATAGAGGCCAGAAACTAGAAGCTGGTGTGTGAGAGGCTGGAAATTAAAAGCTTTAGAGTAGAGAGGTGAGGAAGCTGACAGAACACCTGTGTGAGTGTCCAGGAGAACCCTAAAGGTTAAAAGGTAAAACCAAAGAGGAGCACAGGGAGCTGCTATGCCAGCATTGTCACGTGGGTGTTAGGGACTGGACTTGTGTCTCCATGCTGGTACAGTGGGACATTTCCTCAGGCCCCTGTGTTATTCCTTTATGTGGATTTGGGGGACTCTTGGCTATCATATGCCCAGAAGATATTCTTCTTTCCTATGTATACTCTGTTTTATGTGTCTCTGGCTTTTGAACATCAGCTCTTTCTGAGGTTTGGAAAATTTCTAGTACAATTTAATGAACAATTACCTATGCCTTTATTGTCTATGCTTTTTGTCTTTATCTCAGCCTTTTCTTCTACTAGGTGGATTATTCTTAGGTTTGGTGTCTGTGTATATTCAATATATATTAGAAATTTGGATCACACTTTCTTTTTGGGTCTGTGTTTGTTTGTTGGTTGTTGTTTTATTATAAATATCTGAATACATTATTGTCTCAATTCTGTCAGCAGCTTTCAAAGATTACTCTGGTTTTCCTTGTCTGTTGATGATGATTTTTTCTGTGCATTTTCTTTGCTTCTTTTATTTCCAGAACTTCTTGTGGTTCTTTTTCTATGTCTTTATTTTTTTTTTTACCAAATGTTTCCTTTGTGCCTTTGAATTCCCCTCTATCTTAATGACCATGTCCTTCACTATGGAAACTGGTTTATACAAGTTTTTTTTTTGTTACTTTTTTTGCTTTTATTTAACTCAAAATAGCTAGTAACATAAAAACCTTTTAAAAAGTATCTCTAGTACTTTACTATTTAGTTTTTTAAATAACACTTGTTACTTTATTTCCAACATGTGATTACACAATCCATCATAAAAATGTTATTTTTAAAAGTTTGCATCAGGCTTTTAATCTATAGGTTTAGAGGCTAATAAAAATTCATGACATGGTATTTTAATTGTAAATATTTTCTTCCACATTTAACTTTATGAAAATTCACAACCATAAGTAGGATGTTTATCAGCACATACACACAGGTAGGACATACACTCTGCTCCATCACTGAAAATGGAAGGTGACGGTCTGTGTGACATCCAGGAGAGAGACAGCATCGAGCATCTAACTCACTTTAATTCGTACATGATGTCAGTGAAGAGGGACCTGAACAAGCAACCAGATTCTGTGACAGCCATGTGGGTGCACATCACTGGGGAAACTCTGCCACAAACAGTCTGTCTGCTCCTAGTGTGGCCACTGACACCCCATGGCCCACTCCTGTGGGACAAGAATTTTGCAGTATGATTTTAGTGTTTAGAGTTCGTACTTTCTATACGGCCTTTACCAGGGGTGTCAGCCGGTCTTCTGAGGAGCACTCACACTTTCCAATACTAGAGGGAGAGGATGAGGGAGGACAGACTTCCGGTATAGCGCCTTTCTAGAGTGCTCTCAAGGGTGGTCCCAACACCCTCATTTTATCTCAAACTCTGATGCTGGCAGCTAATTTGTAGGTGGGAGGTATCTCCACTGTAATGGGAATGAAAATGCACTCAACTGTCAGCATGACTGAATTTCCAGTCGGTATAGTGGATACTCTTCAGGGACCCCGCACTCCAGAATACAGCATCCCCTGCTGAGAAAACTCTCCTGGCACAAAGGTGAGCATGTCCAAGGTCTCAACAAAAGGCCACCGACGTTGCTCAGTGTCAGCGTTACTCAGGACAATTTCCAGTTAGCAGACAGTGGACCGAAGCCAAGGCTCTCTCTGTTTTGTGACAGTCAGCGCTCCCAGAAATCCACTGTGGCCTCCTTTTCCTGACTTCCCTTGTAATCTCACTTCCACTTTTCAA
Organism: Micromys minutus; assembly: GCF_963924665.1. NCBI lineage: Eukaryota > Metazoa > Chordata > Mammalia > Rodentia > Muridae > Micromys > Micromys minutus. The sequence goes on along the minus strand of NC_137955.1, from coordinate 44,424,289 downwards.
ATAATTGGTCTTAAACTGACCCCACCCTGGCTCAGTTTCTAATTTTAAAAGCACTATTCTAATAGAAATGTCCCCGTTCCAAAGGAAGGTAGGACTGTGAATTCTCCCACTAGCTAGAGCTATTGTGTCGCGTCGTTTTGGTTAACTTGGTAGAGATATCGATTTTCTCGCCATTAGTACTGACATTCGGCTTCTTTCAGCCGGGTAGGGTTTCTACCTGGGCTGCAGGTGAGAGAAAAATACCCCATGGAGAACTCCTTCGATGACCACATTTGGGAAATCGCTGGCTGCAGGCAAGATGTATGGATCCCCAAGGAACAGCAGCACTGGTTGGTGGGACAGCTTGCTTGACTCTTCAGATTCTGTCTCGTCAAAAGATCCACAGCGTTCTGCTTTTGGTAGAGAGGGCAAGTGTCTTACGTTGAGGAAGTCAAGGAAGAGTTTGGGAAGCTCTTCATTTTCCAAAATGACGGTCTGTAAATACGACTCCAGGCTTTTCCGCCGTTGTTCCAGGACTTTGGGGACCCAATTCCTGACATGTTTAGAAGGGATTTCTGGAGTCTTTATACAGTTCTTAAGCTTTTTGTGCAAGGCATGGAATTTGCTGTAGCGTTTCTCAACAAAATGTTTTTTTTATTTTTTCTGTTCATTAGCACTTCTATTTTAAACACCTGGACCCAGCTTGTCCTTCTCGAGCTCCATCTTGTTTTTCTCTTATACAAGTTTTGAATTGATTTTGTTACTTTTATATAAATCTTTTATTTCATCTGCTTATGTAAATCTCAGGGATCATTTTTTAATGTAACAGCTCATGGAATCCCGTGGAAGAGTAGGCAAGAGTCTGGGGGCAGAGGGGATGGAAGACAACAGGGGAATGAGGCTCTCCTAATCAACATGGTCAAAGCACACATAAACTCACAGAGCCCAATGCACCAGCACAGGACCTGCAAGGGACTGTGCCAGGTTCTCTGCATATACATTGCCGATTTCAGTTTACTACTTTTAAGGGGCTCTCGAATGTGTGATGTGTGGGTCTCTAATTCTTGTGCCTTCTCTTGGGGCTCTTTTCCTCCTATTGGTTTGCCCAGTCCAACTTCAATGTAATGTTTTTTGTTGTTTTATCTTATTATATTTTATTTTGTTAAAAATATAAAAAGGAAGAGAAACACAAAAGCTCAACAATTAAGTACAATATTTTAAATACCAAGAAAAATTAAACATATATAGAAAAAAAACCCAAGCACCTAGAAAAATAAATATAACAACTAGACAATATCATGTCATGGTCCTTCTTCCTTTCTTGTTGGGACCAAGTGGCATCTCCCTCCCTTTGGGCTGCATCAGTTTTCGTAGGTGGAAGGGGTGGAAAGTCGACTGTCACTCTCCAGTAATCCATGAAGGTTAAGTCACTGTGGCTTTTCAGGTTAACTGGATTTCTGTGAGCATAGACTAATATGAGCCCAAAGTCTCAACGTTACAGCATTTCCTTAATGAATTAGGGATGTAGTTTTCTACAAGACCCTGCAGATAGGATGTGGAAGACTGCTCACTTGGGCATCTCTGCTTGACAGCCTAGCAGGGTGTAGGTTTCATAGTGTGGTTTCTGTGGTTGTGTCCTGCTTCTACCCATAAGGAGATGTTGTAGGTGTTTCCTTTGGCTGGTTGGGGATAGCTCTGGTATCCAGGGCACCATATTGTTGTATTCTTTGGCTTACTCTGCTTCTGTCTGATGCTCATATTTCCTTTTCACAATCTCACATCTTCTCTCTGAACTCCCAGACACTGCTATGTTGGACAGTTACCTCTTGGTGACAGTGGAGTCTGATAGGTAGGGTGGAGTGGTTGATGCCGTCTTTGTCATTTGCTGCATCAGGGGAAGTACAGGTCAGCTGCCTGAATCCCTTTACTGAAGAAGCTTGCAGAAATACACAGCAAGTGCTGGTAGACAATTTAGGTGTTCAGTGGAGACAGGCTGTGATGGTTGGGCAGGTCAGTCATTTTCTTCACTATGTTCCTCCATTCCCTTAGATTATGGTTCTAATCTGACATCTTACCTGGAAATCTTGAGATGATTTATGCCTCCTTAAAGTACAAGACCAAAAATATCTTTGATACTTTTAAAATTAATTTTAATGAACTTTTAAAATTTATAGAGTAGACAAGTCTCCATTCATTAATGTTACATATTCAACCAGTAGATAAAATTATTTTGAGGATCAAATGACTTCAACATCTCTTTCTAAATTCTCTAAGAATAGTGTTTTATTTTTAAAGGTAATTACATCTTTTCCTATGCAACTACATATGAGTGTCTAATATTATTTAATTGCTTTATCATCCATTCTTCCTGTTGCTCTATCGAAGTGGCTGACAAACACAATTTAACATAGGTGTGGTTTATTTTCATTCATGATCCCATAGAACCCACCATGGGAAGGAATTGGGAATGGCACAGTCACTTTCAGAGGAAGTATGAGTTGAAGTCATACTGAGAGTGCTCAGAAGGAGTACTGAGCTATAGTCCCTATAATTATCAATGCTCACACCTGGTTGCCCACCTCTTCTAGATGCTCTGTCCCAAAAGTTCCCTGGTTTCATAAAATAGTTCCATTGGTTGGCACTTGAGAACCAAGTTTTAAATGCTTAGATCTGTGGGTATACATTACATTCAAACCACATGGTGTTTCAGTCTTAAACACAATAATTATAGAAAATTTATCTTTTCTGGTGAGATCAAGTGTAATTTTGACACTGTAGTCAGAAAAATCACATTATTTTGGGCTAATTCAATAAACTGCTCCAATAAACATTTCACTTTTTCTATTATTCACATCATTGAAAATGCTCTTAATAGCTTTCTTTAGAAATATGTATTGAATAATATTTATGATAGTTAAGTAGTCTCAGATATATATGTATATATATGTATATATATGCCACTTATTTTACTCTTTCTAATATTAGATGACTTTGAAAAAAACATGTTGACTTATATTTAACCATATTATACAAACACAGTGCTTTAACAAATCCTGATTGTAAAGTTGAATGGTTAAATATAGGTTGATTATGCATTCCTTTTTTTCTAGTCATACACATAAAAGTAAAGTAAATAAAACCCCACATTGGGAAAGAATAATTTTATTTAAACATAGTATTTTGCTATGAATAACTACGTGTTCACATATACCATTTATATGCCTAATATAGATTTGCTATATTTTATTCAAAAAACCAAAATAAACAGTAGTGATCCCCTCCCAGCCCCATCAAAGAGGCTTCTTTTTATAGCTGGTGGAGGCTACTGTACAAATCCACAACTTGTCAAAATTCAGGGATTAAGTGACCATAGGGTACCCAGTTCCAATTAATAGATCTACTGGACAACCCTTATACCTAAGGCACAGGAAACATCATGGAAGGGAGGCAAAGTTGAGTAAGAAGAGCATGATGCCTACTGGTAAGTAGCATCTTCTAGACATGATAGGACAGCCACATCCGTGAAATTTCAGCAGCATGATTGCCTAAGCAAGCCTTGGATATTCCCCACACTAGTTGACATGAAAACTGCTGGAAAATTTTACAAGGCCCCACTCCTCGACAAAGAATATCAGGCTGCTGTTAAAGTTATCAAGTCTCAAACACATATATGGTATCAATCCTAAACATATGTGCATATACGCAGCACTAACTGGAGTCAGTGGGTTGCAAATGTGCTTGAATGCATGCATGCGTGCATGTGCGTGTGTTTGTGTGTACATGCATGCATGGGTGTGTGTGTGTGTGTGTGTATGTGTGTGTGTGTGTGAACATGCATGTATGGGTGTATATGTGTTTATGTGAATGTATGTGGACAATAGAAATAAGAAAAGAAGCCATGAACTGAGGGGGAGTAGTGGAGAAGAGAGAAGTTTGAGGTGGGAGAAAAGGTAGAAATAATTCAAATATAGTATACTCATGCCTAGAATTGTCAAAAAATGAAAATTATATAAAAATGACATATCAAAATGTATTTAAGTTGTACAATATCTTAATTATAAGTATAGAAGAAATTACAAGAATGAAAACCTTATTTAGTTCAGCTTTGAATTTTAGATTGTGTTGTGGAAGATTCTGTGTGGCTCCAAGGGAAACAGAAAACCAGAGGATGAAGGAAGAGAGACATCTTTAAGTTGCATAATGGTTTATTCCTGTAAGACTTGGCTTCTAGTCCTTGTCTCTTTTAATTGCACTATAGGTTTCCAACTTGCGATTCTTAATAGTTAAGTTTATGGTTGCATATTTTGGTGGTGGATTGCAATGCACTGGGCACCTTGACTCGGATGGATACAACTTATAGTTTATTCCAATCTTTTGTCTTAAGAATGAAGCTCTACCAAGTGTACTTAAGCTGTGCTATTTAAAGATGCATTATATAATGCGTATGAATATATTCATAAATGAGTTTTACATCATATTTTGCTTTGTAATTCATTATTTAAGCACCCACAGATATATAAATTCTTCACTAAATATTATTCAGGAACTCTCAATAAATGAAAGATACAATATTGTTTCCTTTTTGTACTAAAATTTTATTCAACATACCTCTGGAAGATATGGTATAATTACTTCTGTTGTTATCTGATTACATTTGTTTTATTTTCTGTACATGTTTAAATTTCATAATAAAGACAACCTGAATATATAATCTAATTTATTTTAAACTGATCTCCTTGAAGATATTTTTTCTATTATTGTTCTATTGCATTGAAGCAACAGCAAGTAATGTATGATGGCTTACACCAATCATCCTAACCTTTAGGAGGGTGAGGCAGGAAGATCATGAATTCAAGGCTTACCTTTGCTACATAGTGAATTCACAACCAGTTTGAGCTGAATATCCAATATCCAATATCCAAAAATCCAATATCCAAAAATCCAAATGGGATAAAAACATATAACTAGAAATATATTTAGAGCATTTAGAAGTTTTTCTTTTTTAGTGTTCTCTTAAAAGCAATATTCAGGAGGTTTTTTTATAGTCCCTTTGAAGCAGATGGATCATTTAGGACTATTTTATGACCCTCCTGTGCCCTGTTTAACTGAATGTGAAACTTATGATACATGTAGTTATTTGAGACAAGGAAGAAAAGACCATTAGGTCTTATCCACTACCCATGTAAATAAATTTAGGCTAAGGTAAAAAGATCATGAATGACTCTTCTATTCCCCAGATTCCTCACCATCTGTCACTCTAAGAAGGAAAAGACAACAAAAAGATCAGGAAATCACAGGATGAAAGAAAAAGAGCAAGTTAAAACAGGATCATTCTTGTCAAAACAGAATCAGTCATTGTCAGCAAGCAGTAAGAAGCCATATCTCCTCCATTCCTAACCTTAATTCATATAGTTAAAAATTCAACCAAACTGCAAAGAACCAGCTAGCAGTCACACTGCAGGCAGGATTAGTTGATTTACTCTTTGTGGCAAAGTGAGCCTTATCCTTGATTAAATTGTAAGTGCATCAGTTAATGTGCTCATGAACCTGACAGGAATTTAGATGCACAAGAAATTCCTATGTGGTTCTTGATTGTAGGATTAACTTTGATGAGATTATGTGCCATATGAAAATGGTTTGGGGATACTTGTCAAGAAACAGCAAGTGTACTTCCAGACTTTGGTCTGGATTTCGGTCATCACCTCTGGGCATTCTGTGAAGGGTGTTGCTGAGAGTGTTAAACATTGTCAGCCATTGTGGCTTCTTGTGAAGCATTTGTGAAGTGTTAAGGAGCTCTAGATGCTGGGGACACTTCTATCAGTGTGTGTTACAAAAAGGCAGTAAGTAATTAAAAAATGTCTTATTGTAGCTGAATTTCTGACAAAAATATTTATGGAATAAAATGATCATATTCTTGAAGATTAATTGTGTTTATCTTAATGTTCTTCACAAGTACATCCTTTCTCAGACTTTTCCATCTGGTTATATTGAAATTAAAGACCAGGATTTACTCTGGTGTACTCTCTTAATTACATTGATCCCACTCGCTTCTTAATGGCAAAAGCTTTATGCCTATTTGCCTGAGCCCAAATATTAGCCTCTACATCTTTTTCCACATTATTGCTTTATTCATGTGCATTGTCAAACAGTATCACCTTGATAAATCACACTTAAATGCAATCTTGGGGCCGGTTTAATCATCAGCTAAATAGACAAGTAAGAATAATGCTTTTCCAAAGTAACTCTTGGAGACTCTGTTAGGAGGTAGGATGAAACTAGAAGAGAGGAGATGTAAGAAAGAGAGGAAGAAAGAGAAGAAAAGGAAGGAGGATAATCTCTATTTCTGTTTATCACCTATCCATTCAGAGAAAGAGAGAGAAAGAGAGAGGGAGGGAGAGAAGGAGGGAGGGAAGGAGGGAGGGAGAGATGCTTGGTTAGGGAAAGGTGGGGGACATATTAAGCGACACTTTATGTTTTAATTCACTTGTTGGTGAAGGTAAAGTGGTACATTTCCTGGTGCTGCTCCTGCCCTTGGGGTATCCAGGCACTGTTGCACACGGACAGGGACTCGGTTAGCTTTAGTGATGGACAGGTCTTTATATGGAGTCAGGCATTAAACCTGTAATTGGCATAAATAAACCATAAATACACAAACACACCAGCAACAGTGATGGAGGTGGCAAGGATCCAAGCACAGAGCATGAAGGCCCAGAACAGGGAGGGAGAGATCATTAAGCTGTTGGTCTCAAGATGAGATTTTGGGCTTTGGACACCTTTGGACCTCACTCTTGCTCAGGCCTGTTCCCCTGGTCGCACGTGTCCCATAAAGGTTTGTCAGATGAGAGAGAGAGAGAGAGAGAGAGAGAGAGAGAGAGAGAGAGAGAGAGAGAGAGAGAGAGAGAGAGGTGTATCATGGAAAACACATGGTTACTCCCCATCCTGGCAAACAGTACAGCGATGGCCATCCCCGAGTGACTCTCACTTGGTCTTTCCAAGTGTGTGTGTGCCGCGGCTGAAATCTGAGGGAACATCCTTCAGACTTATTATCCTGGGTGTCTCAACAGCTTGCGGCACGTAGGAAATGTCTCACTTTCCTCCCATCCAGTAAGTCTCAGGTTTGAGTGTCTCTGTCTCTCGCATTGATGCGATGCAAAGGGGAAAACTCCAGAGAATGTGAATGTATTTTGACAGGACCAAGAAAGAAATAGGAAGCTGGGGACTTTCTAAGCTTGGTGTCATGGAGACAAGATCTGATGGTGAAATCATGAGATAATCAAGAAGCCATTATCATCTGAGCTGGTATTTGCCAGGCCATTGCGCAATTTCCAAATATCTAGTGCTCAATGAAAGAAAAAGTTCCGTGCTGTTAAGTTTTAAATCTTGTTTTCTGATAGAATTACAATTAAATTCACTCATTGTCTGCGTCCACTTATATAGCTCTTCTGGCAGTAATTCAAGTTAACTCCACATGTTCAACTCTATTTCCTGTATGCTTTTGTTTTTCTGTATTGCTTTTCTTTGTTTTTCAGCCAATAAGACTTATTCTCTAGTGCAGTAAGTTGTGGTTCTCTGAGAGAAAATAGTTCTAAAATACTGTACTTCCAATCCTACATCTGAAGTAGGAAAGCATCATAAATTCAGTCTGCTAGTAAGTGTCAGGTATGTCTGCAGGGGCCTATGTGAAGAGTCGTCTGGGAAGGAGTCTCTCCTACACGTGCTTGTGCAAAGGAGACCAGAACAATGGCTGCATCCACAGATGTGCTAATATGGAAGGGAGGGAGGAGTTTCCACCCTTAGACAAAGAGCTACAGACAACTAAAGATGGCTGAGAGACAGAGAATTAGCCTTTCCCAAGGATGAACCTCTTATTAGGAACTCTTATGAAATGGTTAGCCCTGAAACCATGCACGCACAAACATCAAATGTGGACTCCGTTGCTGTGTTTATGTATCTTAGCATTCATAGTTACTTAGGTAACAATAGCAAAGAATTTCAACCAAAAGTTATCAAAAAAGATAAAGAAGGACACTTTTTACTCATTACTGGAAAAATCTATCAAGATGAATTAATTCTCAATCCTGAAATTTATGTTCCAAATACAAGAGCACCCACATTAATAAAAGAAACCCCACTAAAGCTCAAAACATATATTGCACCACACACAATAATAGTGGGAGACTTCAACACCCCACTCTCATCAATGGGCAGATCATGGAAACAGAAACTGAACAGAGACGCATCAAAACTAGCAGAGGTTATGAACCAGTTGGAATTAACAGACATCTACAGAACATTTCATCCTAAAACAAAAGCATATACCTTCTTCTTAGAACCTCACAGCACCTTTTCCAAAATTGACCATATAGTTGGTCACAAAACAAGCCTCAACAGCTATAAGAAGATTGAAATGCTCCCATGCATCCTATCAGATCACCATGGACTAAGGCTGGTCTTTAATAACAACAAAGACAACAAAAAGCCCACAAACACATGGAAGCTGAACAATGCTCTACTCAACAATAACATGGTCAAGGAAGAAATAAAGAAAACTTAAGAATGCTTTAGAATTTAATGAAAATGAAAGCACAAGATACCTACCCAAACTTATGGGATGCAAGGAAAGCAGTACTAAGAGGAAAACTCATAGCTCTGAGCGCCTCCACAAAGAAACTGGAGAGAGCATACACTAGCAGCTTGACAACACACCTGAAATCTCTAGAACAAAAGGAAGCAGATACACCCAAGAGGAGTAGATGGCAGGAAATAATCAAACTCAGAGCTGAAATCAATGAAGTAGAAACAAAAAAGAACTATACAAAGAATCAACAAAACGAGGAGTTGGTTTTTTGAGAAAATCAACAAGACCGATAATCCCTTAGCCAGACTAACTAGAGGGAACAGAGAGAATATCCAAATTAACGAAATCAGAAATGAAAGTGAAGACGTAACAACAGAAACTGAGGAAATTCAAGAAATCATCAGATCCTACTACAAAAGCTTATGCTCAATAAAACTGGAAAATCTAGAGTGAGGTAACCCAGTCACCAAAGAACACACATAGTATTCACTCATTGATAACTAGATACTAGCTCCAAAACACTCCGAATACCCAAGAAACAATTCATACACCTTATGAAGCTCTAAGAGAAGGAAGGCCAGAATGTGGATATCTCAGTCCTTCTTAGAAGGGAGAACAAAACACTCACGGGAGGAAATACAGGGACAAATAGAGGAGCAGTGATTGAAGGAAAGATCATCCAGAGACTGAGTCACCTGGGGATCCACCCCATATGTAGCCACCAAACCCAAGCACTATTGCTGATGCCAAGTAGTGCTTACTGGCAGGAACCAGATATGATGCCTCTTTAGAGGCTCTACCAGAGTCATACCAATACAGTTGATGCTTGTAGTTAACCTTCGAACTGAACCCAATGAAGGAGCTAAAGAAACGACTGAAGGAGATGAAAGGGTCTGCAACCCCATGGAAAGAAGAACATTATAAACCAACTAAACCCTCCAAAACTCCCATGGACTAAAACACTAACAATTCAGCACACACTGTGAGACCCATGGCTCCAGTTCCTATGTAGCTGAAGATAGCAGTGTCTGGCATCAATATGAGAAGAGGCCCTTGGTCCAGGGAGGACGGGTTTTCCCAATGTAGGGGAATTTCAGGATGCTGAGGTGAAGAGGGTGATTGGGAGAGGGAGCACTTTCATGGAAGCAAGTAGAGGGGGAGGGTGATGGAAGTGGGAGGAAAGGGGGGATAACATTTGAAATGGAAGTGCAGAGAATATTTAATAAAATAAAAAAGAACTCTGTCATCAAAGTAAATAAATAATACTTCAATTAAAAAGTGTGCTCTTGATTTTATTTTGAAAATATTTCAGAAACACATCTTTGCATTTCATATTTTGAGTTTATCATCTGTTTAATCATTACACACACACACACACACACACACACACACACACGTGTATGAATGTTTTTGTAGGGAAGCTCCTATCAAAATTTGCAAAGAAATATATTACATAATCTAATGTATGAATCTTGCATTTCAAAGAAGAACATCACTTTTGGTTTTTAGAAAGACTTTGTGACAGTTTTACTCCATCTAAGGACATTTTTTAATTAATATAATGTCAGAATACATGTTTCAACTTTAAAACTGAATGCCTAATGATTTTTAGTAATTCTGTCTCTTTTATGTCTTGTCTCTCACATCACATAGTCTTGTGGCTGAAGATGGCTACTCAACATTCTAAAGTGTCTTGTTTTAAGATAAACACTTATTCTCACAGAAACAATATCAATCAACCACCCCCCCCCCCAGCTCTCAGTGACTAAAATACCAACCAGTGAGCACACATGGAGGAACCCATGGATCCAGCCATATGTAACAGAAGATGGTATTGTCTGGCATCAATAAAAGGAGAAGCCCTTGGTCCTGTGAAGGCTCCTTCTCTCAGTGTAGAGGAATGATAGGGTGTTGAAGTGGGAGTACGTGGATACATAGGCAGAGAAGCATCCTTGTAGAGGCAGGGGGAGAGGGAACCCCAAAAAGGGGATTAGATTTAAAATGTAAATACATAATATCCAATAAAAAGATTTTTAAAAATAAATTTAAAATTTAAAGAGATATAAGTAATATATCTCAGAAATTCCAGTATCATATATCATTTGAGATATGGAAAAATGTCTTATTCTGTAGATTTAATGTTAAATACGTAGTGTTTTGTCATATTTTTATACTAGAAATGTACTGCTAGTTAGAATGGAGATGACATTACCATCTCTTCTCCACTAACAGCACCAAAATAGTTTTTTATTTGTTTAAGTAGAGATTTAGAAGAAAAAAACCATGTGCATACAATTTCATATAATTGTATTTTCTTAGAAATTTTTATTTCTTTCACTAATGATTCATTCATTTGAAGTTCATCAATCTTTTAACTTACATATTTAATATTAAATATAGTTTATATTATCAGAATAGTATCTTTAGTTCTTTTTTAAACAATTAAAAATATTTTATGTATATGAGTACACTGTAGCTGTCTTCAGACACACCAGAAGAGGGCTTCAGGTCACATTATAGATGGTTGTGAGCCACTACATGGTTGCTGAGAATTGAACTCAGGACCTTTGGAAGAACATCCAGTGCTTTTAACCTCTGAACCATCTCTCAAGCCTCTCTGGATACTTTTTAATATAAAATTACATTTCTACCACAGTACCTTTTTATTATCTCAACATTCATTTATAAGTAACTATAAATATCTTTTATAGGAAGTTTCAATGTTATAAGCATATATCCCTAGATCATGGGATGTGTCATGATGTCTTCTTCTTCTATTATATTATGGAACACACCTCCTTCTGCCTATTCGAGGACAGTCCCTAAGGGTTTCTCAGATTTACCGCTTGTGAATGATAGTGTACTGTGCATTCCTCACCAGTGTGGTACATGACTCCCTCATCAAACCTTGTCATGTACAACAGTCTAGGAATTGCGCCAGTCTGTGTGACTTTGTGTGTGTGTGTGTGTTTGTGTATGTGTCTGTGTGTGTGTGTGTGTGTGTGTGTTTGTGTATGTGTCTCTGTGTGTGTTTGTGTATGTGTCTGTGTGAGTGTGTGTTTGTGTATGTGTCTCTGTGTGTGTTTGTGTATGTGTCCATGTGTGTGTGTGTGTGTGTTTGTGTATGTGTCTGTGTCTGAATATATATATGCCTGCATGTGTGTGGGGGGCTCATCATGGTATAATATCTCCTATGGAAATTAATTTTATTGTTGTAATTCATATTTCTCATACAATGATAACAAAATGTATCTGATGTCTTCCTGATTTATGGAATTTTGGAATTCTAAAGAATGTTTTTTTAACTTAACAAATGTGCTATCTGAATATTCCTCCCCTCTTTCCAGTCTTCCTCCCTTTGTCCTATTCTTAATGTTTTTATTTTATTTTATTGAAGTAGAATTAGAAATAAAAATCTTTAGATCATTAAGAACATACTCTGTTTTTAAAGATAATTTCAAACTGTTTTTTTATGTAGCTTAAGTAATTTGTATTTTCATCTAAACTATAGCAAAATGACATTGTGTGTCTGTGTGTGTTGTTTTATCTACCACATTTTTAAACCTGTCTTTTTAGACTGCTCATTAGTTTCAGGAGGTTTGTACATGTTGGTTAGAGTTACGTTGTGTCTCCCAATGTGTTCATCTGTGTTGTTGATTCCCTGTGCACTTGCACTTCTCCATGTGATTCACACTGTTTTATATCTTCTAAATATTGATATAAATCAGCTACACCACCTGAAATTATCTACATATGATCCTATCATTTATTTTATTTTATAGTGTTGCAAAGTGAAAAAAATTTCTTTTTTTTGTTTTTTTTTATTTTATTTATTTTTTTTAAACGACTTTATTTTGCAAAACAAAGATAAATGTAAAGATTTTAAACTTTTTTTGCTTAAAATTATACATTTTTGTCAGTACTGTTTTTTCAGACATTAAAATAAATTTTACATAAGACCATGTGAATATATTTTTTAGTCAGTACTTGATTTTTTTCAAGGGCTTGACAGTATGCATTGAAAACCTACTAGTTGTAATAAGCGTAAAGTACATGCAAAACAAAACGCAACATGGAAATAGTCAAAGTCTTCTTGTTTTGTGAATATATGTATATTTTTTGTTTTCTTTATTTCTTGGACTTCATACAGTCTGTGAGTTGTTTCTGGGGGAGTGCAAGCCTCTGGGGTTAGCATCCCACTATCAGTGACTGCATATTATGTCTGTTCTTTTGTGACTGGGTTATCTCACTCAGGATGATCTTCTCTAGATGCAGCCATTTTCTTAAGAATTTGGTTAAGTCATTGTTTCTGGTGGCTGAGTAGTATTCCATTGTGTATATGTACCACAATTTTTGTATCCATTCGTCTTCTGAAGGACATGTGGGTTCCTTCCAGCTTCTGGCTATTATAAATAGAGCCGCTATGAACATTGTGGTGCATATATCTTTGTTGTGTATTAAAGTGTCTCTGGGGTATATGCCCAGAAGTGGAATAGCTGGGTCTTCAGGTAGTACTATATCCAATTTTCTGAGGTATCGCCAGACAGATTTCCAGAGTGGTTGTATTAGCTTGCAACCCCACCAAGAGTGGAGAAGTGTTCCTCTTTCTCCGCAGCCTCGCCAGCATCTGCTGTCATCTGAGTTTTGAATCTTGGCCAATCTGACTGGTGTGAGGTGGAATCTTAGGGTTGTTTTGATTTGCATTTCCCTGATGGCTAAGGATGTCGAGCACTTCCTCAGATGTTTCTCAGCCATTCGGTGTTCCTCAACTGAAAATGATTTGTTTAGCTCTGTACCCCATTTTTTAATAGGATTATTTGATTCTCTGGTGTCTAGCTTTTTGAGTTCCTTGTACACCTTGGATATTAGGCCTCTATCTGATGTGGTGTTGGTAAAGATCTTTTCCCATTCTGTTGGTTGCCGTTTTGTTTTCTTGACGATGTTCTTAGCTTTACAGAAACTTTGCAATCTCATTAAGTCCCATTTGTTAATCTTTGACCTTAGAGCTTGAGCCATTGGTGTTTTGTTCAGGAAATTTTCTTCTGTGCCTATGTTTTCTAAGGTTTTCCCTACTTTCTCATCTAATAGTTTCAGTGTATCTGGTTTAATGTGGAGATCTTTAATCCACTTACACTTGAGCTTTGTACAAGGAGATAAGAAAGGGTCTATTTTCATTCTTTTGCATGTTGAGTGCCAGTTGGACCAGCACCATTTGTTGAATAGGCTGTCCTTTTTCCATTGAATGTTTAAAAAATGTCTTTTTATTACTACAATATTCAAAGCCTAAGTTATAGTTAAAGCATATTCACTGTCATATAAACAGTCTTAACTGATGAAAATGAGTTCTCTTCATTTTCCTTTGTTACATTTACACCTTCAACCTTTGCTGTATGTAGTGAGTTCCACAATAAAGGACTGATGGTTGGCTTCTTCAGGTGGAGGCCACCCCTTCCCTACTCCCTCCCCCCCATTCGACACAGTTGTACTTTTCTGTTGACTGACTGTCTCACACTGAGCTTCTCATTTTCTCTCTTATTTCTCTCCCTGATCTAGATTTGCTTCTTTCTCACCAGTTGGCTGAACTGTCTAGCTGTTCTACCAGCCCTTGGAGTACCTTTCATATTGTTTCTCCATTAAAATATCTGTCCACTTTTTGGTTCTCACTCAGTTTAAAGTTGCTTTAATACACATCTCAGGATGATAGACATGCTTAATCTTCATTTAAAACATGTCAACATAGGATAATGAGATGGGGCGGGAATAAAGGTATCACCCTCCAAGTCTGATGACCTGAATTCAATATAGGAGTCCGCAAGGTGGATTGGGAGAACCAACTCCTGTAAGCTGTCCTTTGATTTTACATTACAAGCGCATGCCCCCGAGTGCACACACACACACAGATGTAAACTTAGGCATATTACACCAAATAAATAAAATACAATAGAAAGTAAAAATAAGCTATATGAAGCTAATGTCTTTTTGTAAAGACCTGTTTTGTTTTCTTTTTCTTCTTTTAACAGTTATATTGAGTTCTTACCAAGTGTTATTTGATATCTTCTTAGATATTGCATTTTTGTTGCTATGGTAAAGGACATTGTTAATTAGATTTTCTTCTTATTGCTTTGTAAAGAAATACCACATTTTTATTAATATTCTACCTAGCACATATTATTCATCATAATACTTTATAGTTAGATCCTATTAGATTCTTCGAATCAGGGAGTTATTTTATGTTCAAATAAGACAGTTTTGCCTTCCCTTCTCCATTTATGGCCTCTTTAATTTAATTTTGATTTTTCTTGCAGTTTACTATTTGGAAGAAATCAGATTGCTTGTGCTTTTCATGATGTTGATTTGCCTGTGATCTTGTGGCAATTGATGGTTTGTCTTCCACCTTTCTTACTTTCAGAGGCGTTAACTGCCTCAGGGACTCACTCCCAAATATCTATGTATACATGAGGAAGCTACACACATTATACATAATATACGGTGTATTTGATGTTGACTATGTGGTACCAAGTCTCTTGATGTCTATTGATTCTTTTTGAAGTTCTAGTTACACGCAGTGAGCCTCACTGCTACTTGGTAGACTTTTTTAAATGGGCCACAACTTCTCACCAATTTTACTCTGTCTCTTCTCTAGGCACATCATCCTTTCTCCCTTCAGAGACAGAATTCAGTTTCTGCCCTCATGACCAATTAGTGCTAGTGCTGTGGACTGCTTCAATTCCCATTATTTAGTGGAGTGTTGAGAATGTTAAGTTTACGATGAAAGAGGGACCTTCCATCCTCATTCCAGTGCAGCCCTGACTTCTGTGAGTAAAACTAACCCAGGGCAGTGTCCATGTAGACAGCAGCTGGAGAGTTAGGTTGAACTTGTCAGGACTGACTGACAGATGTGTGAACAGAATTCCTTTGGAAAGATCTTATTTATTTCTCTGTATGTGTAATTTAGGAGAAGCCACGAAAGATCTGCCTGCTTTATTACCTTTAACAGGATTGTCTGTCCAGAGAATTATAGCTAACACATGCCAAGTCATCATTTTTTGTTCATTATTTTTCAATGATATTTTTATTAGTTCTTTGAGGGTTTTATATGATAGGTTTTGATCATCTCAATTCCTTTCCTTAATCACTCCCAGATCCATCCTACCTCCCCTCCCCACCCACCTTTGTATGTTTTTAATAATTGACTAAGTCCAACTGTGCTGCTCAAACATTTCTGGTTGTGTGGCCATCCTCTAGAGTGTGGTTGATGTTAAAAATGCAGAGGTAGCTGGATTGACAAAGAACATGGCACTATCTCTTTCAGTGGCTATCAATTGCTAAGGTCTTCCTAAATTATTGTTGGAACTTCACATTGACTTCCTCCTTGCTCCACACTGGTTTTGCTCTGGCTTAAGTTTCTCAGGTTCACTCTCCCTTCCCAAGTAATCCATCACTGGGTCATTTTTGTTTACTTTTTCTTATCAATGCAGTTTTGTGCCTTGGGTTTCTGGCCTTACCCTTCATTGAAGTGTGGTTAGTGGCTAACATTTAGAAAAATTAGGCCTTCCTCTCTCTGACGGCTTAGAATTGCCTATACCTCTTTGACTAGGCATGAAAGTTCATGCCCAGCTCTCCTCTGCATGTCAGGAGTTGGTCAGTTTTAGCCTTACAGAGATTTTGTGCATTCTAGCACAACAGATGCTCATGCACAAGAGCAGCTACCCTGCTGTGTGAAGGAGGCCAGCCCCAGAGCCCTGGTTCTCTTGAAGGTAGCTGAGAGGAAAGAACCTTATCAGGCAAGACTTGATCTTTTCAGAGATTTTAAAAATGATAAAGTTTACCTATCTTGACTTGAAGTTACCCTGTGGCCAGAAACTATAGACCCTGGATATATTGCCACCTTTTGTGTAACAACAGGGGATTAAGTAAAGAGGCCATTTTGTTCTTTTCTCTGCAGGAATTCTGCAGGCCAGGCCATGGGACTGCCAGGGTATTTAACTCCTTGTCAGCTAGGGAAAGTTGCTCACAGCAAGAGGGGAAAAAAGAAAAAAAGGGAAACACTTTAAAAGAGATTTCTAATTTTTCTTTCTAAGGGAAAGGAAAAGGGGAAAGCCTATCAAATTATATGCTTTGTTAATTTCTAAATTGCTCTACTCTGTTCTTTTCTCCTTCTTCCTCCTAGTTTTGCTCTTTCCTCTGCTGTAATGTAATGTTATAGTTCCTAGGTTTTTGACAATTTCTAGGAGACTAGATCATGTGGTTTCCCCAGAATCTTGTTTTTTCTTCTTATAAAAGTTCAACCATAAGTAAAAATCATAAACTGAATAAGAAGTTTACAACAGAGATGGTAAAGAGATGTTTCTGGTAATACTACTTGACTAGCTAAACATTCAATACCTGTCACTAGCTCCACAGGTTCACTGAGAGTCTAAAACTATCCATTTCGTGACTAAGTTAGCATTTGAAGTTTTGTATGTATGAACCCAGTCAATATTTTATCTTCTGTTCTTGCTCATTGAACAAATTCTTCGTTTCCTTTTATGAGCCTTGGTTGATTATTTTACAACTCTAAGGAATATATTCTAAGTTGTAAATGCCTTCTTTCTATCTCAGAAGCAATTAACTGATGACGCATGAAGACTGGCATAGTTATAACTTCAGTTTTCATGTTGGTGAGGGTCATAACAGTAGTCTTATTATAAACAGCTTAATAATTACTAGTCAAATTTTAGGAATTCTTATAGGATCATCATTAAGAAATAAGGAATCATCTATTTCTCTATATAACATCACTGCAAGACAGTACATCTTTGTTGATCTGAAGAAATCTGCCCCAAAGGGTGGCATGATACCTAATGTTATATATACATAAAACACGATATGTGCGTGTGTGTGTGTGTGTGCGTGTGCGTGTGCGTGTGCGTGTGTGTGTGTGTGTGTGTGTGTGTGTGTGTATCAGAAAAGACATATCAATAGCAGGCATCCTTCCTAAAATGTCCCTTTGGCCTTGACTTGAAGTGCTCATTCATCATAGCCATCGTGATTTATAGACCACAGTGAAACCATCTCAGTAACATCAACTTCTAGCTTTTAGCTTCTCCAGGATGGCTCTTGGCAGCTGTGTCTTGAAGCTGTGTTTTCTTGTATTCATCCACTACATTTAGCTCTTACACTATCTCTGCCTCTTCTACTAAAATAAACTCCGAGTCTTTGCTCTGGGATGAAGCTTCTATGTATACATATACAAGCTCTTCTTCTCTGCTCCTTGACCACTTGTGGGTATCTTTTAATAACCATACACTACAAAGAGAAACTTCTCTGACTGGGGTTGAAAAAGAGAGGTTTTAATCGATTTGTTATATGAGTTTGCTAGGGGCTCATTAAGGGTTAGTTCACCACTATTTCCATTTAGCCTACTAAAAGTAGTTGGTTCCCTCCTAGGGTCTATGATTTGTGTAGCTATAAGTTCTGAATGATAATGGTGTTAGGTTTGTGAATAGGGACTTAAATATAAATGGAGAGTGGTTGGTTACTTCAAAGACATTATGACACTATTGTACTAGTGCATGTGTCCTGTAAATCTAGGCATAGCTTTTAGCTTTCCAGGTTGTGTGTCGGCCTTGTTGCTGGGATGCCAGTGTGCTGCTGACAAGATGTGCAGGGGAGATAAAACACAGTTTGTAATAGGAGTCCTAGTGTGTTTCCCCAAGTGAGAAATAGAGTCTGAGACAGATGCCGGGGTTCCCAGTCTATGTGTACCCAGGCACCACTGGTGAACTTCTAGAAGTTGGAAAGGGGTCAGAGGATCCATGTTTTCTTTTAGGGCAGTTATATACCAGGCAGGAAGCAGGAAGGAAAAGCCTGTGCCCGGGTGGTGGAATCTGATTTGGTTGCTAGTGAGTGCTCCAAGTACAGAGGGCTGGAAGAGAGAAGCCCTTGTCTGGGAAATTTAGGCACTATTCTTTATGACAAAGACCCCCATCATGACCCTTGATGAAGGAGACAGTCTTTACTTGTAAAAATGTTTTATTTGATGGCAGATATAAATGTATACACTTTACTCAGGGTGAACCAGGGATTAAAAACTTTTTGCAGGGAGGAATGCCCTGAAGTTCATTGCTTGAACACCTGGGCACGATCTAGATATCTCAGGAGCATGGAGAACTCCAGGTTTTTATGCTACATGACTGATTGTCATGGTCCTTTCAGTGGGGTGTCAGGGTTACGTGTTCCAGATCAGATAGTCCATGCCTGCTATCCTAAATTCTGAGACCCCCTGGGATTTGATCCTGCTCAACCTCCCCAGTTCTTCTGTCTGGTGGCATGGCCTGATGATTACTTAACCTCCAGGATTATGTCTAGCTCCTTCTAGCACCATGAAAAGTGGTCCGTATGGATGGTGACTACCTACCAGCCTTATTTAACCATCTTCTATGAGTCAACTATGCAGCGACTTAGCAATAGATTCTTAGGGTTCTTAAAGTTAACCAAGGGAACTGGTATTGTTTGGGTGTCTTTAGGACCTTACTGCATATTAAAATTTTCTGTGGTACTATGATAGTTGACTTGAGCAATATGCACTATTACTATGGAGGAGAGGGTGTGGGATAATCTTTATGTGTGTGTGTGTGTGTGTGTGTGTGTGTGTGTATGTATGTGTGCTCGTGCACGCACGCATGCGCGCGCATGCACACACACTGTATCCTTTATGCTTTTATATCTTCAGTAAGACATCCTTAAAACCCATGAAAACTTCAGAAATTTAAATGTCCCCAGTGACCAGTTTAATATGGCATTCATTTTAAAGATGTGAAACATAATCAAATGTACTATTCTTAATTTACTGCTGCCAATTTAATTTTGTTAATTAACTTTTCACAAGTATAATGATTATATTTTTGGACTAATTATCAGATTTAAAGAGTATGAAAATCTGTTGATCTCTTCCCTCACTTCTCTGACAGTGTGCTTTTTCAAAGTCTTCAGATTGCATACTAGCATAACAAGAGGAGCAAGCCAATGAGTGGGCCCATAATACCAAAATTATATACGTTACACACACACACACACACTTACACTTGTAAGAACTGAATGTAGGAATCAAATATCAGATATTTAGAGATAACTTTAGAAAACTCCTCTTTGGTCGGCTATTGAGAATACCACAAAACTTATCTGAATCACATAGATTCCAAAAAGCTGAGAAAAGATCAAGGATACTGATGAAACTCATAAATAACTGTAAGATTACATTTTATATTGTGAATTGTATGATATACTACATATTATATATCACATATCATATATAAACACTGAACATGAGATATTATGTATATTTTATATAAATGTGCAGGTACATATATATCTTGTTGGAATATAGTTCATGTATTTCCAAGTACACTAGTAAGTATACACGTCAAAACCAAATGTTCAATTAGTTAAATATACTGCAATCAGAACAAAAATTGCATTAAAATTATAATTGTGTATTATTATATATGACAAAATCATAGATAAAATATTGATTTTATACATGAAAATTGTGGAGCAGAAAATTGAATAAGTCATTTTTATTTGTCATATAAACAATACATTTAAGTTACACTTATCCTAGTTATTGAAATACAAATACATTTTTACTATTCAAATATTTTGCTGCAAAGAATATAGCATTCTTGTAATGTCTTTAGGAGAGGCTTCTTTGGGGTGGGGTAACATTGTAACTCCAACTATAAAAACAAATGCAATCTCACATTCTTGTTGCTAAAAGGTAATTTGGGAGTTTTAACTGAGATATCACATTTGGTTTAGAAGATACAGGGTCTATCACTAATACAGTTATTTACATAATATATTTTCATAAGTAAATATGCACTATCACTAATAAAATAAGAAAATGATAATACTATTTTATTTTCTGCAGAATAAGAGAGTCTCTTGAGCCAAGTCATGAAAGGGACTCATGGAATGACTATAGTAAAGCCTAAGGGATCAAGGTAAAGAAAACAGCGACATGTCTCAGGGCCTGATGCTTGGAGACTGAGGCCTCAGTTGCTCTTTTATCATTTATGAACTGGTCATGTCCTTCTAGTTTATCTTTTTCAGCTATTTTTACAAACCTGCTCCATCCTCTTCTTTTTCACCCAGATGTTTTCTGAGGCTCAGCAATGTAGGGCTTATTCCTTGACTCTAGAGACTTGAATGGAGCAATGGATGAGATAATTAGATATTATGGTCTGTTAGTTTTCCACACAGAAAAAAAAAAACACTGACATGCTGGAATCCTCACCTCCTGGGTGATGATGTTAAGAGATGGGACCTTTGGGAGGTGGGGAAGTCATAAAAACCATAATCATTGTGCTTAGTACCCTTAAAAAGAAGGTCCCAGAGAGGTCCTTCCACTTTCCATCATATAAGAATGCAGGGAGAAGTTAGTCTCTGAGACCCAGAAGAAGACTTGTAACAAGTCTGGACTATTGTACATTCACCTTAGTCTCTGGAGTTAGAAGTGTGCCTATGTCCATGTTGCTTTAAATGCTCGGTATATGAGCCTTTGCATGCTGTTATTACAATCCAAACAGACCAGTGCAGCACCCTGGATTTCCACTCTTTTGCCCACTATTCCCTTTGTTCATTAGCTTTTGTCTTTCTCTTCTAAGGAGTGGTTCCAGAAGCTTCACATGCCTCTGGAGTTCTAGAGTGCTCAGTCATCCATGAAGCACACCTCGTTCTCCGCTCCACAGTTCATTCTTAAGTTTTTATCTCAATCCATCGTTCCCTATTCAGACTCATAAAGAAAGAATACATTTTTTTTTTCAGTTTAAGTCAGTGAGGCAGGCTGAAGCTCATAGCTGGATTACATAACTTACTCCAAAATTTCTTTACTGTAGGTTTGCAAGCCACAATTCATGTTCTAAGAAGGGCACATGAGAAAGGAAAGAAATGACTAGAAGTCAAGATGGAAGAAGCGTAGGTCTTACTTTCTAAGGAGACTAGCTAGGTGATCTTAGGTTGTGTTATGAAATAACATAATCACCTTTTAAGATACTCTATCAAGGAAAAAGGAGCTTGCTGTCAATGGGCAGATTTGCTTAATTTATAGACAGTTTTCATGAGAGAGTGCATACTTAGAGTGCATACAAGGGGGACTGAAGACATGTTTAATTATGGACAATTGCAGAAGGTCAAGTTGACTATATCCTGCTGGATACAATCCATTGATTCCTCAAGTCACTAGAGAATACATTCTGGGCTCGTATGGTCCTGGGAGTTGCTACTTTCCTAATACATGTGGCAGATTTCCCACTGGTTCCATGCAGCACTGGTTCAGGAAATAGATTTAAGTAAGTGCTTATAGGATGGCATGCACAGAGGTACATCCTTCCCCTCAGTAGGTCCAAGAACAACTTTTTGTTCTCAGTAAATTCAGAGCCCAAATGCCAATTTGTCTATATTTTTTTCTTAATTTTTTATTTATGTTTTTACTTTTATTTTCCTATCCTTGACATCATAGTCACAGCCTGCTATACTAATAAATACTTCCCCCCCTAGCCTTTTGTTAAAATTATAGCTTACATTTTTATTTTTGTATGGTCCTAGGTTTACATAAGACTTGGTTCTCACCACTGCAGGGTCCAAGACTGATATGTTTTTCTACATTAACAATCTCAAGGTAACTGTTTTCCATAAAACAAATTCTTCATGTATCTTCTTGCTTGCAACAGAATGCCAATATTTCTTGCTAACATTATTTATTTTGTCTACGTTCTCACCTCCTCCACAATTAATTGCTCATGGAACTTTGTTGAAAACAGGGCGGTTTACATATTTTAGCTGATATAAACACACATGTAAAGCATTGCATATTAGTTTATACTGTTCAATGCATCTTCAAATTCCTTTATTCTCTTTCACTGCTTAAAAATACAAGAAAAGTATCTAAACATTAACCATACTCACTAGCATCAACATCATTAGTTATTTTGGTGACTTACTAAAATATTTACTATCTTTCTAATATTTTTCTCAAAAGTAATACTTATAACAGAAATATCCAGTTTGAGTGGCTTCATAGTTCATAGTATTTCCATTTTAAAATTTACCTTAATATTTCTTCTTCTTTGTCAGCACAGTAGAACCAATCCTATTTTTAATAGAAAATGGAGAGATCTTCCATGCTCATGGATTGGCAGAATTAACATAGTAAAAATGGCCATCCTACCAAAAGCAATTTACAGATTCAATGCAATCCCAACACAATTCTTTAAAGATGTGGAAAAAGCAGTTGTCAAATTCATCTGGAAAGGCAAAAATCCCAAAATAGAAAAACAATTCTCAACAATAAAACCACGGCTGTGGGAATCACAGTCCTGACCTCAAGTTCTACTACAGAGCAATGGTTTTAAAAACTGCATGGTACCAGTACAGAGAAAGACAGGCTGATCAATGGAATAGAATTGAAGACCCAGAAATAAAACCATACACTTACATACAGTTGATCTTTGACAAAGATGCCAAAAATATACAATGGAAAAAAGAAAGCATCTTCAATAAATGATGCTGGTCTAACTGGCTGTCTGTATGTTGACAAATGAAAATAGACACATATTTGTTACCCTGCACAAAGCCCAAGTCCAGGTGGATCAAGGATCTCAACATAAACCATATAAACTGAATTTAATAGAAGAGAAAGTAGGAAAAAGCCTTACACTCATTGGCACAGGGGGGAATTTTCCTAAACAGAACTTCAATGGCTCATGGTCTAAGGTCAAGAATTGATAAGTGGGACCTCATGAAACTGGAGAGCTTCTGTAAGGAAAAGGATTAGTCAAGAAGACAAATTAACAAATGAAACTGGAGAGCTTCTGTAAGGAAAAGGATTAGTCAAGAAGACAAATTAACAACCTACAGATTAGCAAAAATTTTTTACTAACTCCACATCTGATAGAGGGCTGATATCCAAAATATACAAAGAACTCAAGGAGCTAGCCAGCCACACATACACACACACACACACACACACACACCACCACCACCACCACCACCACCACCACCACCACCACCAACAACAACAACAGCAACAACAACAACCCAATAAAAATATGGGGTATAGAATTAAACTAAGAATTCATGACAGAGGAATCAATGGCTGAGAAGCAGCTAAAGAAAAGTTCAGTCTTTAGTGATCAGAGAAATGTAAATCAAACCATCCCTGAAAGTCCACCTTATACCAATCAGAGTGGCAAAGATCAAAACCTCAGGTGACAACACATGTTGACAAGGATGTGGAGAAAGAGGAACACTCCTCCATTGCTGGTGGGATTACAAGTTGGTACAACCACTCTGGAAATCAGTCTGGAGGTTCCTCAGAAAATTGAAAATAGATCTACCTGAAGACCCAGCTATAACCATTAGAATACACCCAAAAGGTGCCCCACCATGCCACAGAGGCACATGTTCCACTATGTTCATAGTGGCCTTGCTTGTGATAGTTAGAAGTTGGAAACAACCCAAATGTCCCATGACAGAAGAATAGATACAGAAAATGTGGTTTATTTACACAATGGAATACTACTCGGCTATTAAGAATGAGAACATCCTGAGTTTTGCAGGAAATAAATGGAAGTAGAAAATATCATCCTGAGTGAGGTAACTCAGGCCAAAAAGGACATGAATGCTATGTACTCCATAATTGGTAGATATCAACCAAAGAAAAATACAGACTATCCACAATGTAGTCCACAGAACTCAAAAAGTTCAACAAGCTGAAGGGCTCAAGTGAGGTCACTTCAGTCCCAATTGGGAGGGAGAATAAAGCAATCACAAGGAGGGGAGGGGCGTGGGATGAAAAGGGGATAGGAGTGGGGGAAATAGGGAAACAGGATCTGGCATTAGGTGGGGGAAAAGGACTGGAGCCCTGAGGGCCAGCAGAAAGAATGGAAACAACCTCAGGGGGTAAGAGGTTCGGGGGACCCTCCAGAATATACCAGAAACCTGGGAGATGAGAGACTCTCAGGACTCAAAGGGAGGGACCTTAGATAAAATGCCCTATAGTGGGGAGAGGGCACTTTAGAGCCCAACCCTGGCAGAAAGACAGGACATCAAGTGAGGGATGGGGTTGCCATGCCACAGTCACAACTCTGACCCATAGTTGGTCCTGTCTGAAAGAACTGCATGGAATGAATGGAGAAGACTGAGGAAAAGAAGGTCCAGGAGCAGGCCCAAAGTGGGATCCAGTCCAAGGGGAGGCCCCAAGGTCTGACACTATTACTGAGGCTCTGGAGCACTCACAAAAAGGGACAATCATGACTGCCCTCTGAAAGACCCAACAAGAAGCTAAAAGAGTCAGATGCAGATATTTACATCCAGCCAATGGACAGAAGCTGCTGATCCTGTGGTTGAATTAGGGAAAAGCTGGAAGAAGCTGAGGAGGAGGGCAATCCTGTAGGAGGACCAGCAATCTCAATTAACCTGTGATCTCTCATACACTGGACCAATAACCAGATAGCACACACCAGCTGATATTAGGTCCCCAAAACATATACAGCTGAGGACTGCTGTGTCTGTTTTCAGTCAGAGAAGATGCACCCAACCCTCAGAAGACTGGAAACCCCAGGGAGTTTAGAGGTCTGGTGGGGTGGGGGATGAGGACATGGGGACATCCTCATGGAGCCAGGAGGTCGAGGAGGAGGTATGGGATGAGGAAGAGTCGAAGGGTAAACTGGTATTATTTCCAGTTAGTTAAATATTTGGAGTAGGTTCTTCCCTAGGGCTTATGGTCTACCTAGCTGTGTATTCTTGGCCGGCAACAGTATCAGTGTGAGTTCCAATTTGTGAATCAGGACTGAAATGCAGCAAGAGAATGGGTGCTTATTGTTTCAAGGTCACTATGGATCAAATGAGCATTTTTTTTCCAGGTCAGTTAATACTAATATTCACAGGAGGTACAGCCGTTGATCTTCTATGTACTAGTCTGCATGGCAAGACTCTCACTATGGAAGCTAACCAGTAGGATGAAGCTTCAAAGCTCTATTTCTTTACATTTTATGGATTGAGAATGTTGATTCTTCAACAATGGGCTTTTGCCTTCATGTTCCGTAAACTTGTGATATTAAGCATGGGAACAGTATTGAATAAAATTCATCCAGGCTTTGATATGTACAAGCATAGCTCTTGCTCCAAGAAATAAAATGGAACAGTTGCCTCACTTTGGTTACTATTGCTAATACGAAACACCATGACCAGCAACAACCATGGCCATCTTTAAAGAAGTCAGGACATGGCTTCAAACAGTGAGAATCTGGAGGCAGGAGCTGATACCAAAGCCAACAGGGAATGCTGCTTACTGGCTTGCTTATCATGGATTGTCTGGTTTGCTTTCTTGAAGACTTCAGGACCCATAACAGGCTGCCTCCTGCCCCTTTAATCACTAATTAAGAAAATGCCTTACAGCAGAATCTCGTGGAGGCATTTCCTCACCATGTTTCTTCCTTTCATATGATTCTAGCTTATGTCAAGTTGACATAAAATGGACCAGTTCACCAGTTGTGGGTAACTGAGTACATTAATTTGAGGGTCAATAAGAATTCCCCAAAGCTTACATCTCCATTTGACACTTGTCATGAAAAGGCAGCATATAGAATGAAAAAGGAAATCTTTGCCAGTTTTACATCTTACACAAGATTAGAGTCTAGACCATAGAATAAACTTAAAAAAAAAACAAGAAAATTAATAATCCAAATAAAAGTAGGTCATGGAAAGGAATATGATGTTGTGAGTAGGGATGTGGAGAGGATCTGCCATCAATTGGGGGAAAGTAATCGAAATACATCATGAATTTTTTTAAAGTAAAAAAGTAGGTGGTGGAACATTACAGTAAGTACAAAATAGAAGACATAGAATGTCTAAGACAGGAGCTTGATATGGGTGCCTCCCGAGAGGCTCTGCCAGAGCCTTACTGATAAAGATTAAGATGCTATCATCTCACCATCAGATTGAGCACAGGAACACCAATGGAGGAGGCAGAGAAAGGACTGAAAGACCTGAAGGGGTTTGCGACCTCATCAGAAGAACAACATTATCAACCAACCAGACACTCCAGAGCTCCCAGGGACTAAACCACCAACCAATGAGTATACATGGAGAGACCCATGGCTCCAGCAGCAAATTTAGCAGAAGATGTGATTGTCTGGCATCAATGAGAGGAGAAGCCCTTGTTTCTGTGAAGGCTCATTTCCCCAGTGTAGGGAAATGCCAGGGTGTTGAGGTGGGATGGGTGTGTGGAAGGGGGAGCATCTTCATAGAAGCAGGGGGAAGAGGGATGTGAGAGAGGGGAACTTAGAAAGGGGATAACATTTGAACTGTAAATACATAAACTATTCAATAAAAAATAATCACCAATGGATATTGAAAAAATGTCTAAGAAAAACTTTAAAAATATTTAAATTATTTACATATTTAAAATGTTCCACTTAGTCATTAAAGAAAAAACACTCTGAATATTTTAAACTTAATTAAAAATATTTAGGTATATTTTTAATTGCAAAAGACATATATCACTTCCATCCCTCCTTTTCCTTCCACTGGTCCCTTCCAGGTATCCTTCCTCCCTTCCAAGGATTCACGCACACTCCCAAGTTGGTAGTTTCTTTTTCTTAAATTATTATTAATGTGTAGATATGTGTGTATGTGTGTGTGTGTGTGTGTGTGTGTGTTTGCACAAATACACAAATACTGAGTCTTCTTTTGTTGTTTGTATGTGTATGGTTTCAGGGCTGACTGCTCTACGTTGGACAACCAGTAAGGGTGACTCATCCTCAAGAAAGCACAATTCTCTTTCTAGCTGTCATTATTTACCTGTCATGAAAACTCTCCTCTTCTACATTAATAGAGCCATAGATTCAGAGCGGTGTTAGAGATATATCTGCAGGCCCAATGATCTCCGCATTATATCCAGGTGTGGTTTAATATAATTATCTCTGTTTGCCATCAAGGCTTCTTTTAGGAGGTGTAGTAGTTACACTTATTTGTGAATATGAGGGGAAGATTTAGAATGTTGTAAGGAATTGTGCTGGTCTAGCAAAATGGTGGCAGTATATTCTTTTCTAGTGCCCATGACCTCACTGGCTCTAGGAAGCTGGCTAGGTTCCCAGTGCCAGGCACGATTTCTCCCTGTTGAGTTGGTCTTAAGTCTGATTAAACTTCTGTTGGTTACCACCGACATACGATTGCCACTCTGTGTTCCTTTATAGATAGCTTGCTGTGCTGCTCATTTCTGTGTTTTATAGGTGCTGGCACTCAGTAGGACTGTCCTCAGCAGTTAACAAAGTCTTTTCTGGAAGCTCTGGGTCCGTTCCTGGTTTCTATGGTTACTTTATGGTATATACTTATGGGTGAGGATTAGGAACTAGGAGCTGCAGATGAAAGAGAACATTTGGCATCAGAGAAACCCACAGAACGAGAAAGAATGAATCATTGTCAGCTAGACATTGGATAGAGGATTAATTCCAAGAATATCCAAAAAAAAAAAAAAAAAAAAAAAAAAATCAAAATGGGTCCTCTCACAGATACCAACCAAGGTGTAGTAGGACTAAGTGTATCTTCATCTACTGAGGCTAGACAAGGAAGCCCACTCAGAGGAAAAGGATCTAAAAGCAGGTAACAGAGTCAGAGACAGACCCTGCTGCTCTGAGAGGAGAGGAGACATGAGGAAAGAAAGGTAAAAGGAAGGGACTAAGAGGAAAGGAGGGAGGAGAAACTGTGATTAGGATGTAAACTAACTAACTAACTAACTAACTAACTAACTAACTAACTAACTAGCTAACTAACTAAATGAAAAATGGAAGAGTCAAGGAAACAAATGATACAGCACAAAGTTCTCAAGAGAAGAAATAAAAGAATACAAAAGGAAAAAACTGCTAAGAAATACCTCAAAAAATTGATCATCCTTAGCAATTAGAGAAATGCAAATTGGAACAACTTTGAGGTTTCATTTTCCTTTACTTTGGGAAAGAGAAAGAGGTACACACACACACACACACACACACACACACACACAGGGAGCGGGAGAGGGAGAGGGAAAGGGAAAGGGAGAGGGAAAGGGAGAGGGAGAGGGAGAGGGAGAGAAAGAGAGAGAGCTTAATCAGTATTAGCATCCTTGCAAACTGGTGTAGACACTCCAGAAATCAGTATGGAGACTCCTTAAAATCTAAAAAAAATCTACCATTTGACCTAGCTACATTACTCCTTGACATTTGCCCACAGAACTTGACATTCTTTTCCACAGATACTTGCTCAATAATGTCAGTAACCACTGTACTCACAATAGCCAGGAGATAGAAACTACTTAAGTGTCCTTGAACAGATGAGTGGATAATGAAAATGTGTTGTACATATACACAATGGAATAGTTTTCAATGTTAATAAAAAGGAAATTATGAGGATCTTAGGTAAAGGAATGGACCTAGAAAAGATTGCATTGACTGAGGTAACCCAGACCTCAGAGAGCGGGAGAGTGGGATGGGGAGGGGAGAGAGAGGGAAGAGGGAGGGGGAGAGAGAGAAGAAGATGGTGGGGGAGAGGGAGAGGGAGATTATCTACTTCTTTGGGTTGGAGAGGTGACTTAGTTGCTAAGATCATACATTGCTGTCTCAGGGGACTGAATTTGGTTTCCTAGAACCTATACTGGGTTCCCAGGCTTCCAGAACCTCCAGTCTTCAAGAGCACCTCCCATTCACATGTACACAATTAAAAATAAAATAAATGTTTTTTAAAAAAGAAAATTTAAGAAATTCTGGCATGGATGTAGGGAAAGAAGAGTACTTTTAATGGGAGATCAAACCAGTGTAGCCACTGTGGACATCAGTCTAGAGGGGCCTCAGAAAGTTAGAATATGATGCAGGTAGGTATGATGCTGAACATAGTCTCAGAGGATTCTGTCTCCTGTTGCTTGTTCACTCATGCAGATTTTTCTATTCACAGTATCTAGGATATAAAAACAGATGTTCATATACCGATGAATGCATAATACAGAACTGATCTCATTTCAGGTAACACAGACAAAGAAAGAGGAATGACACAGGTTTCTGTCATGTGCGATTCTAAGTTTGGGACGGTTAGATGTGTGTTTAAACTGCAATACTGCAGACATCAGGAAACTAGACATGAGCATGGAGGGGACTTAAGGGAAGGGAAATAATCAGACATAGTCTGAAAGGGAGAACAATATGTGGGAAGGAAAGTTTAGCTGGGCAGGGAGATGGAAAAAGGAGGGAAGAGGAGAGTATATAGGAGGGGTGGATTTCAGTAAAATCTTTGGACAAGCCACATGGACTCTATTGATTTAGAATTTTCCTAAGTTTTGTACATACATGCACACATACATATGTCCACACCCACGAACATACACACATGGACACACACACATATACACACAGGCACATACACACATATGCATGCACACAGACACGTACACAGAAACACACACACAAACACACACAGCTTAAATGGAATTGTCCTGTACTGGGAATATGTTTTGTTTTGTTTTGTTTTGTTTCCGACATCTTAGTCTATTAATCCAAATAGGATTGATCTTTACAAAATGTTCTCAGGAGCTTTGCTTTAGGTTGACATCTAGAAATTGTGCAGTCACAACAGGTTTTTAATTAATAGATTTGTTTTCTGTTGTTCCTGGGATTTCTGTACTATTGACGCGATTAGTTGTAGACACTTGGGCAGAAGGTGGCCATTTGAGTATCTGTAAGAAAACTTTTCACTAAGCACTAAACAAATAGCATGATGATGAAGCCATAAATGGAAACGCACACATAAAAACCAACCATGTGGCACATAAAGGCCACAGCAAACCAGGTCAAAACAAAATAAAATCCCCACAGCCACATGAAGAAGACAACAACCCCATGGGAGTCTCCAATCATAGTTGGAAGTTATAGGGGAGATGTAACAGGAATCTGAGCACCAGAGCACCAAGGCGGGCACGTGCTTGGGCATTACTGACAGCAACATGTCACTGCTTTTGTTTGAGGCAATGGAGCAGAAGTGTGGTTACTACGTCACCATGTGATTTGCCAAAGATCGAACTGACATCAGTAATGGTTCCTTTGCTGTCTATGAAAGCAGTTAAGACTGGAAAACTCCAGAAAGAGAAGAGAAACCAGGGTGCTTTGGATGTATCTAGAGGAGAAAGCCAATGCTTTATCTCAGTCTTACACAAACCCCCCTAAATTAGGTATCCATCTTTGTTACGACAACAACAACGACGATAAAGCTTTCTTTAAAAGAGACTGCAAGAAGATGGCGGCAACCAAATCGGGTGTGCCTCGTGCTTCCACGGAGAGGACTGAACACTGACGGTGATGGTGCCACATTCTTCGTGGTGAGAACCTGGGGACAGAGCCTCTCCAAACCCTGAGTGTCACCACAGAGGTCAAGAGCCGTGGGATGAAGTTTGCTGAAGAGCAGCAGCTGAAGCATGGATGGACTCAAGGTAAAGGCCTGGGCCAGAAAGAGAATGGCATCACCCAGGCCCTCAAGGTGACACTGAAGCAAGATACTCATGGGGTGGGACACGACCCTGCCAAGGAATTTATAGACCACTGGTGGAGTGATCTCTTCAACAAGACTGCTGCCAGCTTAGTAGTGGACTCGGGGAAGGATGGAGTGCAGATAAGGCGCCTTTCCAAGGAGAACACCCAGCGCAGTCACCCCGAGCCCAGCTTCTTGTATCAGAAGTTTGTGAAGACAGCCACACTAACCTCAGGTGAAGAGAAGTCCAACAGAAACATGAGGAGCTGCAGTGATGTTGGCAACCATGAACCTATGCCCCCAAAGATTCTGACTGATGAAATGCTACTCAAAGCTTGTGAGGGGCGAACAGCACACAAGGCTGCCCGGGTTGGAATCACCATGAAGGCCAAGCTTGCTCGCCTGGAGGCCCAAGAGCAGGCCTTTCTGGCTCAGCTCAAAGGCTCTAAGGACATGAGCACCTCTCAACCACTGACTGACAGCAAGCCCTCCCCTCCCCCCCCCAAAAAAAAAGAAGAAGAAGAGGAAGCAGAAAGAGGAGGAAGAGGCTACAATAACTGAAAAGAGTCTAGGTGAGAAGCTCTTGGAACACACTGACAAGAGCTTCAGGAAAAGCAAGAAGAAAAAAAAAGAAGAAGGAGATAGAGGAGCTGGCCATAGGAAGTGAGGAAGAGGCTGCAGGAGCAAGTAGGCCTGGAGAATTGAGCACAGAGCAATCTGATCAGTCTTCCAGGAAAAAGAAGAAAAGAAAGAGACAGCAGCATGAAGAAGATGGGCAGATGGGAGTCTGACATGAAGGAATCATAGATGTGACAGGTGGGCCAAAGGAAGTCAACAGTGGGGCAGATACAGACCCCTGGAGAAGCAACAAGAAACGACAGACATGTGGGGAGGACTTGGAGACCCAAGATGACAATAACCCTCGTTCCTTAATGACACAAAGACCCTACAAGGAAAGAGAACTTCAGACCAATCTCACTTATGAACATTGATGCAAAAATACTCAACAAAATCCTTGCAAACCAAATCCAAGAACACTTCAACACGATCATTCACTATGACCAAGTAGGCTTCATCCCTGGGATGCAGGGATGGTTTAAATAAAGAAATCCATCAATGTAATCCACCATAAAAACAAACTCAAAGAACAAAATCACATGGTCATCTCACTAGATGCTGAGAAAGCATTTGACAAAATTCAACACCCCTTCATGTTAAAAGTCCTCGAAAAAACAGGAATCCAAGGTCCATACCTAAACATAATAAAAGCAATATACAGCAAACCAAGAGCCAACATCAAACTTAACGGTGAGAAACTTGAAGCAATCCCACTAAAATCAGGGACTCAACAAGGCTGCCCACTCTCCCCCTACTATTCAACATAGTACTGGAAGTTCTGGCTGGAGCAATTAGACAGCAAAAGGAAATCAAAGGGATACAAATTGGAAAGGAAGGAGTAAAAACATCACTCTTTGCCGATGACATGATAGTGTACTTAAGTGACCCCACAAATTCCACTAGAGAACTCCTACAGCTGATAAACAAGTTCAGCAAAATGGCTGGATATAAAATTAACTCAAACAAATCAGTAGCCTTCCTATATTCAAAGAACAAACATGTGGAGAAAGAAATTAGGGAAAAGATACCCTTCACAATAGTCACAAACACTATGAAATACCTTGGGGTGACTCTAACTAAGCAAGTGAAGAACCTGTATGACAAGAACTTCAATCCTCTAAAGAAGGAAATCAAGGAAGATCTCAGAAAATGGAAAGATCTCCCATGCTCATGGATTGAAAGAATCAACATTTTAAAAATGGCCATCCTACCAAAAGCAATCTACAGATTCAATGCAATCCCTATCAAAATTCCAACCCAGTTCTTCATTGAGTTGGAAAGATCAATGTGCAATTTCATCTGGAATAACAAAAGACCTAAAATAGCGAAATCCATCCTCAACAACAAGAAAACATCTGCGGGAATCACTATCCCTGACCTCAAGCTATATTACAAGGCAATTGTGCTGAAAACTGCATGGTACTGGTACAGAAATAGGCACGTGGATCTATGGAATAAAATAGAAGATCTAGAAATGAGCCCTCACGTATATGGTCACCTGATTTTTGAAAAAGGAGCTGTAAACATTCAATGGAAAAAGGACAGCCTATTCAAAAAATGGTGCTGGTCCAACTGGCACTCAGCCTATAGAATAATGAAAATCCACCCTTTCTTATCTCCTTGTACAAAGCTCAAGTGTAAGTGGATCAAAGATCTCCACATTAAACCAGATACACTGAAACTATTAGAGGAGAAAGTAGGGAAAACCTTAGAACACATAGGCACAGGAGAAAATTTCCTGAACAAAACACCAATGGCTCAAGCTCTAAGGTCAAAGATTAACAAATGGGACTTAATGAGATTGCAAAGTTTCTTTAAGGCTAAGGACATTGTCAAGAAAACAAAATGGCAGACAACAGAATGGGAAAAGATCTTTACAAACTCCACATCAGATAGAGGCCTAATATCCAAGGTATACAAGGAACTCAAAAAGTTAGACACCAGAGAATCAAACAACCCTATTAAAAATGGGGTAGAGAGCTAAACACAATGTTCTCAATTGAGGAATATGGAACGGCTGAGAAACATCTAAGGAAGTGCTTGACATCCTTAGCCATCAGGGAAATGCAAATCAAA
This sequence comes from Micromys minutus, assembly GCF_963924665.1. NCBI lineage: Eukaryota > Metazoa > Chordata > Mammalia > Rodentia > Muridae > Micromys > Micromys minutus. Next base: position 44,390,508 of record NC_137955.1, on the reverse strand, counting down.
ACAACCCTGATATTCCACCTCACACCAGTCAGATTGGCTAAGATCCAAAACTCACATGACAGCAGATGCTGGTGAGGTTGTGGAGAAAGAGGAGCACTTCTCCACTGTTGGTGGAGTTGTAAACTGATACAACCACTCTGGAAATCAGTCTGGTGATTCCTCAGAAAATTGGACAAAGTACTACCTGAAGACCCAGCTATTCCACTTCTGGGCATATACCTCAGAGACACTCCATTATACAACAAAGATACATGCATGCACCACAATGTTCATAGCAGCTTTATTTATAATAGCCAGAAGCTGGAAAGAACCCAGATGTTTTTCAGCAGATGAATGGATACAAAAATTGTGGTATATTTACACAATGGAGTACTACTCAGCTATCAGAAACAATGACTTAACCAAATTCTTAAGAAATGGTTGCATATAGAGAATATCATCCTGAGTGAGGTAACCACTTGTTACTTGTGTAAACTTGAGGTAAACACTTGTGTAACCTTGTCACAAAAGAACAGACATAATACGCAGTCACTGATAGTGGGATGCTAACTCCAGAGGCTTGGACTGCCCCAGAAACAACTCACAGACTGTGTGAAGTTCAAGAAAAAAAGGAAAACAAAACAAAACCAAACAAAAAAAAACCCATTATGCTCAATCCTTACACACCAAGAAAACGTTGACTAATTCCAGGTTACATCCTGTTTTACGTGTACTTTTTGCTCATTGTAACTAGTAAGACCTTAATGCAGAGCATCAAACCTTAAAAAAAGAGAAAAAAAAAAAATAAAGCCAAGCACTGACAAAAATGTATTTGTATACATTTATGCAAAAATGTTTAAAATTTTTTTCTTTTGTCTTTGTTTTTTAAAATAAAGTTTAAAAAATTTTAAAAATAAAATAAAATGGTAAATATTCCTTGAAAAAAATAAATAAAAGAGACTACAAATTAGGCCATCGGAGTTGGTTCCTGCCATTCTAAATAGTCATCCATTGTAGATGACAACTTTCCTATAGATACCAGAGTTTAAGTAGCAACTGATGCCATTATTCTTGTATGAGATATGCTCTAATAACCCTGGAATGTCAGGTGTGTGAGCAAAGCGGTATTACACATCACATGTGAGGTACATGTGAAATGTATGAGATTGATGGAAAGGCACTATTTCAACACTGTGTGATTGACTGATTGATTTTTGCTTCTCCTATAGACCAGAAACCATTTTGGGCTCTGTTCCACTGCCTTGGCCTTATACAGGGTTAACAGAATCAAAGCTCAACCCAAGAGAATATTTTCTTTAACTTTTTCCCTTTCAATCTACATCTGGAAGTTTGGCAAGTGAGGGAAAATTTGTTTCCATCTTCCATATGGCAGTGAAGGCGACGAAGAAACAAGTCTGGTGGAGAAGGAGATTAAATCCAGGGAGCTGAGCTGAGCTGAGAGGAGGGTGGAAAACTAGAGAGGATTCCAGACTGTACTCAGGTCTTTCTGGCACCTTGGCTGGCTCCTTCCCTCAGTCTTCTGACGATTGTAATGAACTCTGTGTTCTGAGGACTCTAGTCCCCCAGGAGATCTCAGGCCTGTTCCACTGCCTTGCCTGACTTTATACTTGCCTCATAGTAAGATTCAATCTTGACCTTGTTCCTTAGAAATGTATGTTTTTTAAAGAATTGTCAGTACCTTGTATGTTACTGTACACATGGCTGTTTGTCTGTGTCTCAAAAATATACATGTTATGTCATATAAATACTGTCTGGTATGCAATATAGAGACCCTATACCCCATTAAGGTAAGAATTGATATTTTCATTTTTTTTTATTGAACTGTTTCTCTCCCCACTAACAGCCTCATAAATCCTCATATCTGTCATACACTGGAAAGTCTATGTGGCAAACCATTGCCACTACTTTATCCTGTTCTTCCACACACTTGTCTTGACCATGGATGAAGGGACCCTCCTCCCAGTCTTCCACAGAGGCTCTGGTATCCAGGCCTTACCCACTGCTGTTCGTGACAACCCCACTTCAAGCAATTTATCATTGTGTCTTCTGTCACCCAGCTTCCAGTGTCTCCTTATCTTTTTTTTTCTCCTACCTCTATGAGCTTCAACTTATCTCCTAAACAAAACCTCAGAGAATCTTTGTGGCTTTTTAATTGACATAGCAAAGTCAATACTACTTTAAACATGAGGATGTGAAGACCAAACTTTAGAAGTAAACCCCCCCTCTCTGTGTGTGCACTGTGTATGCACATATACATGTATGCACATATACACATATGAACACAGGTTTAAACAACACAGCAGGTAAGACTGCTGTGCATTGCGAGAGTTATTTTCTACATATATACTGTTCTGAGTGAACTCAAACTTTCCATCACTCCAGTCAAGAGGCTCATGACTGAACATACATAAAGGGCCTGTCTAGAGGAGAAAACATCAAAGTCTTGTTTAAGGGGGAGTAGGACTATTTTCAACTGTCTGAGTTAATTCATCTATGGCTGAGATGAAACAACAAGGATGACAAGCAACTTGGAGAGGAAAGGACATATTTGACTTAAATTTCCAAATCATAATCGAAGGAAGCTAGGATAGGAATCTAGAGGCAGGAGCTGATGCAGAGGCCACGGAGAGGTGTTGCTTATTGGCTTGCTCCTCCTGGCTTGCTTAACTGCTTTCTTATAGAACACAGAATCAACAGTCCAGAGATGGCACCACCCACCATGGGCTGGGCCCACCCCTATCAATGACTAATTGAGCAAATGCCCTACAGCTGGATCTTAAATGGGAACATTTTCTCAATTGAGTTTCCTTCCTTTCAGAGAAGTCTAGCTAGTGTCAAGTTGAGACAAAACTAGGCAGCACATTCAAAAACATGTAAAAGACAAAAGATTTCTAGTCAAGAAGCTAATTTCGTCATCTATTCACAGTGAGTAATACAAATAACCTGACATAGCATTGTCTCTCTTAAGCTGGGGCAGGACTTTCCTGCCTTTCTCCTAACGAAGGAGTTTAAAACTTGCATTTTAATTCGAATCTCCTGTGTACAGTCATGAGAATAACTGGATTTTCTAGTGCACTCGGAATCATATTTCTCCCTTTCAGTGAAAGTTACTACACAGTGTTCTTTATAACTCCAGGAGGTTTGCCCATCTTTCACATTAGTGAAATGATCTAAGGGCATTGCAGACAGTGTTGCCAACACCTAAGTACTTCACTAATTGAGCATGAAAAACTAAATCCAGGCTTGACATTGAATTCATTCAATTAGAAGCAAGGAAATGTCCATAGGGCTGCTGGGTCAAAGTTGAGTCTGTACCAATCTGTTTCTAACAAAATGTTAATACACACACACACACACACACCCACACACATACATACATAATACATACATACAGACCACATACAATATGCTAGGTATGTATGTATGTATATATGTATGCATGTATGCATATATGTATGTATGTATGTATGCTTCAGCCATCAGTGAATGGCTTTGAATTCCTCACATTTCCTCAGGTCAGCCTGGCCACCTGCTTGCTACGTTTTAAGTGTCTCCCTTGCTTCCCTGAGTTTGGAGATAAGTAGCTTCTTGAGTGTGACTTTGACACACTGGTTAATAAAGCCAATGATGCCTTGGGATCTGTTCCTTTTGCGGATGGATCAATTGTTGAGCAGCCTAGAAAGACTCTTTCAAAACTGTAGAAAAGAGATGTTATTAAAACCATTTTCTGTTTCATTTTACTTCCCTTTTGTATTGCTTTTTCACATTTAGAAGTCAGTTTAGAAATTATAATTAAGGATATTCAATTAGACAGAATGTTTACATTGGATGGCGACCTCCTTCCTATCACCTGTGAATGCTACCCCTTTTGTGGTGAGTCATCAAACTTCAATTAACCTACTGCAGATAAGCCTTTGGAGTATGCCTAGAGGCGCACCTTCTTCTTGATACCATCGCATTGAAGATAACAGTCATCATAGTGTTACTATTCCTTATTAAATTACAATTTAATTTGAATCTCAGTTTGTATATTACATAGGCATTTTCCTTTCCATTCCTACTTTAGTGCCTCACAATAGAACCATTCATATGTATTCTAGTAAAAATCACATGAAAGAGATGATTTAAAATTCAACATTATACCTGCATATTAAAGCATAGGGTAGTGAATATACTCTGATAGATGAAGCTCCAAATGCTACAACCTTAAAGTGCAATGAAGATGGAAGTTTTAATTTCTGTCTTCTCTTGGAACTATCTTTATAACGAAAATGGAATAGTTATGGGTGCAGTTGGGGGGATGCCATTTGTCGGATTAGTCTAGAATTCCTTCTGTTCTGAAACAAATATCCAGACAGTATTTTTAGCCTGTATTGTACATAACTTGCAAAGATCTGCACGTGGATACCTCCCAAATGCAAAATGTAAGTATAACTGTAGAAATAGACTTTTTTCTTTTAAAGAAAAGGCAGATCATCATAATTAAATACAATTACATGGTTTTAATGAATTATGGCTCAATTAGGGGAGGCTGTATTTGTAGAGGGAGGTCATCTCACTGTTTATTCTTTAAGAACTGCTGGGAAAGTTGTCACATGCCCTGGGTATTGTGGTAGCTGCTTCTCCAATCAATGACCTAAAAGCTGATTTTGTCCCCATCTTTCCCCATTGGTTCCAGTAGGGTTTCTTGGAGCCCTACACACAACTTTCCACTTCTGAGTCCCTTGGGAGTTGACTTTCTATGGATAAGATTTTTCACATGTTCATTCTGTTGGCTGGGTATTATTTCAACAGGCTATTAAGTGTTATAAAATCATTAAATAAGAGCCATTATTAACTTAGTAAAAAAAAAAAAAAGGATTAGCAGAAGAGAGCCTTCTGCTCAGTGTTCTAGCCACTTATTTCTTATTTTCATTTCTCTGTGTAGTCCTCCCTGTCATCCTCGGCTCCCACACCCTCCTGGTGGACTAACCACACAATCCCTCGGCTCTCTCTGGTTACTGTTTTCACGTCTGCTCTTTTATTTCTCTTGAAAGTTCTTCTCTGAGGGTCCCTTTCTTGTCTCAATCTTTTCTTTCTCTCCTTAAATTACATTATCCTTCTGCTCTCCCGTGGCATTTGACGCTGTAAAGCATAGCGTCTGCACGCAGCTCAATATGCTATTGCTTCTCGGTTGACTTCTCTTCTGTCCTTCTCTAATAAAATGGACCTTTGATTCTTTCTGCTTTTTAAAAGTGAGATAGAATAACCTAAAGATTCCGAGAAACTATTTTTTTCATTCTTAATGTGATTTCACACCCCAAATTATTTATTAAGACTTATTTACCAATACCTACACTTCCATGGACTTTTCCCATTACTAAGGTCTCTAGACACATAATGATGAGGTAACATACACCAGTCCTGCCTCTTTTGTGCCCCCATAGACTTGTGATGTGACATACCTTTGCAGAGGGTCTCCTACAGGACCTGACTTATCAAAGAACCAAACTCATATTTAATATTTTCCATTTCAGCTTAGCAATCATGGTGTGAACGGAAGGGAACCAATATGATGGGTTGAGAATCAAAAGTGTGTATTTGTAGACACTAAAACGTGAAAGCTATAACTTACATATATGTAAATCTATACTTTCAGGGAGTTGTGGTTCACTAAGGTCACTAATTATGGTCATATGCATGCATTTGGTAGGGCGATTCATAGCTGAATGGAAGTTGTTCTGAGTTCAGAATAAAGACTCTTTCTCCACATGTAATCTTTTGAATAGTGGAGAGGCATTGAAGGAAAAACCAGTGACTTGACATTCCTCCTTTTAAGATCCACAGACCACAGACCTACCTATCCATCAACATCTTTGGATGTAGGCATTGATACACTAATATAATCAATGCATATGTTTGTAAAATTGGGTACTTCTAGATTAAGCAACTAAATAAACCAATGACCAATTAATTAAATATTATCAATGAGCGTACAATTACTAACAATGTCTATTCAGAAAAAAGTCATATTTTTTCTTATGTATCAGAGGAAAAAGTGCTGAGGGAGCTCTCAGAACCTTGTTGTCTGGGAACAGGTGTCCCGAGGAGCTAAAAGGTTCGAGGAAATTCGCCCGTTTTTCCTAAGATGCTCTAAAGTGTTATTTAAATCTGGATATCTTTCTTCATATATAAGAGGCATACAGCATTTTTTTAAAAGTTCCAACATACCTGGCCAAAGAGATGGTCTCTGTTTCTCACATAGTTCTTTTGTAGTCGGAGGCAAGCAACTCTCCTCTACCATACTGTTCTACTGTGACATTCTGTTCCACCCTGACTCCCTGGCTCAGAAATTCCAGAGTCATCCATCATGGATGCAAATAAACCCTGATAAGAGAGACAGAGAGAAAAAGTGAAAGACAGCAAGTGTGTGTGTGTGTGTGTGAGTGGGAGAGGGAGGGAGAAAGGAAGGGAGGAAGGGAAGGAGAGAGAGGGAGAGGAAGAGAAGAAAGTAAGCTATACTTTGTCTAAGTACAGAATTGTGGTGATTTGAATAGAAATGATCCCTATAGAGTTGAGGTCTTAAATGTTCAAGAGATGCCCAGTGTGAAACAAATGCTGTCTCCTTCTTTGGTTTTTGGATCAAGATGCAGAACTCCCAGCTCCTCTAGAACTATGTGCGTCTGGATGCAGCCATGTTTCTCACTACGATATAAACCGGGCCCACTTAAATGCTGTCCTTTATAATAAGTGTTGTCTTGGTCATGATATCTCTTCACAGCAATGGAAATCACGACTAAGACAAGCATCAACATTATTAGCTTTGTCCACGAAATCAATTCATTAGTGCTCAGACAAAATTCTAAAATGTAAACACAATCTACCCTGAACAAATAAAAAAGTTATAATGATTCCAATAATATGACTTGCTGTTTTCAAGCCAGTGATAAATTTTCATTCAAAAACGGTTTTGCTAAACAATGTCAGATGATAAGATATGCCATGGACTGCTTCCTGTGTCATGTGTAATTTCTGTGTGTGGTTTTGATTAATTGCACACCCTAATATTTATACATCATTTCATAACTTGCAAAGTTTCATTACACTTCGCTTTTGTTATTTCATTTCAAATTAAGCACAGTCATTGACAACCAATTTCAGGGATGCTGAAGAGAGTAAAAGAATATAGTGATTTAGCCCATGTGAAATACGAACTCATTTTCAAAGCAAATGATTATCAGCAACATTTTCTACTCACTAAACACATTATGGTCATTTAAACATGATCTTCACACACGCTCACCTGTCCTGCTTGTGTGCATCTTCCCAGGGAGATAACAATGCCCCCAATTAACTGATAATGTGACTGAAATTAGACCATGAAAACCTCAGAACCTAAATTAAATCCACGGCATTTCACTGTAGGTTATAAAATATTTTCCTGCATCCAGATTAGGTATTTTTCTTCTTCATTTAATAGTCTATATTAATGAATTTTTTATGATCGCAGAAGAATGTGAGTTCATATTTTTCAGGTCAAATGATTAAATATAAAATAAGTTATAGTTGGTTCCTGGAGGTTTCTCTTGACAGTGTATTTTTTTAAACAACCATTTTGAATAGCAATTTTCTGCCAAATTACCAATACCCCCACCCCGCAGTGTATTATAGCAGCAGAGACAGCTCCTGGTGGAGTTGATTCAAATACTACAATATAAACAAACTGGACATATTTAACACACATCATCACTGTTATTTAATTTTTTATGAGAGATTTCTCTTGGACAAAATTTAAATGGTACTGCAGAGAAGAAAACCCGTGGAAGGTCCTATCATTCTCAACCGTTGGCTTCAAAATACTTAAAAACACTTAACAACACATAATGTCTTTTTCTTATATCTTCAATCTCAAAGGGTCTAAAAATACAACATCTGGAACTCTTTTTATTTCAAATAATCAATTCTATGTTTTTTTCTTTTTCTGAAATTGCCCTTAACTGGACAACCATATCTTAACCCTATCACTGGCACAGCTCAGGGGATGTTGTGGAAGAGGGGACAGAGAACTGGCTCTTCCACTCCTATGGCAGGAGGTGACTGGGTGCAGAGGTGGCACCCTCACCTTTTGCCCCTTGCTGCAGTTGGGAGAGCTGGCCCTGGAGTCAGGAGAGCTGGTGAGCTGGCCTGCCTCTCTTCCATCTGCGCTCAGGAGAGCAGACCGTGTACCTTGTCTCCTGTGAATTGGTGTGATGCAAGGGTCACCTGGGGCCGTCATGTGAGTGGGACAGCTGGCTCTGTCCCTTACTGGTGGGAGTGCATGCCATGTAACTTGCATGGGAAACAGCGGAGCTGGCCCTGGTAGCAGAGCCATGACTGACCAAGACCTGAGAATGTGTGTGAGAGCAAGAGAGCTGGTCCAGCCCTTCCCTGTGTGGGCCCCTTACCTCTCCCGGGCAGCACAGTGGAGCTGGTTCTGGAGGCATAAATGCAGGTGAGGGTATGAGAGTGGGAGAGGAGCCCCTGCCTCCTGCCAGTGGTGGCACTGGGTCAGAGCTGTGCTGGAGAGCTCATTCTAATAGTGAGGTCTTGTAGATTGACCATCTCAGCTACCACTCCTACCCAATCCTGGGCCTTGAGAGGGTCTGTCATAACCAGGAGGAGCCTGGCTAGGAACCAGTATCGATGGTGTCACAGAAGCCAGAGATCTCGAACTAAGCCACCCACTCATTGCAATGAACATTTAGCAAGTGAAGATGTGCAGACACAGGGGTATACTTTGGGACAAACTGTGACACACTACAGTATTCACGATGGGTTGTCTCTATGCTTCTGTTCTTGTTTTCCTTAGTTTTGTTTGTTTGTGGTATTTACTTATTTATTTCAGGAATGGAGGATGGAATCTGAAAGATCAGGGAGAAAGGTGGGAATGGGGAAATGTTAAGAGGGAAAAGAATATAAAAGCCAGAGGAGGTAAAGAATGCTATAAAATACTGGCTGAGGTTATGACTTGGCTGTCACAATCAAGAACACACAGTAACTCTGGTTACCAAAGTGGTACAAGATCATCCCAGTTCTAGCATACATGAGTCAGAGGATATCCGGGCTACACTCTTCACTGAGGAGTTATTGGCAGTGGATAGTTGATGGCAGAGGGACACCATTATTGACGATGTACCTTCTGATAGATTCCCCATGTTACAACAGGTGCCCCATGCACATGGGGGTGGTACTAGCAGGACTTAATAAACTATCAGAAAAAATCCTGGGAGGGGTGTATGTTGGGGAGATATGAGCATATTTGAAGAGGTGTGGGTTTATATGTGGTAATATCTCATTGCATATGTATATAAAATTCTCAAAAAGCCAATTACTTAAAAGTTAAATTAAAAATTGAGTAGCTCTTTCTTAAGCCCTTAGAAGTACCAGGGGAGGGAATGAAGGAAAACACATCTGGGATGATGTGTGGAGGTTGCTAAGTGACAAGCTAACAAGCCGTAAGTGCTGGTTTTAATAAAATGGCAGAGTGAAATGAACTTAAACCTCATGGAGGAGAACAGATTAGATGTGCTTTGCTCTAGGAATCAATACACATCATAGCTGTGCATGTTGACAAGCTTCCGTTGTGTTATTTCAGTACCTCCACGGGAAGATTTATTAGCAACTATTACTGAAATGAATTTTTAATGCTGAGGTATTGATCCCAGAATAAGGTATACATTGAAGTAAAACTCGGTTGTGATCCTTAGATCATTGATTCAAAAGTGACTCATCGCTGTGGAGATTCCAGTGGTTTAGACATTTCAATATAGAAGCTACATCACCCAATTACAGGAATTTACTCATAGCAGTAGACATCAGTTAGATGGAGTAATCTGAAATACAATAAAATGATTGGTTACTTCTCTAATATTGCCTTGTTTAACTCATAAGAAAAATATTTCATAATTTATAAGAAGAGGTGTTGAGACCAACAGTGTTCATCTATGAACCTTTAGCTTAGCTTTGTGCATACATCTGTGCATGTTTTTTTACATGTCTGTACATGTTCCACATGTAACTAAGGATGGTGAGGCCAACAGTTCTCACCTATGAACCTTTTAGCTTATCTCTGCATATGTATCTGTGCATGTTTTTTTTTTTACATGCCTGTACATGTATCACATGTAATTAGGGATGGTGATGTCAACAGTGCTCATCTATGGACCTTTAACTTATTTCTGAACATGTATCTATTCACCCATAGTGTCCTTAGAGTTAGTCATTCCAGAAGCGAAATTCATTATTCTAGGTTCATGGGACAATGTGGTCATTCATTCAGACCTCTTGCAGAACCTACTACAGGGATGTTTGTTCCATGTGCAGCACTGCCCTCTACTGGGCAAGGAGAATTCCTGTGCTGTTAATGGCTTGCTGATCATTTGAGGACAGGTTGGTAGATAATTTATGAATAGGTGACTCCCAATGAACTCCCAATGAAGAGACTGAATAAATTATTACAGAATACTGTAATATTAAATTTGTACATATAGCAGGTTAATTTCTTTTGTGGGCTCTTTGGAATGAACTGATTTAATTTGAATGTGAGAAGCCCTTACAGGATGTAAGGTTTTTCTCTCACATCAGTTAAGTTTTAAACATGTGAGAGGTGGTTGGAGTAACACATTCACTACCTACAGTATTTAGGTCCAAGTCATATTGAGCAAGAGCGGTGGGCTGTTTGCTTTGATTTTTGCTTAGGAGATGGCAAACAGATTTCATTTCTTTTATATCTGGCTGTTCCAATGCAGAGAGTATAGAAATAAATACCAAAGTTTTATGACTAATTACTTCTAATATGAAACAAAAAGGTCAGTGTGCTCTCAGACTTCAAACTTAAGTCATTCTGCGTAACAATAGAAAGTTACAATCATTTAAATAAGTATATTTAAATCATTTTAACATCCTAGACAATGGTCCACATTAGATGTCAAAACATTCACAGATGGCCAAACACCTGCTGGGCAATAACACCTTTTTCGTCGTTTTCATGATAAACATTCCTGATGAACTCCACTTTTTCTTTGGACTCAGCAGGTTTTACTTATTTATATTCAAGTAAGACAATGCACGCACACATGCACACACACCTGCATGCATGTGCACACACACAGTTAAGTAAGAGAATAATCAAAGACAAACAGGCTATCAAATTGAAAGTGGAGGGGTTTTTGGAGGGGTTGGAGGGGAAGAAAGTAATTTTAACTTCAATTAAAATGGTGATTTTTAAAAATTAAAATGTATAAAAACAAACACAGAGAACGGTAATTTGGAGGAGGCTGCAGTGCCAAATAAACCGCACAGGCTTAATTTATATCAATATAAGTCGCTTGGGTTTCTAGCTAATCTACAGTTCATATACACCCTGGCTAAACGATTTTGCACTAAGGTGTCCTTATGATAGCTAATTTCAGTAACTGTTTTTTCCTGCATTTTATTAGATATTGTGTGTATTTACGTTTCAAGTGTTATCCCCTTTCCCTGCTCCCCCTCCCCCACCCACATCTCTCCTCCCCCTGCTTCTATGAGGAGGCTCCTCCTCCCACCCGCCCACTTCCACCGAAGTCCGTGGTTTTTAAAAGTCTGTGCCCATTCAGTATTTAGTTTGTCTAAACAATACTTAGAAGGTAAACCAGCAGTTCTACAACATACTCCCTTATGATGCCTGTGAAAATGCTCTATAGAACTTAAGTAGCAAATTGCTTTTGAAGAAATGTGCAAACTGACGTAGGATCCACATCTTTCTGTTCAGTCTCGGAAGAACAGGAAGGAATGTGTTTAGATGCCAAGACAGAGCAAAGGGTAAACAGGGCACTACTGAGATCTGAAGGACTGATTGCTCATTCGAAAGTGTTTCTGTTAACTTGCTCCTTAATTTTTAAAAAAGGCACTCAAGAACGAATGGTTACTGGTTCAGTCCAGCAAGGACATCGTCTTTATAATGTCTGCCAAGGATTCTTAGGAATAATGGCAGTCCAAGAAAGTTGTACGCTATGCTGGAGTGTATAACCAGAGTTCTAGAGACAGTGAACATAAATTACAACTTCATTAAATGTCTTGTCTACTGCGGCAAATTGGAAGTTTCTTATATTGTAAGTGTCTACTCCATTTTTCCTGAGCCTACTTTACACACTGTCACATACGACCAGTCACTCAATACGTAGCATGGTTTTCCATTAAGATGGTTTAAATTTGAAAACAACACACATCATTAACCCTGTGGATATGCACTCTGTGCATCACAATGGTCAAATTGTTAGGTAGCTGCCTCCCTGAAACTGGGTTCCTGTTTAGAGAACATGAGAATATAGAAATAATTTTCACGGTCTGTAAGAAGTATGGATATGAAAGAGTGTCTTTTTTATACACTCTAACTAAAATTCAGCACTTCCTCATTTATAAATTACAGTACCCCAAGTAAAACAGATTTTATCACATATAAAATGATCTCTATTTTATGTCATATTTTACATACTGCAGACACTCAAATTGTCACTATGTCACAATTTAAGAGACAGTGGTTACTAGAAACACTACCAGAGTCAATTACCTGATATCAGGTAATAAAATTTGCAATACAGCACATGCTTCTTCATATAGTGTTTGCAGTGACTGCATGATTGTGTTTACAACTGATTTTTTATCATCACATTTAGAGTCTTCTATTTAAGAGTATTATAGTCATACAGCATTTCAATTGAAAATAAAAAACTATGGTTATTTAAAAAACTATCCTGGAAAAATCAATGAAAAAGTCAGTAGTTGTAGCAGAAAGTAAATAACAAATTGCTGAAAACTGAGACCAAAGTTAAGCTTTAAAGAAAAGAGAGAATGAAAAAAGAGAGAGAAATAATCATTTTTATTTATGTGTCTGTGTGTCTGTGTAAGCAAATTGATGCCCATGAAAGACAAAAGGGGGCAGCATGTCCTCTGAAGTTGAAGATGCAGCTATCCAATTCAGGATATGGGAACTACACAGAGGTCCTCTGGAAGAGCAGCAAATGTTCTCAGCTTCTTTATACCTCCTTGGAAACTAATTTTAATAGGTATAAGGAAATGGGCTTGTGAACTTTACATTTTTTTAAAATAAGAGTAAACATGTGTAACCATGGAGACATTAAAATGTATAATTAAAAATGCCATTATAGAAAGGTGTATCAAAAATGTATGATAAATGCACACCTAAACGATTAAGAAGAAAAAGACCTAGTCATGTGAGAAGGCATCACAGAGAGACACAGGGAATCACAGCATCAGCAGGAATGAAATTGCAAATGAAACATTAAAGAGGGGCGGGATCAGTAGATTCATGAAAGCAGTGGAAAGTGTAGGAGTTCAGAGGACAGACATAGATGAATCAGATATGGCAATGACACATTTAGAAAATTTTATCAACAAAGTTGACCTTTGTGTATGTGTGTGTGTGTGTGTGTGTGTGTGTGTGTGTATCTGTATGTGTGTTTAAATCAAACCTTAATTATAATAATATATCTGCATTGATCATTTGAGAAATGAAAATTGATTATATTATGAAAATCTTAAAATATTATTTTGGGGGACAAAGTCACATGTCTGCCCTCAAACTTGCATGTAGTTGGGGATGATTTTGGACTGCGGATCCTATGCTAAGCCATCATGTCTGGTTTGTGGAGTAGACTAGGATCCAAGGCTTTGTGCATGCTAGGTGAACAGCCTACCACCTAGCTATGTCCCCAGCCTTAAGACCAAAATACCGCAAATCCCTTGAGAGTGACGATGTTATCAAAACTGACAAAAGAAACTGAAAACCAGAAAAGCCTAACACAAACACTGTGATAAACTATGTGCTAAGCATCTTTGCACAGTAGAAACTTTTGGTCTGCTAAGGCTTGGTGTCTCAGTAGGGGAATGTCAGTCAGGGCAGGGAGGCAGGAGGGACAGGTCGGTGAATGAACACCCTCACAGAAGCAAGGGGGTGGGATAGGTGATATGGAGGGAAAACCAGGAAAGGGGATAACATTTGAAATGTAAATAAAATATGATACCATAAAAAGTTAATACATTGAAAAAAATCCTTCAATTTTTCAAAGTGTTTCTATCTGAATAATGTGGTCTTTGTCACACATAAATCCTTTTTTTTTTCTCCTTGGGAAATCTGTGTTAAAAGTCAGTAGTCTTTTGCAGGGTGAACTTACTAACAATGAAGATTCTTAAAGAATAAGGAAAACAAATTTAGCCTCATGCACACTGGGATGAAATGAAGTTACAAGATTCAAAAAGAAAACAAAAATGAGGTTGAAGAAAAAAATTACAAGCCATGCCATAATGCTAACGAGGTGGATGAAATGAAGTTTAAAACATGTCTGAATATCCGAGCACAAACACAGCAGGAGTGAGCCAGGATCCCACAGACCTTGTGAAATACCGTCGTTACAGAAAGAGAACAGCTTTAGGTGACTTATTTTATAAGTATCAGGGAGTACAGTTTCCAGTCTGGCAAGTTTCAAATCCCAGGATTTCGTAGAATCAGGCTTGCTTGTTCAGGTTAAGAAATAAGGGAGACCCAGCAAATATCATCAGAGAGCTTTCATTTCTTAGTGTGGCTACTCCATTTGTAACTCTTCTTTTTTTCAGAATATATTGACATGGGTGGAATTGCATATTACTATAAATATGTTAGTTTCCTGTTGTTTAAATTTAACACAATCACAAACAAAATTAAAGGTAGATCTTTGGGGAATTAAAGATCTGACACTATTATTTATGTAAGAAACAAACACTCGAGCATTGAAAAAAATCGAATACTGTGAACTAAATTGATCAGCACTTAAAACTCATGGGACTCCAGTAATTAAAAATCTGTTATTGTTCTATGAATGAAGCAAGTGACAGAACAAAAGACAAAGAACTAAGTGAATCTTCATAGCTGTGGAAACATTGCATGTTTCTGCTCGTGAACCAGAGAAACAAAGGCGAGATGATTTATCTCCCATGAATGCTAAGGGAGGAGTCTGAGTGGGGAAACCATGAGAAATACTGAGGTCTTAAGACTCAGTTCTAGATGTGTAACAGTTACATTGGAAAAGGTGCACGGAGCACCATTGTAAGGTGGAAATTAAAACTAGTGAGGGATATTTGGAAGATGTAATATAGGTAAAGTCCTACTATTTAAATGTTGTAGAGAACACTTTAAAGCAAACAAAGGAAAAGAAAGAAAGCAAAACAAAAGAATTAGAAAGTGGGCTTAAGATTTAAATGAATATTGTCTAGTACACAAATGCCCACAAACATCTAAACTTGTAAAAGAAACGGGTAGGGTAAGGTGATTTCAGTCATATAAAATGAGTTAGAATTACAAGATCTTTACAGATACTTACTTAGATGTTGATATATATATATATATATATATATATATATATATATATATATATATATATATTATACACCATGTATTATACATTATACATTATATATTATGCATTGTATATTATACATTATACATTACATATTATAATTAGTTATCAAAATCATGACAATATTTGAAATTTAAAAAATCCTAAGACTCAAATGACCATAAGTGGATAAAAATGATAAGCATTTAAATAAAAAATAGCATATCAATGAAAAAGAATACTCAGAAATAAAAAGGAAGAAATAATAATCTAAGTGACAGTGTGCTAAAGTCAAAGACTCACATTAACCCCATGACCAGCAATAATTTACTAACATGGAGTGAACTCAATGTCTTTTTTTGAGTTTTTTTGTTGTTATTTTGTTTTTTTTTTTAATATACTTTTTGTATTGGTTCTTTAAAACTTGGGTCTAATTCATTTACCAATGATAGGGCAGAAGCTTCTTCTTTCTCTGAACAACAAGGATTGTAGCTTGTTTCTCATCCAGAGTGAACGAACTCTGTGCACTGGCACTTGATCCTTTGCTCTATATGCATATGTAAGTATGAATGTGTGTGTGTGTGTGTGTGTGTGTGTGTGTGTGTGTGTGTGTGTGTGATAGGTATGTAGCTGAGCCCAACTGGTTTGCAAGGAGATGTATGAATGTATATGTGTGAATTGGTACATTTATGTGAGTTTATGAATATTTGTGTAAAAAGCCTTTCCTCTCCTTCTGGTTCAAAAAAAGTTTATTACTTCAAGCCTTCCTCTATCCTGACAAGCAAAAGATGAGGCATCTGGGCAAGAGAGAAAAAAGTTTCAGTAAATAAACTCTTATTTAATCCTCTGCTGTTAGGCTACTGGCATTCATCACCAAAGCCAGAGGTTTTAACTATAGAATAAATCAAGAAGTTTTTAGGATTTTCTTTAGAAGTTACCAGCAAGCATTCAGTATAGTTAGAGGCCATCAGTCCTTAAAGATAGATCTAGGTCCAACAGTGTGTCTGCTTCAACCTATTCCAGGTCCGCCAGGCTCCAGGCTGAAGATGAAGAACACCAGGAGAACATTACTCACTGAATCAGCTAAGCAGGGCTCATACAGTCATAGAGACTAAAACAGTAAGCTCAGGACCTGCAAGGGTCTTTAAGTGTCTGTACCAGATCCTTGGTGTATAGGCCATGAGTGATAACTGTAATATTTTTGTGGGGCTCTTAACAGTGGATCAGCTGTGTCTCTTAATCTTCTGCACACAATTAGCACCTTTCTCTCCTATTGGGTTGCCTGCCCAGCCTCAATATGACTAATATGTGGCTTGTCTTATTGTATCTTATTTTGTCATGTTTGGTTGTTGTCTCTTGGAGGCCTACTATTCTCTGAAGGAAAATGGAGGAGCAGAGCATCTGGGGGAGGGAGAAGAGGTGGCTGGGGATCTGGAGGAGTGGAGGGGAGGGAAACTGTTGTCAGGATGCTTTGTATAAGAACCTGTTTCCAATACAGTTATTAGTATGATGCAATGTAAGAAGTAGGAAAAGGCTCAAAAACAATTAACAGGGGAGCCGAACATGGCGGTGGATGTCTGCAGTCCCAGTATTTGGCAGGTAGACTTGTGGATTAATGACATCAAAGTCATCTTTGTCCTTCCTGGGCTGTGTGAAGCGCCCTTTCAAAATTAAATCAGAACACACACACACAGGGCGGGATAGAGAAAGAGGGAGATAGAGAGGGGGTGTTAATAATAGCAAGGTGGATAAAATGACAAAAAAGGAAGAGATGTTGTCTTTAAAGCGAATAAAATCTGTTCCCCTAAATTAAAGTTAGAAAATTGTTACATTATCTTGCTCATGTTTCTGACAAAAATCTGAGCTAGAATTTTTAGTGGAAAATGTCCACCTCTGGTCACCTCTGGCCTTCACTGGATGTGAGAATTGGAGGTTACATTTCCCAACATTGTCCTGCACTGATAGTTTTGGTTGGGGATGCCACTCCTTTTTTTCTCTCCCAGGCACCAAATGGCTAATTTCCTTGACTGCTTTACTGACATGGCAGTGACCGTCAAGACTGTTTTCCAGGGGCCAGGTTTTGGAAAATATATCTTTTTGCAGCAGGTAAGACAGAAGTTTTCTAAAAAATCAAAAAACAAAAAATCTGTAACACTTCCAAAGGATGTGTGTGTGTGTGTGTGTATGTGTGCATGTGTGTATGTGTGTATGAGAGAGACAGAGACACACACTTGCACACACACACACACACACACACACACACACACACACACAGAGAGAGAGAGAGAGAGAGAGAGAGAGAGAGAGACAGACAGACAGACAGACAGACAGACAGACAGACAGAGAAAGGGGGGACAGAGGGAGATTGCAAGCACTCAGAAATGTGTTTTGTGAAATTTGTGAGCATGCAAAAGACAGGTGGTAGGCAAGGCTTATTTATGTCCAGGGAACCTCCCAGAATAACGTGAAAATTTCAGGAAATACTGTACTCAAGGGATAAAATTCTGGTTTCTTAAAATAAAAGAGATACCAGACTTTCTGTGTCAAAGAATGACTTTGGATGTTGAGTAAGATAAAACCCACTAAGAACTAGATAAAACTAGATAAATTGAGGTGATAAGATGAAATGTCTAAGGCAAAAAAATAAAAGACATTAAAAATTACCTGGCAGAAAAGCCACATTAGCTAAAAATAAATTACAGTGTAGCGTATATCACAGTCATCAGAAGAATAGAGATTTGTGGCTTCTGGTGTACTGATAATAGGTTTTCTGGGAGATCTGGGAGTTGACTATTCTTTAAGGCATCGAGTTAGAAGGGAAAACACTGCCCTGGTAACACATCTCTAAGTATATGGTTTGAGCACTATAGAATATACTGTTTTAATAATGGTAATGATCACTAACATGTCTTTAGAGGTTTTAAGGGCAAGCTATTTTAAAGGAAGATTTCTATCATTAGATAACTCAATCTAAAAAGCAGTACTAAGCGCGTATTATAGGCAAGAAAGCAAATGAATTAACCAGGGTACTATTAAGAAACATCACCCTAAACCTAAGGCTGATGCCTCATGTTCCCCATTTCAAATATCCAAATGGCTCTTTTTTTAGCCTTTTAAAGATGTAAAGAGCATTTTTTTGTGATGTCCACACCATGCTTGCTCTGCCTAAGAGGTCAGGTCGCACTTGCTGCCTGTGAACCAAACAGAAGCAGTGTTTGCCTTGATGTACCGCAGGCTCTGCAGGTCAGTTAGAGCAGTTCCAGTGCAGTTACATGTTTATCTGTCCTCTCCTAATAATGGAGATCTTGTAAAACAACCTGAATTTTAGACGAAAATATCTTTAAATAACTGAAGATACCATATTTTTACTTTACTCATAGAAGAAAATTTACGATTTTTCTCGTGGCTTTATTCATTTTTCTATGCTTAAAAATGATTATCTAACACTATCTTAACACTGTAGACCAACACAGACTGTAGTCTTTTGATTCCCTTCTCATTGATATATTTCCCAGGGAAACATTTGAAACTGTGCTTTGCCCAGTTAGAGTTGAAGCATGTTATCTCCTTCTCAGTCTCTGTGACTAAACAAATTCAGCAGCTGGTGTTTTAAGTAAGATCCCAGAGCCTGCAGGGCCATGGTCTGACTGGATTAACTCTTTGCTGCTGACAGGAAGTTCTCTGAAGTTGTTACCCAGGACTGCCTCTGTCTGCCTTTACCTGCTACATATGTTCTCTTCTGTCATGGCTAGCAATCCCTGAAAGCAATGAGACAACAGGCAATCAACTGTGTACATTTCCTCATGTTGTAGATTTCAATTATCAAGGGAAACTGAGAATTTTGAGGTATGTTAAGCTCACTACACATATGTATCCCTACTTGCCATGAAATGATGCTATATATCTGTAGCTCTACTTTTACATGCACACAAGCTGAGCACATCTAGTGGATAGTACACTGCCAAGCTTCTCTTTTGATTTATCCACAACTAGTTATAATGCTCAATTTATTGGCTCTGCTATCCTAAGGATGAAGGTCACAAAATACCACACTAGAGTAGAAAGTCTTGGTGATTTCCTCCCATCTTTTCTTGATTTTTACATTTCATTTTTATGGATCTTAATACATTTTTTTCTGTATCCTTATGGCTGTTATTGAAACTCACTAACTCCATGTTGGAAAAGAAGTAGTGTTGCTATGCTGCGTGGGTTACAATAGGTCCATGTGTTTTTCAGACAGAAGGACTAAAAGTACCACTATTTGCTCTCAACTCTGATCTTTTCTTCTAGGGATACTTAATTCATTACAGTTCATGTCTATTACAAGTTAGCTCTCTGCTACAATTGTTTTCCAGCTCATGGATGAGGATCAATAAATAACTTTTACATGAATAAAATATTGTGGTACGGGATGGGCATTTTAATTTTAGCATCTTGGATGGAGGGAAAATATGGTCAAGGAACTAGAAAAAAAACTATTGGATAGGGAAGCAAAGAAGATTCTGATCTGAGCCTAGGCCTCATGGACTGACTGTCAAACTGTGGTATTTTACAGCCGTTTATAAATTTGGACAGTTATAAATCTCTTTTGTGAAAGTGAGACTAACACTTTGTCATCTTGGTGACACATATGCTGGTGTCCAAAGAGTCAGGAGACACAGGGATGGAGATAATCCAGGAGGGAGGTGACTGGTCAGGCTGGGGATTGATGCACTTCTTCTGAATTACTCCCAGACATGAAGAATTATTCCAAATAAGCAACTGCTCTGCCACCTGCAAGTAATATCAATAGCTCAGAAATCCTACTAATGCTTCAAGGACAGGTGGCAATATTTTGCACCCAACAGCTGCTCTCCTTATGGTCTTTCTGTCTCAGACTCGGCCCAGGAAACATCTTTATTTCACCACCATCTAACAGCAGAATCCTCAAAGGCAACAACAAGCAAGGAAGAAGAATCCAGTCTGCACCTAATCTCACCCCACACATTATTGTAATGAAACTAAAAGTATAGTGAATTCCACATTTCAGTAGTTGGCAAGTCATGTGAAGAGCTTCCCAAATGACTTAAGTCCTGTCTAGAGATCAAGTTTATGTGAAATGAGAGATTTAGTCCCAGTTGGTTCTACAATCTGTAGGCAAATAAGTCGGCAATGTTCATGTGTGTGTGTGTGTGTGTGTGTGTGTGTAGAAGTTAAAAGAGGCCATGAATTTAAAAGAGCAAGATAATACAAGGTATGTGGGAGAGTTTGGAAAGAGAGAATGGAAAGAAAGAAATGATGCAATTACATTATAATCTCAAAATATAAAATAAATAATTTGTAAAAAAAATTGACACACTCTACGTAATGATGGGTTGGGGTTCACCCTTAAGTCAAGTAATGACTTAATGAATAAATCACACCTTACAAAGTCGGTAATTTACCATTTCCAATCACCCATTTACGCAAGAAAGTACCATATTCACTTAGCTGACTAGTTCCAGAAAATTCCAATGACCTCAGCTAACTATAAAACAGCGCCTCTACTTTCCTATGCTGCATAAGGAAATAAACAAGCACTACTTATCAATACCATGATTGGACCTCAACCTTCCAGATTAAGTGGAATCCGAAGAACTTTTTCTCCAACTTTGTTGAGGTTTAAAAGCCCTTTGAAGCGTTGTTTCCAAGCTACCATATATGTGAACGAATGCTCCGTCTTGCTTTATAACCAAATACTATATATCTGTTTGTGTGTATATTATGTGTGTCTTTCATTATAGTAGTTATGTTATGGAACTGATTTTCATTGAACACAAACTGTAAATTACACAAACAAAGGTAGAAAGGGGTGCCCTAGTCATTCTTCTGTCACTGTGAGGTGACACCAACATCACAGCAACTTTTATAAAAGAAAGCATTCATCGGGACTGGCTTACAGTTGCTTAGTCTGGTATTCTTCTTCACGGAAGCATGGCGGCATGCAGGCAGACACTGCAGCTGAGACTCTACATCTGGATATGAAGGTAGCAGGAAGAGTGAGAGCTACAGGGCCTGAACTCGGCCCACCCCCTAGTGACACACGTTATTCAATAAGGGCATGCTGACTCCAACAAGGCCACACCTCCTAATCCTTTCAAACGGAGTCACTCCCTATGGCTATGGAGACCATTTTCCTCCAAACCACAAGAGATATGGGAGAAAGATGATTAAAATATCTATAGTTACTGTTTTTTGTTTGTTTGTTCATTTTGTTTTGTATTTTTGTTTTTGGCTCGGTCAGTAAGCTTGTTGTCTTTATGAAAAAAAATCTTCATAGGAAATTGCTTTAGCTTTTGGCACCCTATTCCTGAGCTCTGAGAAAGCTTATCATATTTTGAGCAACTTATCTTTCTTCTGGACAAGAGATACTGGAATAATTCCAAACCTTCTTCTTTACTTCTCTCTTGGTTCTTTTTCTCATAGACTGGTGTCTTGTGGATAGTGGCGTGAGCTTTCCTTACACATCTCCTCCATGTGTGGAGTTAGGTTGTTCTTGAGGTACCAGGACAACTGTTTCTTACACAGACCTTCATCTTCCTCTATTAGGTAACACATGTAGCCTGCAGCATTCTGATGTGCTTCTGCACTGAACTCCTTGCTTTCAGAGTCATAACTAGGAAATTGTTTTGTGTCAGTTATTTTTGGAACCTTGTAAACTTTCAAATCTACAAGTTCTTAGGAATCTCCAAAGATCTTAAAAGAAGAAAGAAGTGTCTGGAGCAAGTAGTTAAGAGTGCTTACTGCCCTTGGAGAGGACATGAGTTCAAGTCCCAGCACCACAACAGGGAATGGCTCACAACTGCCTATAACTGCAATTTCCAGGGATCCAGTGCCTCTGGTCTGAGGGCACCCACATTCATATGCACACACAGATGCATACCTGCAGAGATAGGCACATATATAATTATGTTAAATATATGTTATTATGTTAATTTTTAACTTTAAAATTTAAGAATGATAAAGATGTCCTGGATGTTCTTTTCATTGTTTATAAAGCCCATCAGAAATCATTTGGGAGTGTTTCCTGCTGTACATGAAGCCTTGGATTCAGTCCCCAGCATTGTGTAACTGGGTCTGGTATCCCAGCAGTCTGGAGCTGAGGGCAGAAAGATGAGTTCAAGGCGTTCCTTTACATAATGGAGTTTCAGGTCAGCCCGGGACACATGAGCCTGTATTTCTAGATCTGTATAGACAACATGAATATATTGCTCAATAATGTATGTGTATACATAGCTGAAGAGATAATAAATATATCTTATATGTTTGAACTAAATTGTAATGCTTTAGGTTGTTGATTGTGTTGTTTCTGAGACAGAATCTCACAATGTAGAACTTACTGTGCAGCCTTATGCTTGTTCTGCGATTACATTCAGACGTCCACAGTGTGCCCAGCCAAGTTACAGTGATGTAGTAAGTTAACATAATCACTCTGATTCGTAGTGTGTACTTTGCCGGTAAGTACATAAGAAATGTATCAGTCACACACAAGAAATACCAACTATAAAAATGCTTGATGTAAAAGAAGTAGAAATTACCCCTGGAGGCTCATCCAAAGCACAGTGTCATTCCTTAGAGGCAGACTTGGTTTAAACCCAGCTGCCCTCTCTTGTAAGATGCTTGTCTACCACCCTGCTTCCAAGTCATTGTTTCATGTGGTTTGGGCTAGAGAACTTTCCCAAAGTTCCACTGGGTATCAAAAGGCATTTCACAGGTGCATGTGCAGCAGAGGATATCTCTGGCATCAATGAGAGGAGAGGACTTTGGTCCAGTAAAGGGTCATTTTCCCAGTGTAGGGGAATGCTGAAGTAGGAGATAGAGGTTAGGAGAGGGAATACCTTCATGGAAGCAATGGGTGGGGGAGGAGAGATGGGATTGAATTTTAAGTAGAGAATATGCAATTAAAAAAATAATTATATTTACAAAACAAGAAAACTTTAACTATTTCCATGTTACATTTTGCTTTACATGTACTTTAGCTCATTGTAACTATTAAGTTTTCAAGGCATACAACCAAACCTTGAAAAAAATCAAGTACTGACTAAAAAATATATTCATATAGTTTTATATAAAAATTATGTTAAAATCTGAAAAAAAGTACTGACAAAAAATGTATAATTTTAAGCAAAAAATGTTTAAAATCTGTACATTTATCTTTGTTTTGTAAAATAAAGTTGTTTAAAAAAATAATTAAAGGCAAAAAAAAAAAAAAAAAAAAGAAATAGACAAACCTCCATCCATAGCTCCCTTGAGGGCCCCAAAAACTTTATTGCCAGTTCTAGTTCAGGCTACACCTGTATCCAAATAGCAAGTGAAGGCACCAGGCTGGCTGTCAATGCTTTCCACATGGTATTTGTCTCCAGTCACCGCCACTTGGTCTTCACAGATCTTGTCCATGGCAAATCTATTGAGAAACATTCGGGCCAGCAACAGGCCAGTACAATAGGTTTCAGAATAATTTGTCAAACCAACTTTTACACTATACTTTGGAAGCTCATGTTTGTGCGCTGAGCACAAACATTATATTATATTCTCTTCTATATGGGCACACTCAATCTGTCCAGTAATATCTGTTAGGTATATGGACTGTTCTATACTTAGGTGTGCTGTGCTTGTTTTGGTCCTGGGACCCCAATTGTTTCCAGGCATAGGAGTTAGCTTTCTAAATCTTACTTCGTGTCTTTCATAAGACCCTATCCTACAGAACAGAAACTAGCAACCATGGTTCCACCCAGACCTTCAGACTGGACAATGCTAGGAGGAAAAGCTCTATTTACTATGATGACTAATTAAAAAGAGTACTATTGGGTGTCCTGAGTACCCTTTACACTGCCCTATGCATAAACACAGTCATATATGTAACTGTTAGATGTAACAGAGGCATTCTTGATTGTCAGCTTGACAGCATCTGGATATTTGGAATTAACTAAAAGCCAAAAAGGTGAAGAGCACAGCTGTGAGAGAATTTTCTCTAATTTGAAGTAAGAAGATCCACATCTAATCTGGATCTTTAGGGAAGAAGACACTCCTTTAATTTAGATCTTTTAAGGTGGAAAACCCCACATCTAATCTGGTTCACATTTTTTGCTGGTAGTCTATGTAAGGACATGGAAGAAGGAAGTCTTTGCTCATTGCTGGCCTGCTCTCTTCTTGTGAGCAAGTCCATTTATTCCGTGATATTAGAGCCCATGTCTTCTGGATTCCAGAGTATAATGAAGAACAGCCGAGTCACCCAGCTTTGTGGACTGAGTCTGCCATTATTCATAGCCTGTCATTATTGAATTAGCTAGATCTCATCATGTAACTCATCCTAATACATTCCCTTTATACATACATAGAGGCACACATACATACATACATACATGCATGCATGCATATATACATACATACGTATATACTGTGGCAGTTTGAATAGGATCATCCCAGGAAGTGGCACTATTAGGAAGTATGGCCTTATTGGTGGAAGTGTTTATGTATGCCGGTGGGCTGTGAGATACCCTCCTCCTAGCTGCCTAGAAGCCGGTCTACTCCTGTTTGCCTTCAGAACAAGATGTTGAATTCTCAGTTCCTCTATCTCTGTGCCTACCTAGATGCTGCATGCTTCATACATTAATGATAATGGACTGAACCTCTTAACTTCAAAGCCAGCCCCAAATAAATGTCCTTATAAGAGTTACCTTAGTGTCTATTCACAGCCATAAGAACCCTATGACACATTCATAATACAAACACACACAGAGAGAGACAGAGAGACAGAGAGAAACAGAGAGAGATACAGAAAGAGACAGAGACACAGAGATAGAGACACACAGAGATTCTAATAAGTTTTGGTACTCTAGAGAACCCTCTTGGTTTGAAATACCAGAGGCCAGGAGAGGCAAAGAATGTTCCAGTCAAATAGCACTTAGGGAGGACTGGACTCCAAAGCTCTTTCTCATTGCTTTTGTGCAATTCAAAGTGTAGGCAGATAATTCCGAATCTTTTCTTTCTATTTTGACACAGTGTGAATCTTAGTAAATTCCCTAAGTGTCAGCAAGTAGAAGAATGTGGAGAGTGGATTCTTAGAGTCTCAAGCACTTAAAATAGCAGGGAGCCTGGGCAGAACACACCTGAAATAAATATCTTGCAGTGATAGCACATTCTCAAAATGCAACCTGTTTAATTAAGGCAGGGAAAGAGAGGCCATGGTGTCAACTCATCTAGTTGCTGTCTCTATACTGAAGCAGCGCCAACCTCCCAAGTTTCCCTTTATAAATAGAAAGTGCATTGAGTGCAAGGATAATTATGAAACAAAATGAGTTGTAAGGCAGTAATCACTTCTTTATTTCGTGATTACACTTTAGTCTAATGTTACCTGACATATGTTTTGTTTTGTTTTGTCTTTTTTATTGTTGTTAGTTTTTTTCTTTTTTTAGGTTCTTGATAAGCAATACTTTAAAAAAAAATCCTGCTTCAGTATGCTTTCTCTAATCACGTAGCTCTGATTTGTGTATTTTCTTCAGCCGAGCACACTGAAGTCATACAGCTTGCCCTTTCTGTCACCAAATACGTCTAACCCAGCATCACTTCCATCCTCTCTCCTAGCTTATGATTATGTTGCTGTTCCCAGGCCTCCACCACTGTCCCCTAGTTCCAACTTCCTCTTGGCACATTTGGCTGGCTTCAGTACTCCCTTCTTTAAAATCATGCTAGGCCTCTAGGTTGTTTTTTCTTAGAAAAAAAAAGGAAAAGAAAAATTTGTGTATTCATATATTATTATGTAACAAATTTTTTGAGCAATAATAATATTTTTTAAAATAAACAAATTAATAAAAATAAAGTATAAAATATTAAAAACACTCTTAATGAAATTGGACACTATAAAGTTTTAAAAGTGGGTATATTACCTTTTTTATGGCTGAAGAATCATAAATGAGTCTATGGGATAATTTTAAGAGCTAGTCACAGAAATTAGCAACAAAGAAAATTATATTTTTTAAAATGAAAACATCTAAAAGAATGAAGACTGTGGTCTGAATATTTATACTGATACAAAACTGATTTATTGAAGCCTTACCTTAATGTAAGGTTCTTTGACAGTAAAGTCTGTGGGAGTTACTAAGTCAGTGGTTCTTAACCTGTGGGTCTTGGCTCCTTTGGGGGTCAAATAAATTTTTCACAGGAGTCAACTATCAGAATTCTGGATATCAGATATTTACATTATGATTCACAACAGTGGGAAAAGTACAGTTATGTCATAGAAACAAAAATAATTTTATGGTTGGGGTCACCACAATATGTAGAAATGTTTTAAAGGGTTGTATTATTAGGGAGGTTGATAACCTCTGAACTAGATCATGAACATGAGGTTTTATAACTGGAATGTCATTCATAGGGGACCCCAGCAACCCTTGACATTTTATTCAGGTGAAAACATAGTTAAAGATGGTTATATATAAAGAAGAGCCTCAGTAGACCACACAATTTTACTGTTTATTTGACCTTGAACTTTCCAGGCCTCACAGTGAAAGTATGAGTTTTGGTTGTCCATAAAGTAGGTGGTTGTGTTATTTTTCTACAGCAGCTGAATCCAACTGTTGCAATACCTCCCTATTCACTAAGGAGAAACTACCCAGTATCATCGTAATGTAAAACACAGAGAACTTTTTGAATCAAAGATGTTTGCAAAATACAAAATCAATAAGTAATAGTTATAAAATATAAAGACATAAATATCAGTAAAGACATGTAACTAGTTATATAGAACATGAAATTTAAATGACCACACAATTTGTAGAGAGTTTGAATGGGCAGAAAATCTATAGAGATGCATAAGTATTAGTGGGATATAAAGCTCATAAGGAAATTTTACTCCACACGTACTGCCAGACAATTAAAAGCTTACAATTAAAAGCATCATAAAGAGGATAGCATTTGAAATATAAATACATAAAATATCCAATAAAAAGATCAGAACAGAAAGCATCACGTGAAGGCTTTGAATATGGGTGTACCTGTCCAATGATGGTGAACTGCAAATGAGAAAATAGCCTGTGGTGTATGGTTTGCTGAAATCCAGTGCATTTGAAATCATGCCTTACTTTAGACATCAGTATACTCACATCGCGCACATGGTTCTCCGGAGTGGGCAACTGCACAAACTGTTCTTAGTGCCATTGTCAGTAACAGAGCCAAACTGATTTGCTCACCCTGATACTCTGTCATCTCAGGGCCATTTTTAGGGAAATTGCTACAGACACTCCAGAATAACCAGCAGATCATTTGTGAGCAATTATGACCTGGGCACATTTCCTTCCCAACGGTTATGACAACACATGACAATTTTTATTCAGTGGGTTGATTGTTTAGTTATTTTGTCTGACTCTGTGTATAATAAATAGCTCATGACTATCCAATGCTTGTGGAGAGATCTGCTGTCCCTGTTAACACAATCAGATCACAGCTGCATTCTGCAGTTCAGATTAGTGAGGCCTCAGAGTTTTCTTTCCCAAAAGCATCTGTTGTAGCTCTATCATAGACCACAGGAAAACAAAAGGAAATGCAGACTTTTCTGTGCTCGACTTGGATGAAATGTGAATTGTTTCGGTGAAATGACTTAGAAGTAGGAGATGGAGATACTGCAAAGAAAAGGCCCTTAAGGGAAGAGAAGTTCTCAGCCCTCTGCTGTACTTTAAGTCATCCTTGGATCGTTTTCTATTGACATTGAAACATAAAGGTCAATTTAAGCTTAAATATACGCATGTGATTTTTGTGACAATTAATACACAAACAGAGACATATGTTAATGCATTATCTTTCCCAAAATTCTAACTAATTCTTCACTTTCCATTTATGAACTTAAATGATCTATTTAAATATCCAGTTGATATTTGTAGATTCTTAGTAAATTTGAAATGTTCAGTAAGATTCTAGAATTAATGAATCTGTGGAATTGCCATTGTAATACAATGTGGAAAAGAATACTGGTTCAAGACTAATAAAAAAATCTCATGAATAAGTTTTGTAATCCAGAAGATTTAGCTATCTAAATTTAAATTGTACTCATGTGAATACTTTTCATCTGAAACTCTAACATCAACTATATCAATTCCTTTTAGAAGAAAAAAATATCATTATTCTTGAAAGACACTTGAAATATCTGCTATACCAACATGTATGCCCAATGTCTAGGTCAGTGAGAGGAATGATTCAACCCTCCTGGAAGTAGAGTCATGAATGGTGGGGAACCACCATGTGGATGCTGCTAAACATGCCCAGGCCCCATGCTTGAGCACTGGATTTAATACATAAGCCCTTTGTCTAATACGATCTGTAGAATTCTAATGTGGTGAAATGAAAGTCTTATCTAATTTCTGACATACAGTAAAGCCTTCATAAGCAGTTGTTTGGTTGTAAATGGTAAAGAAATAATAATACAATCTCAAGTGAATGAAGAAATTATGAAGTCAAATAAAAATATGTTATGAGCTATCTTAAAAGTAGAAATATTGTCTGCCAAAACTTTTAGCATGTATGCATTTTTTGGATAAAGACCAGTCAACTTCATAAAATTATCTGGAAATGCAGAAGAAATAGTGTAGGCAAAGCCTATGATGGAACTGAGCCTTCCTACGTGGAGTGTTTGGTTAGAAGCAAAGTCTAATTCTGCCCACTATATGGATCATGTGATAACAGAAGGAAGAGACAGCTTCTCAAACTTTAACTGCTTTAAAGTTTTTAAAGAGGGTACCAAACAGGCTTCAGCTGTGTGTTTATCTGGAAAACACACAGTAATCAGCCTGAGACACAGCCTTTTACTATGAAACAAAGGGTTACTAATATTGCTAACATCATTTGGAAGACATGAATGATAAATGACTAACATGGAGCCTGACAGATAACATGTGGTATCTGTTGATAATGATGACGTGCTCACTACTGTTACCTGACTTGCTAGAATAGGAACTGTCAGTTAAACACAGTCGCTGTGATAGCAGGTCCTTCTGTGACAGGAACATCTGAAACTTCTGTGGAATTTGTTATTCTAAAAATGAGTTATGAATAATGCATCTGAAATTTTATTTTATGTCATCCAAATTTTTAATTCTATGAGTATTGAGAGCAGCTACCTTTGTCTTATTCCAGCCTTCATGGTCTGATGAAATTTTCCCGCATTTAGTATGAAGTAAGCTATACGTTTGTCATGTCTTCATTATGTGGAGATATGTATGTTTCATCTATTTTTAATGTCTGCCAGACTTCTATCATGGAGACATGTTCAATTCTGGCAAATCTCTTTTCTATAGCTATCAAAATGGTCATGTGATTTCTGCCCCTCCGTTGATTTATATGGTGCTTTGTTTCTACCGATATACTCTTTTGTCACAGGTATAAAACAAAGGTAGTTGTGACCATGATCTTCTCAATGTCTTCTTAAATTTGTTTGGTAGACACTTTGTTTATTATATGGGTATCAATGCTCATATAATAAATTAATTAAAGAAGTGGATTTGTGGTCGTTTTTTGTTGTTGTTCTTTCTTGTAAATTTATCTGATTGTGCTGTCATAGTAACATTGGTAGAAGCCTGAGGTTCTTAGATACCACTGAGTTTATTACCCAGGCTTCAGCTGTGTGTTTATCAGGGAAATGCACAACAACCAGCCTGAGACACAGCCTTTTACCTTTTCCCCGCCAAGTTTTATCAAGAAAAAAATGTAGAGAAATAGGCATGAAAGACAGCACTTGCCTCTTCCCATGTAAGGACACTAAAGTCACTTTTCAAAATGTTGTTCTTTTCGAAGCAGGAGCCATGAGCACAAAAGGAAGACCAGATGTCCACTGGCCGCTGTCCCAGAAGAACCTCCACCAAGCATTGGGAGAAACAAAAGCTTCCTGTACCAGAGAAAGGACCGAAGTATAGACTGTCAAGATTCTGGAGTCAAGTGAAATGAAGCCCTGATGCCAGAGGAAGAAAAAAAGTCCCTCCCATCTGACTTCTCTCTGATACTACATTTTAAATGCCACTATGCAAATGAGAATGATTCACGCTGGGATCATCTTAAGGCCTGACCTAGTCAGAGTCTGAATCACCAGTTTGGAAATCTCCATTTATCAGGTGTTAGTAGCAAGCTAAAGTCTAGTCAAGGTACAAAAAAGCACAGTTAGGATGTCTGCTCTGGACACCAGACCCTGACGCTTTTACTGATGCCATGCTATGCTGGCAAACAAGAGCATAGCATGGCTGTCCTCTGAGAGGCTCTACCAGCAGCTGAATGAGACAGATGCAAATACTTACAGCCAACCGTTGGCCTGAGGTCTGGGACCCCAATGGAAGAGGTAAGGGGAGGACTGAAGAAGAGCAAGGGGTTTCCAACCCCACAGGAAGAACAACAGTATCAACTAACCCAACCCCCTGGGAGCTTGCTGAGACTAAGCCACCAAACAAATAGCATACAGAGTTTATGGCCCCTGGCACATAAGTAGCAGAGGAATGCCTTGTGTGGCCTCAATGGAAGAGGAGGTGCCTAATCCTGTAGAAACTTGATGCCCTAAGGAAGGGGGATGGTGGCAGGGGTGAGGTGGGGTAGGTGGGTTGGTGGGGAAGTGCCCTCTCAGAAGCAAAAGCTAGGGAGGATGTGGTGAAAAACTCTGGGAGGGGGGACCAGTAAAGGAACAACATTTGTAATGTAAATAATAATAATAATAATAATACTACTACTACTAATAATAATAATAATAAAATGTCTGCTCTACCCCTAGAGGCTTTGCAGGTGTGGCTGCTTTGTGACACATGAATCAGTACCTGGCAGAGAGGACAGAGGCCATGTCTATGCTCAGTGTCCTGACCTGTGAACACTTGAATGATAAGTAGCCTAAAAGTCTCTGAAAAAAGTGAGCTATCACCAGTCTGGCCGAAGGCAGGCTCAGATGGGCACCCAGGATAGGGAGCAAGCTGGAGACTAGAGGAGCCACACCTGGGTCCTTGGGCCCAGGAGGGAGTAAACCCACGCCCTTTGCAAGGGCCACTGAGGCCGACCTAGTAAGGAGCAAGCTCTAGAGGATCACCAGATAGGGGCCATGGGGCCGATAGAGGGAGCTATCCTGAGATGACCACACCTGGTGCTGGGCAGGCCTGGGCAGGGGAAGACAACTGAGCTGACCCCTGCCTGGCTCCACAATGCATGACTTAGGCAGAACAATCTTGAGATTATTTCTGAGGTGACCCCAGACATTCAGAAACCTGGGGCACCACTAAAAGGAGCAACTATGTGGCAGAGAAATGGGAGAGAAAGAAAACCTAAAGAATGTGGGCACAATGAAGAGAGGCAGAACCAGACACGTGAGCTTGGTGAGGAACAGCCTGATGCGTGTAGCTGGCGCTGCCACCAGGGACGGTGTCCGAGTCTGTTCTATTGCAGCAGGGGTCTGTTACCACCAATGGCCAGGCAAATGTCCCTGGCCAGGCTGCTACTTGAGTACATGTTGATGTTTGAAGACTGTAGAGAATTAGCCCTAACCTTTGCCAGGGTATCGTGGAAGAGCTGGCCACTGGCATGAAGCATGCGAGAGCTGGTCCTACAACTTGTTTTCCATACAGCAGCCTGGGCAAGGGAGCTCTGTCAAGCCCCGCCCCTTGCTGTCTACAGCAGGCAGGAGAGCTGGCTGCCCTCCTCCCTTCTCTCGCCTCATTTCTCTTTATCTATGACAGGCAGGAGAGATGGTCCCAGGGTCATAAGAGTGAGACACCTATTCCTGTCCCTCACTAGCTTCAATTCTTGAGAGAGTGCGCTTGCATCTTGCCGGAGAAGCAGGGTAGAGCTGGCTCTAGGTGCGAGCTTCGCAGGTGAGCTGGTCCCAATGGTGGAAGAGCTGGATGTCTGGCCTCACTTCCTATCTGCTGTGTGGTTTCAAAGCCAGGGAGAGATCTCCCTCTTTTGGAAAAACAAACAATCTACAAATAAGCAGGAAGACTCATTCCTATTTTCCAGAGCTAAACCCATCAGCCACCTAACCCCTGAGATGGTCTAGACATTGGGATTATCATATAAATATTTAAACTACCACTAGTTTATATGTCAAGGTATCTGTTAAGAATCCGGATGGCATACACGAATTGGTGGAGAATGTAAGGAAAGAAGTGGAAATTATGAATAAGCAAACGTTAAAATTCCTCAGTAACTGGCCTTCAGCTGCATCAATAGGATACTCAAATGCAGTGCAAGGTAGTGGAAGGGAAAACAACAGCTCACCTCACAGGCGTGGAAAGTTATCAAACGCATAGCCAGATGAAGCAGTGCACACACAGAATAAGGGATGTCAGAAAGAAGCTGACGGCGCAAAGCAAACACATCTAAGCACTCTATGCTGGAGCCAACCGCTATTGGGAGAAAATCTTGAAGGCACAGCAAGAAAACGATTCACTTCAGGAAGACTATTATAAAAATTTCAAAGGCTTATCAGTAACAATGTAATCTGAGAAATAAGGAGGTTGCATACTTCATCTTCTACAAACACAGTAAGATATTAATTAATATATTAATAATGAATAAAATGTATTCAGCTATTATTCTTATTGGAATGTTATAAGCTGGTTTGAGGAATGGGACTTGTGAGAGGCATGAAGACAAGAGGTAGACTGTGTCCTCTCTCCTAATTCATAGCAGCACTCTTCCTACGTGGGATAAGAGAAGATTCTAGCTCTTTCTGTAATGTCCACTGTGTATTTCTTTGAGTTACCTCTTCTTAAATTATCACATAGCTTGATATTATCTAACCCATTGGTGTGCCCTTTCATCCCCGCTTTTACTGTTTCTCTTTCAGAACAGCCTCCCAGACATGTGTAACGTGTGTGTGTGTGTGTGTGTGTGTGTGTGTGTGTGTGTACTGAATGAGAAAGAGTGCAATATTTGATTTTCTGAGTCTGCATTATTTTGATTTGTACGATTTTCTCCATTTGCATGTATTTTGCTGCAAACTACGTGATTTCAGTAGTTTGGGCTTGATAACTCTCTACTGTGCATACATAGCGTATTTTTCTTTTTCCATCTATCTGGCGATGGGCATCTTCTGTGGCCAAAACTTTGCTATTGTGCTTAAAAATCACGATTGTGCAAGGCTGTCTGTGGGAATGACAGTTTAGATGCCTCTATATATCTGGAAGTGGTGAAGTAGCAAAGTAAGATGTGGGGTAATACGGCTCACAGAGTTCATCACCTATGAGATGGCTCATCTTCCTCTAACAGCCTTTCCATCCTTTTCTTCTTTAGTTTCCTATAAGGTCTGCAATGGATAGCCCTAACTGATGAGATGAAGGTTCTCATGACAAATGCACCTCTGAACATGCCTACGAGGGATTAGGTTGATTAGATTAATTAAGGTAAAACAAATTCTCCCACTGTGTGTGACTCCATACTTTGGGTAGTGATCCTTGATTACACAACAATAAATGGGACAAACACAGCTATTTGTGTTTGCTGTGTCTAACAGTAGAACAGGACTCTTCATCTCCTGCTGCCCTGAGTTTACCCCCATGAGATTGTGTCCTGGAACTCTAAGTCAAAATAAACCTTTACTCCCTTAAGTAGCCTTGTCATTACCACAGAAGAAAATGCCTTTTTTGTTGTTTTGTTTTCCTCTACATCATTTCTGTCTTTGTTGATCAAGGGATACCACACATTGCTACCTGGGATTTATTTTGCATTATTCTTTTCATCTTCATGAACATTGGTCCTGATGCTTGATTTTAAAATATGTCTTTCTTTGGAGCTCTTTCTGATTCAAAAGTCTGCCCTTAATGTTTCTTCATCAAGCATGCTTTTACTCTCTTCAACTTAGAGCTTCTTTGCAAATTATTATGTGTTCACTGTTCACTATAATGTATGCTTCTAGTTAAGAAATTACTCTTTTCTTTTTTCCAGAGACTAACATTGTAAATTTGATAAAGTGCTGCCTCATTATTTCCCTGATTGCAATCTATCTTTGAAATCTAAAGTAAAAGGTTGCCCCATAAAGAAAAAAGATGCTATATTTTAAGGTAACAAATACACATGTGTTTTGTGTAGTTGTTACAAAGTCAATGTTTATGAATCAAAAATACCAACGGGAGAGGAGTTCCCCAAGCAATTGAACAATGAATTCCCTACTGTTTTTACTTAAAGCTTTGCTCTACTGCAAGAGCTTGTGAAATTTAGTTCAATTTGTAACATTTAGTTTATTTGTAACATTTAGTTCAATTTGCCTACTTCCCAGAAGTAATTTGATGCAAAGCCAGAAAATAGTAAGAAGACAATGTTCCCAAATCTTCTTTTAGGAATTTCAGATTATAAAGTTTTATACTTTTACCTTCCAAAGTATGATTGGAAACTTATTATGTACTGGTGTGTTTTAATCCTTCTCTTCTTCATACTTTACATTTATTTTATTTTGAAAACAAAACTCACGTGTTTCATAACATACATCATTTAGAATGATCCAGTCTAGTAGACACTGCTTGGAATGAGAATCATACAAAATACAGACTAGAAAACACATTTAAAAGTGTTATTTTTAGTCACTGTTTTTGTCCTAGGGAGATGCCTCACTGCTTTATCCGGCTGCAGTCAGAAATGCCACCATAACTTAAACTCCAAAAATGAATAATTATTCTTGATTAACCTTCACAATCATCTTCATTTTACTTATTTATTTGAAATAAAATATACTTAATTTAAAAACATGCAAATAGAAAATATCACATACCTAGATGAACACAATCCCTCATTCAAGGTGTTTCCTGAGCCACAAGTACATACATCCCTGCACGTGTCTATGTGGGCACCATAGCCATTATGACACTGTGGCCTTTGCTTTGGGTTTTCTACTTTCGATATCCATTACATTTTGCAAATGTATCCACCATACAGACAATGACACAATGAAATTAAAGTTTCTGCACTGCAAAGGACACCATCACTGGAGCACACAGACAGCCCCCAGAAGGGAGTTATTAGCTGATATACTTCAGACAAGGAGCTTACATCTAGAACTTGTATGAAATAATTGCAGAAATTAAGTGTCAGGAGAAGAAGACTGCCAATCAGCAGATGGGTTAAATTCACGACAGTAGTAAAACTAGAGAAAACTATTTGCTTTGTGTCTCTCTCCATAACTCTTATGTCTCTTAAGTGCTTTTCATCCTCCCTCATTACCTAGCATTGCCCTTTCCTGTTCTCATCAATGGGTACCATGACGCACTCACTCATACATGTGCACGGATACATTATAGGGCAGGATTCATCAGATAAAAGAGAACGTGCTTTATTTTCTTTGTCTTCTGATGTCAGGTGACTTGTTTAATACTATATGTTATAAATCTACTCTTGTCCTGAAAATTTTGTAATTTTATGTTTCTTTAGAGGTTAACAGTATTTCAGTTTAAACACATACCTGGTTTTTATTATCTACTCATCTTTGGAAGGATAACTGGATTGGTTCAATTTCCTTGCTGTAGTGACTAGAATAGTCGTAGCCATGTGGACTAGATATCTATGTGGTTGTGTATGGAGGTCAAGAGTAAAATGGCCAGGACATTCCATAGTTCATTTAAAAAATGGAGAAATCTTCAAACTGATTTCTTCAATGACAATATTAATTTTCACCCAGACCAACATTAAATAAGTATCCCTTTCTACATAGCTGACATTTGTTGTCAGATTTATTGATATCTATTCTGAATGGAGTGAGATGAAATCTCAAGGTAGTGTTAATTTGCACTTTCCTGATAGCAAATGATGTTGAATACTTCCAAAAATAGTTACTAGCCCAGTGCTTCTTTTTTGAAAACTATCTACTCAATTAATTAACTCATCTGTTGATTGGCAGTCTTATTCTTCTGGTATTTAATTTCTGCAATTACTTATAAATTCTAGATAGTATATCAGGTAATGATTCCATTCTGTAACCTGCCTGTGGGCTCTGGCGATACTGTTCTTTGCTATGCAGACACCTTAATTTCATGTATTTTTTACCTGTTAATACTCGGAGATGGTTTTCATGTCATTGATTCAGAAAGCTTTTCCCTAATCCATCCTCTCAGGAAGCATTCTCTAAGGCCTCTGCTGTTCATGTTTTAAACTAAGTTCTTACTAAATTCCAACTGAATATGTTATAAGATAAAATATATGGCTCTAACTTTATTCTTCTGAAAATGGACATCCAATTTAGTAATGCCTTTGTTGAACAGGTTATCTTTAATTTGCCAGTACATGTATTTTCCTCTTCTGTCAAAACTTAGGTGGATTTACCTTTGTCTTTAATTTATAGTCCTCTATTTTGATCTATCTTTATATCAGTAACAGATTGACTGTATCACTATAAGTCTATAGTGTCATTTGAGGTTGGATATTATAATTCTTCCAACTGTATTCTTACCCCATAGGATTTCTTTGGCCAGTCATAGTATTTTGTGTTACCAAATGAATTCTTGGATGACCATTTTTTTTCTTAAACTTTGAAATGTCACATGAAAATATTTGTTAAGTATTGCATCACATCTTTAGATAAATTTTGTTGGATGACCTTCCTCATTATATTAAATCTGCCAGTGCAAGGGCATGTGACACCATCTTGTCAGCCAGTGTCTCTACTGACTGTCTTTTACAATGTTGTGGTATTTTTATTGTA
The DNA here is from genome assembly GCF_963924665.1 of Micromys minutus. NCBI lineage: Eukaryota > Metazoa > Chordata > Mammalia > Rodentia > Muridae > Micromys > Micromys minutus. Next base: position 44,353,464 of record NC_137955.1, on the reverse strand, counting down.
TAGGTCTTTTTCTTTTTTTTTCTTCTTTTTGCTAGCTACATAACTAGATTTATATTTTATAGTTATTTTGTATAAAATGTTTTTCTTAATTTTTTTCTCTGAGAACATATGGTTAGTATACATGTAATCTGTTTTTTATATTGATTTTGCACATTGTAATTTTTTTGTAAGTACTTAATAGGTGTAAGAGTGTCTAGTAAATTCTATATAGTCCTTTAAGTTATTCATGTTAATATTTGACGTTTTATTTTCATATAACAATCAAATACTATTTTTAGTATGTTTGAAACACATAGATTTCAATTTGTTTAAAAATATTTTTATAAATTAAAATATTTATATATAAAAACATGATCAGAATGTTTTTTCTGATAATAAAATATTCATTAAGTGTACTTTTATTAATATTAACCTTTAAAATTGAACAAATATTCTCATGTAAAAACAAGAACATAGAGTTGAAAATAATGAGTTAGCACATAGCAATTTCAAATGCATGCTTGGATATTTAAATTTTTCAGGTTGCTTTGAAATGTCAGCATGAAAAGTTATGACTTTTAATTTTGAGAATAGATGTGACAAATGTCACAAGCAGCTGTGCCTTAGTCATCTGGAAGATCATCCAATGTATGACATCAGCAATTTTGACGCCTTAAACATTATCTTTTCCCTTGAAATTGGAAATACACTTAAAGTTTTTAAAGTATGACGTGTAGGAAAATTGAAATAGGGCTACATCATAAAAATTGTTAATTGGAAGATTTTGGACCAAAGATGAATTTTCACATAAAACCTTCCCAAGTATGTATGCATGCCTTCTAATTATTATATTTTCCAAATTTTTATTTATTTTAAAGGCATACAATTATAAAATTCAGAGATTATATTTTATCACATCTCTATAATCATTTCAATTGGCATCTGCTTATTTCTTAGTGTAGCCAATGATTTGGATGCTTGAATGTTTTTCTCCAAATTTATTTTTTGGAATTTTAGAAGGAATAATGCCAGGAGAATAGAACCTTTAAAAGTACGTGTGTTCAGGGTGCTCTGCCTTCTTAATGGTTAGGGCTGGCATTAGAGGAAGGAGCCACTTAAAAAACAGGGCAGATGCTGTCTCACCATCTCTCTTCTCTGTTTGTCTTTACATAAAATGAAAATCCTAGAAATACATATAGGCAGGGTTCTATCATGATAAAATAGGTGTACATAGGTGTAAAAAAGGAATCTCTAAGTAGGAGTCCACTCTATCAAAAATGAAGGTCAACATTGACAAATGGAATTTTCTGTAATGAACAAGCTTCTGTAGATCAAAAGAGTGAAGTCACTGAGTAAGAAGGAAGCTCCACAGAATGGGAGAGAATCTTTGCCATTCATGCATCTGATAGAGAAATATTATCTAGAGTATGCTAAAGAATTAAAAAAAGATTCGAGATGGTCAGGAAATCTTTTTTAATTGTCTTCAGTATCTTCAGGAATCAGGGAAACAAATTAAAACAACCCTGAGTTTACAGTTTACCACAGTCAGAAGAGCTAATGTCAAGAAAAACTGAGAAGAAAATATTGGTAAGAATGTAGGGGAAGGGGAACCCTTGGTCTCTATTGTGTGAACTGTAAACTTGTTCAATCATCACAGAAACAAGTGTAGAGTAATACCAAGTGTTCTTGAAGTATAACTAATGTATGGCTCATCTATAGAACTCTTTGTCACATGTCCAATGGACTTTACACCATACTCTATAGATGCTTAATCAGACAGATTAGTTGCTGCTCTATTCTCGACACTTAAGAAATAACAATAACCCTAGTATATGTCAACTTATGCACCACGAAACATTCAGTTCTAAGGAGTAATGAAATTTTCAGGCAAAAGGAGGAAACTAGAACATATATCTCATGGTAACCAAGACCTGGAAAGAGAAATGTCCCAAATTCTCTCTTATTTGTGGGTCTTGCTCTGAATCTTTACATAATCATATATAACCTGTAATAACTTTAGAAGCCAGAAAAGTAGAAAGGGACACAGCAGAGGGTCTGTTGTTCAGAAGGAGATCTATAAAGAGGGGAGTGGTAGGACACGGGTGTTATGAAGGAGAAAATGGAAAAAGGGGAGTTTTTCTAGGGCATAGGGAGGAATGGATAGGCTGAGGGGGAGGGAGGAATATAATGAAGAAGAGGCATGGAAGAAGGATAAAAAACATTAAAAATGATAGTGGAGCTATTATTATGTGTTTACTTAAAAGGCCACTGTAATATATAAGTGCATGTGTACTAATATATAATTAATTTAAGTGATGTTACTGAGCTAGAGATAATAGTGCTCCATCCCCCAAAAGGCCATGGGCTATCCAACAATAATTCCAGTGTTAGGCAAGAGGAAAACCCTTCAGGTTCCTGGTCAGGGGTTGGTAGTGGCCATGCAGGGAACAACATATGAGTGCTTCACTAATGGGTACTGTGTCGAGACCCACGGAAAACCCTTCCCACTTGGCGAGGACCCGTTCATTTGGTTAATTTGGTAGGCTCTATGGCTATTACCTAGATTGCATTGCTGCAAGCTCTCTTTGCTTTCGCTAGTGTCAATCACCATAACAACGTCATGACAACGTTTAGTTTCACTTTGTTGGTCATGGACAAGGCTGAGATCAAGTCTGAAAGCCCAGTGGATGATTCTGTTCTTCTCAATACTTTGTTGAAGGGTAAAACCCTCCTCTCTCTCTCTGCCTCTATTGATCCTCCAGATGTGACCATTAATCCTGGTCATTTGGGACATGTAATCATGTTCTTAGAGAGACAGGTACCATCACACTGAGTCAGCCTGTGGCAGTTGTGGAGAGCAGTGGGTGCGACTTGCATAACTGTTCTGAGAAAGCTATGACCAATCAACAGAGACTTAAAATGGAGAAGCTGAGTCTCACAGACACTTAAAAATGCTTCTTAGAAAAATGGTATCCAAAATTGATAGGTGCTTATAAGAGAAGATTGCTTGATACGTGGGCATGTCTTTACGTGCAACTAAAAGAATATTATGTTGGAGGGTGCTAGTGGATGACTGGACCTATATCCACAGTGTTTAATGTGTCTCTCACCCTCCATAGCTCTGCAACCACATTTTCTGCCAGCTGGGTATGTACTTGTGTGTCGTGCACCCTACGTCTCGCCAGCAAGAACAATGCGCTGCAACAGGATTCTTCTGTGAACAACCTTTATTGTACAGTAATCTTGAGCAGGGGACCATGTGGAAGAAAAGTGCACTGCTTATAAATGCCCAGGAGACTTGTCGCTACCTGATTGGTGTGCCCTCCAGTATCTCATTAGAGTGCCCCAAGAATGGGCTGTGACGTGCGTGGTACATGTGCACTGTGTACCTCGGGCTGGACAACAGCTCTGTTTGCTGAATCATTGGCAGGAAGCCGGTGCCATCTTTGGGTGCAGCACAAACGGCTTCCAACATCTCCCCCTTTTTTCTTAAATAAAACATGGCCGATCAACCATCAGGCTCTTGTTGGACCTTTAGGGTTCAAGACCATGATCAGCAATAATTTTGGGTAAGGCACTTTCCTGCATCCAATGGGAACGAGCTCCGCAAGGTGCAAAGGCTGCCTATGTGTAGGACACCAATTCCTGGTGCAATGCCTCAAAGGCTCAGGGTGCAAGGGCTATCCAGACACAGACCCATCATTTTTCCTTAAGCATATCTTGTAATTTTGGGTAAGGCACCTTCCTGTGTGCAATGGGAACGAGCCCTGCAAAGTGCAAATGCTGCCTATGTGTAGGACACCCATTTCTGGTGCAATGCCTCAAAGGCTCAGGGTGCAAGGGCTATCCAGACACAGACCCATCACTTTTACTAAGCCAACCAGAGGGAAAGGTGCCCATTTCCAGTGCAGCAAGAGCTTGTGCTATGACCACTTTGTCACATTGTTGTTGAGTACAGAGTTTGCACACCATCTAGAGCAGAAACACAGTCTCTCTGCACAAAAGCATGCCAAAAACTACCTGATAAGGCAAAAGTTCTATTTTCCCCTAACCCTGTTATCTCAATGTCTAAGGGCAAGTATGGTACATCAAAGGTTTTATTGGTGTCGTCAAACAAATGAGGAAATAGTTTTATTTATTTATTTGCCTTTATTAAGGCAAATGGGCATCGGTTTTGGAAACACCGATAGAATCCCCCATCATGGTTCCACTTGAATCGTCATGCAGGACAGGCTCATCAGAAGCAGGTAAAACAGCATCTTGTTCTGGTAGCACTCGACGTGTTAGACGTTCTGGGATCCAAATCGGGCTTTCTTCTCCCTGTGGAAACACACAAATAGCTCCCCTGGATCATATTAAAATAGGATCCGGGCCTTTCCAATCACCAGTGAGGACATATTTCCATTTTACTAACTCTTTAGGAGGAACGGGCCATTGTCCATGGTGCTCAGCAGCTGAATGGCCATGAGCATCCAAATTTAAAAAATTTAAGGTAAGAAGTATAGTAGAAATAGCCATATTGGGTGTAGGGGGCACCTCTTCACTTCCCCCTTTTTGTTTGTTTAAATAAACCTTTAGGGTGCGATTAGCGCGTTCAATGATGCCTTGACCCTGAGGATTATAAGGCAATCTTGTCAGGAGTGAAACTCCCAAGTGATGGCAAAATTGCTTGAATTTTGCTGAAGTATAGGCAGGACCATTATCTGTTTTTAACACATTAGGTATGCCCCATGCACTCCATGCTTCAAGACAATGAGTAATAACATGAGAAGCCTTTTGTCCCGATAAAGGAGAAGCAAAAATGACTCCTGAACAGGTATCAATGGACACATGTAAAAGATACTGAGATAATTGTTTAGAATAATTTGCAACTTTAGTAAAATTTTCATACTGAATACTGGTCACACATAATCCTGAGAACTTCCATTGGCAGCCCAGCTGGGCAACCTGCCATAATATATCTATCTGTTCTTGAACCAGATCAATTCTCTAAGGTATTATTATAAACAGTTCCTATATTAGGAGAAAAGGTAAAGAGGCCCTTAACTGCCCAACGCAATCCCCGAGATTGACAGTCAGTCTAAGGAGGCAGGGCTGAATCTCTTCTTCCTGTACAGAAGGGTGACCACTTAGGTTGGGCTGGAATAGACAAATTATCCTTTGGCTGGGAAATAGGCCAGCAACCGGCAATCCAGGTGGCATTAGCCCCCCCAGGTTTTTTGTATAATTAGCAGTGACTCCATAAGTTCGGACTGAGTCTGCCAACTCTTTAACTTGCTTATGCTCGAGGGGGTGATAACACCGGGCACCATTATCCTCCTCGAACACGGGAAACATTTGCCCAAGGGCATGGTATGTCTCCAGTGAACAAAAGGAGAACTCGCACTTCCTCTCTGGAAAAAGCGGAGGAGCAGAGGTGGCCGCTGCTTTAAGAGCTTTCGGTTTCGCTACAGGAGTCCTTCACCCCGGATGATATAGCTCCGCCTCATATTCCACTGCCTCCTCCTCTAAATCTTCCTCTTCAGACTCAAACAATTCATCCGCTAACTCGTCTGCCAGCTCTAAAGCGTTTTGCTCTTTTAGCGTATACAAAGTATCCTCTTCAGGAAACTTGTACTTAGATTTCTGGGGCTGAATTGTTTCCTCTCCCGGCAATCTTTCAGGGGCTCTCTCGGCAGTCCTTCCACCTTTCAGTTTTCTTTCACTTTCATTTTGTATTCCGCTCTGTTTCTGACGTATTCTGGACATGCCTTTCGGAGCCTACCTGTTCTAATTTTTGTTCCTTGCACACTCCCAATTTTATTCTGCTCTGTTTCTGACATGCCCTCTTGGTGCTTCATGATGACTTTCTGTCCTGCCTTAATCATGGCCTCGTATTTCTGATCCCGCAAGCATGATCTAACTAACTTCCACAGCGATATTGTCACAACAGTCACCACAAATGCAAGCAATAACCCTTCTACTGCCGGAGAGAATCCAAAGAGGGACATGTCTCCGTTTTTGGCATGCTCTCTTGGTGCTCTGTAAAATCCAAAGAAGGACATTCCTCTCGGAGCTTACCTATTTAATTTACCTTTTCACAGTTCTGAATCCACTTCAGCGGCCTGAAGGGTCCCCTTGGCGCCAGCGATGTTAAGGCTTCCCGGGATTTCGGCACCACTTGTCACGCGCCCTACGTCTCGCCAGCAAGAACGACGCGTGGCAACAGGATTCTTCTGCGAACAACCTTTATTGTGCAGTACTCTTGAGCAGGGGACCACGTGGAAGAAAAGTGCACTGCTTATAAATGCGCAGGAGACTCGTGTCGCTACCTGATTGGTGTGCCCTCCAGTATCTCATTAGCATGTCCTGAGAGCGGGCTGTGATGTGCTTGGTACATGCACACTGCATCCCTCGGGCTGGACAACAGCTCTGTTTGCTGAATCATCGGCAGGAAGCCGGCGCCATCTTTGCGTGCAGCACAAACGGCTTCCAACACTTGTGCCCACAGGATATGGCTGGCCAGACATTTATTTTTGGTTTGCTGATATGCTTTGTAGTGCAGAATAAGGTTTAGAAGTGATTGAACTAGCAAGAGGGAGAAAAAGCAAGGGATACCATGGTTTCTTTTAAAAAAAAATAACGTTGCTTTTTTTTCTCCCCCCAATTTTTTTTATTGGAAGTTCTCTGCATTTACATTTCAGATTTACCTCTTTCCCACAATCCCATCCTACCTCCCCTTCCCATTGCCTCCATGAAGGTGCTTCCTCTCCTAACCACCCTCTTTCACCTCACTGCCTTGGAGTTCCCCTACACTGGGAAAATGAGCCTTTGCTGGACCAAAGTCCTCTCCTCCCACTGATGTCAGAAAATGCTATCCTCTGCTGCATATGTACCTTGGCCATGGGTCTTTCCATGAGAACTTATTGGTTGGTGTTTTATTTCCTGGGAGCTGTGGTGGGTTTGGATAGTTGATAATTTTGTTCTTCCATTGGGGGCTTTTATAATGGTGATATGATTTTGTTAAATAAAATAACCAATAATACCATTGCTCAGGTGATCAGAATTGATTGTATAAGTAAAGTTGTCTTGAGCTATTTCTGGATCGCTTGCTTAAATGTCAACAGATAGTATCTTCGTTGGTGTAAATGACCCTTCTCAGAACATGAACCTTGTCACTGGAGCTGGTCTCTGTCAAGCGTTATATAAGAGACTCCTAAAATTATATTGGTTATTGATATAATCTTTAGATGCCTTTTATAACTTGAAGGTAAGACCTTGTTGTTGAAGACACCACATACCTTGGACACACGGCTTAGAGAATTTGAACTTGAACTCATTTGCAAGCCTGTCCCCTGAGGACTGACTTTCATAGTACTAAAAGTTCTATACAGGATACCAAAGAATAAGAGCAATGAAAAAAAATCTCTCCTATCTACAAACTCTATAGATCACATTAATTACCAATATGGCAAAAAATACCCAAATGTGGAATAGAGTCATTTATGTCTTGAAGACAACAGTCACCTAAATGAACTGAAGGCCCTGTCAATAGAGGGAAACTCATACCTGGAATTATAAATCCTAATCTGTGACTAGTCAGGGCATGGACCTTAGAGGAAAATTTGATTTTTCAATGACTGGTATAATGCTCAATTGTTTTCTAAATGCTCATTTTATATCCACAGGTAAGTGTGGCTGCCATACCTTATCACAGAGTCTTCATTTTCTAGTGCGTATAGCCCATCTGAAAAATCCAAAACTAGTCAATTGAAGATGAGGACAACTGACACGTGGTGCCCATTTCTAGATGATTCATTTACAGAATAATCACTACAACTAAAGCTTAGAGGACACTGCTGAAAAGGAGCAGACATGTTATTTTAAGGGCCCGAGGACTGAAGTATATGCCATGAGATAGCGTCTTTTACATATGACAAGGAGTGTCACCTACGACCTCTTCAATGGTGCTGGCCAAAACAACACTTGTGAAACGATGGCGAGAGTGAACAGGTTTGTATGACGGGGGGTATCTTACTGGGCCTCAGCACTAGATGAACTCACACAGGTGATCAATTGCTTCTGAGGAAGGGAGACTCAGTTAAATTCAGAGACAAGTAACCTGACAGGTTATCTCTTCTCAAGTCTTCAGCTCTACACACATGCATAAATGAACAATGCTACATGACACAGCAAGTTGTGTATGTGAGTGTGTGGATGTGTGTGCATGTGTGCACCTGTGTGGGTGTGTGTGTGACTGAGTGTGTGTTGAAACGATCAAGAAGAGGTCATGAAGTTGAGAAGAAATGAGGAAGACAAGGAATGAGTTGGAAGAAGAGAAGGAGGTGGAAATGATTTCACTATAGTGCTTATGTATGAAATTCTCAAAACTAATAAAATAGATTTCTAAAAAGAGACAGGACTCTAGAAAATATGGGCTGACTCGAAATTCTACTTTTATCCATCATCATTGATTTTGGAGAAGTTGATAGTGTCCACTTGCGCTCTTCTGTAAATCAGAAAAATGTTGAGAAAACATCTTTTATCTCTATGGATGTGGCACCTGCCAATAACACATCTTTGGTCTATTGATTAGTCAGGAAATAGGAGGTAGAATATCAGGTAGGCAGGAAGGATTCAGGGGTAGTGCCTAGTGCACTAGATTTGACAAAAGATGTTACAAAGCAGACATACAGTACCTAACCACACAGAACCAGCCACGTGGCAGAATATAGGTTAAAGTAATTGGGTTATTTTAAGTTATGAGCTAGTCAGAGAAGAGCCTAGTTATATGGTCAAGGTATTTATAAATATGTTTTTGAGTCTGAATCTCTGAGTCTTATTTCTGGGAGCATGAGGCTGGGTGGAAGAATCACCTGATTCAGCAGAAAAATCAAGTGAACAATGCTGCAAAGGCTGGCTATTTTTGAAGCTAGAAAGATTTTTCCAGAAATATATATGCAAACGTTGGAAGGTCAGGAATAGAGTTATGACCAGGAGAAATCCTAAAAAAAATTTAAAATTTAATACTTCCCAAATCATCACTCACATTTAAATATGTACATTGTGCTTTTCATTTGTCTTATATACAATTGTAATTTTAAATTTTCTTTATTTCAGCAGAGTGTGATGGCTACTTTTTTGTATTATCTTGTCACACATGTGAAGAAAACACCTCAAATCAAAACTTTCCTCCAACAGATTGGCCTGTGACCATGTCTGTGAGGTATTTTATTGGTTGATGATTGATGTAAGAAGGCCCGGCCCACTGCGGGCATCACCATCCTTAGGCATTTACAAGAAAGGTGAAAAAACATAGGTGAAAACCAGTGAGCAACACTCACCCATGGTTTTTCCTTCTCTTCCTGCCTCTAGGTTTCTGCCTTGAACTCTTGCATTGGCTTTCTTCAATGATGAGGTATTACCCCTAATTCAAATGTACCATTTCCCACACCATGTTGACTTTGTTCACAGTTTCATAACAATATTAAAGGAGCAAACTGAAGTAATACTTTTCATATTTGAATAACATAAACTAAATAATGACAGTTTTGTTGATATGTATATAAATTTAGATATATTCAAAGGTCTTATGACTTGAGATAAACTTCAAAGATATGCATTAAATTACACATTACTACTTGTGTTTGAATATGTCTAATGAAAATAATCACAGCTCCAGACAACAGGATTGTCAGGAAAATCATAACAAAAGTACATACTGGGCAGAATTGTGATCATTGATATATATTGTAGACACATAGATTTTACTAGTATATTCTTATTTAATCTTCCTTTCAACCGATATATAACAGGATTCAAGATTTTAGAAGAAGGTGAAGTTGGGAAAATTGCAGCCTTGCTATTATGAAAGAGAAGAGATTCATTTCATGGCAGTTTTTCCTCACAAAGTTGTTTAAGCTGTACTGTATGTTATGTAGCATTATACAGATAATTTGTGTTCTTCCTGGACAAAGTTACTCATACCTGAAGGAAGGTACCTAGTAAAACATTAAACTGTGAAGGTCCTGATGAAGATTTAATTGGGATCTTCAATATATAGAATTTACTAGCATTGATAAAGATTTGAGATAAACAAGAAAATTAAAGGATGAATAATTGGACGAACTTATTTTTAAGTCTAAGATGGCCAGTGAGTCTTATTTTATTAAAGTAGACAAGCTTGAGAGACTAGTTCCATACATGTACAGAAACCATAGTACAAACTTATGAATGGTAAATATTCACTTAACATGGTTCAAAGTGTTGTCTTAATATGACATAGACATTTGCATTTGTTGTGAGTATAAGAACTAGAAAGGAGGGATTTTTCATTAAAATTTATAGTTAGAAAAACTCAACTCAGTCAGCAGCAGTCTTCATGTGATGTGAATGAGCTAACTACTCAGAGTGTGTTAATATGGGAGAGATTTATCTTAACAACTATAAAGTTTTATTAAATATTCATAAAATATTGATAAAAGTTGTTTTCTTTATAGTTACAAACTTAAATGCTTTAAGATGTAGAAAATACAGTTTTTTTAAAAAATCTTGCTTTCAAGAATTTTAGCATTCCTCATGTATGTTGAAGAGCGTGGAAGATACTACCACATTGAAAGGCAAAATTATACTTGATGAAAAGAAAATCTCATATTACAAAAATATAAAAAGGAGACATAGGGTAAAAAAATAATATAATTATTCTTAATGATATTCTGCTGTGCCCATAGATAGGCGCCTAACCCAGTTATCATCAGATATCTGTGCTGGTAGCTTATGAGGGCAGAGACAGAGACCCACAGCCAAACATTAAGCAGTGAAAGAGCCCAGATTAAAGATCTCCATAGGTTCTTTCTCCTTGGTGATTGGAGAAGCCTGTGGAAGAGGAGGAGAAAGTACCAGGAGAAGATGGCCCACAGAATCAACAAAGCAGGGCTTGTAGACTGTCCTGAAGCTGTTTGTATTTTAAAGTTAATTCCAGTTCCTGAAGAAGGGCTGGGTAGTCATGTGACCCCCAACTGAACCTTCCCATTTTAACTAGTAAAATAAAGGAAAGCCAGTGATTGGACAGGGCAAGGGAATTAGAGAGGGCTGAGAGGTCAGAAGAAGGTCAGACAATGGAGGTTAGAAGTCGAGGCAACATGGAGCTTCCCAAAGACCAACTGGACCCAGGTGGAATTTATTGGTGTTAAAAATCTATGAACATTAAGAATTTTACAGGTCTAATATCTCATATAGAAGGGTAGTTCGCATCTTTGTCTATTTGATGCAATCTTGTTGTGTAGAGGATTTGTGGATTGAGAGTTGAATATATTAATCTGTATGAAAAGCTATCGGGCTGTAGAGTTGTGTTTGTGTGGGATTTTGGGGTACAGAAATACCCCGGGACAGAGGCGGAGAACACGTGGTAATAAACCACCAAGGGAAGGGAGTTGTGCAGGCAAGTTGAGCGTTGAGCCGTGGTGGCAGTTTATAGCGGGCGTCAGGGGAGCGTGCAGCTCTGAACTAAAACTGGGCTTGAGGAGTGAAACCTCAGGGATGGTGAAGAGATAAATCCATTCTATATTTTAATATTTACTGCAACAGAGTCTCACAGAAACTGAAGGGTCAACTGTGGAGCCTGCATGGGTCTGCAGTAGCTTCACTGCATTCACCTTATGGTTGTTTCATTGATGTTCTTCTGGGACCCCTAACAGAGAGGGTGGGGTATAGACCCATCTCTGACTATTTAGCCTTCTCCTGGCACATTTTCCCTCCTACTGGCTTGCCCTTTCCAGCCTTGATATGAATGTTCATGCCTCCTCTTATTCGATTTTGTTATGCCATATTTGGCTGATATCACTCGAAGCCTGCTCTTTTCTGTAGGGGGAAAAAAGGAGGAGTTGATTTGGGTGGGAAGGCTAGCAGAAGTGGAGGGAGAAGAAACTGTGGTCAGGATATATGAAAAGAAACAAACCAAAAAGAAAATAAAATTAAACATTTTTAAGAAGTTCTCACCCAAAACAAAGAAACAAAGCAAAAAAAAAATCAACAACAAAAAATGAAAAGAAAACAATAACAAACAAAACCAAGGAAAGGTATATTTTTACTTCAACAAGAACAACTATAGGAAGTGACTTGGGGAGATGTGTACTCAGATGGTCAGGGGTTTTTAATAAGGGAGAGGAGAGGGAAAGTATATTGCTCACATAAGTCAGGAGCCATAAAAAAATTACAGAAATGAAATTACTTTTTTTACTAAGCTCCCTTCTGGCTTCAAACCAATCCAAATCTGCCTTCCTTGTTTCGTGCCATGTTCAGAATATGGCAGGACTCAATTCAATCAGTCTGAACCTTCCCCTGGCATGGGCATCGTTCACGTTCCCCACAGGATTGTTCTTTCCAGTAGCCAAACCTGCAAAGCTTATCTGACACAAGCTATGGCCAGAGTGTCTGAGTTCCATCTTGTAGCCTGTTGTGGAAGATGTAGAGAATATATTCAAATTCATAACTTTTTGAAAGTATCAAATTTTTCTAAAATTTGAACCATGAAATAGCATTATATAATTATGATTTTCTTGTATACACAAATCACCAGATGAAGAAGATACACTTCAGTAGAAAGTACATCTGATTACTTCAAGATTGATTGACATTGGCAAGAGAAAGACATTTTTAGGTACCAGCTGTGAGATCTCATCCTTAGACAGCCTTGACTGCTTTACTTATCAGCTCAAATGTTTGCAAGTGATTGTTTAATCTGAACTCTGAATTCTTGTTTCCTGAAATTTTGTGCATGCAAGAAAGAATATGTCTCTGTGACAAACCCCACATTGATGAAAGAGTTTGAGTCTCCTGGGCGTTTCAGAGTTGCTGTTGCAGGAATTAGGTGCATCTTGGTTGACTCCAGTGGGACAATCCTGTTCGAAGCTTGCATGTCTTTCACACATCACCATCTGCACCTTTGATTTTGCTGATATTGCCTTGTATTATTTTAAAATAATGAATCTTAGACACAAGTTTGTGAACAAACCATCCCTGGGTCCAGCAAATACCAGACCCAGGGATGGTTTTAGGGAGCTCTTATAGAACACGGACTCTCTTAATAGGAGAGCAGCTAATGTGAATGGATACTTTGTCAAAATAAACTGAATGAGGCCAGAGAGATGGAATGTATGTAAAGTGTTTTGTGTGCAGATGGAAAAAAAATGAGTTCACATCCTTGACACTCTAGTAAAAACTCTTAAGTACATGACTGTAGCTCCAGAACTGGGAAATGGATAGACAGGTGTATCTTGAGGATCCACCAGTCACAAGCCAGTCTAACTGAAACAATCCATTTGAGGCTTCATCAGAGACCCTGTCTCATGAAACAAGGTGCTGGAGCAGTAGAGGAAAACTCATTAGAACAAGAAACAAATAATTGTTTCAATTAAAATTAATTTAAATCTTATGAACTCTGGAGGAGCACCTACTATCACTACTTTCCTGGAAAAAAAAAGAAAGAAAAAGAAGCATAATTTCTAATTTCTGAGACTGGGCTTTACAATTCTGTCTATTGATTGGTTGTAGTTTTCTCAAGTCCTGATGCAAGCATCTACGAATCACTGCCACATCTAAGGCTCAGGACCCTTGACCAACAGGGGACAGGAAGCTTGTAAGAGCAAGAGGACAAGGAGTTTGGTAAAATTTTGCCTCCTGGTAATATCTGAAGCTGTGCCCTGTAAAGTTTCAACTCCATGATTTCCCAAATATGAACTGAACAAGGAGGACGCCAACAAACATGTCAACTGAATGGGGATGTGTCCATGAGACCTCAGTCCTGCACCAAGCACTACAGATAGCCCGGTGAATCTGGGAATGGGAGGCAGGGGCTCACCCCAGGGAAGAACACATCAATTTGTTGTCTGTTGCCAAACAGTCAGACGTGAAAGCATAAATGCAAGTAACACTACATGTGCTTACAAGTTATACTCAGGCATGTTCTATGTGCATACACATCATACTCACTGAGAAGCTATCACCATAAAATAACAACATGATGACACCACTTGGCATGAAAATGGTATCTCACTAGGTCTCGCTTTTAGATAAAGAACAACAGGAAAGCGAATCAAGTTAAAAAATAAACACAATGAAGTTATTAAAGAAAAAAAGAGCTACCAGCAAGCAATGCCTACTGGGAGGGGGTAAATCAGTCCTCTCTAGGGAGAAACCTCCTGATACCTTGTCAGTGTGTAAATACATACAATGTGTATCATTTATCAAGTTGTGACTACTTTTAGAATGCATTAAATGCTAAATGAAGTCATCAACTATATATATGCATCATATATAGGGGGTGTATGTGTATATAAAAAGAGAAATCATAAATTTGAGAGGGGGTGGACATACAATAGCAATTGAAGGGGCTAAAGAAAAGTAAAATTGGTGTAAATATAATACTCATGCATAAAATGTTCAAGAAATTAAAAATTAAATTAACTAATTACTATACATTCTGATCACAAATTTTCCTCAGTCCTCTCCTCCCAGTTCCCCCCTCTCATTCACCTACCCTCTAGTCTTCCCTTTCTCCTCAGAAAAGGTGAGGCCTCCCATTGATACCAACCCACCTTGACATATCACATTGCACTAAGATTAAGCACATCTTCTCTTATTGAGGTTAGACCAGGCAGCCCAGTTAGGGGAAAAGATCCAACAGAGAGACAGCTCTTGCTCTTAGGAGTCCCACATCATGATCGCGGTGCACAACTGTTACATATAGGAAGAGAACCCAGGTCTGTCTCTCTACTGTTCAGTCTCTGTTGGTCTCTTTGGGCCCAGGTTAGTTGATTCTGAAGGTTTTCTTTTCTTTTTTAAAAATTGGATATTCTATGTATTTACAATTCAGGTGTTATCCCCTTTCCACCAATCCTATTTTCCCTCCCCCTCCCATAAAGGTGCTACCTCTCACAACCTCCCTCTCCTACCTCAGCATCCCCTACACTGGAAAAACTAGTCTTCACTGGCTCAAAGTCCTCTCCTTTCATTGATGCCAGATAATGATATCCTCTGTTGCATCTTTACTTCAATATCTAACAAGGACACATGTCCTACCATGTTCATAGCAACCTTATTTATAATAGCCAGAAGCTGGAAAAAAAAACCCAGATGCCCTTCAACAGAGGAATGTATATAAGAATTGTGGTACATTTACACAATAGAGTACTATTCAACTATGAAAAACAATGACTTCATGAAATTTCTAGGCAAATGGATGGAACTTGAAGCTTTCATCCAGGGTGAGGTAACCCAGTCACAAAAGAACACTCATGGTATGTACTCACTGATAAGTGGATACTAGCCCAAAAGGCTTGGAATACCCAAGAAGAGAAGGAAGGCCAGAAGGTGGATGCCTCAGTCCGTCTTAGAAGGGAGAACAAAACTCTCATGGGAGGAAATAATGGGACTAATAGAGGACAAGTGATTGGCGAAAGATCATCCAGAGACTGCCTCACCTGGGGATCCATCCCATATGCAGCCACTAAACTATTGCTGATTGTATAGGTTTTCCTGTGGTGTCTTTTGCCTTTCTGGCTCCTATTCTTCCACAGAATTCCCCAAGCTCCCCCTAATGTTTGGCTCTGCATCTGTTTCTACCAGTTGCTAGGTGAAGCCTTTCAGAAGACAGTTATGCTAGACATCTGTCTGCAAGTATAGCAGAGTATTATTGTGTCAGGGGTGGGCTCTCATGGTCTGGGTCTAAGACTGGGCCAGTCACTGGTTAGCTTTCCCTCAGTTTCTGCTCCATCTTTGCCCCTGCACCTCTTGTAGGCAGGGCAAATTGTGGGTTTAAGGTTTTGTTGCTGGATCGGTGTCCCAATCCTTCCTTTTAGGCTCCACAACAAAACTTGCATGAAAATGCATTTTGAATATTTAAAATTGAAGGGTGGAATTAATGTTAACCTTTCAGAAGGGAAAAAAGACAGCTGAACACCTAAATCTATACTCAAGAATTAGGACTGAAGGGTACAGTCGGGACATGTTAGTGGTGGAAATTTCATCTCACCGACCTGTAGGAACTACTGGGGAATCTACGGGTTCAAGAAAAAGATCGTTTTTTGTGCTTACTCGATTAAAGTTGCTTCATCCCCATGTTATCTATCATCTGAAAGGAGTTTTACCCAAGAGTAAGGGGAATCTTTGCAACATTATTTGACTCGTGCATTAAGTCTGTTCTCATATCATCCTGTCCTGTGTGTTTGTAGCACACAGTACTTAGTCCATCATTAGTGTAAAACATTGTAAAACATGAGTGTTTTAGTTCAAAATAGCAGCCGGGGAACTCCACAGAGCACAGCTTGTGTGTGAGACTTGAAATATAGTCATTCATCTGAAAACTACCTCATCATCCATTTTGTCTCTGGATAGTTAATAGAAGACATAAAAATTCAAGGTGACGATGGTTATATATCAGTCAGAGAGAACAGACCTAAAGTGGACAACAGGTTTGGACACAAATGTCAAAACCTGATGGCATCCTGTGATGCCTGCAAGATGTGGTGTCAGAACACCGTATTTTTAGTTTCCTGGACTTCTGTGATCCTGAGATAAAGCGCAATAAGATTCTTCACTTAAGTGAATAATTTATTTCACGAGACCCTATGAATTCTCAGCATCTTGGTGTGTGTAGATATTATTGCTCACATTTTTAAAATAATTAAAAATTTAAACACATACAGGTTCCATAATTTATTACTCCTAACTTATGAAGCATAGGTTCACACATTTCTTTTTTTTAACCCAGGTGAAAGCCGCAGACTCCCAGGAGCCTGCAGTTTGGTGGAATGAATAGTTCTGAGAGGAAGTGACGTGTAAAATATCCGAAGAGCGCCAATTTGTAGCTTTCAGAAAACCATGTAATCTTTAATACAGAGATACCATGCTTTTTATTTATTATCCTAATTCTGTCTGGAAGAATGCTGGCATTAGCCTGACACCAGCACTGGCCTCATCTTGGAGGCACCAAAATGGCTAGAACTAATGAACCAAATTCTGCCCGGGCTATGCTCAACTCTACTAAATAACCATGCTCCGAGAAATGCTTATGCAATATAATGACTCTGGAAACTAAGCAGTCTCAATGAGGAGACAGCTGGTGGGTGATTTCTGGTGACAGAATTTTAAAAATATTTCTGTCTCTTTTCTTACCACCTGTAGATAGGCACAAATTCTCATCAGCTTTTGTTTATGTTTTGATTTTTTTTAAGCTGTGGGACTGACTCTTGAAATATACCTTAGCATTAGGTCAGAAGCTTATAATGAAGCCAGTATGTGTAGGTGGACAGAATCTCTCTTGGATACTCAGAATGGGATTCAGATGGTATTGTCTTCATCATCCACTAAAAGTAGCAGGGCCTAGAGGCAGTTCATGAATTGTCAAGTTTGTAACTCTACAGACACCGAAGTAATATAATTTCTTTCAAGAGTGGCAGTTAGAGATATCAGTTCAGCAGAGCAGGAACTGTGTTTGGATTTTTTTCTATAAGTGATTATTATGGTATGAAATTTTTATTGGTAAAGAATGATCAGTGTGCCTCTGTCCTGTCAGGGCTGTAGACAGTATAGCAACCCTCTCAACACCAGAAATCAGGGTTAGGATGTCAAAAAAAAAATCTATGCATATCCTTCAATCAGGTATGGTGATTCACTAAAAAAAATCCACAAAGGTATCAAGATAAGATTTGTCAGAAATAAAGACTGAGTAAAAATACCTTTGAATGAATTACAGTTACATTAACAAAAGTTGGATGTTTAAAAATGCAAAGCAATTAAAGGGGAATTATCTAAGATTCAACAAAAATATCGAGAAATCTAATTTGGAGAAAAAATGAAAAAACGTCAGAAATATCAAAGAACAAGGTGTGTATGTGGTTTCCTATTCTATTTCTGTAAGAAACATGGCTGTGCTCAAAGTAATGTGAGCACTCTTGTGGCTTGTGTGGAATGGGTGCACGAACAAAGACAGACTTATGACAAGATGAGAAGAATAAGCCAAAGTAGCAAGAGAAAAAATACATAAACGTTAATAAAGTTTTAGCATTTATGTGAAGTAATACGGCATTTTAAGAAAAGTAAACAGGTTTATTGAGATGTGTAGTACGCTCATTTCAAGAATGACATGTTTGGGTTTGTTCTTTTTATTTTTCCAACATAATATTTTTATTAGTTACTGGGGAATTTGATACAATGCACCTTGTCACATTTTTTCCATTCCTCCTAAGGTCAGCCTCCCATGCTTGTGTCCCCCTGCCTCCAAACCCCCACCATGTCCAATGTGTATTACCCATGTACTCATTGCAGTATGGCCAGATTCCCAGCAGCCAGCCCCTTAAAGAAAATCGAGTTGCTCACTCCCCCACCTCAGACAGAGGCCATCAACTGTGAAGAGCTACACTTCAGCATCCTTATTAGAGTCCTAAAGAACTCTCCTGAAATAAATTCCTGTGTGTCAGTTTCTTTTGAGGGGGGTGTGGGGATGGGTGCAGTGCTTGTCTGAGAAACCTTCAATGTCTTTTATTCTCAGGTATGAGTCTGCAGTAATCGATCCCACTGTAAAGGAAACTTCTTTGCCGGGTTCCAGCAGGCTTTTCTTCCTTTTATTGACTTCTCGGTGTTAGGCAGTTATTTATTTGTCTCTATACATTCACCTGTTCTCACCCATTTGTCCTGCTCACTTTTTAAGGGGTCAGAAAGTTAACAACATATATTATAATCCTTCGAGTTAGCACTGTAAGGTAAAGAGTTCAAGGCAAGAGTTATTTATTATCCAGGGTGAAGTGCGATGGTGCTGGAAAAGGTCAATTTATCAATAGCAATCATAAATTTATACACACTAATTGATTTGTACTTTGGTAACAGCACTTTCAAAAACTCCAGTGGCAAAGCTGATGAGATTAAAGGAGGGAATAAATGAGGCATTAGAAATAAACTGGCATACTATTAGCAAATTGAATCCAACCGTGTGTAAGAAAATTCAATTCATCACAACCAAGTAAAGAGATTTTTCTCACAGGGTGTGAGCTTGCTTTAGTGTTAGACATACAGCCGACAAAACATATGGAAGAAATAAAACATAATAATTTCCACAAATGTATAATAGCACTTGAAAGACTAATTGGTGTGTGATTGTGATCAGACCAGTAGGTCAGGAAGAGATTTCTGTAGCCTGAATAACATTGACCCAGAAGGAATACCTGGCGATTCCAGGAAGACAGAAAAAGAAAAGAACCTCCATTGCTCCCACAGATGCTCAGCCACCAGCCAGCCACTCCACTAAGCAGAACACATACTTAAGGTTCTCATCCTTGGGAAAAAGCCAGAAGCATTTGGATGTTCTTTAGAACTGAATGAAACCAGAATAGAAAGGGTAAAAATGACTCCATTTCTTTCAACCAACCAACCTTTCTTCCTTCCTTCCTCCCTTCCTTCTTTCCTTCTTTTCCCCCTTACTCCTTTTCTCCCTCCCTCTCTCTTTCCTTCCCTTCTTCCCTTTCTCCCTCCCTTCCTCCCTCTTTCCCTCCCTCTCTTTCCCTCCCTTTTCCTTCCTTCTTTTCTTCCCTCTCTCCCTCCCTCCCTCCCTCCCTCCCTCCCTTCCTCCCTCCTTCCCTCTCTCCCTCCCTCCCTTTCTCCCTTCCTCCCTTCCTTCCCTCAACAAGTGTCACTTTACTCAGTTTCTCTGGGCTCACAATTTACTCTAGAGGGAAAGAAACAAAGAGATTTTCTTTCAACAGCATAACACTAGCATCCAAAGAGGCCGCACCCTCTCATCTCAGGTAAATACAGGGCGACAGAAGTACATGTTGTAATGAACATATTCCAAACTTATGGCAAAAACTAACGAAGCCCTGTTAGTCTTCACATATGTGAACCTGGTACAAGCTATATTTTGTTAAAGGAGGAAAGCACAGACAAAGAAACAACACCAGATCTTACGTGCCTGTGAAATATAAAATCACTATGGCTATTTGGGATGGAGAAGGTGGATGGAGAGACTGGTCAGTGGGAAAGGTTTAGAGTTTGTATGTATAGCTTCATATTCTATATCACAGTAGAATAAGTAGTTAACAACAGTGCCTTGTATTGCAAACTGATACACTTTGGACTGTTAAGTGGGACTCTAATAATAATGTGTGCTTCTTAATATTTACTGGTATGGAAAAATCATATTCCCTCTAGACAATATTCCATATGGGTATTGATATTTTAGGCAGACTGCCTGAAATAACATTTCTAGATTAGTAATTGTTAGGAACAAGTTACAAATCTCAACTGATCCATTTATATAATATAAACTTAGATAAATCCATGCTTGATTCTAAACGTTGTTAAGTTTGGAGGGGATGATAAGTGTAAGTTCCCATGACACTTAGCTCATTTCAAGATCATTAGCTATGGCTGCCTAAATAGAAATTATTTTATTGTTATAAGAAATAAGTATTCTGGGTTATATATTTTTTCTAACAGGTGGAAATAAACACTGTAATCTTAGAAGCTTATCTCTCCTTCTGGTGATTATGATCCCCTTTTCCTCAACATGGGAACTCCATGATGTCTTTACAGTCTGGCTACACTGACTACATGTAGGCTACATTGAATTAATGACATTTAAAAAAATGTCTTATAAATATATTTTGGTGGCTTGTTTTAATGTTTTTATACAGTTGTGAAGAGAAAATGGTTCTGTTTCTTCTGTTTATAATTCTGTTTATAATTCTGCAGCACATCAGGTTAATCATTACCGTCATCGAGTATGTGTTTAGTATTTACCAATATTTTAGGTATCTAGAATACTTTTCATTGCAAAAATTAGGGTCGTGATTTAAATAGTTGTACTTGTCTGTCTTTCTCCTTGTTTTAGATTCTTCTGTTCAGTCAAATTTCACTATTCGGAGAAGCCACAGTACAATGAGGACTGATGCGAATATTACTGGATGGTCTTGATCTCTCATCAGACCCAAAGTTCCCAGATGAAGTCATGGAAATTTTATATGGATGTTGGGTAAACAATAGTTCTATTTTATATGACTTAATTTCAGTAAACAGTTTGCTATTCTAGCTCCCCTTTAAATGACCTTTTGAAACAATGTTTTATGATGATTTGAAGAATGTTGAAACCATATGTAAATTGCAGTAATATATATACATAATGAATGTGGATATGTATAGTAAATATCAAATTCTATTAATATGTGTTTCCCGTAAATTTTAACGTTTCAACAATACGGTGAAAACATCTTTATTTTTTTATCAGTCATGTGAACATGCAGCTGATGGTAATTATCCAAGATAATAATGAGATGCATGAGAACAAACTGGAATCCACAATGAGTTCGCTGGGAACATATTGTCCAGTAGATTAAACTTTTCTACCTCCTAACCTTTAACAGAGGCCTTTTGGGGAAGGAGAGTATTTCTGTGTCTCTTGGTTCCTCAGTCCTGGAGGAATTAAAAACTGAAATATCCAAATGGCAACTAGAAGGAGGAGATAAAAACAAAGAGTACTACTGATCCACAGAAAATCCCTCAATAATTAAAGATGCATTTGAATGAAAAACTCAAGTTCTCAGTCTGTTTTCAAATACATTGCAGTCCCAACAGGCTGCCGTGGAGCATGAGATTCTATCCTTCAGAGTTCTTATGCGTCTTGTTCTTTTCCGACCTGTTCATTTGCGAGTACTTTAGAGAGTGAATACGAATGCTTTCATTTTAATATGGATGATGTCTATGAATTGACTATCATTTCATTTTATAAACAAGGAAACATTTGATGTGCATGAATTGACATTTTGTGTGTGCAGGTGATAAAATCCTTTGAAACATTTTACTATTTCTCCCAATGGGATATACCAAGTGTTCCAGGTGCCAATAGAAGCATCGCATTTTCCCCTGAGGACTGAAGTCTAGGAGTATGTGAGTTTCAGGTCAGAAGGGACCTTGGCTCTTTAGGACTTTCTCACCAAAACTTGATTAATTTCTTGTATGAAAGAAATGAGCTCACCCAATATGATAAAAGTATATAAATATAATTTAAAATACACTATAATAAATAAGACACATTTAGGGAGAAAGAAATGCCTCTTTCAAATCTTTAAAGGAAGTTAGAAGAAACAAAACCCTACAAAGCATGATGCATTAAGAAAGGAATAATAAAACGTGAACAAGTGTTGAATCTTTATTCCAAAGCATTGCATATGTATGTAAAGTTAACAGAATTATTAAATATGACAAGTCATCTCAATTTCTCCCATTCAGAGAGTAGTTTCTGTCCAGTCACGTCACAGCCGCTTGCCAGAGACCATGATATCCTCCTAGCCCCTCTCTTTCCCTTTAAGACTCATGAGATTCCATTTTTCTCACTACCATGACACTCCACCTTGCTTATAAGGCATGCAGACACAACAATGCTCCTTCCATCAGCAAGTGTGAAGCAGAGACCCGGACACTTTTTTTTTTCAGGTCTTACCAGAGCATTTCCAGCTACTGACTGCAGCTATCCTGTTAGTGTATTCAACCTTTAGATCTACTGCCAGTCCATTCTACAAGGGTAAACTTGTCCCAAGTTCCTTGACCGAACTATGGGATGCACTACATAGCTGACAAACAAAAGACCTCAAAAGGAGGCTAGAGCACCAAATGCCAAAGAGAGGAAATCGACAAGTCAATCATTAAATGAATTAGCTTCCTCCTGTACGTTATAAAATGTCCCACCCTAAAAGAAGAAAATTGATGTGAACAAAAAAGAATGAAATAAAAACTAACTCCAGATGTACAAATTCCTACTTAGAGAACAACAGCAGCAACAACAAAAACCCATAATAAAAAAACAAACAAACAAATCATGTCTCCTCCAAAAAATAAAATTCCCATAGTTATGGTCCCTTATGAAAAATGACCTGGAAGAACTAGGCAAAGAATTTAAAATAATTATAACTTTGATCACTGATGTCAAACAAGGCAAAGACAAAGAGACAAATGTCATGAGAAAGTTGATACTAGACATGAAAATACATAGTTTGAATTTTTGGCAGCAGAAGAACACATTTATTAGATTTTAAAAGAAAAAGTGCAGAGTAGGCAATGTGTAAAGTCCAGAGGTTTCTCAAAGGAGGAGGATGAAAGATACGGAGCGGCAAATTCAACTAAACAGTGAAATGAAACCCTCGGTCCGTCAGTTTAAAACTTCAGCAGAAAACCACCTTCAGTATCAGAGCAGATCCTGTCAAAGGCAAGAAATAGGGGTGGAAGAGAAAGTCGAGGGGTTGGGTCACCAAGGAAGGATCAATGAGAGGTTCAAATCAAATCTGAATAGCACTTGAGAGAATTTCAGGGCATCATGAAAAGACACTATAGATCACGGGCATCAGGAAGGATGCCACAGGGTAGACATAATGAACATCTAGCTACTTTGCTTAATGTGTATATCTGTTGTATACTTTTCCTGATGGGGTTCTATTGGTGGTTTGTGGGATCATATAATCTAAACTTAAGGATGTTTGACTTTTTCTCTCTAATTCGTTTCCTCTTTATCCCTTTTACTTGTCTTATTGCTCTGACTGCACACCAAGACAACAAAGAACCCAATTTAAAAACTGGTATAGAACTAAAGGAAATTTATCAAGAAGAATAAACAAATGGCTGGATAACATTTTAAAAAATGTTCAATGTCCCTTAGCCAGGGAAATGCAAATGAACAATGTTTTGAGATTTCATTTTAACCTACTCAGAATGTCCAAGATAAAAACCACAAATAAGGACAAATACAGAGAGATGTAGGGAAGGCAAAATGAGCATTTATTAACTGCTATTGTGCATGCAAACTGTATAACCACTGTGGAAATTAAAGGGAGGTTCAAAAAACTATCTATCTATCTATCTATCTATCTATCTATCTATCTATCTATCTATAATCCATCTAGCTACAGAACATGGTCCAGTTCTATCACTCTTTGGCATGCACCTATATTATAGAGATACTTGTTTATTCATGTTCACTGCTGCTCTAGTCACAAAAGTCATTAAATTAAAACAAACTAGATGTCCATTAGATAATGGCTAAATAATGAAAATGTGGTACTTATATACAATGCAATATTATTTAGCTGTCATAAAAAGCAAAATTGTGTAATTTCCAAGGAAATGAAGATAGGTGGAAATAATTATGCTGAATGAGGTAACCCAGATCTAAAAATACAAACTTTGCACTATCTGCATTTTGTACTATTTAAAACAATTTGTGGCATTAAACTTTAAATTTTCAGAGATGTGTGTTTCATTTGGAATATGCGTAGATGTGAGGAGATTAATAAGTAGCCAGAAGGGGTGGTATTCGAGAGATGAGATCTGTAACAAAGTTGTACAAAAGCTTAAAGGGGCTATTAGAACAAGAAAGGTCAAATTAAAGTGGGCAATGGAGGACAAGCAGCAGAGAAAACAGAGTAATAAATAACAAGAAAGGTCATTTGAAAAAGTGATGTGGAAACTTACTATGTAGAACACACACACACACACACACACACACACACACACACACACACAAGTATACATATATAAGACTTCACGTGGAGCTACCATATAAGGGGGGTAATTTATCCAATAGACACTATAGTCTTACAAAGAATAATCTCAGTAAGTAATGCATTGGTTCTTTGGTACCAGAGTCCAACCATTGCAGGCTGTTGTCAATGTTCTTTGTTACCATCCAGAATTCGATGATAGGTCCTTATTGCTAAAGAAACCACATGCCTGAATCACAGAACAAGAGTTACCTGGAAGCTTAACTTTTATGGCTAACTTTTATGGTGTTGGATGTGTTATATGTCCTGGAAATGCTCTGTGGGCTGTAGAAGAGGGAAAATAGTTATCAGATTTGAACCTGGCAAAGAGAACACTGTTTTCCCAGTTAGAACCCTTCAATAATGAATAGCCTGGTAATATATGTCTACTGTACCTGTCCAATAGTGGCAGGAATATTGTGGGGGTAACCAACTACTTTCTGTTTGGACTAAAGTTTCAGTTCACAAGATGTATTCAACACCAAAGGTATCATTGTAGCTGCAAGAGCCTGGAGCTAGACAGATCACATACCTTAGAGTAGAACCTACTAAAACTGTGATGCTAAATGGATACTGTGTTAAATTGAACCCTAATGCCCTATTGTTATACCTGCAGATTAATGCAACTCTCACCATTATTCAGAGGAGTTTCTATTTTCACTACAGGTAAATAAACAGACCCAAATCCTGACAAAGGTGCAGAGCATAAGAAGAGGCTATAGAATTCTTAGCCTAAAGTGACACATCTATATCAAAGCCCCTCTTCCCAAGTGTTGTGATCATTAGAGAATATGGGTCAGAAATAGTTTAAAAGCCACAGGAAGTAGTTGACTACAAGGAACCAGTGTCTTCTGGACACAGCAAGGCAGCTGCACATAGGAACTACCAGTATGTACAGGATCTCTTGCCAATGATCTAGGTTACCATCCAGGGCTTAATGATGAGTCCCTATTGCTAGAGATATCCCGTGGTTGAATCACAGAACAAGAATTACCTACATGCCTAATTTCTCCTGGCCAGATCAAATCTAAATATTCTGAGGAAAGCCAGGCAGGCATGGATCTATGGGTTATTGATAGGTACTGGGAGATGGAGATCCTCTTTCAATAAAAAGTGTTGCCACACACACACACACACACACACACACACACACACACACACACACATGGAAAGTCAGTTAGATATAGACAGATTTTGGGGAGAGCTGAATATGATGCAAACACTTGGTGTGAAATTCTCAACCAACTTATATAAACAGAAATATTAAATAATCTTCATGGTAATCTTTCATTAATTACAAAAATAATATGACAATTTTCAGAATACAAGGGGTAAAGTGGAGAATTGCTTCCTTAGTTTATCGATATAGGTCACATTATAGATTTTTATTTTTCTTTATTTTTGAAACTTTCTGCTCTATCATCTATCTACCATCTGTCTGTCTGTCTGTCTGTCTGTCTGTCTGTCTGTCTGTCTATCCTCTATCTTATGTATGTGTTTGTTTTCTGTCTCTACCCTCTACTTCTACAATATGCACCTACACACATTTCTTCATGTCTTGTTTTGTTTTTGAGTTTGGATATCCCACTAAGTCTAGTTAGTGCTGTCGATCCCTGCATGTGAGTGTATCCACCCAAGGGAGCATTGGAATCCCATCTCTCTACGGCAAACAGCTGCTTGGCACAGAGTCGGGCCTAAAGAATTTCTTCCCTCTTTATGTTGAGGTATTAGCTGGCAGGGTCATTTTCAGGACTGGTGCAGGTATCCACAGCCGCTGCAAATTCATGAGTGCAACAATCACATAATGCCTGTAAGAGTATTACACAGTCTCTGTCCTCAACTCCTAACTCTAAGACTTATTTTTCTATCTCCTCTTCGTAGATGGTTTTGTCATATGTGTTAGACAGCAACAGTTTTGAACACCTGCTGTCTCACACTTTTTGTTTTGTCTTTCTGAATCTCTTTAGCAATTTTATTTCTACCCTTCTTTCATGATTGCACTTTATGACATTTAAATACTGGATTGCATAAACCCCTCCATGAATCTCACCTGGGTATTTCATGTAGAATTGAATTTACTGCTAGGTCTTTGAAAATATGGTTTTATTGCTATTTCTTTGCTGGAGAATATTGTTCCTAATTGTTCGTAAAAAAAAATAAGTCACTGTTGGTAACCATAGAAATAGCTGAATCTCCCCAAATATTTTTATTTTAAGCTCTGAATTATAAGTCTATGAAGTACATACTTTTTTCAACTCTTTACACATTTTTACAGTATTTCATTGTGGTATGTAGGATTCTGGACACAGCCTAATTTAGTTTTTCCTTTTCAATTTGTTTTCCTTTATTTCTTTTGATTTTTGCCTTCATGTTCACTATTATTTTACTTAAACATTTGACGTTGGGAGAATATACTGAGATGAACTTGTATGGACAAATATGTAACACTTTTGTGAGAGTTACTGGAATGTATTTTTCTTGTGAGTTCAAACCTCATAGAAGCCTTTGGGATTGTTTAATAATTGACTTCTTGAGCTTTTAGAATGATGTTGTAAGTTCTCTTGGAACCCACTTTAAAATATTTGTCCACTAAATGAAAGAAGAATTTTACTCTTTTGAACGCCACTATTAATTGTGCTTCTCTTGAAACAGGTCTTATTTGCCTACATATTGTCAGAACTAAACAATTTTTAAAAGTTAAAAGTGCCACACCTGCTAGGATGACATCCCCACACCAATTGTACATTGGGGTACAGTGACAAAAAATAGCAAAAGTCATTTAGGAAGACTGATAGTTAAGTAGAAAGAATAATTAAAAATAAATTCTTGGCCAGTTCTTTAAGGCAGTACCTCAAGCAACACTCCCCCTGGAGTATTCTGGAAGGCTGGTGAAGAGGAAATACAGGGATTTAAAGCAAATCTAGCCTGATCCTTATTTATCCAGAAAAATAAAAGACAAGAAAATATATTACAATACACACCTTGCTGTGTGTCAAGCAAGGGTGGCAGGAAGGGAGTTTTATAATCTCAGTATGTCCGATTCCCCATGTACTCTGTTACTGGACAGGAATTAGTTCATCTCTGTCAGTTCAATGCATGTATTTCACACTTCTCTCCAGTCTCCTAAATATTTACTTCTCTAGCCTACTGTCTGGAGAACACTGTTCCGAGAGTCTATGGGAGATCTGCTCCCCTGTCTTTCTTGGCCCTATTATGTAGACCAGACATTTTCACTATCCCTTTTCCTTTAATTTCTTCCATAGTTTTCAATTCTTAGGCAGCATACTAAGAATAAAATTATGTATCTTTTCAAGCCCCCTCCTCCTTGTTCCTCTCTTCTCCTCTGCCCCTCCTCCACCACCACTGCAACCTGGATCGTATGCACACCAGGCAAGTGTTCTTTCCATGAGCTACCCTCCGCACCTCAATATATCGCTCATTATCTCACAGAAAATGAAATATCTTTTCTCTTGTATAGGTGTCTAGGTCTGTATCTTTATAATTAGGAAATAACTTGTGGTCATGTAGGTTTTATGCTCCAGTTTTTACAAAAAAAGCAATTAGGAAGATCAATGGCATTTTATATGCTTAGTAATGTGACAAATCTCAATAAAACAAATGCTTTCTTTCTAAATATTTTCAGCACAAATTATTTAAAATTAACAAGCCCAAGCCAGCAGGACAGCAAAAACAGCAGGATAGTTGCTTTAGGTTTTCCACTTTCTGGGTATTCTACATGCAGTTATAGTTAGCAGTTGAATTCCCCTGGTGACTTATTCTTGGAGATAACAGTGAACATAATCAGAAGCTAGATGAGCTAGCTCATTAATATGATTTTTCCCTAGTAGCAGGTCTCTTGACATGTAACAGTTGCTTAAGAATATTCCAGGCACAAATAAGTACTAAGTTGGGATGTCAAGTCTCAAACTGTAGGGATTTTGATGATACACTTAAGTTTG
Organism: Micromys minutus; assembly: GCF_963924665.1. Classification (NCBI taxonomy): domain Eukaryota; kingdom Metazoa; phylum Chordata; class Mammalia; order Rodentia; family Muridae; genus Micromys; species Micromys minutus. Next base: position 44,324,972 of record NC_137955.1, on the reverse strand, counting down.
TGTGGACCACAAGGCTTATCTATAGTGCTCCTCTCCTTGGGAAATCCAGGGGTCATGAAGATGACAGACAAGTATGAATCTTTAATTATTGGTGGAAATACAGCAAACTAATTAACCATCCGCATTTGTCATGAAAATTGTCTTTTTCCCCCAATTTCATTGGATATTCTCTGTATTTACATTTCAAATGTTATACCCTTCCCTTCCCACTCCCCTTCCTACCCCCCCCCCCCAACTTGCTTCCATAAAGATGCTCTTTCTCCCAATCACCCTCACCACCTCAGTGCCTTGGCTGATTGATGATGTTGTTCTTCTTATGATGTTGCAAATCTTTTAGCTCTTTCAGTCCTTTCTCTACCTCTTTCATTGGGGTCCCTATGTTCAGTCTGATGTTTAGCTGCAAACATCCTCATTTGTATCTGTATGACTCTGGGAGAGCCTATGAGGAGACATTCATGTCTGGTTCTTGCCAGTGAAACTTATTGGCATTAGCAATAGTACTTGGGTTTGGTGGCTGCATATGGGGCAGTTACCCAAGTGAGGCAGGCTCTGTAGATCTTTCCTTCAATCCCTGCTCCTCTATTTGACCCTGTGTTTCCTCTCCTGTCTTGTTCTCCCTTCTGAGTCCTTTGAATAAGGACTGAGACCACTCTGGAAATCAGTCTGGTGGTTCCTCAGAAAATTAGATATAGTACTACCTGAGGAACAAGCTATACCACTCCTGGACATATACCCATTATAAGCTACAACATATAACAAGGAAACATGCTCAACAATGTTCATAGTAGCCTTATTTATAATAGCCAGAATTGAAAGAACCCAGATGTCCTTCATCAGAGGCATTTTACCTGCTTCTCTAGATTCTAAGGTAGTATAATTTTGAAGTCTAAACACTTTCTATTTTGCTATGGTATCTGTCTTATTCAGGGTTTCTATTCCTACACAAAATATCATGACCAAGAAGCAAGTTGGAGAGGAGTTTATTCAGCTTACACTTCATATTGCTGTTCATCACCAGAGGAAGTCAGGACTGGAACTCAAGCAGGTCAGGAAGCAGGAGCTGATGCAGAGGCCACGGAGGGATGTCACTTACTGGCTTGCATCCCCTGGCTTTCTCAGCCTGCTTTCTTATAGAACCCATGTCTACCAGACCAGGGATGGCATACCTACAATGGACTGGGCCCTCCCCTCTTGATCACTAGTTGAGAAAATGCCTTACAGCTGGATTTCATGGAGGCATTTCCTCAACTGAGGCTCCTTTCTCTGTGATAACTCCAGCTTGTGTCAGTTGACACAAAACCAGCCAGTATAGTATCTATGCATAATTTTTTCTAAATAGTCAACAAAGTTGATGTTTCTGTGTGGATTTTAGAATGTGGTGAGTACACACAAACACACACACACACACACACACACACACACACACACACACACACACACACACAAAGAGAAAATTCAGATTGATAAGATCCACACATAAATATGGGAGTTGAATATTTTTAAAGTAATTACGTGTGAATGGAGCATTCCCAGCTGGTCCTTCAATTCACTGAATGGGTTCTTAGAACTGGAATGCAACGCAATGCATTTTAGGATGTGTTGGGACAGAGTGGAGTGTGATGCAAATGAAGGATATAAACCACCATAGTCACCTGGGAAACATAACTGTGGTCCTGATCCAAGCAGGGGTGGTGTCAATACACTAGCAAAGGAGATACAAGCTACTTGGAGAAGGAGGAGAGACAAAGACGTGAAGGATGTACAGGAGCAGAGGATGCATCTTAGGAGACTTCCAAAGACTGCAGTCTTACCCCAGGTCTGCTTCTCTAGCCTAGTTTATTCTTCACATGGGTTGGGGATAATTGTCATATGTGACGCCATTTTCACATTCACTATTACAAATTGGAATACATATGATCATTCCATCTCAGTTGTTAGTTGTAAAAGGAAAAAAGCTATAGCGTGTAGAGAATGACTTCTAAGATTTCTCTTTGGTTACTAAAATCTGTGACGCTTGATGCTACCAGTAACAGTATTTCATTGTGGGCTCAGCCTCACATAGGCTGGGTTTGTGTTCCCTGTACAGCATTTATGAGGGAGCTTTGGACTATGCAGAAAAATGTGACTCATGGCTCCTAGAAAAAAACTAGAGATGACAAGGTGATGAAGGAAGGAGCTTGAATGTGGAGGAGACTGTGGGCGGTGCAAAGGAGGGAGGCAGCAGTAGGAAAGGGAGAAACTTGATACCCTGGGAAGACTGAAAGCTCAGGAGTAATGCTAATTCTTCTTCATGTAATACTTAACACGCTCACACCTGACTAAAATCAAATCTCCAGTAGCTGAAAGGAAATAACTCCGGTTGGCTGGCATACAGGCATTCCTAAGTGCAGTGGCTTTTCAGAGGATGATTTGACATTTGGAAAGAGCTTGTCTGGCAAACACCGAGAAAGAGGAAAGTATTTCTGCAGAGACAGAAGCAATCACTGGTGGGATGCTATTGAAAACTCGTTTTTAGTGATGAATACTTTGTAGGTTTTCTTGAACACATACCCAAGAAGAAAATAAAAACAGATTAAAAACATAAGCTAATTGAAAAACTATAATGCTGACAGAAGAAAACATGGGAATTTCAATTTTGGTATTGAAGTAGTAATTAAAAAAGTAAAGATTTTTGTAACATAAACTCACATGATTAGATAATTTTCCTGGATAATTAATTTAGTTATTATTTCACACGTAAGAGCAGAAGCTGTTTTTTTGGTCACTATTTGATTTGATTTGATATCTGCTGCTTAAATATCTTGGCAGTTCATTAAAAGTCTAAATATTCATATAGGATGGTCTCATTTTGTACATTACCACATTCATATTCCAATGAGAGTTTTGAGTTGAGTTTCACTCCTGAGAGATTCATCAGTTTAGCTCAAAACCACTGAGGCATCCCAAAAGCAATTTAGTATATTTAGACAACCGATGTTTTCAACACAAAATAAAATACGTTTTGGCTATTTATGCATTGTTTAGCATTGAAATGCATGTCACTTTCATAAACTTCTTATGCATTATGCTCTAAAATACAGTTCTGTCTGGGTGTGTTTTAATAAGTGGCTGGCCTATTTATGGAAAGACTAATGAGAATTCAGCTGTTGCACTCCGGTTCACACAGTTCTGAATCAAGGGTCTTGATAGCATGCAGTTTTAAGACTCTCAAGGACCTGTTCATCTGGTGATCACTACTGTAGTACTGTAACTGTTGTCAGCATATTGCAAACTATAGAAAAGTGGTGTTTGTGCATTACATGTGGAATTATTCAGGATCAAAGCAAGGCACAACATCTTCATGAAAATGTACAGGTAAACTTCATCGATGAGTCCTGATAAACAGATTTTGACATACACGCACTGTTGTAGAACTGATACTTTTAAATAACACCAATTACTTTGATATAAAAATTCTTGGACTCCGATTAAGCAGCAATACTAGAGGTCTATAAGTCAAACTGTTATTAGAAGTGATACGTGGATTCGAAAGTGTTAAGTCAAAAAGAAGGTTAACTGATAATTTTTAAAACAAATATTGGCAAGATATTCACAGGAGGATAGTGTTCTACTGTTCAAAATCACAGTAAATTTATTTAAATGATTAAAAAAATGGTGATACTTGGCTTTGTCAGCTTACCATTGTCTCGAATCATCTAAGAATAGAATCTAAATGAGAAATTGTTTGGATCACACTGGGTTGTGAACATGCCAGTGGGAGACTGTCTTCATTATTAGTATTAAATGTGTGACTATCCAGCCTAACAACAGGCCCCATCATTCCCTAGTTAGTGAGTCCTAGGCTATGCAAATATAGAGAAGGGGTTGATCGCAAGTAAGCATGCACATCTTTATTCTTTCTCTGCTCTTTACTTTGAATGTCACTGTTTAGATTTCTGATCTGACTTCCACACAATGGTAAACTAAAATTGGAATCTCCCTAAGTTGTTGTTTACAAGAGTATTTTTTTTTAAGCCACACAAATTGATAGTTTTGAGAGTTCCAATGAAAAATGTGAATACTTCTGTTTTGTCAGCAATAGGAAGTTATGCCTGACATCATGGCTATTATTTAAACTTATTCTGGGAACATGAGGCAATAAGGGAATGCCAAGGTAGATATACGTAGTAAATATTAAATGAAATTGTGGCTGACAAAAATTCAAGAATATCATAAAAGAATTGAAAATTTTTATGCAGTTAAAAGAGCTTCTGTGCAAAGCTGAAGACATGAGCCTAAGTTCCAGGCCTGGTGAACACACACACACACACACACACACACACACACACACACACACATACACACAGGTACATGCACACACATGTACATGTATACACACATGTACACGTACACATATGTACACATACAGAGATACACATGTACACACATGTACACATGTACACACAGAGACACACATATACATGTACACACACATGTACACATATACACATCCACATGCACACACACATGTATACATACATAAATGAATATTGGCAAAGAATGAAAGTTATAGAGGAAATGCATTATTTCAACATGAGCTTCAATCAAAGAAGAGGAGCATGCTACACTTTAAATGACTCTTTACACTCTGCATTCATGGAATAAATAAAAGTTCCATCTAGGTCTCAATGAAATATTTTACTAGACTGGGAGAGGGGCACCATTTGGAATGTAATAAACAAAATAATAAAAAATAATGTAAAGAAATAATTTTAAATTAATTTTTTAAAAAAATGCAGAAAATATTCAATTAGACTTCAAAGGGACTTAGATTGGAAATTGTCAGTAATGCATGAGTAAGTGACTGGAGCTCAGGTGTCCTCATCAGGATTCAAGGTTGACATAGGAAAGGAACAGACAAATGTGTGAAACAGGTGGAAACGGTAGAACAAGCATCACAGTCTGAAAAGTCACGGGAACCCATGCAACAGCTGGTCTTGGAATAATTTACTATGTTCATAACAAAAGGTAAACATGAATTCCATCTCACTCAAACATAGGAAAGTTAAACTGAATGACTACCTAATGTTTTGGTGGGCAATAAATAATAATCAGATAAAAAAAAAACATTGCCACATACCATTGAGATTGTAGAACTGCTACTCTTGAAAGAACTTTGAAACATTTGCAAGTGTGCAGGACTTGCCGCACTGCAACAGATTTTAAATGAATATTTTATTTGTATTACATAGAAACAGGTATTTGATTATAACTTTAAATAAAAGCCCAATTAGTTTACCAAAAAAAAATATTTAAGGAGTATATATTTTGGTTTCCTATGAACCATGAGGTGACTCTGGGGAACAATGATAGGGTGAGAATCAATTTTCTATCATGAAATGATAAAGCATGAAGAGCTAGATTGGATTACTTACTGTGATTTGAACATTATAAACTAAATTCACATATCAAAGATTAACATCACCCCATAAATACACACACTATATATATATACACACACACATATATATACACACACATATATAAATTAACACTATATTAAAATTATATAAATATATTTATATTAATGTAAAAATTAAAATGCTTTGATAAAACATGTAGATAAATATTATTTCTATTAAGCCTAAAAATAGATTTTATAAACAAGGCATAAACTTTACATGAAACTTTATTGATATATTTGACTAAAATAGAAATTGTATTTACAATGTTGATGGCAAAATTATTTCTGAGTGACACAGAAACACACTGTAGTTCAGGACAACAGCATGGCTGTTATTTGCATTTGATAAGCTATTGTTAGGGCATCTGTGAAATTCGGAGAAGAGTGCACCATGTCTAAGGAAAATAAGAGTAAAGATATAGTCTGTATAGAATGTGAGGTGGATTACACAAACATAATAGTAACTAAAATAGTTATGTTTCAGAAAAATCCAAGGAGCAGGACTGTTGGCTTTTTGTCTAAGCTCTGTCCCACAGTTACCTGGCAACAGCCAGGTATGCCTGACTCACTATAAAAGAGGCTGCTTGCCCCCTCTGCACCCTCTTGCTCCTGTTCCCTTACCCTCTTCCCCCTCTCACCATTTCCCTCCCCCCTTTTCCTCCTGGTGCTCCATGGCTGGCCTCTACTCCTCTACACCCTCTCTCTCTCCTTCTCCTACTTCCCCTCCCCTCCCCCTCCATCTTTTTCCCTCCCCCCTCCCCCCTCTCTGCTTTTCTCCACTACCCTCACACCTCCCCTTGCCATACCCTAAATAAACTCTGTTCTATACTGTACTGTGTGACTGGTCCCTAAGGGGGGGGGAGATGACTTATCATGGGCCCACAGAGGCATCCCTTTTACTTACACCATACCGAACCCCCACCAAATATATTCCTGCCTTCTCTTACCTTATTTTTTTAATAACAATGATGCTATTTATATAAATTGAAAGAAAATCCTGTATCACACGACATTTCTCCAATGTGAGCACATTAATTTGGACGAGGATGTTTGTATCTGAACAATGGGAGTCAGAAAAATACTGGCATTTAGGGTATGAAAAATGGTGACCCCAAATTTACCTATAATGTTTCTATTAAAAGCCTTAAAATATTTTTTCTTAAAAACACAATAAAAATTGAGCATCTGTAAATTTGGAGTCCTTGGTAAATATGGAACTTGCTATTTGGGTGTGTGTTTCACAAGATGTTAGATACACAGATTCCCATGGCTGTGAGAAATGCTAGATGGAGCAAGACCTATGGACGAATCTGAGGGCAGAGAGCTGTGCCTTGTCAAAGGTAAGACATATTCTGCAACATGGAGACATCAAACGAAACTGTTGTACCTGAGCCGACAGAAAAACGCACCAGCTTTTATGGACAAGACACAGGAGAGTGCACCCAGACACATGACAGAACTTGAGCTTATTTCCTGGGTCTTCATAACTTTGACAGGAAGGAGGGGAACAGAATTGACTAAAGCACATTGGCCAAAGAAATTAGGTTCCATGTCACAAAAAAGGTGGAGACGGGTTTGTGCATATATGTTTATAATATATGCATATCACATATGTATTACTTATAAATAAATGTTATATGGATGATATACATGTATAAAACTATTTCAACTTACTTTATTTTCAATGTTTATTCATTTGTTTGAATTAGAATACATGTTAATAGGCTTCGTTATGACATTCTCATGTTCTTTTCCTTTTTTGTCCCTGTCTGTCCCCTCCTGTCTTTCCCTGCCACCTGTCCTTTCCATTACTCTCCACAGCTTACGTTCTTCTGATCCTCTCATGGCCCCTCTACGTGTGTGATCTACACCTACACCCACACACACACGGCAGTAATTAATTTTGTTTATAACACTGTATAAAATTAGGAGACTGTTTATTGTGATGGTTGAAGCTTACATATGTTTACTCTATGTGATGCCATACGGTCTTCAAAGATATAGAATAGTTTTTTCCCCTTAGGGTGTATATAAAATCTATTTCTTTGTTCAGTCTGAAATCCGATTTTTCACTCAATTCTTAAACCTGCTGCGTATAACCAACATTTAACTCGGTGAGCTGTAATTTTCATTTTTTAAGGCCATTCTTACAACAGACATACTAATTAATACTTATTAGCACATTTAGACTTTTAATTTTCTATGTATATTACAAAATAACTAACTGAATACCCTCATGGTTTCAGTTATGGGGGCCTTAATTTCTGCAAGACAGAGAAACTCAGCACTAGGCTCATTGTAAAGAAAGCTAGACAAATATGTTTCTCAGGCAACTGTGAAATTTATTATTATTTCATAGGGAATATAAACAACCATGAAAACAAGTAAAATTCAACTTTCTGTGATTGGGAAGTTACTAACAAAGAAAAACTACAGCCTTTTCTTTTCACAAATAAATTTCCTTCCTTTAGTTCCTTTTACATGTTCGCGCTCCACACATTTTACTGTAGATTAATTTATTTCAGATTTTACAGTGTCAGGCTAGTGATGTTTTCATGACCTTTGGTTGGGATGCTGATAACACTGAACCACATTTGCTCTCACATAAGTTTTCTATGATTGTGTTGGAAATGGAACTTGTTAGCCATTTGTTTTGAGTTAAAGTATAACATTTCACAGCACAGATTTCAGTAGTGACTCATCCTAGCTTTCCTTCAAATCAATGTCATGCCTACAGAATCTGATACGTTGATATACATGATTATTAAAAATTATTATTGACATTAATATTGACATATTACTGTAAAAAGTCTATTGACAGACTTGTTTCTACCTTTGAATATGTAATTAAAACATATTTCTGCTCTGTCTCCATTGTTGGGCTCATATTTCATATCATAAATGCACAGAAGTGATGAGCCTGAATATTTTTGATGTAGTGATCACTAAAATTTTTCTCTGGACACATGGCCATGAAAAACCATGGATGATGGCATCTTCTCCTTGAAGGCTGGCAATCTTTGCCCTGAATTTGAATTCAGCGAGTGGTGCTGCTGGTGATTAGAAGAGAAAGGCGTTTCTTTCCTTTGCTTCCTTCTTGCCTTTCTGTGTCTTTGTATGCTTTTCTCATTCTTGTCTCTTCTACCTTTCTCTTTCCTTTATAAGCAGCCCTTAGTCCTGCAGCAGTTAGTTTTGTCCTCATGGGGTCGTTTCTGCCAGTATTAACATGGGGTCCTGATGCCTAAGTTACCTTTCACCTTGAAAATACATCTGTGTGTCTGGGACTCTTAATTTATGTTGAGAAATATTTGACAGGATCTTCTCACATGGTACTTATGGGAAAAATGAGAAATTACAGCTCGTTCAAGCAAAGGAACTCTTATTGGGAAGAATGTCATTTTTTTTTTCTCTCTTAGAATACTCATTTACAGTTATCAAAAATCCTGGGGTGGGAACATGGTTAGGTTGGTAAAGTGCTTGACACAGATTCATGGAGGCATTATAAAACAAAAGAGGGCACTGTTTGGAGTAGAACCCTGAGTGGGGTGACGTGGTATTCTGAAGCTCATTGACTTGCCAGACTAACTAAACCTATAGTGTTCACATCGAGTGGGAGATCCCGTCTCCAAAATAAATATTAAGAGCGATAGAAGAACACATCTGTTGTTTGTCTGTTTCCTGTATATACACATGTATACATGTGCGTGTGTACTCACATTGAACAGTAGAGATACTACACATAGAACTCATGACATACATACAATATATTAACTGGTGACATAACATTAATTATTTAGATATCCACTTCGCTTTATAATATATGAAATACATTTTCTGTCTGATGTACACAAGATTTTAACTAGTTGACTTTTCAAAAAAAAAAAAAATATGAAGCTGTGAGGCCCAATCTCTTAACCTGCCCTAAGTCTGAAAACAGGTAAACTAACAGGCTGGTACCTAGCATTAGTTTCCAAGTTGCCCATGCCCAGCCCCAACAAAACCCAAGCCTGTCTCCAGTCTCTAGGCTAATCCCCAACAAGAGCAGCATCTCCAGGTTACTCCCCCAACAGACCTGCATCCTTAGGTTACAAGCCCACCCCTTGCCTAATGACCACCAGTGCCAAGGGGGACAGAAATTAAGTTCATGATATTACTCCCCAAACTAGTCAATTATGTTAAAGGCCACAATAGCTTTCCAATTATATGCTTACACACTAACCCCGGCATGCTGTTTACTATAAAGCCTGGTCCTGGTAGATATTCAGGGCTCCCCTACCACCATAACTGCCCTCCGTGATGGTGGCATGTTGGTGAGGGATGGGGGTGAGCTAACTCAAATAAAGACCTTGCAGTGAGTTGCATCAGATTGGCTCCTGTCTGTTTTTTTGTTTTTTTTTTGGGGGGGGGGTTCACTGCACTTCTCCGGCACTACAAAGGCAAGCATGATGGCTCTCAAGGCTTACATTTACTGCTGATCTAGGTCACTCAGGGTAAAGGAGTAAAACTCTATCTCATACCCATACAAAGTAATCTTGACTTTCTGGCCTCAAGCTACTACCTCCACACCATATCCTTTCCCATCCTCTTTATCACTTGTCTCTTTTGGCCAACCCATTACTGAGGCTTATAGTTCCAATAAGAAGACAGTTAACAGGCTAATAATGAGTTCACCAATTAATAGTTTCCAAAGATCGATACAAGCATTCTCTTAATGTTGTTTAAACACTTTCCCCAAGGGCTTGCCTAGCAAGGATTTATAGACCTATGTTCTGGCGTTCCTGAACAAAAGTCATTTCTAGTGAAGGTGCAGGTTCAATAACTTATTGACAGAATCCTAAGTAGGACTTTATTTTTTTTAATTGCCAATACAGTTTAGTGGTGGAGGCAGACACATGCAAGTTACTATCTGATTAGATGGTTTAAGAATTTCCAGCTGAATCCCTGCCTGTTGGATATGTTGTGGAATTTCTGCTGTAAGCCTAAATAGTGGTCTCATGTTGTCTATGTCCCTTTCTCTGAAATGTGAGAGTGTTGCCTTCTGTGACCCAACAGCCTTTGTAGATGTGATCCTCTTGACGTATTCGTGTAGACCAAATATGTCTGTATGTGTCTTTAAAAACGGCAAGGCAAAGAAGGCTTGTCCAGAGCGGAGAGAAGGCAGTGTGCTTGTGAAAATAGAATACGGTGATGCATTCAGGAGCAAATGTGGTCAGAACACTGAAGCAGGGGGCTCCTTAGATTACACACAGAGGTATCCACCCAGTGACCCATTTTTATTATATCCATGGAGTTTTGAGCCACTACATCTATATCTGTGGCGATTTTTTACAGCAGATATAGGAAGATAATACAATGCCCATTCAGAGATTTGCCTGTGAGAGAGGGGCTTGAGGAACCAAAGGTAGAGAAGATGGTAGCAACAATGTCTTCTGACCGGAAATCACAGTGGCTGCCACTGCCTGCAGAGGACCCTGCACATGGTCCCCATGGGAACAAGCCAGACAATGCCCAGGTATGGACGGGAGAGGGAATCAAGGTTTCACTCTAGCTGAGGAATTATTGGCACCTGATGACTGTTGGGAGGTGTGGGCAATCGGTTTTCTTCAGCATGTGTTTCCTGAAGGGTTACTCATCTTCCATCAGATGGTCTTACGCCAGTGTAGGTACAGATAGTGCTAAATGACTGAAGGACTTGGGGTAGAGAAAACTGGGCTTAGATTTGATGAAATCACATTAAGTGCATATATAAAATGTATAAATAAAGAGAATAATCATACTGCTATAAAATAAACTTTTATTATTCAGTACCCTCTTAATGGCTTACTCCCTATGGCTTTACGCATTGCTCTCAATCCCTGACTAGTAGGTGCATGTCACATGTGTTTGTAACTTCATGCTAAAATGTATATATTGCTTAATTGTTTTCTTTCTGTAATTATGCAAAGCCACAACCATTGCCCTGTCTGCTAGCAATGTAATCAAATCACCTGTGTTAAAGCATAATATACCTTCAAACAGATTTTCTTTTTTACTTTTAGAAGGTAAATTTAATTTACTAATATATTCATAACTAAGATGTGTGGTCATGTAGCAACAAAGTCTCATCTTCTTGCAGAGAAAGTATTTAAAAATATCCCTGTTTAGAAACCTGCCTCAGCTTTGTCTGTTTGATCGAGTAAATTCTGCAATCTGGCCTCATCGATCTGTGAGAAGAGTGATGGGAGGAGTCCTGCCCACTCCCATTCAGCATCGGGGGAGTCCTTTGGAAGCCAATAACTCAAAAGAGAAATCAGCTGTTTAAATAAACTTAAAAGCACACTATGTCAAAGTATGAGCAAATTCAATTATATTTTGTTCTAATGAGGGACTTTCAAGGAGCATAAACACCTAGAACTACCTTCAGACCCGAGGGCTTCCTGAGCCCTTAGCTTCCATCTCAGTAGTGACTAAAGACCAGAATGGTTCTTTGGGGTATTTGTGCCTGATCCTTAAATGACAGCTAGGATTTCACTCCTGTCGGGATCTAAAGGGAATTACAAAGAGAAAATGGAATTAGATTGTGTGTGTGCTGTGGGCATTGTGCAACACCCCATTCTCCTTCATGTCTCTTCTATACCTGAAGATTGCATTTTAAATTGGGGCCTGGAGATTAAGAAGAACCAATACGGAGCTTCAGCGAGGAGGCAGTCTAAATGAACAATGCTCTCTGGGACCGTGGGATTTATCACTCTCTACATGACAGCTGAATTTGCTCACTCAGAAATTACCAAAACATAAATTACAAAGAACTATGTCACAGTGACTTGTGTGGATCTCATTTTGAAGGCCTGAAAGGTTTTTGGATATAAATACTTAAGATAAGATAACCTTCTCAAAATACAGACCTCAAATGAGGTACAGAAACTTTTGGACAGCTTACAATTTTGCAAACGCTGTGGTTATATATCTGTACAAGGTGATGCTGAAATGACATTCAGTCAGTGTAAGTGTACTCTCAGTCAGCCAGCTTCCTGGTGCTTGCTATTCAGCAAAGCAGCATACCTGGTGACCTTGATTTAACCTCAGTGCCTACACCTCAGCATTTACACATCACTGTTTCTTACTCTTATTTGTAAGAATGACCCCAGCACGCTGTGATTCAGAGATTGTTATAGGGCAAAATGATTCAGCTATAAAGTCTTTTCTCTGAGGTCTAACCCCATCACCAGTCATATTTCCAAGTAAATGTTGATGACACCTGGGGAAATATGAGGTTCAAAAAGAAGGAAGATGAGGAGGAAGTGAGCAAGACAAGGTAGCTAGTGACGAATAATCATGACACAGAAACATTTTTTTTTATTCCAGTCACTTTTAGACAAAGAGAAGGCATTTGACTGTCTGAATGAAGACTTCTGTGCAGAGATGTGACTAATTTTCTCCAGCTTTCAGAGTATGTTATACCCAACTCAACAACTTCATAACAGCAATAAACAACCCATTTTTAAAATTTACCTAATGTTGATCACGTTAAAATGTGTTTTATAAATTAAACTCCTTGTCATGCTTGAATGAGTGGAAGGCAGGTTAGAAAATAAATCTAGAATGAGATGATAGCTAGCATACTTAAGTATCTGGTAATAGTAGACTGTTATAGAAAGTTACTTAGTAAGATGCTGGGATACTACATCTGACAAATGTAACTCAATTAAGGATAGGTTCATTCTGTGTCGGTCCTTCATGGTGGTAAAAGCATGGAGGTGAGGGCTTGAGGCAGCTGGGCTCACAGCATCCAAAGTCAGAGGGGGGGGTAGAGTGGGAGGGAGGAGAGAAAAGGGAAAGTGGGAGGTGAGGGGGGGAGGAGAGGGGAAGGGGGAAGGAGAGGGGAAGAGGAAGGGGGAGGGAGGGAGGGTGAGGAGGAGAAAAAGAGGGAGGGTGAGAAAGAGAGAGGGTGAGAAAGAGAGAGAGACAGAGAGAGGTAGACAGTTTTCTTTCTTTCATCTACTCCCATCCCAGACTCTGGCAAAAAGGAATGGTGCCGCCCACATTTATGTGCCTTGTCAGTTAATCGACTCAGACATGTGCCTTTCTGTCTTGCTTATGTATTCACTTTTAATCTGATCAACTTGATAACCAAGGTTAACCAGCACAGCTGGTAAATGAGCATTTACTTGTATGTAAAGAGTGATGTTGGGCTGATAAATGCCATTTACTTACATATCAAGTGGTAACACTTTTATCTCCCCTCTGAGTGCTTTTGGGGATGACACATGGAAACCCTGCAGAGATAACACTAGAATCTCGTTTGGGAAAGTTCACGCTACAGGCAGGCATTGGTGACTTTTACAAAGTCTTGCAGTAGATGATGCTGAATAATCAAATTAGCTCACTCATTACCACATTTTTATATATTAACAAGTCTGTTTTTTTTATTTTGACCTTGAGAATGGAAAAAATTTAAACTTTATAAACACTATAACAGAATAGAAGAACATTCACTAGTAGGTTACTTACTCAAAATCATAATGTTGAGTTTTTGGTATGCCTTACATTAAACATGAAATGCTCCTTCAACCTTTTTAACATTATTTATTGTAGTATGACTGTGCACTAGAAATAACAATAAGTTCCCAGATAGCATTCTGTACCTTATACGACAGGTGTATGCAGTACAGTTTCATGTGTGTAGCTTCCTAATCAGTATAAGGCTTACATCTTGTTACAATCTTTAAATTTCATAATAAATTAGTTACTTATCCTTGGAACTATGCACCAGTTTATTTATTTATTTATTTATTTATTTATTTATTTATTTGCTACTACAAAGTATTTAACTTTGAAACAATTACTGTTGCTTGAGTTGCTAAGAAGGAAACCAGCATTTCCTTTGCTTCCCTCTCATCACTGTAGTGGAAGTGTTTGCCTGAGTGTCCCTGGGCAACTGAAGAGCATTTCCATAAAATTTAGCCTTTCAGAACCCTACAGAGGATCAGTTTGCAGCTTTGACATTAGTAAGTGTGACTTGATTGCTTCTAGAGAGAGTTTTGCCTTCTAACACTGTCTCTGCTCACAAGTTGGTGTTCATTTATTCCTGCTGTCCAGTGGTTACGGTTCTGGTAACCATGGACTGCTGTATGATCTGTTATGTCCTGCCTTCTTGTCATGACTCAAAGACAAGACCTTGTGTGTTGGCTCCAGTGCCCAAAATGCTTTATTTCCATGGATCCTTCAGCTGTACTAAGCAGAAACAATAGGTCATTGTTGATTCTTCACTAACCAACAACAGTCTTATTAGACTCTTCACTAACCAACAAGTCTTATTTTATTCATACACTTTTGAAGGACAGCAGCATAGTGTTCCATTGTGTCTACAACTATTGAAATTCTTAGTTGGTATCTCCAGGCAACACACTGTCTTGTACCTTGTATCTTGTATCATCCACCCAAATATCAGTCAGAAAAATCATTTTTATGGGAAATTCTAACCTCAAGAACTTTTAAGTTTCACGATTGAAGTAATCAGGCAAAACACGTGTTTCTCATTCACATATTTATAGCCACACAGGGGCAGGCATTTGCCAGCATACCAAAATAAGAGTTTGATTTTTCTGATCTTCAATTCAATTAATTGTCTTGTTCAAATCCCAGTTATACTTCTGAATATCAGTGGATGAGGTATTAACATAGGATCAATATTTTTGACATGGTTCTTTAAATAACATGAGTTTCTTTTGATAAACACAGTCACATAATGTTTGCAAATATTCCTTTCATCCTCACATGATCTTTCAGCTGACTTCTAATAACTTAAAATTAAAGTTCTCTAACAAATAATTTAAATAACCAAACAAATCCTTGTAGTGTTCATTTATTTAAAATTTTCATTCATTTTAGTTTTCTTTTTTTTTAAATTAAGGTTACAGTGTCCAGTTTGCCCTTTCTTTCTCTTGATTATAGCAAGTCAATTATTTGATCAAATCACACTGTTATATTATAAATTTCTGATCATGAGACAGTGTCATTTGAATAGAACTATAAAGCCAGATAGAATTTTTCAAATGGCGGAATGAGATTATTTGTATAGTTTCTTTAATGAGAAGTTATAATGTTCATACTTTGTAGGCAAAAACTTAATGTGCTTCAGACATACTGGAAAGCCTGTGCTTGTCACTTTTTTGTGCCCAGTTTATTTTATTGCAGACAAGAATTATTCATGTGCAAAAATAAGGTAGTAATGTACAATCAAGTCAAAATTGGACTGTAGGATGATTGCTAGTGCTTAATCCTTGGGAGAATTGAGGCCCCAGGGAAGGAGCAGTCTGATGGGGAGGAGGTGTGGGATGAGGAGCTGTGGATTGGTGGGGGGGGGACAATGGCTGGCATGTAAATAAATAAAATAATAAAAATATAGTAAAGATTTAAACATACAGAGATAACAAGTGAGAACCCAGGGACATTAAAACCTTCCACTCAGTAAAGGAAACCTCTGGCTGACCAAAGAGACCATCTGTGGAACTGGAGAAATTATTTGCAAGCCAAACATTTGAAGAGGGTTAAACCTATAATGCATATAATATATAATACATAATACACAAAATACCATAATACATAAAATGAAACACCAAACACTCAGCAGCACATAAATTAAATGCTGAAAAAATATAGACAATGGGCCTAAATACATACATAGCTTTCAAAAAGAATTCACATGTGAACAAAATTATAACAAAACCCTCAACATTAGTAGTAGTCATGGAAATAAAGAGAAAAACACTAGTAATACCCCCCCCCCTTTCCAGAAAAAGGAATCATAAAACAGAAGCATTGGATGGAGAGACTGATTAGTTAACCGATGTTCTCACCTGTAGAAAACATGAGCTTGTTTTCCAGTATTGCAGGGCTACTCAGAACTGCTATAATCGGAGATTCAGGGGTTCTACACACACACACTGAGAGAGAGAGAGAGAGAGAGAGAGAGAGAGAGAGAGAGAGAGAGAGAGAGAGAGAGAGAGAGAGAACACGAAATAGTCTCATATTAGTCAATTAGTCAACTGAGAAAAGAACACATGAAGAGACCCATGGCTCCAGCCACATATGTGGATTTGTGGATGACATTGTCCGGCATCAATAGGAGGAGAAGCCTTTGGTCCTGTGAAGGCTCATTTCTCCAGTGTAGGGGAATGCTAGGGTGATGAGGTGGGAGTAGGTGGTTGGGGGTGGAAGCTTCTTCTGGAAGCAAGGGAAGGGGGAAGGGAAATGGGAGAGGGGGAAAAGCAGATAGTATTTGAAATGTAAATACATAAAATATCCAAGAAAAAGATTTAAGAAAAAAGAAAAGAAGAAAAGATGAAACACTGAGTGCTCAGGGTGATTTGAATAAAGGGAGTGCTATGCACAATGGACAAGGTACAGAAGACTTAACTGGAGAGACTCTAATGATTGGGCTCTAAGTTATGAGTAGGTGGACTTGGATTTGACAGACTATACAATTGTGCATTTCTGCTGTAAAAACCCAGGAGAAACAAAACTTAGCTATGTTAAAGAAATATCAAATGTTTGGGGAAGTAAATGGATTTAACATTACTTAAACACTACACAGTAGTTATATAGAACAGCATTGCCCGGACCTCATAAATATGTATAGGTTTTATCTCTAGGCTAAAATTTGCTTAAGCAAAAGACATGAAATAAAAATAATTATTTTAAAAAACAATCTAGTGTTGACTAAGTTTTCTGTTCCATTCTATGAATAGGTAATTTAAATCAGCAAAAAGTCATACTGTTTTAGAGAATAGGTGTCTGCAGTCATGGTGTGGGTTGGGGCATGGTTCATCTCTGTTTTCTAGATAAGGATTTTCCCTTGGATCAAAAGATCCAAGGTTCTAGAAGCTTCAGGCAACATCTATACCAAGTTGCATTCTGTCTTAATATTGGGTTTTCCCCTTGAGATTTCATTTGGTGCTCTCCCAAGTGTGTGTGTGTGTGTATGTATGTGTGTGTGTATTTGTGTGTGTGTGTGTGTGTGTGTGTGTGTCCTGGTTTCCCTCCCAGAAGGACACATTGCTCAATGAATGAAAATTTCTGTTAGATTAAGAGGAACTTAATTAACCCAAGCTAATTAACGTGGACACCTTTTTCCACAATGTTCACATTGTAAGGTACTCTTTATTTGGATTTCAGTATCGTATTTTTGGATAGACAGAAATACTTACCTCTATTCTACCTAGAGATATCAGCTACAGAAAGCACCAATAAGTTATATAGCTCCTCAAATGTCATAAGCAACCTCCGTCCTTTACATTTAAAAAGGAGAAAAGTATTGAATATTCACACAGGACTTATGCTAGCTAACTAAAGGGAAGGACTTGGAGTGTTCATTTTTTAATATCCTGGAGGACTTAAGTGTGTGTAATAATTCTTGACAAGAGCCACAGACTTACAACAATTCTTCTGAGCCCTTGACTTCTTCCAAGCAGAGAGATTGTTACTTGACAAGCTATGGTTAGTGAGAGAAGAAGTTCAAATCATTAAATTAGCCAAGTGTAGAAAATTGTAAGTTCTCAACTTACAAACTGATCCAAATATTTCTTTTCTTCCTAGAAGGGATATTAATATATTTGAGGACTATTAAGGATCTTAGTGTCAACTTGAGTGGACACTTGTCTAGACTTGCAGGTTTTTAGAAAAACCATTTGCAATCCCCAGACTTCAGGAGAAATGACACATTTAAAGCAAATATTATCTCCAAACTCAGGAGACTGCAGACATGGCAGCCTCCCTGGAGACTGTTGTTTCTAAGAGTTGAATAATGGTAGATTTTAGATCTGCTCACTACATTACAAATTTCATTTCCAGATGAACACTTCAATCTCTGGCAATTGACTCTAATTTTACTGAATAGTTTAAATTTAATATCATAAAAGTTAATTATAGAGAGTTAAATAGAATGGTGTATGATGTTTGTTTAAAACATATTTTTAAATTTGTCTTAAATCTAGATTGTAAGTCTACTTGACTAGATTATTCTAGGCAAAAACACACATATATGTTCTCTTTGTGAAGTTCACAGAATTTCTACAATGTAGTGAATCAAAATGTTTCATTCTTTTTAAAGCCAAAAAATGGTCAAACCTGGATTTCTTTTTCTTTCAAAACTACTCCCTTCTCGTAGTTTGAGCTATAGAGTTCTATGTCATAATATGTGGTTTACAAATTTTCTTGATAACTTATGACACAGAGTGTGAATAGAGGGTACATGTTATTTAATGCAAACTTGTCATTTCTTTAAGTCAATTTAACTGTGAAGTACTTATAGCTAGGGCTGTTCATATGATTAAAGTAGAGTATTTAGAAGACTATACACCTCTGTACACCAATTCAAATAAAATGATTGCACAGATATGACCAAAGATGATGTTTTGGACTAGAGTTCTCAGGTAGATGCTTGTGCACTGCTGCAATTTGGATGTGCTAGAATGATATACTTAGTGAGTCCTGGGTCAGAAGCATGCTTGTCAATCACGTGCTGATAGAAGGTAGCAGAAGGGATTATGTCTTATGAACACTCACTGATCAATCATTTTACTTGATTAGTTCCTATTAGAGGTAGTCACTATGAATCAACAAGTAACCCTTCTCTTGACTCCAAACTCCTTTCTTTATTATGAGAAAGTTGTTAAGTTTATTCACACATGCTTCCACCCTGCTGTGTCATCGGCCTCTAGGCCCACAGCAAAGCTGAGCAGAATTCCCTGCCATGCACTTGGCCATCAGAACCTTGAGCTCAATAAACCTCTTTCCCATACATACCTAGAATATATCATTTTTAATTAAGAAAACACTTTCCTACATATGTGGTACATTGTAAAGAATAGATAATTAAATATACAGCGATGTCTGTTTTTATGTGTGTTACAACCTATCAAAAGTAAAAACACATTCTTACATTGGCTTTATGGCTCTTGACTGGACAGAGTCCAATTCTAGGTTTGGAAGACTGTGGTATGGAAAAAGCAATCCCATGGTTTGGAGAAAAAAAAAAATCTACATGCTGCAGAAATGACTAGTGTGATATGAGATTGGGATGATGGGGGGAAAGGGTTCTCATCAAGAGTTTTGTATGAAATGTGCATGGTAATTATCAGATATAATGCTGCTTGGTGTGTTATAAGAAGTTCTCCGTGTGCATGTGTGTGTGTGTGTGTGTGTGTGTGTGTGTGTATGTTTATGTGTGTGAATTATAGTATTTAGACACTCATATATAGCTGCATAAGATCACTAGCAGCAAATTTAATATTGATTGAAAAACAGAGTACTCTGATGGTTTAAATCCTAAGAACTAAAAAGCCCAAGAGTTCTCATGTCTGTGGGGGAAGGGAACAAAGTTTTCTAGAATACATTCTTCCTCTACAATGGGAAGAGCCATTGTGCTTACTCAGTCTGCTGATTACAACCGAATCTCTTGCTGAAATGCCCTCAAAACAGAAGTCAAGAAATATGAGCATTCACTAGCACCATACAGCTGATATCTGAAATCAGGCCTTACGGGTGGCAAGCAGAGGCTTTCACCCAATGTGCAATAACACTTCGAGGAAGAACTTCTCAAGCAGAAAAAAACTGAGAAACTTCAGTTAGATACTCCTTATAGAAGAAGAGTAACTATAAACTTAGCATCTAAATAAACATACAACAAACATACAACAAGTCCGTTTACCTGATAAATTAGCAAACACAACTTTAAACTGTGTTAGAAATTGGAGATACTTTTCATGGATTTTATCCAAATGCAAGCTTCTCATTCCAGGTCAATTCTGCCTTCCAGGGGTCATCTGGCAAAAATCTGGAGACCTTATGCTTGTTACACTGGAGTGGGCATGTGCTGGGCAGACAGTGAGGAAGATACCATGTTCTTAAGTTACCAAAGCCTTAGTCAAACATGTCTTTGAACCCGTCTTCGTTCCCTTTAAGGGAACTGATCTTTACGTCCATAAATTCACAGTAACCTTTCTGGATTTATAATCATTTTACAAAGGAGCCCTTAACATTTGCATAAGATTTTCAACAATTGCTTCATGGTGACTGATATCATACTCATGTTTTTGACTCTGATTCATTTCCTGATCAATGGCTTTTATTTGATTCAAGTGCCAACACTTCTGTGAGTTTGATGTTAATTAACAGTATTGCTCCAGCCTTTGATGCGTATATTAGTGATCTCTTCTGCTTTTTGAATATTTCTGGAAACTCATGAAAAGTCCAAATATGGGAGATTATGCATACTTCTAAACCCGATGCCCTCACTCCAAAGCATTAAATTATTTAATTCAAGAAGGTGCACAGGCTGTAAAAACTAATCATAAGTATACAGGGAAACTTTGACCCCTAAATAAAAAGTACACTTTTCCCTAGAAATATTGCACAGGTTATTTTGGATAAAGAATAAATTCATGATATATATAAAATAATCAAGACAAAGGTTAAAATTTTATATTCACTTGAATGTAATGTTATAGAACATGATCTGTAGATCTTACAGCAGTCCAGACATTTTTCTGAGGCTCTGTGAATCATATCTCTAGTATTGCAGTTAGAACCTGAGGACTTCGGCTTCTGAAGAGAAAGATAAGTTGATTTTGGATTACAATTTTTGGTAGCTTCAGTCCATGGCTGCCTAAGCTCTATGTACTTTGTGAGGCTGCTCACTGTGAGGGAAATACACATCAAATCAAACTTTTTTCTTTTAAGCCTGACAGCAACTAGAAAGAAGAGGGACCAGGTACTGACTGATAGTTCCTTCAGGAGTGTGGTTTGTGGCAAGAAGGATTTTCAACAGAACTTCACTCTTACTGACTCCACAACCACTCAGCATGGATGAGAACCATGCCTGGGATTTATGGGGTATCCTCATGAAAAGTCTAATGAAGTGCTCATTTTTTACTTGCCCATTCTATTATTAAATTTTGGCAGAACTATGAAAAATCTGGACTATGTTATGTGAAATGGGAAGAACATACTGAAAAAAAAACTTACGTAATTTAAGGGTGTTTCCATAAAGAGGCAAAATCGATGGGAGAATTAGTCATTCAAACTACAGTATATAAGAAAATCTTCTCTGTGTAGATACAATCAGCAGGAGACAGTGAGTACCAAACAGCATATTTTTGGTTATTATCGTTAAATCAAAGTCTAGAGAATATTTCATAGAAGAAATTCTAGACATTTCCATGAAGTTTTCAACAAATTCAGCAGGAGCAAGAGACTATGAATAATGAGGAGCTGCAAATTTAGAAAGAACTTTTACATTTAAATATTAAAGAAATGACAGTGTTCTTATTATGGCAAAGCAAATTTTATTATACTGCAACTATAATTTCTTGTAGAAAAACCATAGTATTGGACTTTGATGTAGAAAATGATAGGCCACTGAGATTCAAGTGTGAGCTTACCTTAGACTTGTACTTCTGAGTCTTGATGCTTAACTTGAAAAGGGCCAAAACAGACTTAATATTTTACATAGTTATATAAGATTTATATAATAGTTTTCAGACTACATAAAACAGAAGAAAGAGCTAAGAGTTAAAATCCTGCTGCAGTTAGCTTTGTTGGCCAATATAACTCTTATTTATTTGTTAGCAGAGCACAGAAATGGTTAGATTTCTAATGCATCAGTATCAGGCCAGCGACCCAGGGGACTACCCCAATGTTCTCTTCTTTCTCTTTTCTCTCCCCTAAATTAATTAGCTAGAAAGATTTTTCCCAATATCTGTAGGACATCAACATGTTAAGAAATCTTCAACATAACTAAAGCAAACTGACACAATTTTTCAAAAGGATCACAGAAAACTGGCTCCCAAGCACAGGAAAGGAAAGAAGACAGGTGACCAAATAAGTCCTTAGAAGGGTGGGAGGGATGCTCACATCTGTTAACTTGAAATTCTGAGCACATTATGACATTATCCAAAAGGTGTTTTCAGAAGAGGACATTTGAAAGAAAATTCTCTTTAATGTGAACAACATTTGAGACTTGCATCTTTTAGGGAAAAGGACTAGGATATTGATTTGAAGTACAGGGATGCAAATTTTAAAGTCAAGAATTAAAAACAGTAAATAACAGCAAATATGAATATGTTTGTCTATAAAGACATGTGCACCTTGACTTGGAGGGGGGGTTAAAATAGAGAATTAAATGGCATAGCCATATAGGTATGGAATATAAGCTGCAGAGAAAACAAAAGAAATCCAGGCATTTAAATGTCATTGGCTCATGGGGCAATCAGAAAATGTTTTAAACTGTGATGACTTAAAGACATATGTTATGACTACCGAGTCACCATTAAAATGTACCTATAACAATATTCTAATAAATCTATTATGCGAACAGGAAAGTGAAATAGGAAAATGTAAAATAATATGTCAATTAAATACTAACCTAACAAAATTTCCAATCAAAGTGTAACCTTGCTGACTGCAAACAGATACTGATATAAAGAATAAGGAATCTGAAGAGATTAATAAATATCTTTTACACATTAGCATATAATTGTATAAAGTCAGCTGTTGCACAGCCATTTGCTTTGCTCACATTGATCCTCGAATGTGATTGCCTTTGCTGCACACACCCCGCCCTGTGAACACTGCATGCACATAATTTTTTTCACTCTCATGGCAAATGCAAGATGTTTGTTGGGTTATCTGCTGACCTTATGTATTTGCTAAGTGCCTCAATTGTGTAGAACATATACCATAAGAGGTGTGATCTATAAGAAGGTAATGAAGTACATGAGATAAAATTATAATACACTTAGTGAATTTTCCATAGAGCCCCCATGCATGGCTGCCGTCTGAAGACCTGATGTCAGATCATAACGTGTGAGGAGAAAGAAGTCCTTTGTCCCCAGACTTGCAGCATTCAATATGGAGGTTAGATTTTTCTCCCCTTCATTTTGTTCTCCCCCTAGTTTTATATTTCTGTTTGTATTTAACACAATAATGCATGCACAATCAGAGAGAGAGAGAGAGAGAGAGAGAGAGAGAGAGAGAAATAATGCAAGAAGAAGCAGATATTATGTTGAGCATAATTAATAAGGAAAATATACTAAAAAGCTTATATATTAAGAACAAAAGGAAAATATTTTCCTTATTCTTGTTTTTTCCACACTTCTTCCTCTGAACCTTGCTTCATTTGATGTAATTATGTTTACTAATAATCATTACACTAATTTACTTGTCTCCAAGAACTAGATAACTTTTTGATTTTAAAGAAACAATTATGTCATAAATGCACATTATACACTTAAAATAACATTTTATACTTATTATAATATAAAATATTTTATTATAATATAAAATTAATCTCTTAATTAATGTCAGCACTGACAATGCTAAAAGTCCAAAATATAACTATATCTAAACATCTGATCTTTGTAGTTATTGGATATCACATTTGTATATAATTTATAGAAATATTGAACACTTAAAAATGGAGCAAATCTACAGAGGAGTAAACTTTCTGCTTTTTTCCTCTTAAACTTTATTGCTTAAAATATGGCTTCCTTTCCTGACTTAGACCGGCTATGTGTCTGAGGTTGATAAATTGTTTAAGTTCTCACTATGGTTACAAGGTAAGCAGGAGGAATCACAAGAACCTTTGGGAAACCGAATATCTCCTTAGAATATAAAGTAAGCAATACTGAAGTTATGTTATTGACAGATATAGGAAGAGGTGATATGAAACATTTGCTTTTAATAAAAAAAGCTATTACTTGAAAAGCTAAGCATACAGGAGTGTGTTCAAAACAAATGCTTCTTAGCAGTAATCAGCCCCTCACTGCAGATTATGTATTCAGTCAACCAAAGATCCCTGAAACAGTTCACAGAAACTCAGACACACTGGAGTAGAATTGAGACAAGATTCCATAGAGTGTACCTATGAGCCGAAGACTAATCTTTCATCATTGAAGTTATTGTAACTTTAGTAACTACACAGTAACTGTAGCATGAATACTGGGGATTATAACTGTACCCCTTGGTGTACTCCTCTCTTTATTAACAATAATAGAAAGTATTTAAAATTGTCCTGTAAAAAATATAATACAACAATATATTTATACATATAGTTTCTGTTATGACCATTATTTCTCAGAGTTTGAGTTATAAGATTTCAACTACACAAGAAAATATTGGAACAGCTTAAAAACAAATAAGAGAATAATATTGTGGTTGTTTTCTATTCTCATGAAAAGCCTTTTTTTGAATTAAAAAAATCATCATTGTTTAATGTTTTCTGACTTAAGTATATTTATTTAATGATTCAATCCAGAAGCTTTACAAGGAGATCCACACTCCCATACATGTATCCACAGAGTGCTGAAAATTTTATTAAGTTTCACAGGAGAAACTCATTTCAGTGAGGTTGATGGGGAACATTTTGTTCTGAGAAGTTCATATTGTTCAGGTTCTGTAGCTTCCATAATTAATGTGGCTATTTCAATCTGTTATCTTGAATTATTTATAAAGTATTGCCCTGCATCTCATGTCTGTTTCTCCCATTAAAGCTATGTTGTGCCTTGAGAGTGACATAGAAGTCACAAGAGAAGAGAATAGGGAGCCTATTTTTATCTGCAGTCATTTTTCAAAAATCCTGATGGAAGAGGAAGAAGACCCAGGAATGACTTTCCAAGGTTAATATATTTTCTGAGTGTCTTTTTGGTGCTGAATTGGGGAAATTATCCTAAATTGTTAGGGTAAAGGTTCCAGTAGACCAAGGCAGAAGTATCGACAGACACTGAGTTCTCCTTAAGAACTTCCCATCCCAGCCAGGACTTGAAGGTCAGGATAAAGGGAGAGGAGCAGCCTAGTAGGTTGATATATTTTCCAATAAAAACCACATGAATAATGTGTTTCCTTCCCTCTCTGAGGCACAGCCACAATGACAGGATGACTCACAAAGATCTAAGAATATATGACATCAAGCAGCCTGAGATTTAGATGATGCTAAGGAAGAGCAAGTCTTGTGATTCAACATGATGTCATTGTTTGGATTGACATGTCTGTAATTTCATAGGCACAAACATGCATAGTCCTGTGTGCATTTATATGTGTATACATCTAAGTAGAGGGCTATGAATGTATGTTTCCATTCTATTGTCTTCCCTATACAAACATTCTGTCAAAAGGCATGCTGTTATCAGTTTTAAAAACGCCTCATGTACGGAGTATAGGAGAATGTGGGGCAGAAAATTTCAAGTACCCAGAAAAATAGCAACTTGAGATAACAATCAGTTTCAATTATTATAAAATATAACAAAACACACTATTAAGCTTATGCTTTATGATTCAAATTTGTTAATGAACTAATTGGGGGCAGGGGTTGTGTCAGGAGCTTAATAGTATCTAAAGAAGATCAACAGGGCATGTAGGACACAGAGTCGTTGATGGTCCAGCAGAGGGACCTGTAAATCAAAGCAGCTTCAGAAGCCACTCCCAGGACAAGCTTCCCCTTCCTCTCTAGTGTTGCGACCTCATGGTGACTCAGCTTTAATTTCACAACTCAGGCTCTCGACAGTCATTTAATAATCCATCTCTTCTTCAGCATCATGTGCATTGCCTTGTATTGTGTTTTTTTAAATTAACTCTATATTTTCATGTCTACATTGTTTTCTTCATTTGTGTGACTGAAGTGGAAACTTTGAGGGTTCTTTGGAGAATCACGTGTTGGATGGTGTTTTGCTGAGGCAAACACATGAAGGAGTGTTTTCCTGAAGTAGAAACAGGTGAAAGACTGAGACTAACTTCTGTAGGAACAATTCACAAACAGAAACTGGAGAGAGAATATCCTGCTAAAGCAAACATGCAAAAGGATGCTGGATAAAGTATTCTTTGCTAACAGCATGCATGTCCACGTTACACTGCACAGTTGAGCTCCGTTTGTCGGGATTTTGAGGACTCAGGCTGATTGGATGCACATGCTGAGGTAAGGCACCTGGAGGACACCTTTGAAAGTATAAATGGGACTCCATGGAGTGATGGAGACAGAGCGAGGCTTGCTTATAGAGATATCCCTGCAATGTGCAATGCTTGTGGGTCTCGAGTCTTTGCTGATCTTTACTTCTGTGAGAGATACACAGCTAAAAAGTTCTGGTGTTCCTGCTGGTCCCTCCTGCTGACTGGAGCCAAGGCTGAGGCCTGGCTGTCTCTGCTAGGTAGTGGCCATAGCCCCAGGTGCATATGCAGCAGAGGACAGCATTCTTCTACATCAATGAGAGAAGAGGACTTTGGTCCAGCAAAGGGCTGTTTTTTCCCAGTGTAAGGGAATGCCAAGGTGGGAGAGGGAGCACCTTCAAGGAGGCAGTTGGGGAGGGGGGATGAGATTGGTTGAAAAGAGATAACACTTGAATTGTAAAAACAGAGAATACACCCCCCCAAATGAATAGCCATGACAAAACAAAGTACCCAAAAAAGTTAACCATAACTTACACTTATTCCATAGGAGCTATAAGACAATGGGAGACAGCACTGAGCTTTGGTATGGTTTGCACTACCTTACTATTCTTGACTGAAGAGATGCATGCATTGGTTTGCCTTTTTGATATTGTTGAGCTAAAATTGTGATAATACCTACAATGAGAGAAACTTGTGAAGGAACTGCTCATGAAGTTTCTAATGCAGCCTGTCGTTCCTGCAGCCTCTCCTTAGGCCGGTTACAGCTTCCTCGTGTCTGCTTGCTGAGATGACTGTAGCTGCTGTTTCATGGCCATTACCTGCCTGTCCAGAGGACTCTGGTCTGCGACTGCTAAAGGTTGTGTTTGGTATTTATTACAAGCCTGAACTGCTGCCCAGGAATATGAAGCTTGTCCTCAAAGGACTATTGCTGAGCAGGGTCACTTCCCTCATGTCCTAATACCTTTTATCTTCCACCACCTCTGCTGGGTTGTAGACTGGAGGAGAACTTGAACCCTTATTAAAAGTAGGCTGCAAAGCAGTTGTGTCTACAAATACATACACAGAACAACACACAAACGCACACAGTTGAAGGTTACAGAAGTCCCACCCACTGCACAAGGCTATCCCAATTGTCATATTCATCACAGCTGCTGGAGACAAGTGGCACATAAGACATGACTTCTTTTTCCGCTGTTTCTTGTCGTTGCAAACCAATCTGCAGCTGTTTCAAACGAAAGCCTTTCAAGAAAGCAATGCCTGTGTTTTCTATGATGGTGGCCCCAAATTCATGCATGCTTTATAAACTGCATTTCTTAGCACCTTACACGCCAATATCATTGAGGCCACCACACTGGAATTATGAATTCATATGCAAAAGTTAGCCTAGCTTTCCTATCAAAGCTGTATCTCATTTTTCAAGTGCTTTGAAAACTTTACCAATCAGGAGAATGAATTCTATACTCTATTATGGTTTAAATAGCCAGGACATCTCATCTACAGCTTCCAATGCTTATGTAGAAAGAAGACACAGTAACGTTCCCTAATGTATGTCATATACTTTTATTACAAATGAGGCCTTATAAAGGAATGCTTGGTTTGTGTATACATATTTATTTATTTTTTACCTACTTTTAAAAGGATTTGAGAAAGAATTCCAGTGGGATTATGATGATGAGTTAGATTAGGGAAAATATATCCCTGGAGAGATGGGTGAGCCTCTTCTTCCCTGTCCAGATAATGGTTTTGTATCACAGAAAACTGTTCTTTAAAATTAGCTAATTAAATGATTATAAGTTTCAATGTACAGTGCCTTATACATTTAAGGACTCGATTTATTCAGAAGCATTTCAAGCAAGCACGGACCACTTTAAAAGCTGGGGTACTGAGAACTTTTCTCTCTGTGTCATTATTTTTCTGCAGGTGTTTCCTCCGCATCCGCAGTGCACGCCGAGCCCACAGTTGGCATTCGTCTCCTTCATTCTCGAATGCGGTGTTTCTCCGCTTTAGTTACCCTTGGCCTGTACCTTGACCTCTGCTTCCTGTCTCAATAAATTCCGAACGCAGGCATTTACCTGCAGCAAGTATGAATGGCTCCTCCAGAAATATAGCATCCTATAAAAACCAAAGCCAAAGGAAATCGTGAGGTGAGGTCAGGTATAATTTTCTCATCACAGCCTCCTTCACTTTTTTTCCTTTTAGGCTCAATGCTATGTGCTGACCTCTGTCTATTTTTATGGCTAGATTAATTCTGCAGTTTCAGCGAGCCCCTATTTTCAGAACTGTGCGGCTGGGATGCCCTTAAGAAGTACTGACCTCTAAAAAGGTAGTATGAAAGAAATTATTGAAACATAGAAGAAAAGCAGACTTCCAGGACTGGACGACGCCGTGTTGATGATCTCATGCAACTGTCCGTTTTTACAGAGGTGGGTGAAGGAAGGACGGCTGTTAGGCTTGTGTCTCTTACATGCTGGGTGCTGAGTCCTCAAGCCTTGGTTCAACAGGCCTGAAGGTTGGAGGTCGAATCTGTCCCAAGGCATGTAAATAGCAAGAACTCCAAGCTAAGAGCTGAATTACATATAGTGGAGTCAGATGAATGAATATTGAACTTACCATTATACCATGTCTGTGTTTTGTGCACAGCAACATCCATTGACTGGGTGACTTTTGCTCTGCTGTATGAATGATTGTCTTGCTTCTCGTCTGAGTCTTCTCTGTGTCTTCTGCCCAGACTTCACTGACTTGTGGCAAGATCCATGATGCTAGTGCATGGTATTTATCTGTATTCACATCTGTGAGGATGGTCTGAGTGAGGTCTTTGAGAACACTTTACGCATACACATATGCTTGCACACACACACACACACACCACTACAGAAACATGCTTTTGTAAGATAATTTAAAACTGCAAATGGGGATGTTTTAGAAAGTATCTGTGGATATACATGGGGAAAATACTCTTTCTCACAGTGAGTTTTCCGACCAATTAAGGAGATGGCATAAGTGTCTTACATTCTGAGGATATTTATTGTTAAAATTTTTTTCTATGGCTTTAGGTACTTACTTAAGGGATGACCTATCATCCTAGGTCATATGTGCTTCCTTAATCGGGTACAGACTCAATTTCAGCATCCTATTTGGGGTGTTGAAAGAGAGGAGCAGGAGAGAAAGTGAGTCAACATGGGAAATGAAAGTTAAAGATAAGAAGGGGATGGAGTAATGGGAAGGGAGCCATTGCCCTCTCCGGGGCTCATCAATTCTTTCTCCCACTCCTCTCTGCAAGGGAGCTTTAGATACATTCAGTCCCCAAAACCACATCCCGTGAGCATGATAACCACGATAGCATTTGTGTCTGCTATTGTTTGCTTTTCAAAGATATCAAATCATTGTTAGCCTCGTGGAATACAGATAAAAGGTAATTCAAAGAAACATCCTTTCAGAGTTTTCTACACTCTGGATGAAAAATTAAAAATGCCTTATTATCTTTCAAGGATCATGCAAATATAAGATATACAACCTTTTTTATATTGAACAGAACAAGCACATTACAGACCAAACAAGGTAAACCATTTGAAATATAATTATTTTGCTACAGAAATTGTAAAGACTTACTGTGTAGTTAAATAGCCATTTTTTAATTTTTACATTCAACTTCAATTCTTAGTATTTAACCAAAAAAGTAAGAAACAGTTCTATAAAGTAAAATAAATTCATTCTTCTTATCTTTCAAGACATCATTGGCCAGATGTATTTATATTATCACAGAACATTCTCATATGCAACAAAATTTATGATGCATGAAGAAAATCTTTGTAAATTCCCTGAATTTTTATCTTGTGTCTATAGGGAGAATGATTAATTATACACCATGATTCATTTTAGAAAGTAAATGTCTCTTGCTGGAAACTTGAGAGATTAATATTGGAAATAGCATATGGTGCAAGGTAAGTGTGATTCTTCCCTCTGCAGGCTGAGAAGCCTGGCCAGGGTGGAAATGTGCTGGATTATGGTGAATATATATGTATATATTCTCTCCTCCACTGTAGGGGCTTAACGTTCTGTATTAAAGGTATGTCTGCATTCCAACAGGATCACACAGACTTAGGATGTCTTTGGGGTTCCTTCACAGAGAAGCCATCTGGCTAGATTACAATTCCTCTACATTTGTGTGTCCACATTATACATAGACATTTATAAGGATATTTGACTTGACTCTAGAGGTGTTGCAGGTCTGTCTGCTGTGTCACATGCATGTTTGTAGGACGCAGATGGGAGAAAGGCTATGTGTATGGTCAGTGTTCTGACCTACGAACATCTGAATAATTAGAATAACACTCTATGGGGAGAAAAAAGAGCATGCCTGATAATACTACCAGTCTGGTACCTGAAGTGGAAACTTCTAGTTCTTTGAAAAGTTATTTATGCTAAATGATAGTTTGCTGGGGCACACAGGTGAAAGGTTGTCTTGCTAACACAGACACGTGAAAGATTGTTTGTCCAAGGCAGACACAGGTGAAAGGATGTTTGGCTATAGCAAACACATGAAAGGCGCTGTGATGAAGGACTATAAATATGACCGCAGAGCTTGGGAGACATAGCATTGAGCTTGGTTTGGTTTGTTCTGCCTCTCTATTCTTTGCTACAGACATGCATGTACTGGTTCAACCTCATGTAAATAGTGTTGTTGACCTCAACTTGTAATAACTCTGACATTGAGAGAAATTCACCCAAGGACTGATCCTGAGGTTCCTGTGGCAGTTGTCTCATCCCTGGACTTGCTTCAGGCCAGTTGACAAGCCTGGTGGTTTCTTCAGGATTGAACTACAGATGCCTGGTGTCTGCTTGCTGAAAGGACTGGACTGTAGCTGCTGGTTCATGCTAGGACCTTCCTGCCTAAAGGACTGATCTACAGATGCTGAATTATATTTGGTTTTTGCCACAGTACTGAACTGCTGCTCAAGAAGATCTAGCTTGCCCCTAAAGAACTATTGTTGAAGATGTCCACTTCCCCCATATTCTTTTCTTTTTTATTACTTCTGCTTGGTTGTAGGTTAGAGGCAAGGTTGAACCCTCATTGAAAGCAGTTTGCAAAGTATGCCTATAGACAACCAGAGGGAAGAGAGTTGGCCTGAGACAACCACTAGTCCATCCGGTTGTGTGTGGCACCATGCCTGAATCTGTGGCTTAACAGTAGCAGGGGTCTATTACCTCCTAAGGCCAGGCAGATGTCTTTGTTCTGGCCTGCTACTCAGGGACATGTTGATGTCTGAGGGCTGTGCAGAACTGGGCCCACCCCTTGCCTGGTTCTGGTGGTATGAGTAAAGGTTGCTGTGAAATTAGTAGTAGAGAGATGTTTTCCCTGCCCCTTGCTGCCTACAGTAGGTAGGAAACCTGGCCCCAAGGTCATAAGAGCAGGAAAGCTATCCCTGCCCCTCACCTACTGTAGGGCTCAAGAAAATGGACCCTGTACTTCTTCTAGAGAGCATAGGAGAGTTGGCCCTGTATGGAGACACAGATGAAGAAAGATGGCATCCCCATGCATTTCTTGGCCCTTTTCACCTATGTGGAAGGTAGGAGAGATAACTCCAATGATCCTGAGAGTGGGAGAACTTTCCCTGTCCCTTACTGGGTGGGACACTTAGGAGAGCAGTCCCTACATCTTGCTTGGGCATCAGGGTAGAGCTGACTGTGGTTGTGGAAGAGCTGGAGGGCTGATTAGTTCATATTCTTTTTAGGTTAACACCAGAGCTTTGAATTGGCACTCTCCAGCATCTACTCCATTGATTAACTGTTAGAGTGCATGAAGTGGTCAGTCCTACAGAACCAATACTACAGAATTGCCATGACACAGGGCCACACCAGATTATCTGAGGAGTCCCAATGAGGTTCCAGTATTGATAGACCAGGAGAATCCTGAGGCCTTGTATCAGACCAATGAATCATTGCAATGAACATTTGCAAGCAAAGATGTATTGATTTGGTGATACACTAGAGCTTCTACAAGATTTTTTTTTTAACTGTTTGGCGGTGTTGCAAAGATGCAGGGGAGATTCAAGGGGTGGGAGAGATGAATGGGATTTGATAGAAGTTTTAAGATTGAATAGAAAGTTTCAAAATGTTTTTTTTTCTTTAATTTTTGACTAATGGTTCTCAACCTGTTGTTCCAGACCCATTGGAGATCATAAAATAATCCTTTTATAGAGGTCACTTTTTAGACATCTTGCACATCAGAATTTACATTACAATCCATAACTATAGTAAAATTGCAGCTATGAAGTAACTTTGAATAATTTCATGGTCGGGGTCAACATAACATAGGAATAAAGTTGTATAAAGAATTACCTCATTAGGATGTTCGAGAACCACTGATTTAGATGCTGCCATTATTAAAGTAAAATATGCATAGCAAAGGTTTATGTTCTTATTCAAATTTTTATTAATGTAGTTAATATTTCATGCAAATATAAGACAGCAATATAAACATTATGACTTGGATAATGCTAACCATTTTAGTAAAAAGTTTGACAAAAAGTCCCATTAAAATAGTACACAGTTATTTCACCTTTGCCTTTAACTCGATTTTACTAATTTTAATCTGATATCCATTGATTTTTAGAATTAATCTTCTATGTCTAGTATTTATAATTTTAAGGTAACAGCCACATTTCTAGTCTATGAGGCAAGGGAATGTTTTTATACTTATTTTAAAATGTCTGCAATGTTTATGTCCATTAGCTTCATTAGAATGATAACTTACTCAACTTTAGTAACATTAAAGAGTAAAATTTTGTTGTTCTATCATGTTCATTGTATCTATTTGTGATATAAAATTATCATGTTAATTTAATCCTTTACTGATTCTGCTAAAATGATTGGATTTAGCTCAGCATCTCATGGTCCCACCTGGACCAGAAGATGGCCTGGGCTTCTTGTCACTAAGTGCATATTATCACTAAGTGCCCAGCAGAAAGGAGAAGCTAGCAAGCTAAGGGCCATGAACAGTCAGTCAGAGTTAGTCTAACAATCAAAGGGAATATATGCAAGGCTATAGCAAAAACTAAGATGATGCAGGGTTGACTGCAGGATAGTAATCCTACTTTCCTTCAGTCAAACTCATACCTGAGTTTATAATACCAATTATAAATATTTAATAGATTGAGAAAGGATTATTTGAAAGGCAGTGGCAGAAGAAAACATTGTTTTAATAATCTATTCTCTACTTTCCCTCTTATATTGAAAATAGATTCTTTTCTCATACAATAGATTATGGTTGTAGATTCTCTTTCCTCTTCTCCTCCAAAGTCCTTCCCACTTCCCCTTCCATCCATCTAGATTCATTTCCTTTCTCTTATTAGAAAAGAGAGAGATAACAAACCAACAATACATATAAAATATAATAAGATGAATTAAAAACTATTATATCAAAGTTGGACATGGCAACTCAACGGGAGTAAAAGAGTCCAGACCCACATTTTCTCATGGTGAGGAGCCTTATTAAAAGAAAAAACCCACAAACACTAAGTTAATAGTTATATATAAACAAAAGACTTGCTGGAGACTCATGTAGGTTGCATGCTTGCTGATTTACTATTTTCTGATTTGTTCTCACTGGCAGTTGAACATTAGAAAGTGTATTAAATATTTATACTTCTTTCTTTCATATGTTGTTAACATGTTTAATTTGAGAAAATGTAAGATGATGGGTAGACTTTACAGAAATAAAGGTGAAGTACCCTCTACTTCTGGATGAGGTTAGTTATCAGGGAGATACACTGGGATCTGTCTAAAACTCAGTGAGGAAATCAGAGATAAAGCAACACCAAGTCCCTTTTGTGGGTTGAAGAGTCTTTCATACAGATTGAAGATTAAATCTTAGAGAGATTAGTAGGTTTCCATCCATTTAGAAGGGGAATAGCAGGCCCTGCAACGCTGGGCATAGGGAGCATGTTGTATCTGTGTTCGGAAGCAAGAAACCAGTGTAAACAGTGTCAAAAGACTGAGAGGAAGAGAGAAAGCCAATGGAGATTATGTGTAAAGATGCTTATTAACCTATAATTTGGACCAGTAAGAATTTACAAATTCAGTGAAAACACATATATCTGAGGTCAGACTATTTTGCGAGTCAACAGATTCCTAGAGGCATCAACAAGAAAACATTTTCTAACATGACTAGGATTCTCTACCATGAGTCCTTTCTAGTTTCACGTGGAGCTCTACCAGAACACGAAATGTCTCCTTTTTATTGCTTTTTCTTTAAAAAAAAAATAGCACAAGTTGAATATCTTATGATAAGAATTGGAAATTTGAAATGTTCCAAAGAACACAAAAGTGTTTTTGAGAAGAGACATGATGTCGCACGGATGGAAGTGACAAATTGTTCCCAATTTTAAATGTATTCATAAGTAATGCTCAGAATTGAATAATGGAATACTGTCTGTAGGCAGAAAGTTTGAGTGCACCATGAGTTAGAAGTTGATGTGTTCTTTGATACTGTCACTTTCCTCAGTCTATGATTTAGACTAAGTCTGGAGGTAGAAGATTCCTTATCACTAGATTACAATGCAGCACATAATAATTTCCCCTTTGTCTGTTATTACTGCAACAAGCATCATCATCAAGAGCATCATCATGATATTCCTAGACATCCTACCCATCTTATATTTAGTGAAATGCTCATTTTGCTACTATATGAGTTTATATCTTTGTATCAGTAAAGCTAACCACGTCACACACTTTTGGCTCAGGCACTTGTGAGTATGAGGTAAGGTGTCTAGCAGCCCGGGCTACACAGTCAAGTTTCTGGCAAATCTGAACTGCATAGCAATATTATATCTTTGAAAAATATAAAAAAACCACTTATCCATATCAAGGTTAAAATATTACCATGAAATGTCACTTGTTTGTTTGTTGTTGAAATAATCTTTTCCTGAACTTTTCTCCTCAATTTTTGTAAGGTTAAATATCTTTAATTGACTACCATTAATAATTTGAGGTACTAATTTTGCTTATTTATCTCATTTATATGTCACTTCCCCCCCCAATACTTTAGGAAAATTTTTTATAACAAAGGTATGTATATTTTTTATAACAAAGGTATGCTATTTATGAATTGTTTCACAATTATCTTATCCAAATTTCAGATCGATAGCAATGCCCTATTGAATAGTGCAATAAATTTACTCAGTTAGCTGCAAATGAGAGATGAGTAATTCAATTTGACCCTACTTGTACTTGACTAATTCTAGCAGATTACTGCCAACTAGAGTCTAAACCTGGTGTTTTGAAACACCAAAACAGGAAAAGATTGAAATTTTGATACAAATAGTCTAATTTGTGTTCTGTGAGTCATTTTCTCATAATAGAGGAATTTTCACTATAAACCTTAAGAGTCTAGGTTAGATTCTGGTAGGTAAAGAACTGGAGAGAGCATTTCGCTATAACTCCACAAGAGATTTTGTGACCTGCTAATGCTGTTTGTCAGCAGGAGTTGCGAGGACAAAAAAGAGGAGGATACATTGAGATGTAAAGAGAGAGGCAGGAATGACACCGAGAGACAGCTTCAGTTTCTAACTTTCCAATTCTGTATCATGAGCTTTGGAAGTGTAGTACCCCAGTTTGACAAATATTCATAAGGTCACCTACATAACCCCACAATAGCAGATTCATCTACACATGGATGCCAGTCTTCTTTTATAATTGAAAGGCAAGACATTATACCTTTCATAAGCTTTTGAGTTAGATCTGATACTAGAAAATCCTTCCTAAATTATTGTGAAAATCCTTTGTGTTCTTTAGTGGTTAGGATTAGTTCTCTGAAGGTGACTCTCTTCCAGTGTTCTCTTTCCCAGAGTCCAACCTGACCTTTGATTACAAAGGGCACCTGTTCCATTAGACTCTGAAATATTGATAAGGGGTACTGTCCCAGTGAACAATGAGCATTTCCAGGCCAGTGTCTGCAAACAGACACCCTGCTCAGATTTCCATTCTGCAAATGTGCTTTGGCTTTAAAGGTCAGGAATGGCACTGCAGGGACTCATGATTGCATTATCCTGATTTCTCAGCTATGAATCACTTTCATTCCAAAGCTGTAGACCAGGGCTTTAAAGGAAATGGAGTCATTGCATCATGAGATATTATCTTCACTTCTTTGGCAGTAAGAGAAAACTCTTCATATGGTTTGGCATTGGAAAAGGCATTTTCAATTATTTCATGCAAAAACCAAAATTTAAAAAGGCAGTGAAGCTGTGATTCTCATCTATATATTTATTGCTTACCAATGCCTCATTTTGAAGTAGAAATTTTATGTATTTCATAAGGCATATTTTAAAAAACTTAACCCAAGCATAAATCAACTTATATATTCATTATCAACAGGTACGTAATAGCCTAACCTTTGTCATTCTAAACATTCTAAACTTTGTCAGTCATCTTTGCTTAGATATTTATTACAAGAAATGTATCCATCTATTATATTTGTCTATGAATAACATAGTTTTCATGTTTAAAATATAAACATAGCATTTAAATTTTTAATATCAAAAAACATGTCTTTGAAGAAAAGAAAACCAAATATAATCATAACTAAATCACAGTATTGGTATTTCTCATTCATAAAGTAACTCTATATTTTTAGCTGAAAAACTCATCACAGACTATCCTAAATTTGTATTACTGTAATAAAATTCCATGGCCAAAAGCAACTGGGGACAAAAGTGTTTATTTCACTTTATAGCAATAAGGTCATGCATATTCCATCACTGAAGACTTAAAAAAAAAAAGAAAATCAATGAAATGTTTCTGAATGATAGACTGCTCTATTCATAGATGAGTCACTTATCCAATCAAAATCAAAATGATTTCCTCCATCAGTAGATGGTAATAGATGTAGAGACCCACAGCCAGACATGTTGGGGGAGGGTCTCAGTTAGAGGTCTCCATCAAAGCCCCATCTCCAGTGCTCAGAGAATCCTTTGGAAAAGGAGGCACAAAGAGTGTAAGGGCTAGAGGTGATGGAGGACACCAGGAAGAACAGGACTCTCTGCATCAACCAAGCAAGGTATCTGTGTACTCTCAGACTGGTATGGCAGGCAGAGGGACCACATGGGTTTGCACCAAGTCCTTTGTGTATCCATTATAGCAACAAGCTCATTGTTTCTATGGGATTCTTGGTTGTGTGAAGGAGTGAGTCTTTGACTCTGGTGCCTGCTCTTGGGACTCCCTTCCCTATGTTGGCTTGCCATCTCCATCTTTGTTAAGACTGTCTTGCTTCATCTTATTACATTTTGTATGTTTGGTTATTGTCTCTTGGAAGCCTGTGCTTTTCTCATGAGAAACAGAAACAGTATGGAACTAGAGTGGAGGGGAGGTGGGAAGGAATTAGTAGAAATAAAGGGAGAAGAAATACAGGAAATCAGGATACATTGTGTGAAAAAATATTTTTTTAAATAAAAGAAAGAAAAGATTTCGATGACTTAAATTTTTCTTTAAAAATATCCTAAGTCTCTTAACTGTGGGCTTCATGATTTTTTAAAAAACAATTAAACGTTTTCTTATTTCCAGAGGGAAAAACCAGAGAAAAATCACAACCAAATCAAAGCAAAACTAACCTTCCCAAAATGTAAATAATTTATTGTTTCACGTCTGAAACGGACTCATAATTTTCTTGACTTTAAAGAGCTTAGGCACTTTTTACTCTCTGTATATATCACCAGAACACATGCATCCTTTTTTCTAGTCACAGCTCCTTCTGTTTGTAGTGGTTGTTTAATTGTCCTGGCATCTCCAATATGCTGAGGTTTTCCCCTCACCAATGATCTCCTTGCCTCTCTAAGGAAAATCAGACCCTGCCACTTGGTGTTGAAATTCAGCATCAATCTGTAACTCCTTTAGTCTCCAGTGCCTGAGTTACTACTGAAGCTTGTAACCCATTTTTTGCTACTTTCTGGGTTCTTTATTCCCAAGCTTTATCCCCCCCTCAGTTTCATCCCCTAACATGAAATATGAGAGAAACAAGGATAAGGTGAGAGAGGCATTAGAAAATAACTGAATCTATTCTCTTCCTTTTGTTTCTTCTTTGACCAAACCACAACCAATCTCCCCAATGGCTCCAAAACCACCACTTAGAGTAGTTAAATGGACAATGATCACAGACACTACTGAAGCTAAATATAGACTTCATAATGAGAGATGTTTCTCACACACTTAATTCAAGAAAACCCTTCAGATTGAAACCAAGTTTACAGTGAGATGACTGTGATATGAATGAACCCCCAAGGCTACCTTACTAGACATGGAAGGATTCCAGATTATGAAATTCTCTGATATACCATGTCATTTAAGTATATTCAGATATTCAAGGAGATTCTTAGGAATGTTAAACTGAAAAAATGAAAAAAATAAATTCACAGAAGTGAAGGGAAGAACTCATCTAATTATTAAAACAATTTTTCATTCATACATTGAGATATAACTATTAGACTTCAAATATATAAAGATATAAGAAGCCCACTTTCTGAGTTTAAGAAATAATTTAGAAATGAATATGTTAGTGTGAAGAGATTGTGTCATGTGTAACCCTGAAGCACTCAGATCTGGAAATGTTTATGTGAATCTTGGAGATCTGTGTACTTGGAAATGCACATAGATGGATCAGAATGATCTATTGCAGGTATTTCCAACACATGTTCTGTATCAAGATGTATCAAATATTTAATTGTTTCATGTGTATGAATGTTTCACTTGCATATATGTATATGTAACATGTGCATATAGGGTGATTGTAATGTCCAGAAGTGAACAACAGATTCCCTAGAATTGGGAATGCAAATGGTTGTGAACAACTATGTGGCTGTTGGAAACCAAAGTTGGGTTGTCTATAGAGAAGCCAGTACTCTTGACTTGAACCATATTTCCAGTTTTCACTGTAAAATAAAATTTAAAGATACTTATATTTTAAAACAGGGGGAGCAAGCATCAAGGGGATATAGCATGTAACATCTAAGTGAGTAGAAGGCAAAGAAGTAATATTTGAAAACTGAAAAGAGAGAGATGACAAGGGTGTGAACAGAGAGTCTGTTCTTTGGCACCAGTGTTGCTGAACTGACACATGTCATGAACTCACTGGGGAATTACCAGGGATCCCAGCTTGTCTTATGGAATTATAATTTCAGCCATTTAACACCTTATAATTCAGCTGTCACCTATTAGTAGAATTTAAAAAAAGGCAAAATGTTAGTTATTTTACACTAATATTCTCCATATTAACTTGGAGTGGGCAGAGTTCACCTTGCAAACATATTTCTTTAGGGAGTATAGGAAGTAATAAATATATAGATGAAATTCATGCAGAGCTGAATCACCAAACATGGAAAATTTAGTGTCAACTTTTATGTATTCCTTCTTTTAAAATGTAGACACTGATTTTTTCAGCTGTATATTTGCAATCTATAATATTGGGGCTATGTGGTTATTGTTAGAATTTTGGTGATTGTAGCATTAATAAGAATGCTTTCTAGCACATTCCACCCATCACCCATCATCTTTCAAAACCAACTTCTGGAACATGGTCAGCTGCCGATTGTCCTGAAGCTGTTTGTATTTTAATATTAATTCCACTTCCCCACGAAGGGCTGCCTATTCAGGTAGTCTTGAGGTGATTTCATGTGAACCTTCCCATTTTAATTAGTAAAATAAAGGAAATCCAGTGACTGGGCAGGGTGAGGGAAGTGGAGAGAGGAGAGGTCTAGAGAATAAGGGTGGAGGTTGAAACATGGATGTCCACAAAGACCAGCTAGATCCAGGTGATATTAATTGGCATTAAATAGCTATGAACATTTAAGGATTGTGTAGTTCTAATGTCTTATATAGAAGGGCAGTTTGTATCTTTGTCTATTTGATGTAATCTTGTTGTGTAGAGGGTTTGTGGATTGAGAATTGAACACATAAACCTGCATGAAAAGCTATCAGGTTGTGTAGTTATATTTATATGGGATTTTGGGGTAGAGAAATACCCTGGGCTGGTGGCAGAAAACAGACAGTCGAAAACTGCCAGGGAAGGGAGTTGTGCGGATAAAGTTAGACTGAGTGGTGGCTTGGGCTGGGTGACAGAGGTGCATGTGACTCCATACCAAAATGGGGCCTGAGGAGTGAGACCTCAGCGCCAATAAAGAGATAAACCAATATTTATAATTTATATTTACTGCAGCAGGTGGCGTTTAATGTGGGGCTGCAACAGTCAGCCACAGTACTAGTTTACTTTCTCTAGTCATTATTTGCAAGTTAAGATTTCCTAACTATCCATAAAGAATAGGATAACCATGCAAAAGTCTACAGACCCCAGAGACACTAATGAACAAGGAGAGTCCCAGGGAGGATGCTTGAATTCAATCAGAAGGGGAAATAAAAATAGGCATAGAAGGAAGGCAGAAACTAGATGGGGGGCATAAAAGGGATGGGAATCAGGTGTGAGTATGGAGCAGAAGGCTTGGAGAAAGAATAAAAGTCAGTGTGTGGGGTGCTGTCTATAGGATGAGCCTGAGACCTGGGATAGGAGAGGCTCCTAGTAGTGTATGAGGGTGATCCTAGCTGAGACTCCTAGCAGCTGGAGATATGGGGACTTAAGTGGAGACCTCTAGTACCCGGGTGGGACTTCCTGTTGAGGAAGGGCACACCAACCCACCCACAAACCTTCTACTCAAAATGTGTCCTGCCTACAATATGTGCAGCGATAAAGATGGAGTAGAGATTGAGGGAATGGCCAGCCAATGACTGGCCCAACTTGAGACCTATCCTACGTAAGACAGAGAACCCCTGATGCTATTAATAATATTCTGTTATGCTTGCAGACAAGTGTCTGTTATAACTATCCTATGAGAGGCTTCATCCAGTAGCTAATGGAAGCAGAGGCAGTATACCAATGCATAAACAGTGGGGGTAGTTCAGGGAGACTTGTGAAAGAGTGGGGGTAAGGATATCATAAGATGACCTATAGAGTCAACTAACCTGGGCCCAGGAGGCTCACAGAGACTAAACCACCAACCAAAAATATGTTTGGGCTGAACATAGGCCCTGTACACATTTGTAGTAGATGTGAGCTTGGTCCACATGTGTGTCCCATAACAACTGGGCTGGAATTGTTTCTGACTCTGTTGTCTGCCTTTGGATCCCCTTTCCCTACTTGGGCTGCCTTGTCTGGGAGAGGATGCTCTTAGTACAGCTGCTTCTTGAGGTACCAGGCTGGGTTGGTAACAGTGGGAATCTGCCTCTTTTCTTAGGAGAAGAGGTAATGGTACTGGGGTTTTTGAAGGTAGGATTGGGAGGAGGGAAAGCTTTGATGTAAAGTGGTAAGTGAATGAATAAAATAATTAATGGGGAATAATTTTCTAGTGTTTTCTTTTGTGGTTTTGGTACATTGTAGGATTTTTTTATTGGATATTTTCTATATTTACATTTCAACTGTTATCCCTTTTCCCCCCTCTCCCTGCTTCTATGAAGATGCTTCTACTCCTACCCACCCACTCCTACCTCAAAACCTTGGCATTCTTCTACACTGGAGAAATGAGCCTTCACAGGACCAAGGGCTTCTCCTCCTATTGATGCCAGACAATGCCATTCTCTGCTACATATATAGCTAAAGTCATGGGTCCCTCCATGTGTATTCATGGGGTTTAGTCCCTGGGAGATCTGGGGGTTCTGATTGGTTGATATTGTTCTTTCTTTGAGGTTGCAAACCCCTTCAGCTCCTCCAGTGCGGTCCCTGTGCTCAGTCCAATGGTTGGCTTCCTGCATCCTTATCTGTATCATCAAGGCTCTAGCAGAGCCTCTCAAGAGACATCCATATCAGGCTCCTGTCAGCAAGCACTTCTTGGCATTAGCAATAGTGACTGGGTTTTGTGGCTGCATATGGGATGGATTCCTAGGTAGGGCAATCTCTAGATGACCTTTTCTTTAGTCCCTGCTCCACTCTTTGTTCCTCTATTTCCTCCCATGAGTAATTTTTTTCTCCCTTCT
The DNA here is from genome assembly GCF_963924665.1 of Micromys minutus. Classification (NCBI taxonomy): domain Eukaryota; kingdom Metazoa; phylum Chordata; class Mammalia; order Rodentia; family Muridae; genus Micromys; species Micromys minutus. Next base: position 44,282,608 of record NC_137955.1, on the reverse strand, counting down.
AAGAATGACTGAAGCATCATTATGTTTTGAGGAATCTATTTCCCGCTAATCGAAATTCTTAAGCTTTTAATACCAAATGGCATATAATTTAAAAATAAAATTTAATTTGTTGCTTAACATTTCATAAAATAAATGTAATTACTCCTTTTACACTTAATTTCCATTAGAATATGACATTTTCATTGATCCCCTTACAAGCCTTAGCAATTGCTTATCATGAAGCTCAGTGTGAAGTTTTTGATTTTTTTCTCTGTATAGGGAAACTTGCAACAAGAGCCATATGTGATTACTTACAGTAGGATAAGAAACACACAAGAATAGTCTTCTATTATGAGAGAAGGACTTACCCTACATTCTCTACAATCCCGTTCTGTCTCCCTTGGGCCACTGCTTCTGTTCGTGCTGATAATTGGCACCTCGACTTTGATCATGCAATAGATGATAGAAAATTCCTTTGAAAAACTTTGGAATCCACAACTTAACTCAAAATACCATTGAGCCAATTCGTTAAATAAAATATTAATTTATTTCAAGTTCTCATGCCTTAAATATAATTTTATCTTTGATTGTGACTTTTGTTAAGAATAAAAATGAACAATGAATTCATTGAAAATGAACAAAACTCTTACCTGCTTTGTTACAATTAAAATCATTACAAAAGTACAACATTTTATTCTTTGTTCAAAGATACTACACACACTTCTTCCCCAAAGAATAATTGTCTTCGTTGCAGTTACAATAACCAGTGCATAGTCAAGTAAAAATGGTTTCACTAGTTTACTATATTATTAAATGCCTTACAGCTTATCAACATGGAGGGTCTAAGAAGACCATGCAACTTTCCTAGGTAAAATAAACCATGATTCTTGTCAACTGAGCATATGTACTGGGCACAGAATGCCACAAAGATGGAGCAGGTTGACCTTGAACCTGTGTGCACCAACATAGGTAGAAAGCAACAGCACAACCACCAGAAAGACAACATATGTTCGTCTCTGTCATTAGAGTTATTTGATGAACAACTCTTCTTTTTCCAATTCCATAGCACTGATAATTATCTTTAAGGCATTTGTTACATTACTGTGATTATAATATACTGCTGAATGCTCAAAATGTACATTATCTTTACAATATAAAATATGCTAGCATACAGTGGCATAGGTGCATATTTTTGCATATGATTATTTGTGCTTATTTATATCATATATCTATATGGAATATATACATATTAATATGAGATCATTAATAATACAATGCAAGCAATAATGCATGTTTATTATCTTTGCATTTATCACTATTATTGTATTTTTTCTATTTTGGCATTATGTTTTGGATGTAGATGTTACACAGTAAAATTCATATTGGAATTTTATTTCAAACATAACAGTGTTGAAATGTGATAGAATATTTAAGAATATTTAGGCTGTTACATTAAACAGTTGTAATTTTGGAGAGGCTGGATTAAGTCCCTGGGGAGTTAATTGGATCTCCTGGGGCTTGATTAGGCTGCAAAACAGGTGCTGGTAAAGCTGGATTACCATGGTGTTTGCCCTTTTTGTGCAAACATCTCCTTGCCACTTAGCCCTCTGTTCTGAGACCCAATACCATCCAGGCTCCTATAAGTTGAGCAGACATTGACAAGTACTATCCATGTGAGCTACATGAGTACATTTTTTTTTTCTCATGAATTATCCAGGCTCAGAAAATTGTCAGAGATACACAGAATGGCCCAAGGAAGATAAAATTTAATCTCAGAGTAGTTTTTGATTCTTCAATATAGCCAATTTAGGCTCAATATTTATGAGACGTTATTCTGACTCAGGAAACCAACTGCTTGCTATAAGTGAGTTGATGTTTGGATAGCCAAAGCCACGCACATGACTTCATGCATTAATTTTCAGGTTTAAGAGCAGATGGTAACATCATCTAATTGGTGCATCAGAGGATGGATCCTGCCTTAATTAGAGTTACCCTTGCTATAAAGAAACACAATGACCAAAAACAAATAGTGGAGGGAAGGGACTATTTGACTTATGCATCTACATCAATTGTCCATCACTGAAGAAAGTAAGGACAGAAATCAAATACGGCAGGAACCGGGAAGCAGGAGCTGATTCAGGGCCAAGAGAAGATGCTGATTAATGGCTTCTTCTCCATGGGTTGCTCAGTCTTTCCTACTACAAAATCAAGAGCACCAGCATACAGATGACACCATCTGCAATGTGCTGGGCATTCCCTTATGGATCATTAAGAATTCCTTTATGGATAACTACAGGCTTGCATACAGCCGGATCTTAGAGAGGAATCCTCTCAACTGAGGCCCTCTTCCCTTTGACGATGTTGGACTGTAACAAGTTGACTCCCCAAAATACAAACAAAAACAAAACAAAAAATAGAACAAAACAAACAAACAAACAAACAACAACATCAAAAACCAGCCAGCACAAACTTTACTTCTGGGAAAGAGCCAGTAGGAAATCTTGAAGTACATTTATCATTATCGTCCTCATCAGCCATGTAAGCCTGACAAAATCACCACGTTTGTTGTGATTTTGAACATCCATCTAGAAGGCAGTAATTACCTATGAATTATAAATGCTATACAAAGTTTAGTTGAGATTCTTGTACTTCATTTTCTTACTCACTAGCTAAAATTCCCTTCTACTCTGGCCTTTGCCAAGGAGTTCAGGCCCTTGAATTCACTTCTCAAATAGAAAGTTCTGTCTTATGTACTGACAGCTGTAACGTTTGATCACTTAACAAGGCGGTTCTCAACTGTCTTAATGCAACTTTCATAGTAACCCCCCATGTTTTTGTGACTCCCAACCTTAAAATTATTTTTGTTGCTGCTTCATAAATGCAATTTGGGTACTTTATTGTATCTTAATGTAAACACATGTGTTTTATGATGGTCTTAGACAACCCTAATGCAAGGGTCCCTTAAGCCCCTAAAGTGTCATGACTTATACTTTGATAACCACTCTCACAGTCATTAATGTTTCATTAACTGTAAAATGTCTCAGTTTCACTTCTGTTTCTGTGATAAAATACCCCATGAAAAGGGGAGAGGAGCCTATTTTAGTTCATAATTCCATCATTCAGTTATCAAAGTGGGTAAGTTAAAAGGGCAGGAACTTTATGTAAATTATCATATCTGTAGTCAACAGCATATAGAATGAATGCATGCATCCTTATCCAGCTCATGTTTTGCTTTTATACATCCCGAACCCAAGCCCAAGAAATTATAATGCTCTCTTTTAAATTATGTTTTCCTCAACTGATTAACACAATCAGTTACTCCTGATCTCTAGGCATGACCATGGTCTTACCTAATCAAGGCAGAGCCTCATGGAAATTCGCTTCTAGGTTGATTCTAGGCTGTGTCCAGTACACAATTAAAACTGACTCTTTCAGACTATGATTGAAATTAATTATAGAGATTTCAGGGGTATGGCATATATGTATATGTATTTATTTCTTGTGTAAATGAAGATTCCACCTTGTTTTTAAATTATAATATTTTTATCAATTCTTTGAGAATTCCTAAAATGTATACAATGCATTCGAGTCACATTCACACCCATTCTTCCCCACAATTCTTTCTGGATTCATGGAAATACAATTTTGTTTCTATTCTTTTTAGTCACACAGTCCAACCAGTGCTGTTCATATATGTATGGCTGTGACGTCATCCACTGGAGGTGGTTGACCCACCAAGGGCCACACCCTTAAAAACTGGACTCTTCCTTCCTTAGCAGCCAACAATACCTAGAAGTTAATGAACTATCAGTAGGGGATCAGGTGTGAGCCTTTCTCCAATCCAAACAGGAATGTTGACTGGCTTGATTCTGTGCAAGTAAATGCAGTTGTGAGTTTGTTCTTGTAGCAATCCAGCTACTTCCAGTAGACACAGTTTCGACCAAGGCTTCCTCTTCACATTTTTTTGAAAGGTGTGGTCTGGTACTGAACCCGAAGCTTACCAGTTCATCCAGGATGGCATGCAAGGGAGTGCAGGGCTATGCCTGTCTCTGCCTCCTTAGAACTGGGATTTTATATATGCTCTCATGCTATCCTGCAGGAACTTTTACATAAATGATGGGCATCCCATGCAAAATCTTCAAGTGTGTATTACAAACTCTTTATTGGCCAGCTGTCTTCCAGCTTAAGTTAATGTCATTCTTCTATAAATTCCAATATTTCTGTTAATCACATTTGTATTTAGTTGTCCCACCATCTCTGTTACATGTTCTATGAAGAACCAAATGAACTATAGCAGTTCTTAAATATAACAAGTGTTGCTTCCTAAATATTGCTTTATTTTAAAATAAATGTAGTAATCAGATATACCATATTTTATGGTATGCTTCTTAACAAACTCAAACGTGCACTTCAGATAATCAGATATCAAGTAGGAGAGAACAATAATCTAAATGGTTTCAAGATACGTTGGGTCCCAAGTGTTCAATTCTGAGCTACAGTCTATGTTGCCCGTGGTGATGACGCATGGCAAATAAAACATAACCACCAAGCAAGTTTCATTTGCACCATAAAATTTTACTTTTTACATCAAAGCAGAAAGAAATATTAACTATTTCAAACCATTAACAAATAACCCAAATTTTAAAATTTTTATTCTTTCCCTAGAATAGTTCAAGAATAAGAATAAAGAAAATTAAGACTATTTCCTATTTCATGAGTATATTTTGCTTATAACCTTTTAGGTTAGAATTGATTAAAAACAAATAAAGTATCCCTGCAGTGGTGGTACACACCTTTAATCCCAGAAAATGAGAGGCAAAAGCAGGCAGATGTCTGTAAGTTCAAGGCCTGCCTGCTCTACAAGCTAGTTTGAGGGCAATCCCGGCCACAGAGTGAAACTCTTTCGTGAAAATCAATTAATCAATCAGTCAGGCAGACAATCAATCAATTAATCAAATACACAAATGCCTGAGTGCTTCAGTACTCTTTATAACTATTTGATTTTCAATTATTTTACTCTCATTGCCTTTCTAAAGCAAAAGTATTCCAAAAAATCTGTTTATCTCTATTCAGTTTAAACTGAGGTTTAGAAGGCAGTTCACATTGCTTCTTTCTCTTCATTTCTTGTCAAGCAACACACAGACAGGACAACAGAGCTTGTCTTTGGGAACTCCTGTCCAGTTCCTATGTACTAAATCTTCCAGAGTTAACTGAGCCACATCATCTTCGATAATGAATTGTAAATGAACTTATTGCCTCCAAACTGCAAGTAAGTTTATAAAAGATCCCAGACCCAGCCACACATAGCTGGTAAGACATCCCATAGATCAACAAACAGTGATGGTATTGTTTTATGTTGTTATCTCCTTTTCAGACATTTACTACCCAGCAAAATCTAATTTATACATCCATTTTAAGATATGGATGAAATTTCAAAATGAGACATCTTGATTTATAGGAGCCACAATTGGTATTGAAATTTAGAAGTGAATGTCTTCATGTAGTAAATCTTAATATGGATACAATATTGTCTGGCCTTAGAGAAAAAAGGGAAGTGAATGAAGACATATAAATTAACACTAGCTAAAGGTCATTTCCATATCATCAACCATTTCTTCTGTGGTTTTGCTAAGTTTAAAATGTTATTTTTTATTTTTATCATCTAATATATTTTTGTTTTAGATTTATAAGACATTACATTAAAAAATCATCAAGGTAAGTAAGTATTGATCAAACCAATGGCATAACTACTAATATGTGTTGTCAAAGTGTGAGGCTATCTTTGGATTCTTTTCCTTTATATTGCCGGATGTATTGGTTCCGGCTTTAAGAATATTTTCATTGAAATTCAGAAGTGTTTTGTTTTATTGATGGAGGGAGAAAGAGGAAAGGGTTTATTTATTTACACTTTCAGATCACATTTTATCACCAAAGGAAGTCAGGTTAGGAATTCAACAACAAGGCAAGATCCTGGAGGCACAACCGAATACAGAAGCTATGGAGGGATGCTGTTTACTGGCCTGCTCTCCCTAGCTTTCTCAGCCAAGGACTGCCAGCACTACCTACAATTAGTTGGACCAGGGAACAGTAAGGTTTTTGTTATTATTTAAAACAATTTTTTTAAAATTTAAATATACCTTAGCCATATTCTTTCACTCCTCCAAGTCCTTCCAGATCCTTTCCCTCATAATTCCTACTCTCCTAACTTATTTTTTTCTACAAACAAACAAACAAACCAAACAAAATCAATAACTAATCTTCTAATACCAAGAAAATAACAACAAAATCACACTGAAAAGGAAAAGGCAAGCCCCTACCAAACTGTAACCAAATGAAAACACACACACACACACACACACACACACACACACACACACACACATATACACACACACACACACAAACACACAAACCTTGAAGAATTCAATTATATTTTGAGCAACTATTCCTGATCGTGAGACCTATCTTGGAATGGTTGATATACTGAGTGTCACTCAATAGAAGAAAACAGATTTTCCATCTTCCAACATTTCTAAATGAGAGTTCAGTTGTTAACCTTGAACATATTAGCTAAGTTTTCATTAATTAATTAATTCATTCATTGATTCATTCATCCATTCATTCATTCAAAAATATAGTAGAATAAAATATAATAAGATAAAAAAATGGTTACATTCAAGTTGGACAAGGCAAACCAAGAGGAGGAAAGGAACCCAAGAAAAGAAACAAGAATCAGAAACCCTCTCATGCACATGTACAAGAATCCCATACAAACACTAAACTTGAAGCCACAAGTATGCTCAGAAGACCTGGTATAGACTTATACAGACTATGTGCATTCTAACTCAGTCTCCATAAGTTTATATGAGCTTCATGCAAGTTGACTGAGAGGGCCGTATTTTCTTGGTATCTTTCATCTCCTCTGGCTCTTTCCTTATTTTCATGGTCTCTTCCATTTCCCCAGGCTCCTACACTCTTCCTCTTTTCTTTTCCACAGTGTTCTGTGAGGAATAACTGGAGGGACTTGATGGGGTCCTCGCATTTAGAGCAGAATGGGAAAAATATGACACATTGTCACAATGAACTATTCAGCTATTGCAAAGTGATATTATAGGGCTGGAGAGATGGCTTGGAGTTTAAGGACATTGACTGTTCTTCCAGAGGTACTGAGTTCAATTCCCAGCAGCCACATGGTGGCTCACAACCATCTGTAATGGGATCAGATGCTCTCTTCTGGTGTGTCTGAAGATAGCTACAGTGTACTCACATACATAAAATAAATAATCTTTAAGAAAATGGTGTTATAAAATTTGCAGGCAAATGGATGGAATTAGAAAATACTATCCAGAGTTAGATTTAGAGAGAGAGATATAGTATGTATTCACTTATGTGTGTATATTAGCTATGAAGTCAACAATGACAGAGATCCATAGAAACACAGCGGTTAGATATAGAATAAGGGACTATAGGGAACAGATAATGATTTGTTGGGAAGGAGAAATACAATAGATAGTTATGGATAAATGAGGAGCTGGAATGGGAAGATAAAGTTGCAGTGGGTTTGGGAGGGGGGATTGTAGAAGGGAATACAGGGAGAGACAGCTCAAATTAAGGAGCATTTGAGGTGTAGTACGGACAGTTCCTAAAATGCAGGTGATCTAAGTGGAACTGCCAAATAATATGGGAGAAAGAATCTCAAGAGACTGTATCTGTCACCCACCAAAGCTTCCAGCAGTGGGACTGGGTTGCATCTAATAGAGTTGATGGCTGGAGGAGTCATGCAGGAACTGCAGTTTGTCTGGTTTCGTTTTCCTGCGTGAGCCAGGTACTATAGATTTGGGGTTCTTAGGTTTTATAGCCTTTGTCATATTTAATCCCCATATTGTAGCCCAAAGTCATCACTGCACAAACAGATATATGGAACAATGCAATTGAATACAAATTAATTTTTAAAATAAGCACAGGTTTTATCTATGTGACATCCTGGACAGGAGTTATCTATTTTTCATAGTATATAGGTAAAATGTTTACATGCAAGGAAATTTTTGAGACAAATTTTTTTAAAAAGCCTTATGAATACAGTCAAGAAAGACCAAGGAAAGACTAGGTAAATATACAAATATAATTATTCTTAGGATAAATGTTTCCCAAACCTTTCCTGAGAATGAAAGTGTCTCTTTGCTTTACTGCTCTGCATTAGCAACATTTTAACATATGTTAATTCATTGTCAGGACTGTAAAATAAACTTGTTAACCAGATGTGAAGAAATAGCTATTTGCCAAGACTTATCCATGTCCACTATGAGATAATTTTGACACGAGCAAACCTGATCTTTGATAAACATTATTTGTTCTTTTTAATATTTTTCAGTGTGCTATATGCAAGGGATAAAGACACTTCTGCATTAAATGTTGACCTAAATGTTAGTCTTTCAAAGTATCTAAAGTAATTAAAAACAATGCCTTGTAACTCACTAAATATTTATATCTTAAGTCAAATGCTATGGTCAAAGATGTTCACAATTAAGAAACTGATAGGGTGATAATGTGTCTTTGTTTGCTTCTGCGTTCCAAGCAGTGAGTGCATTGAAAAACCCAGAGAATGGCAATCTTTTCTGCATCAAGATACAATGCACAAATCAACAGAGCCTTCAACAGGTCTGAATAATTAGGGCATCTTAAAAACTAGGTAGTGTACTATCCCAGGACAAATGGTTAAGAGTTGAGGCTTTGAATAAAACACATTATCCAATCATACTTTTCAATGGCCATGCAATGCCTTAAATTATAATGACTCTTTTATTTAGGGATCCACAATCCCTTTCAATTGGACCCCCTCATAATCATTGTTCCAAGCAGAAATGTCACTCACTAGTGAAAAGCTCACCTTTTCCCCTGATAGAAATCTTGGAAGTTCTACCAAACTCACCCCTATGAAATACACCCAGGTGATCTATTTTAAATGTCATGACTGAGAAATCCACCACAAAGACTCCTGCTTTGTCTCCCAGGAGAATCTGATATGTATGCCTGCAGCTTTTCTCTTGCTAAGTCAGTTTCTGTTTGCTTTAGGAACATTACTGAGCAGTTACTTGATTTATATCTGCTTTCCAACCAGGCTGGAGGCCAAATGGTTCTCTGTACAAATTACAAATGCTGAGGCTTTGGAATCTGTTTTGTTTGGTATTGTCTAGCTGGAATGTTGAAAATAATATTGATGCCACCAGATAAGACTCGTGAGAAAACTAGCCTGGTGTTGGAACAGTGGGAGGGAGATGGTGCCAGTGTCAAATTCTGATGTGTAAGGAACCTCATTTATCTGCCATTCTTAAATTATTGTCTCTTTGTCTGTTTGGATAGTGGTTCCATTAGCTTGTTAATTTGACTGCATAGATTTCCTCCACATATTGTGATGGTATTTTTTTTGTCCAGCCTAGAGCTACAGATGTAAAAGGAAGCCCTATGTTTGCCCATGTGATTCTCCTGACAACCCCCTCTTATTAAAAATTGAAGGCTAACTGACCATGCATAATGCTCTGTCTTAAAATACAGTTTTTTTTTTTTTTTTACTGCTCCAAAGCTGCCCTTTTGGGTTGTGTTGAGATTGTGATTTGTGCCCATTATGAAAATGTTACTCAGAGTCAAAGTAGAGAAAAGGAAATCCAGGCAGAGGTGTAGGGTTAATTGACTCTGTAGGTATTCAAATGATGTACTTGACCCCTCAGGTTTGCTAACTTCTTTTGTGTTGTTGTTGATTTTTAATTTGATATTTTATTTACTTACATTTAAAATGTTATTCCCTTTCCCAAATACCCCTCTAGAATCTCCCTATTCCATCCCTTCTCCCCCTGCCTCCTGGAGGACGACTCCACCCACCTACCCAGTCCCTCCCACCTCCCAGCCATGACTATCATTCTGCTATCCTGAAAAAAAAAATCAAACCTTTATAAGACCAAGGGCCTTTCCTCCTCTTGATGACCAATAAGGCCATCCTCTGCTACACATGCAGCTGGAGCCATGGGTTCCTCATGTGTGCTCTTTAGTTGATGGTTTAGTCTCGGAGCTCTGGTTGATATCGTTGTTTTTCCAGTGTAGTTGAAAACCTCTTCAACTCCTTCAGTCCTTTCTTTAACCCTTTCATTGGGTCCCTATTCTCAGTCCAATGTTTGGCTGAGATCATCTGCTTCTGCATTTGTCAGGCTCTGGCAGAAGCTCTTGGGAGACAGCTAAACCAGGCTCCTGTCAGCAAACAATTCTTGACATACACAATAGTGTCTAGGTTTGGTGACTGTATATGGGATGGATCCCCAGGTGGAACAGTCTTTGGATGGCCTTTCCTACAATCTCTGCTCTATGCTTTGTCTCCATATTTCCTCCTGTGAATGTTTTGTTTCCCCTTCTAAGAAGGACTGAAGCATCCACACTCTTGTCTTCCTTCTTCTTGAGCTTCATGTGGTCTGTGGATTGTATCTTTGGTTATTCTGAGCATTTGGGCTAATATCCATTTATCAGTGAGTGCATACCATGTGTGTTTCTTTGTGATTGGGTTACCTCACTCAGGATGATACTTTCTAGTTCCATTCATTTATTTAAGAATTTCATAAAAGTCATTGTTTTTAATGTGTAAATGTACCATATTTTCTGTATCCATTCCTTTGTTGAAGGACATCCGGGTTCTTTCCATCATATATCTATTATAAATAAGGCTGCTATGCCCATAGTAGAGCATGTGTCCTTGTTAAATGTTGGAACATCTTTTGGGTAATTGCCCATGAGTGGTATAGCTGGGTCCTCAGATAGTACTATATCTAATTTTCTGAGGAACCCCCAGATTGATTTTCAGAGTGGTTGTGCAAGCCTGCAATTCCATCAACAACTGAGGAGTGTTCCTCTTTCTCCACATCCTCACCAGTATCTGCTGTTATCTGAGTTTTTGATTTTAGCCATTCTGAATAGTGTGAAGTGGAATCTCATGGTTGTTTTGATTTGCATTTCCCTGATGACTAAGGATATTGAACATTTGTTTAGGTGCTTCTCGGCCATTTGATATTCTTCACTTAAGAATTCTTTGTTTAACTCTGTCACCCATTTTAATGGGTTATGTGATTCTCTGGAGTCTAACTTCTTGAGTTCTTTGTATATAGTTATATATTGGATAATAGCTGTCTGTCAGATGTAGGATTGGTAAAGACCTTTTTCTAGGTCATTATTGTCCTATTGACAATGGTCTGTGTCTTACAGAAGCTTTTCAATTTTATGAGGTCTCATTTATAGATTCTTGATCTCAGAGCATAAGCCATTGGTGTTCTGTTTAGAAAAATGTCTCCTGTGCCCATGTATTTGAGGCTCTTCTCCATATTCTCTTCTTTTATTTTCAGTGTACCTTGTTTTATGTGAAGGTCCTTGATCCACTTGTACTTGAGCTTTGTACAGGGTTATAAGAAAGGATCGATTTTCATTCTTCTGCATGCTGACTGCCAGGTGAACCAGCACCATTTGTTGAAGAGGCTGTCCTTTTTCCATTGAAATTTTTAGTTCCTTTGTCAAGTGACCACAAGTGTGGGTTTATTTTGGGGTTTTCAATTCTATTCCATTGATTCTACCTGCCTGTCTCTGTACCAATATCATACAGTTTTTTTTTTCTATCATCATTGCTCTGTAATACAGCTTGAGGTTTGCTAACTTCTATCTCTCACTCTTCGACAAGACTTCCTCAGCCCTACATGAGGTTTAGTGGTAGGTTTCTGCATCTGTTTCTATTTGCTACTGGGGATGAAGCCTCTCAGAAGGCTGTCATACTAGGCACATGTCTACAAGAATCATGGAGTATCATTAATAGTTGGGCTAGTCATTGGTTGCTGTTCTCTCAATCTCTGCTTCATCTTTATCTCTCCACATTTTGTAGGCAGGACAACTTGTGAATTGAAAGTTTTATGGGTGGGTTAATGCTTTCTTCCTGCCACTTTTGTTTCCATATCCCCTACTAGTAGGAATCTCAATTAGGATCACCCCCAATAGACTTACAGGCACCTCTCCCATCTTAAGTCGTCTTCAACTAGTCCCATAAATCCTGACTCTGCACACACTGACATATGTTCTCACTTACTGCCCTCTTCCTTAACCCCATGTCTGATCCTGTTTCTAGTCAGCTATTCAGAACAAAGACATCCTGAAATATGTAGGCAAATGATGGGACTAGAGAGTATCATCCCGAGTAAGGTAATTCTTATCCAGAAAGACATATAATATGTAAATACTTATAAGTGGACATAAAGTGCAAGATAACCTTGTTACAACCCACTAACTAAAAGAAACTGGACAACAAGGAGAGCTCAAGGGAGAAGGCATGAATCTCACACAGAAGTGGAAACAAAATAGTCATCAGAGGTGGATGGAGAAAAGGAACTGGGTGGGAGAGGGGGTGAAGAGGGAAATGGGGCTGAGGATCAGCGTGTGTGATTTTTAATTGTTATTTTTTAGTTTGTTAGAAAAAACATATATCTAAACTAACTATACAAATCACATGTCCAGGTCTGAGTAACATTTCAAGCATTTAAAGCAGAGTCTTAAAACCAAACTCTCCTAAGAAAATAACCCTATACAGATGACCATATAAGAAAAAAGAAGAAAGCCAGGCATTTCCTTCCACTCTGACTTTCTTCACTGTCCTGGAATTTGTTGAGTTTAATTTTATTGGAAATAAACTTTTTTTTGTGATTGAATATTTTTTTCTTTTGCCTGTAATAGGAAGTTAAGGATTACATTATAAAATCTGAGAGCTGTGATCCTGTTTGGTTGAACAAAGACACATTCACATTGATTGGACCTAGAATAAGCATCCCATAATTATTAAAGAAGGGAATCATTAATATCATGATCTTGATGCGAAAGCCTTGTGATTAAGTGCATTCCTCAAAAACTTCCTACACTTTCTGTGACAGTTGTACAGTGACGCCAGTCCTGCATAAAAACAAAAATCCAGAGAAAGAGCATTAGGCTGAAAATAATAGTCAAGGTGTAATATTAATGTTTTCATTGGGATATGTTTGTGTACTGGCTGGTTTTGTGTCAACTTGAAACATGTGGAGTTGTCACAGAGAAAGGAGCCTCAGTTGAGGAAATGCCTCTGAGATCCAGACATTTTCTCAACTAGTGAGCAAAAGGGGGAGGGCCCAGTCCATTGTGTGTTGTGCAATCCCTGGGCTGGTAGACCTGGGTTCTATAAAAAAGCAAGCTGAGCAAGCCAGGGGAAGCAAGCCATTAAGCAACATCCCTCCATGGCCTCTGCATCAGGTCCTGCTTGCTGACCTGCTTGAGTTCCAGTCCTGACTTCCTCTGGTGGTGAACAGCAATGTGGAAGTGTAAGCTGAACAAACACTTTCCTCCCCAACTTGCTTCTTGGTCATGTTGTTTGTATAGGAACGAAAAACCCTGACTAAGGTAGTTTGTATGCAGGAAGTTAGCTAAAAGTAATATGTTCTAAATGCTTCTACTCCAGAGGACTCCATAGACAAAGTTATGTTAATAATAATATGATGCTGACATGGTATGGTAACTTTTGAAGCACTAGATAGTTTTACTCATCAGAAACCTAATAGTTTGGACCTTTAAAATTTATTAGTTTGCTATGTTTTTCAGTGCTGCAGTAAAACACTATAACCAAAGCAACTTAAGGAAAGAAGGATTTAGTTTGACTCCTAGTTTCAAGTGTAATTATCAAAATGAAGAACCACAGTGGAAGGAGTAAGAGGAAGCTTGTCACATGGTACCCACAGTCTAGAAATGGAGATTTAAGGTTGCGTACTTTCAGCTAGAGTTGTCTTTCTTAGACCATTCAGGACAAAAATCCAGGGGATATTGCTGTGTATTTTTAATGTGGGTCTTCCTGCCTCAAACTTAATCTACATAATTCCTCTTAGGCAATTCCATAACCTAAATAATCCCTCATGGTATAATGAGTATGCTTGTCTCTAAAGTGATTCTAAATACTATCAAGTTGATAAGTAACAGTAACAATCATAGTTTCTAATATATTTTCACCGAGGAATAATAAAGTTATTTTTATAAAAATGTTTTTAGGTAAGAGGATACAAACGTTTAGCTTTAGTAATGTGCTCTGAATCTGCTGTATTTATTTTATAATGTCAACTAAATTGGAACATCATATAGGATCATTTCATTCCCCTAATCTATCTGAGGGTGCTGGAAATTTAACATCTTAGTTTAAACCATCACAAATAACAATTATGCTTCTATGCCCAGTTTTCTCTTGCCATGAGACTATTTTTACAACCATGTAGCAGGTTGGAAAGCTTATGAAGCTGTGCTCCATGAACCTTGAATGTTGTGGCACAATGGCTCACACATAGCTCACACTCTCAGACATCAGGACATAGAATTAAGCTCCAGTAACTCACACTGATATTGGGTCTGTCAGTGCAAAATTTATTAATGATTTCTTCCTCATCAGATGCATTATGCTTTGTTTTCCTCTGTGTCCTTCACTTCCCAAATTATCTAGGGCACCTACCTATGCTGGAATTAACCCATCCTGTAACCAGTAGATATACATTTTTCTGACAAGTATTTTGATAATAATTCTTTTAATCATTAATTGTGTAACTCTGAGATACCAAGCCAAAATATACTTTTCAAAATATTATTAGAATTTACAATGTTGAGTTATTTTAAATTGGCTTATAAAGTAACTGAACATTCAGTCAATCTTAAAACAATGTACAAATCATACAGAGAGAACCAAACCACTTGAATGCTAAACAAACACTTGCTTACTTTCTCTTGTGTATATGAAAACAGGAGATCATAAGCAATGAATAAGTTCAATACCATATGATTTTCTTATACTTATAACTCTATATTTTCTTATGTATTTGAGGATGCTGAAATGATAATACATGTTTATCATTACTCATCAATGCAAACTTATAAATATTTAAGAGACGAAATTTAGAGAAGGTACTTATTGGAAAGAAGTATGTATCAGTCTGATCTTCCTTGAAAAAAAGATTTGTCTCTCATTAGTATACTCTAATTTGCTCAGAACATGTTAACTTATGCTGTTTTAATAGGTACTTTGCTGTTATTAATTTTTTAATAAAATTTCCTCCTTTCTGCAAAAGATGGTTACATTTGTTCAAAATGATTCATTTTCTTATCTGACAAATAAACTCTGTGAAGAAGTCCACATTCAGTTCTTGTTCATCATATTTGAATAATGTGCTATAGGAACTTTTCCCTTAAAATCTTTAATATTTTCTTTCGCAAATTAGGCCTTGAACTTAATGCTCCACAGGAAGCTCATTTTGGTAATATAGAACCATCAGATTTGCCCCCAGAAATAAAAGGATGGGTGTGATTGTAAAATAACAGCCTCACAGTGAAGAACCAAACTCCATTTAGTTTGTATTCATATAAAGAGTATCAACTGCTCACACTATGTTGCTAGGAGTTGGTAAGTTAATACTGGTTAGGTGATTGATTAGATGAAGTTACAATGGCACCAACATTGTGAGCAGATTGTTATCCAGAGAGAGTTTACAACTTAGAAAGCATCTGTCCTGGGACGCAAGTAGGCAAACCCTGATATTGGCCTTGTCATCCTGAGGGAGATAACCCAATCATAAAAGAACACACATGGTATGTACTCACTGATAAGTGGATATTAGCCCAAAAACTCTGATTAACCAAAATATAATTCACAGACCACCGGAAGCTCATGAAGAAGGAAAACCAAAGTGCAGATACTTCAGTCCTTCTTAGAAGGGGGAACAAAAATATTCACAGGAAAAAATATGGAAACAAAGTTTGAAGCAGAGACTGAAGCAAAGACCATCCAGGAACTGCCCCACCTGGAGATCCAGCCCATATACAACCACCAAAACCCAGACTATAAATATTGCTGATGCCAAGAAGTGCATGCTACTAGGAGCCCGATAGAGTTGTCTCCTGAGAGTCTCCACCAGAGCATGACAAATACAATGGTGAATTTTCAGAGACAACCATTGAATTGAAAATAGGGTTCCAAATGTTGGAGTTAGAGAAAGGATTGAAGGATCTGAAGGGGTTTCCAACCCCATAAGAACAACCATATCAATTATCTCATTAAGCAATGAATAATCAAGATGATTGTTTCAACCACTGTCAATTAAGTATAAGAGCTCATACAGACATTTAGTTTTACACCAGATACTGGAATGCCTATATAACTAATACCTACTGATGTTGAAGTGCTTGGGCAATGGGTGCGTGATAGAGGGGGAGAGATTCGGCATAATCCATAAAAACAAATGTTAAGAGTTACTGTCACCAGGTTTCAGAAGGAAGACTAGAAAAGGGTCAATTGTTAAGTGGCAAAAAAATGGTTACAGTCTTTTCTATGGGTTTTGTACACAGTAAAACTTATTTGTGGTACTTGGATATATAGATGGTGGTAAAGCAGATTCTTGAGTGAGTTCCCTGCCTCATATGATGGCTTACGGTAAGTGGCAAAAGGAGATAAAAGACTCTAGAGGGTGAAGTGTTCAACAGAGAGACACAAAAGTAGATTTCTAAGACCCTTAGGATATTCACCTGTGCTTGTTGGTTTTGTCAACTTGACACAGACCCAGACATTTTAGGAAACAGGAAACTTAATTGAGAGAACGCCTCTAGAAGATTGGCTTGCAGGCAAGTCTGTGTCTGTCTTGATTAATAATGGCTCTGGGAAGGCCTGGTCAGGTGGTCCTGAGTTGTATTAGACAGAAGGATGAGCAAGCAGTAATGAATAAAACAGTAATCAGCATTCCTCCATATCCTCTGCTTTAGTTCCTGCTTTTAGGTTCCTGTCTGTTCCTGGCCTGACTTTCTTTGATCATGGACTGAGATAAGCCAAGCAAACTCTTTAATTTACAAGTTTCTTGACATCATAATTTGTATCACAGCAATCGGAGATCTGAGCTATCACATTAAAACAACCAAAGAATGTTTTCTAAAGAAATTGTAAGGAAGCTCCTGAATACTCATGTGATGCTTATTTCAGTAGAAGTCACAGATGAGAGAGGATTATGCTCATAGATACTACCAGTTTAACTTAAGGGAATATTAAAATAGATAGACTTGCTAGGTATTGCATGTCTATACCATCAGGCTAATTAGAGGGAAAAGTAGATTGTCTTCAAGAAAAAGAAAACATACTTTTAAAGCAATCCATGACATATTAGGACCAATGCCTCATTTTCAACAAGCCAGAAGGCTTCTGATCCAAGCTTTGGGATGGGACCTCCCAGAGCTTTCTGGGAAAGAGAACATATCCTACAGAAATTGGAACATTGGATTCTTTCCTATTATGTCAGAAAGCACAGTATCAGACTAGAGAGTATTGTTATTGAAGCTTAGTAGACACTTGTATCTACTTTGCTAGTTTTAGAGTTCTTAGAAACTGTTATCTCTTCATCTTTCCATTCTTGTCCACTGACCTTTTAGAAGCAGAAAGTGTATCTGTTTTTGCCTAATTACTATATTTTACATTTTTCATTTAGTTTTTGAGATTAGTCCTTATATGTATAATTAATGAAATTACTGCATTCCCCTCTTCCTTTTCCTTTTTCTAAACCCTTGCACATACCCCTCCTTTCTATTATTTTGAGTCATTGCTTTTTTGTTTTTATTAATTATAGAATACACACACACACACACACACACACACACACACACACACACACGTTTATCATTAACCGAAAAGCATTTTTATCTAAACCATAAATGTATGTCAAGTATACATTTATAACTTAAGAGTAAATTTGTCTCAATGAATAACCCCTAAAGTCTCACTACATAAAAATGAGATATTTTTTGGAATATTTTCATATTAGAATTAATGTGTATCTGAGTAAAGATTTGGTGGGTTTGAGGACAAGGCAAGAAGCACATGGATTTTGAGTGCTTGGGACATAATGACTTAGATTGTGTTTTACTCTCTAAAAATTACTATGTTGAGCCTGAAACAGAAGATGTATACTTCTTTGGATATGCATGTTTTGTAAGGTAGTTGTGGTTAGATATGATGGTGAACCTAAGACTCTCCTGATTTAAATAGTATTATTGGTAAAAAGAAGAATAGACACAGTATATAAAGCAAACCATAGGGAAAGCATGGAAGAAGCAAGCCACCTACTCACAGAAACCTGGAACACATCTTCAATGGAAGAGCTGAACAGATACCAAGTGGATCTTAGTTTTGTACTTTCTATTACCAAAAAATGTGAAAAAAAGTTCCATCTTTAATCCAACCAACATGTAGTATTTATTTATAGCAGCCTGATTAAAGTCATGCAAGTGTATATTTTTAATTATCTCAACCAGGCATTGAAAAGCATTTTTATCTCTACCATGAATGTAATTCAAATACAGTTCAGTTACATTTTATAGTTAATATACAGTCTATTCATCATAATTAACATCTTAACAACACTTGTCAATAGATTAAGTTTTTTTTTATAAATGTCATTTCTAGGGATAAAATGCATTTTCCAATATTCAAAGCCAAAATATTTTCATAAAATAGATTAAGAAGGTGTAAGTAATTGAAAAACACCCTCAATGGTCACTCTGTCTTTTACCTTTAGACTTCATGTTATGTACTATTTTATACCGTGGTGAATGGTGTTATTTTTCTCTCTGACCCCAAATAGGTAGTCAACATTATTTTCTCAGGGCCTAAAACTGCTGTTACATGTTACAAACCAAAGGTTGGATCTCCAGGGAGCAACAACAAACAGAGATAGTTTTCAGAGTTGTTGAAAACATTGTACCAGGTTTTCTTTGTAACTGACAAAGATAAAGAGTCAAGGGTCCAGACTCCCAGGTGACAAGGCTGCTGTATGGAGAGCTTCGGGAAATGAACAGTGGACTCCCTATCAAAATGACAAGAATCAGTGATCTCAATGCCAACGGAAGAACAAGGAGCCTTAACTGGTTTACTGGACTCTAAGCATTACTGATAGTTTTTAAATGGTTCATGCTCTGGCAGACCAATAGGGAACCTGCTCTTAGTTACCTGTCTCATTGCCATGACAAGAAACAACCCTGAAGGTTTATTTGGTTTACAATTTCAGAGTCATGGTTTCAGGGTCCTGAAATGGCAGGCCAGGCACTATCCATCTTCAGTAAGTACAGAGTAGTGCTCATATGCCTTTTTTATTTTTTGAAGCAGTCAAGAGTCCCAGTTCTTGGACTAGTGATACCTATGCAATGGTGATCTTTCTTCTTTAGTTAATCTAATAGGGAATTCCTCACAGTTGTGTTCAGAGGCCTATTTCTTTGTGGTTTTAGATTCTATCAAGTTGCTAGTATTAGGTCAAAACCTTTTGTTTACTATATGCTAATTATTTTTTTAAAAATTAACTATTATGGGAATTAGAATTGGGAACCTTTGAGGGTGTTTTATGTAGGGAAATTTTAATCCAGGAACATGCCTGCCCTGGTAAGGGATCACATCCAAACACACATAATGTTTATGTGTTCTGGCAGGAATACTGACATGACGTTAGTTCATGCCTTTAATCTGTCTGGATGGATGTAGATGCAGATGTTGGTGTGTGAGTGTGTGTGTATGTGTGTGTGTGTGTGTGTGTGTGTGTGTGTGTGTGAGAGAGAGAGAAAGAGCGAGAGAGAGAGAGAGAGTTTTAACAGGGCAGTTCCATAGAAACAGGTTGCAGAAAGAACAAACTAGACACAGACAGAACAAGTCAGAGAATGAGAAGGAGCCAGATTACCAGAGTTAGTTTTAGGTGAAGCTGAGAATTCAGTGAGAAGCCAAGAGAAGCCAGTTTAAATCAGTCAGCTTGGATGTCCTGCACAACCGTCTCGCCAGCAAGAACGACGCAGCACACGAGTAGGATTCTTCTGCGGTAAAGCTTTAATGCTCTCGAGAGGCAGAGCATAAGCTTACATCAAGTAGAAGTGAAGACCACGAACTATCTAGCCCATCCCCTTATATAAGAATCAGCCCTCGCCTTGGACATGGAGCCCCCTGATTGGTTGAAACTCATCAAGCCCTATGATGCCACGGGAGAGGCAGAGCTCAAGGAGTGGAAAGTTACCCAGCGCATGCGCACATGACTTGTTTACTGCTAACTCCATTCGGATGTCAGCGCCATCTTGTAATGGAGAATGTGCAGGCAGTGCCCCACACTTGGAGAGAAGTTTTGAGCCAGAACAGCTGAGTTGGACCAGCAAGCCAGAGTTCAGAAAGAGCTAGAAAGTATGAGCTTATTCATTGAAAGCCCCTGAGATAACAATTATATTTGGTGAATAAAGGATACATTAACAGTTTTATGTTAATTATTTGCCAGAATTCATAAAAATACTATTTGAACAGTCTTCAAATGCAATTTCAGTAATTTCCTATGTATTAATAATCATTTTTAAAGTGATAATAATTAATAAAAATGGTTTGTAAGATATAAAACTTAAAAACTATTCTGATAAATTGTGACACAGGCTTACAAATATTGTCAAAAATTTATTCAAGTGATGTTTTCTGTCTTTTAATTATGATCTAAATTAGGTGTGTGGATGGGAAAAAATAAAACTTAAGGCAGATAGGAGGAAGAAATTAGAAGGATAAACACGGGTTGTAAAGATGAAAAGAATGATGTATTTTCCAACTTTATATGCATCTTAAATCCTGATTTGCATTTGTGAGAGTGTAGTGTGTGTGTGTGTGTGTGTGTGTGTGTGTGTGTGCATGTATGTTTAAGTGTGTATGTATGAGTGTGTGTGATTGTGTGTGGGTGTGGGTGTGAATATAAGTACAATATGATCTTAACTATGTAACAAATCTGTCAAAACAAAGCCCATAGTTTGTATCTTAACTAAAAATTATTATAAATGAAACAAAATAAAATTGTGTAAATAATAATAAATATTTCAATTTTAAACATATCATGGATGTCAAATTTAGAAATAAATATAATCTGATTAGAGATGTCATTCCATAACTAATGACAAATGCTTTTATTTTATACATAGCAATTGTAAATCAAGCCTGTAGCTGACTGAAGGCTCTCTCAGTCACTGTCATATTGGAGTGAAGAGACATCATGGCCATGGCAACTCTTATAAAAGAAAGGAGCTAACTAGAGACTTACTTGTAGAATTGGAACATCAGTGGATTATCACTAGGGCAGGAAGCAAAGTGGCAAGCATGGTACTGGAGCAGTTTCTGAGAGCTACAGGCTGACTTGCAGGCCAAGAGAAATAGGGATAGATGGGGGGCTAGTGCAGGGAGGAATAGAAAGAAATACAGAGAGAGACAGGATGAACCAGGAATGGGCTGTTGAAATCTCAAAGCCCATTCCCAGATACATACTTTTTCCAACAAGGCCATGCCTCCTAATCTTTCGAATCCTTTGACCCGTTACACTCCCAGGTGGTGCAGTATTCAATATATACAAGTCCAAGGGGGTCAAGCTTATTCAAACTACCACAGAGGCTGAAGAAATCCAGCCTTACCAGGAGATTAAGATTCCATTTCCTCCCAATACATTGGTAAATTAGGTCATATTTCCAGATTTAGAAACCAAAGCAGCATAGAAACACTATGATCTCTATGAAAAAGATGATATTGTGTGCTTAGGAAGCTTTGGTTTATTTTTAAATGTTAATTTATTTCACGCATGGCAAAGGTTTCATTACATATTCATCAATAGTAATGAGTACTTCTAAAATAGGCAAAACAGAAGAAAGTGTGAAGTTAATGTCTCTGAATCAGAAAAACTAATGTTTGTGCCACAGATGGGGGCCATTTCAAGGTATGAAGATATTGGTTGAGTAGTCAGAAAATTACAAGTCTTTATATGAGACGCTTAAAATATTTTATTTTATCTTGATGTAAGTATTAGCAAGACATGAAATTGTGGCATATGAGGATTGCTTTTAGATTTTTTAAATGTATGTGTGAATGGCATGGCTATGAGTATGTGTGTATGGGGGACATTCATGAGAGGTGGGTTGGTATAGAGAAAGAAGTGAATATATGGGCCCTTCTCTAGGATTTCTCACCTTTTATCTGGAACAAGGTCTGCTATGGAACCCAGAAATCCTATGTAGGCTACCATGGATGACAATATTATATTATTCAGAGGATCCCCTGTCGCTTCCTTTTAACACTAGAATTATGAGCAGCTGTTGTATCTCCAGATTTTACATTGTTTTTGGATATCTAAAACTCAAGTCCTTGGGATTGAAAAATCAGTGGTTTTTAACCACTGAAAAATCTGTCCAGCCTGATGTGAGGTTTTAAAAACATTACTATTTTCATATTACAATAATTAAGACCTAGAGACAGGGAGGTTACCACAATAATGTTGACTCGATATTAATGTCTGTGGAGGGCATGATATAAAAATCCTCAAGCACCCAGTAGTACCTTAAGGAATATAATTTATTTCATAGGCATACAGTAACCTGAGAAAAAGTTATTGATATATTGCCACCAGGGCCATGACTGTGTTCCTGGTCCTGCTGTTGTGTCCTTGCCTCAGAGATGTCCAGATGTCTGTGGTCTGAGCTCCTGTCAGGGGCCATGTTTGGATCTGTGGTCCTGCATTCAGGGCTGTTTGATGTCTGTGGCAGCTGGTGTTGCCTATGAGAGCCATGTCATGGTGTGTTTATACTGAAGCAAGGGGCTGTGTTGATATCTGTTGCCCATGTTACCATCAAAAGCCAGCCAAATGCCAATGGTCTTGGCTTCGCCCTAAAGCCATGTTGATGTCTGTCTGTAGACCATAACTCCGGAGGGAATGCAATGGTGAGTAGCTTGTGCTACCAGCTGAGGCCATGTTGATGTTCATGGCTCACACTACCACGAGAGACAATGCTGAGGTCCATGGTACATGCTGACATCAGATGCCAGGAGGCTGTCTGTGGTCTGTGCTGTCACCAGATACCACAAGGAAGACCATGCTCTGTCTTGCTGCTGATTACAAAGAACAGTGGAAGCTTCATCTGCAATGGTACGGATGACAGAGGGCTGAGAAAGGGAGACATTGAAGGCTTCCATGACAGTTTTTTCCCCACTCCCCAAAAGTGACAACCTAGGTGGGAAGACATCAGAGAGAACTCTTAAAAATTGTGATAAGGTTTCTGCAGTGTAGCTTTTCAGAATGACTACTAGTGAGGGGTGGAGGTGCAAAAGGGAGTGGGGTGAGAGTGGGTGTGAGGGTGGGGGAGAAGGTGGGTGTGAGAGTGGGGGAGAGGGTGGGTGTGAGGGTGGGGAGAGGGTGGGTATGAGGGTGGAGGTGAGGGTAAAAGTGGGGAAAGACTCATTTTTCTTTAAGATGCTGGTCCCTGGGGGCTGACTATATGGACAAGACATTTTTTTTTTTTTTTTTTTTTTTAGAAAAGTTATCTACTTTTGTGGAGGAAGCCACAAGTGTGTGTGTGTGTGTGTGTGTGTGTGTGTGTGTGTGTGTGTGTGTGTGTGTGTGTGTGTGTATGTGGTGGACCTGGGAGAACTGAGAGTAAGGGTGATTGGTGTGTACATTTTGTGAAATTTCCCAAATAATGAATAAAATATCATGTTAAAATAAAAGCAAAGATGAAAGAAAGGAAGTGACAAGAAAGCAAGATTTTTCACTTGGCACTTGCCACCATGCCTGATGATGATGTTCAGTATCTAGAGTCCACGTGGTGAAAGGGGTGAGCTGACTTTAGCTGGGTGTTCTTCGATCTCTGTGCACCGTGGCACTATTACTTAATCTATTTAAAATATTTATGATATTGCACTAACTTGGAGTCAATATGTTGGCCCCAAACTATTTCACAAACTCAGAAGACAAAATATCAGTCCCTAAAGAGTTTGCTTCATCATATGTCATTTCTGTATTCCATTGAGGAGTTATAAGACAGGGTGCTAGATATTCCCCTATTTTGTATATTTAAAAATGTCTGAGTGCTATACTTTTTTTATCAAGGATGTAGGTAAAACATGTGAAGAGGCTCTTCGATACTAACAAGCTCAGCGCACCTTGCCAAAAGCAAATACAGGCGATGTAAGCAAAGCTCCTAAGGGGCACAGAATATGGAATGAGATATTTTTTGCCCTGTTACTTGTGAGGCTAATTGCTGCTTCATATGATGATGTGAAAGAAAACAGTCCCTTATCCAGGCACTGGACCGGGTGCGTGCTTTTATTTCCTTTCATCTAGAAACAGTGCAGGTAACTGAGCTCTAACTTCTCCACTGTCTTTATTATCATTCCTCTTTAAAGGAAGCTGTTAGAGCCAGGCACAAGAAAACATTCAGTGGACATTTACATATTAAGAATGCTAGCATTTTAAAGAAAAAATGATTAGATTCATGGCAGAGAAAAAGGTCCGTCGAATTTTAAACAATGGTAATTTGCATAAACAGATATCAATTGAACTCCAATTTTTCAATGCAGGTCTGGCTTAAGGCATTCTAACTAGAAGGAAATTTTACATCAAGTTGAAATGCTATGAGCCCACTCTATTATTTCTAATATGGATATTGAGCACGTTACAACCCCTTTAATCTAAGATCTCATATAATTAACTATCTATTTTATAGTAATTTATTTTAAATGATTTGGACTTGTTGCTATTGATTACTGCTTTATGGGTAAAGGCTCATCTTCTTATCCTCATTCTTTCTCTGCTAACTAAAGAAATCACTTTAAAAACATCTGCACACATTGAGGTTTTTGTCTAACTAGAACAGGAGGCTTAGCTTAAAGTCTCTAGATTAATTCAGAGTGGAGAATAGTCCCAATAAGACAGGTGAGAACTCTTGATTTACTCCAAGAGCCTACATATTTATTTTTTACTCATTGCTTCATTTGTTTAGACACACATTATTTCTTTGGAGTTTAAATTTTGAATATGTCTATGAAAATCATCGATTGGCAATACTACAAAATATGAATTGCTTTTAATTTCTAGCTATGCATTAGTAGAGGTTTATATTTGGTACTTGACTAACATTCAAATACACACCATGAAACTCAGAGCATTGAACTAAGTGTGATGTCATGGTTGGTCTTGTTTTAATGAAGATATGTTCTGAAACTGGAACATTTAAATATGAGCTGAAGTAGGGTTTTATTTTGGGACAATGTTAGTATGAAATTGTAGAAAGGTGACGATATTTTAAAGAAAATGTGTTGTTTTGCTGGCGATGCCTTTCAGTAAATATTTAAAATACATGTTCAATGCAAAATCTTCCTGACCTTTAGAGTTTTCTTACAAAAAATAAGTGTTATTAAGCTTCAGTTAAAAGATAAAGCAGTTGAGAACAGAGTCTTCATGTAAAACAACAAAGATAATATACTATAATCTTGGGAGATTGGATCTTAAATCCAGGTTGTGGCTTTCAGTAAACATTGTCCTCGTGAGGGTTTCTTCAAATCAATGAATAATTGGTTGTTCAAACAAAGTTTTTTAAGTGGTAAATTATCAAGTGTCCAAATAAAGAAAGTAGAAGAAATGACACTTCATTAGAGGATTAATGGGGATACTGGGAGGAGTTGAGTTTATGTGCATGAATATGGAAGACCACATTAGTAAAGATGATACTCTTTCAAACATTTTAATGTAAGTTTTTTTTTGGATTTAACTATGGCTAGTCATAAAGCTCAACATCATTTTACCAACAACACAATTGGGGCATTACAGATGTCAAAGGAAACTTTATTATTTCTAATGTATTCTGGGAAATTTAACAGACATGAAATTAACATGCTTGGCTGATTTTAGATAGGATATGACAATTCTTTTAGATGGCCTCTACAAATCAGTTCAGTGATTCATTTTGAGTATGTAAAAATGTGGAAAAATAGTTTCTCAGCCCCAACAGTCAGGTTTTAATCAACCTTCACTTACTCGTTACAATTCAACGCACACACACAAACATACATACACACAAACACACACACACAAACACACACACACAAGATCTATACAAGATCAAGAGAGACAAAACCCTTAGCATGGATGAGCAAAAGATTCAAGAAGTTTTACTGTTGTCTGAGGAAATGTTGGCAATTAGTAGATGCTAGAGGAAGAAGAATGTCAGTTTTCTTCAAAGATTAGATGCTTGGTAGGCTACTTGTGTTCAAATGAATGGTCCTGTAACAAATTATATTCTAGAATCATCAAGAGAACTCATTAGGGTTTAAAAAAGAATACACAGAGGCCAGATATGGTGGTAAATGTCAACACTAGAGAAGCTGAGACATATCCATCTCTGTGAGTTAAAGGCAAGCAAACTTGGCCTACATAGTAAGTTTCCAGACAGGTAAAGACATATTGTGAGTCCCTTTTTCAAACAGAAAAATATAAGGAAATAGGAATGCAATTATAATATCAAAAAATGAAAAAAATAATAAAAAATTAAAGACTCACTGGGTAGTGGTAATAATACACACCTTTATCCCTAGAACTCAGGATGCAGAGATGGCTAACACTGCAAGTTCGAAGACAACCAGGTATAAACATGAGTTTCATGACAGCCAAGTCTAGACAGAGAAACCCTATCTCACCCCAAAACATGCAAACAACCCTCAAACCTAAGTCCTCATATTATCCCAACAATAGCATCAGAATCAGCAAAACAATGACAACAAACAAAGCAAAACACAAAAACAAACAAAACATAAAAACACAACAAACCAAAACAGTGTATTAAGTTAGCAGTAATAAAATGGAAGTATAAAAGGAGTTGGAAGGGAGGAAAGGGGGAGTAGACTTGATTAAAAAACATTATATATATTTTGAAGTGTATTATGCTAATATGCAATGAACAAGGAAATTAGAGAAGAAATATTTTACTGGGAGCTTATAATCTCTGAAAGTCCATGGCCATCATGTTGGGAAGTAGATCAGCAGGAAGGCAGGCATGGCTTTTGAGCAGTAACTGAGAACTTACATCACATTTCCAAGTATGAGTCAGAGAAAGAGAGAGAGAGATAACTGGTAGAGAATGGGCTTTTGAAACCTATAAATCCACCTATATGTGACACCTTTTCCAACAAGACCATATCTCCTGATCCTTCCCAAACAATTCCACCTCCAAGGGAATCAAATATTTACATAGATGAAGCTATGGGGCTATTCTCATTTATACAACCATACTTGTCTTTTAAACTATGATATATGTCAGTGTACTGGCTGATACTATTTGTCAACTTGACACAAGCTGGAGTTAGCACAGAGAAAACAGCCTCTCTTAAGGAAATGCCCCCATGAGATCCAGCTCTAAGGCATTTTCTCAACTAGTGATTAAAAGGAGGGGAGAGCCCATTGTGGGTGATGCCATCCCTAGGATGGTAGTTCTGGGTTCTATAAGAAAGTGAGCTGAGCAAGCCAGGGGAAGCAAGTCAGTAAATAACATTCTGCCATGAACTTTTCATCAACTCCAGCCCCAAGTTTCTACCCTGTGTGAGTTCCTGTCCTGGTTTCATTTGGTGATGAACAGTAATGTGGAGGGGTAAGCTGAATAAACTCTTTCCTCTCCAACTTGCTTTTTGGTCATGATGCAGGACTAGAAACCTTGACTAAGACAGTCAGCTAACACCATTTACCTGTGATAAAAATCAATATTATTTTTATGAGAACTGTGTGCACATAGATAATTGAATATGACTGCATTTAATTCATTTTCCATCAATAGGACCCCCTTCCTAACTTTATGTCTTTGTAAACATTAATCTACTAAGTCTATTTAGTCATATATTGATGTAAGGCCATCAGTGGAAAACCTAAGAATGACTTCATTCTCAAAGAAGGATGATACTCTTGCCCTAGCATCAGTCCTCTGCCCAGGTGCCTATACCTTATCAGCAAAATTTGGGGCCTGGAGATCAACGAACCCCTTCACTTTGAATTTTGGCTGACTTCATCTTGTGTAGTTCTTATACAGGTAACCACAGCTCCTATGAGTTCATGAGCAAACTTGCCATGCAGTGTCCACGAGGTAGCTTTTAGCATGACCTCATCTGTCCTCAAGCACTTCCATAAAGTTTTATTTTTAAACATAGCAAGTGAATTATGTCAAACACACATGAACTAATAAAGCAAAATAATCATGGTTAGGGAATGTTTAATAAAAATAATAATATTTATACAGAATAAGTCATAAAATTTTCGAAATAAATCTTTGACTATTTTACTAGTTCAAACTACCCTCACCTCACATTTTATCCCCCACACTGTATATTTGAACTTTGACATCATTGGGATATGCCCTTTTATCTTTGTTACAGATATTTTCTAATTCTCCAAGCTAAATTTTTAGAAGCTAGGAAGCCTGAATATTATTTATCTCAACTTTATATCTCTACAAATTCTCATCACCATGCTATATAATAGAGTGTCTTTGAATTAAAAAAGTATTTGAGTTTTGGTTATATGGAAACTTCTTAGATATCAATGAGAGTACAAGATTAATGAGTTTCAGCTGCATTTCTGTATGGTATGCTAGGCATAACCCCTTATCAGTCTTCCTCCATGAAAATAACTCAAGATAAATAGAATTATCATCATACAATATGGGGATCTTCAGGATTTGTAAGTAGTAAATTCAGGAAACTGAAAACCGTTGAGGTCTGTCAGGTTCTAGTGAACCTGTGGTGTTCAATTCCCTACTAGAGCCTCTGTCTGAAACAGTGTTCAGTGGTCACTGCTTTCACAATTCAGGGATTGCTGGTATAATTTCAAACTTTTAGAATTGCTTTAGTTTCCCATGGACTTCGGTATGAACTCATGCTGCCTTGAAGCATTGAGTACCCACAGCTGTTGTGAAGTCTGACAGACAGGGCTGGAGGTAACAAAGCATAGGCAGCAATGTTTTCCAGATAGACTCAATAATTGCCCACATTTCATTAAGGATACTCATACAAAGACAATTATTTGAAAATTGAGTTTATTAGCATTAAATTTGACCTAAGAATTCACATCAATCTATCTAGAAAACTAGTGTCGACCGTTCAATCTGCTTTGCCAGGTCCTTCCAAATCAAACCTCATATTTGACTCTCAAATGCTTTTAAAAAGGAGAAAACTAAACTTTACAACCTTAAGGTATGTTGAATCTCTTGTGCTTGTCACGAGGTGAATGTTTTTAATCTGTCTATAAGGCAGCCATATGAATTCTGTATATAAGGCCAAAAGGCAAACGGTTTCCAAAGAACATTAATTGACACCGTGAGGTTAAATTTAGTTCCTTAAAGTTTCATAATCTAGTCTGAAACTATGGCTTCAAGTCAAGCTTTGATAAAACCATCATAATTTCTAACTTGCTTTTTTTAAAGAAAGAAAACAGGTGCTTATTTTATCCTAAAAGATGAAAATATTACAGACAATTCCTAGCTTTTGAAGGGATCTGGTGGTGAGCAAGCAGAGGTCTGAATCCGATAAAAAGTTATAATACTTATGAATCCACTGGAAGTTGCAAAAATTTCAAACATGGAGAATAACACAAGCAGACAAAAGCAAGCGAGTGTCCATCTCCAGTTTAGAGCTGCCCAGCTCAGACTCTCCCGATAGCTCCTTGTAGAGATGTTCCTCTTGAGAATGACCATCTGAAGTGTTTGCAGTACTTCATTAACTCACAGCAACAGTGAAACCGAGGGTTGCAGTGCCACAGGTCCAGAGCTTTGAGACTTATTTTGTGAACTTTACACAAGCTAGCTTCATCTGGGAAGACAGAATCTCAGTTGAGATTTCATTAAGGCAAGGTATTAGGATCCTTCTTGAACTTAAGCCATGACCCCCGTTATCAGTTTCTGAAAGTAAACCCGTTCCTTCTAAGTGATATTCATGGCAATGGAAATCAGGCTAGTACAAAACCCCTAACTACAATTTACCTTGAGCCATATTTAGTTCCCATAAACAGCCTTGCTTACCTCTGTGTTGAACCTAATATCCTAAGACTAACAGTCATTAACCTTTGGGGATGTACTGAATTATCATATGACTGGTTTCTACCACCCAAAAGTTAACAATGTCATAAGATACCATTGGCAAGAATTCTCAGCTGTGCTATAGTTGACATTTCCACAAGTATACTTTAAAGTTTCTTGATTCATGGCTTTCTTTTCTTCCTTCCTTCCTTCCTTCCTTCCTTCCTTCCTTCCTTCCTTCCTTCCTTCCTTCCTTTCTTTTAAATCACATTTAGAGACAATCTGAGGACATTATTCTCATTATTCAGTCAAATATCACACATCGGTAGGACGATTTGAATTCTATTTATAGAGAAAGAGTTCCTATGCAGAGTCAGCATCCTCAGTGTTCTACCCTTAGTGGAAAATCCTGAAAAGGCAGCAAATCCAAAAGCAGCCTGACTGATCTTTTCCTCAGTCCCTGTTCCTCTATTTGACCTTGCATTTCCTCCCATGAGAGTTTTGTTCTTGCCTCACCTGAAGATCCATCACATATGCAGTCACCAAATCCAAGCACTATAGCTGATCCCAAAAAGTACTTACTGGTAGGAATCAGAGATGCCACCCTCTGGGACTATGCTAGAGTCATATAGATACAGCTGGGCATGCTTGTAGCTAACCATCAGTCTAATCTTTGGGATCCCAATGAGGTTGCAAAATAAACGACCTAAGGAGCTGAAAGGGGTTGCAACCTCATGGGAAGATAACAACATTATCAACCAACCGAACTTTCCAAAATTCCCATAAAGAAAAACACCAATCTTTGTATGCACTTTGAAAGACCTATTGATCCAGTTGCATATGTAGCTGAAGATAGCAGTGT
The DNA here is from genome assembly GCF_963924665.1 of Micromys minutus. Taxonomy (NCBI): domain Eukaryota; kingdom Metazoa; phylum Chordata; class Mammalia; order Rodentia; family Muridae; genus Micromys; species Micromys minutus. The sequence goes on along the minus strand of NC_137955.1, from coordinate 44,251,848 downwards.
CTGACTTCAATGTGAGAAGAGGCTTTTGTTCCAGAGAGGGCATGTTTTCCCAATGTAGAGGAATGCCAAGGCAATGGGGTGGAGAGGGGGATCAGGAGGGAGTGCACCTTTGTGAAAGCAAATGGGGGAGGGAGTAGGGCAGGGCAAAGAGATAACATCTCAAATGTAAATATAGTACCTAATTAAAAAAATAATAAACAACAGCAAAAATAAATAAATAAAAAAGGTAGCCTGCCTCAGGCATTGATGCCCAACTGTACTTCATACATCCACGTGAGTGTGCTGAGTAAATATCTCCTACAAGCCAAGCAAGTCACTTGGATAGGAAGAGAGAGGGTGTAGACAAACTTACTGCTCTGGCTGCTTCACAGTATAGTTAGAGGCCAGTGGATAAAGGTCTGTTTATTATAAGAGTGTAACATGCTTGCATTAATGATCGATTATTATTCCTTGTAATTGAAGTGGTTTGGCACATAATGATGAACTTCAAATACATGTTTATGCAACTCACTATAGCTAAAAAAGGGGCCATCTTAGAAGAGGCTGGCTGATGTGAGGAAAACAGGCTTTTGTAAATAATAGATGGTCAAAGTATCAAAACAACAAAATACAAGTGTTGTTTGTGTCACCATTACCAACATGTTCATTCATAAAATGCAACCTATCAAATACCTCTGGCAGATGTGTGTGTGTGTGTGTGTGTGTGTGTGTGTGTTTGTGTGTGTGCATTTGTGCATGTGTGCACGTATGTTGTATGTGTATGTGCGTGTGTGTACATGTGTGCATGTGTGTGTGTGTGCGTGTGCGAGTGACCATCATACATATGCAATTGTCAGCATAGATAAGCTAAACATTGTCCCTAATGAATTTGTGCTTGTGCTGTGGCACCTAAGTGACAAGTAGAGATCTTTTAGAAAAGTTTCTTTGGGGGTAAAAATTAAACAAAATAATAATAAGAAGTGAATAAATCTCCAGGTTTTCCTTACGAGACACCAAATGATTGATAGAAATGTAAGATGTCAGCCAGCACGAGAGCTGGTGGCACAGCAGGCGAGAATCAAAGGAAAGTCAGCAGTTAAGCATTGAGAGTGGGTTCTGCTTCCTTTCATTTCTTTCAAAGAAGAGTAAAAGGAAGATTAAGACAAGCCCACACCATTTAACACGCCTTCTCCTATGAGTAAAGTGAATAGTCAAGAGTAAGCAAAGACTCATCAGGAAACCGTGAGGAAGAAGAAAGAGAGGGATGCAGTGCTTTAAGAGCTCTCCGGAGCAGCATCATGGTACCACTGAGCCCACTGACCGAGCCATGCACCTCATTAGAGA